>NC_081412.1:701416155-702095083 GCF_030272615.1 Cryptomeria japonica | reverse complement strand
GGGCAGATTATAATTAACCCCTTAATTTAAAAAATTTTCTTGAAATTTGAGATGTTGAATTTGGAAGGTATTTTTGATTTTAGAGAGATAAAAAATCGACAAAATCAACCAATTTTCTGGATTTAAGCTATTAAATACAGTCATAATAGTCTCCCAAAATTTCAGGAAAAAATCGGGGACTGTGTTGAAAGTGCACACGGTCCAACCATTTTTTTTTGAAATTTTAAGGGATGAAAGTTACGATGATTTTAAAGCTAACCCCCCAAAATTGGTGGATTTTACAATCTCTAGATAGGCAAAACTAAGGTTTGAATATGAAAATAAGACCCTATTAGGGTTTGGAGAAAAATAAAAAATTGAATTGCAAATTTGAAAAGGGTCAAACCTAATGGATAGGGACACCTTGAAAAATGTTTAGAAAACTGAAATGGATTGAAATTGATTGAAATTTACACAAAATCCAATGAATTTGAAATTTAGGGTTTTAGGACCTAACCACTTAAGTTTTGAAATTTTGAATTTTAAAAAAGGAGGGAAATTGAAAATTTGAACTTTAGGAAAGAGGATAAGTCTAAAAATAGTCACAAATCTGAAAATTAAATGGAAATTGAATTTTTGCACAATTTCAAGATGATTTTTGAAAATTAGGGTTTTGACAATTAACCTCTTAATTTTATGAATTTTATTTGCAAATTGAACAAGATAATGAAGAAATTGAATTTTACCAACAAAACAATTTTCAGATCTAAGACAACAACGAGAAATTTTTACAAAACACAAGTTCAATTTTAAAAACCAGGGGTTTGAATGAACTAACCACTAAGTTTCCAGAAAAATTAAACATGTAAATGAAAAATATGCAATGATTTTCAGAATAAGCATGCAAGATGTCGGGTTCACCAAAATGTAATGGGGTGAAAAGTGAATGATGGAGAGATCAAGAGGAAAGCTTTTCTTCCCTCCAAGGAGAGATGAAAGTTTCACTACGGATTTCCATTCAATCACATCACACACATTACATTTAAAAGAGGGGGGGAATTCACTAGATCCAACCTCTTAAGAAAGAGATTGAATACTAAATGAATTGATAATGGTGTGAAATGACAAGTTAACCCCTCTTTTAGAATGAGTAATGGTTAAATTATGTGTTTTGAGACTAAGTGTAAAAGTAGCAAAGAACTGGTTATAACTTGAAATAGAAGCGTGGGATGAAGCTGTGCACCTAGATCTGGCTATAATATGTCAAGACGAAGCTACCCTGCGAATTTGAAGGAAAGTTGCTGGGACTGTGTTGAAAGTGCACACGGTCCTTCGAAAAATCCGCAAAACGAAAATGGTTTTTTCACCTCTGTGAATGGAGTCCAAATATGCAAATACAGTTGTGCACCTGCAACCTACACACAAAAAAGAGAGAAAAAGGGGTTGGGATTGGGGGTTTGTCTTCAAGTAAAACCCCAGTTTTGGAATTAACTAAATGATGAAAGAAAGAACTTGCAAGTAAATGTAAACGAAAGACTGAAATGTAAATCACGTCAAGGGAGGTTGTGATAGGAATGTAGATAAAATTTCTTATGTGGAATTGAATGTTGAAAGGGATCTCCTCCCCAATGGTTGAATCCTTGACTTGAATGCAACACCTAGCCTTGAAGGGAGACTTGAGAATGCTCAATGCTTGAAAGGAATGCTTGAGTGCTTGAATGCTTGAACTTATGCCCACTCTTTGCTTATTGAACTTATACAAATGAGAGGACAAATGTGACATATATATTCATTAATTAGGGTTATTGGACTATTTTTCGTCATAGGCCAACATAGGGAAAGTTTTCCCGCTTAAAATGCAAAGATCAATGCAAAGATAGGATAGAGGGGCCCCCAAAATAGGATAGGGATAGGGGCACCACACCCCTATCCTAGGGGGGACAGGGGCACCACGACCCTATCCTGCCCTTATCCAGAACAAAAAGCAAGCTTTGGGTAGTGTAGAGTGAAAAAAAGTACAATTTCCAGGGATTGAGCAAGTCTCGGGTCTCCAATCAGGCTTGGGGATTTAATTCACCAATGTTAAGACCCTAATATGGTCATAAATTGCAAGGGTCACAATTTTATGACACTACATATGTGTATCACATTCAGTTGGTTCAGGATTTGTGAATCTAGATGATATCATTTTTTCTAGTAAGCCTTTTGGTTATCGGTAAGGGTTTTACCAACAACGCTTTGATGAAGATCTTTTGATGAATCCGATAAGTGTTGTTGATGCAACTTATAGAAGGTTATCAAGATGCTAATGGTTATCATGTTTGTGTTCCATTTTTTCCTAGTGTTTCATTTGGCTTATGGTGACCTATTTTGGGTCTGATATTATTTTGCTAGGTTATGGACTGGCTTATGTAATGTTAGTTGGTGCTCCCAATGCATCACTGGTTGGATTTATTGTTTGGTTTATGTTGTTTTGGTCTTAGGCCGACTTGGTTTATCATTTTTTTGTAGGATTATGTAACAAATTTATTGTATTATCTTTTAGGTGGCAGACCTAACTATTTAGGTCCCGAGTTGGTATAAATATGATGTAAGATCTCTTTGTAGATCATGGTATGGGATTATCTGTGGGCGAATAAAGTTGTAATCATATGTGGAGGTTTTGGTTGATCATAGGTGATCAAATTGGGTTTGTGAAAAAGGTTTAAGACCTCTGGTATTGAGCTTAATCAAAACTATACTTAGGCATAGGAGATGCTATTCTTGCAGTTCATTCATCTTTGTAGATTGTAGTCTGGATTTCTTTGTAGTCAGTGAGGCTCCTTTTGTGATGAGCAATGCACTCTAGGTAGTGTGCCTTCCTCCATGTGCATGCCCCACTTATTGTAATCACATACTTGTTGCAAATGTATTATTTGACTATGGGTAGGTTTCCCATCGTGGTTTTTCCCTTTACCGGGTTTTCCACGTACAAATCCTGGTGTTATGTGTTATGGATGGTGGGTAATTATTCTATGATTTATGTTTGTGCTTAATTGTTATATCTTCTATTCTGGTATTTGGTTTATGCATTCTAGTAAAAGGTTTTGTGTGCTTAAAGTTTTATAATCTATTGACAACTAATTCACCCCACCTCTTAGTTGTCCATGGGTTATCCTAAAAATTGGTATTAGAGCTTGGTCCTCTTTGTATAAGCTTAACCGCTTGAGGAAGATCCTATGGCAACTAATAGTTCAACTGCATTTGTTTTTGGAAGAGAAACCCCTAAGCTTGATTCGACAAATTACAGGGTATGAAAGATTCAGATGGAGACTCATTTGAGATGTATTGGGAAAGAAATTTGGGAGATCACAGAGAAAGGCTGTACTCCTCATTATCCAGCATCTGGAAATCCTCCTCTGACAAACTTGGATAAGGACATTGAAAATGACTGTAGAGCTAGAGAAGCACTCTCGAGTGCACTTTTTGATCAGAAAATTATGGGATTAACTGACCAATCATTTGCGAAGGCTATATTGGATAGGTTGGAGACTCTGAATGAAGGTGACCCTACTGTTACAATTGCTAAACTTGATGGTTACCGAGTGAGGTATGAGAATCTGAAGATGGAAGAAGATGAAAAGATTACTGCTTTTATGGAAAGAGTTAATGAAATTGTTATGAGAATTCAGTGCTGTGGTGGATCTCTGAGCGAAGATGAGATTTTTTCTAAAGTATTGAGAGATTTGCCACCATCTTACAAGATAAAGGTTATTTTAATTAATGAGCTGAGAGCAATGGCTAACACTTCTGTTAACAAGGATACTTTGGTTGGAAAATTGTCTTCTTTTGAGCTTGAATAATTTGTTCCTCAAGGAGCTACAAAGACTAAATATGCTTTTCACACATCTACATCATCAACCAGCAAGAATTATTGGAAAGATTTACATGTGAAGGAACTAGAGGAAATGAGGAAAGAAGACGACGAGTTTGAGCAACTTGAAGCCCTATTTTCTAGAAGAGTACCTCAAGATCCGATAGGAAGTAAGTATGAAGGAAAATCACCTTTTAAATGTTTTGCATGTAATAAGATAGGTCATTTTGCATCTAGATGTCCTGAGAGGAATTCAAGATTTGAAGAGAAAGATAGAAGATCTTTTAGGCCTAACCATGATTATCAAAACAAGCATAAGTATAGGAGGAAAAAAGATAAATCATGTTACTATGCGGATGAGGAAGGTGTGACTGATTCTAATGATGAACCGACACAAGATTCAGCTAGTGGATCTGATAGTGGAAAGGAATATGTATTTTTGGCTATCAAGGAAGATGCTCTAGCACCTATTATTCAAAATGAGGAAAAGGCCCTTGCTGCTAAAATTGAAGACAAGGATGAATGGGTGATAGACAGTGGATGTTCACATCATATGACTAGAGATAAAAGGAAGTTTTTATCTTTGCAAGAATTTGATGGTGGTCTGGTTAGATTTGGGGATGACAAAGCATGCATGATCAAAGGAAGAGGAACTATATCATTGGGTGGCAATCATAACACTGATAATGTTTATTATGTTGAAGGTTTAAGGCATAATATTTTGAGTGTAGGAGAGTTGGTAGATAAGGGATTTCAATCATAGTTCAAGGATGGAAAATGCAAAATCATTAACAGATCTGGTTTGAAGATTGCAATCGGTACATAGACTAAAGGTAACATCTTCCATTTAAACTCTGGTGAGAAGACATGTTTGATTGCACAAATTGATGAGAGTTGGTTATGGCATAAGAGGTTGTGTCATGTGAATTTGGATTACATTGTAAATATCAGTTCAACAAAGGCTATTAGAGATATACCTAAGATTATGAAGCTCTATAATCTGGTATGTAAGGAATATCGAATGGGAAAGCAAGTTAGAATTTATTTTAAGAGTATACAAGACAAATCTAATGATGTTCGTGATCTTATTCATATTGATTTGTGTGGTCTTGCTAGAATAAAGAGTTTTTAGGGTGATAGATATTTCATGCTAAACATTGATGACTATTATACAATGACGTGGGTTACTTTTCTAAGGGAGAAATTTGAAGCTTTTGAAAAGTTTAAGATCTTTAAAGCTAAAGTTGAGACAGAGACAGGGTTGAAGATTAAATGATTAAGGTCTGATCAGGCTGGTGAATTCACATCCAGTGAATTTAACAGTTATTGTGAGAAGCATGGGATAAGGAGATAGTTGTCTGCACCCCAAACACCTCATCAAAATGGTGTTGTGGAAAGAAAGAACATAACTATCTTGGATGCAGCCAGAACTATGATGATGGAAGCTAATCTGCCTCATATCTATTGGAGAGAAGCTGTGAGCATGATAGTATACACATTCAATAGATTTCATATCAAAGGAGACACCAGTAAGACACCTTATGAGTTATGGTTTGGTCATACACCTTTAGTTAGGTATTTCAGAATCTTTGGTAGTAAATGATATATTAAAAGAGACGATTCCATTGGAAAGTTTGATCCTAGATGTGATGAAGGGATATTTATTGGTTATTCTAATGAAAGCAAAGCATATAGATGATATAACAAAAGATTGTAGATAATTGTGGAGAGTGCTAATGTCAAGGTGGGTGAGCAGTACAAAGGTCAAATTAGAAATTATGAGAGAGAACTGAAAGTGGAGATGATCATAACTGAACTGGTAGCACCTGTACCAAAAAAGAATGTTGAACCAGTTACGCCAACATTATCCGAAAATTCAACAGTAATTGTGTTCACATTATTGGATGAATTGATTATGTGTTACATCGATGTTTTATCATTGATGTCAACACTAGCTGTTATGGTTGGTTCCCGACATAAAGGTTTTGGTTACTGGTAGAAGATCTAGTGTTACCGAAAGAAGAGACTATCTGTGGGACACTTCCGACATGATTGAATCTATGTAATGTGATTGGTTACATGTGGTACGTGCTTCTGGAGCATGTCTTGGTTAGATGGTATTGACTTGGTAATCAAATGCTATCATATACTCTGGTAAACCCTTACCAACATTGTTAGATACTTGGTTAGTCCCAAAGACATTGAGAGGGGGGGGTGAATCAGTGTCTAACCGATGGATGAAAGATTTAAAATTATTTGCAACTTTACAACCCAAATTAATATACCAGTAAGCAAATAATAATGCACTAAAGAGAAACAAAATAATGAGCATCAATACACACCATAACACATATATTTTTGGTGAGGAAACTCGGTAAGGGAAAAACCTTGGTGGGATTTGTGACCCACAATATTTACTCACTGGCCAATATGAATAAATATTACTTAGTACAATAGGGGCCTGCACATGCAGGAAGGCCAACTGCCTAGAGCTCACTGCTCAACAAAAATGGAGTCCCACTGACTACAATTGGATGGTTAAATCCAATAACAATGTACTGCTTCAAAATAGCATCTGCAATGCTGTATTCAGTACCGGTTTAAGCTCTGTCTGATACCTCTGCCAAAACCTTGCTGGTGAATGATTCTGCTTACACATAATAGTCTTCGCTCTACTATGCTCTTATTCGCTCTCAAGATAAACACCAAAATGCATATATAATTATTCGCTCTTATACACCGCTTACATACATACCTATATATATATATACATACTTACTAACTTACCTTACAAATGACCTACAAGATCTCATACATATATGAGTCTTTACAATACATCATGTCGGCCATAAAAAATATAATATTACATTACAATACATTTCACATAGACAATATTATTGCCAAGTTGGCTTGGACTGCCGGTATAATCTGTTGCCGGTGTAGACGGATGCCGGTGTGAATAACGCTTATAGTGATTGCCGATAGATCCTGTGAAACCTTGTTGAACCTTGTTACCAGTTGGTTGCCATCAATGGAAAGAACAAACTTTCTCATCTGAGTGTATAATGCCAACAATCTCTCCCTTTTGCATTGATGGCAACACTCATGAGAAAAATCAAAATTGATATCCAAAATTTGAAGTCCGAAAACTAAGAGTGCTTTCCCTGAGCAAGTGATTTCCTTTTGTATATTGTTCTCATTACACCTCTCCCCCTTTGATATCAATGACAAAGGATGTCAAAAAGTATAAAAAACTCAAAAATTACTTAGAAACATGTAGCCGGTTATGTGCAATCTGAAAAATGTTTGCCAAAACCAAGTTAAGACTTTGCAAAAACTTTCTACTATCAGAAATTATAGTCTCTATCTGTCGGATCATCCCAGTGAGATAATGCATTTGTTGCTCTGGTGATTTGTCCCCTTGAATAGTTGCCTTAGATAGCTCATTCTAGTGTGTTAACAAATTATCCAATCTAGGACCAAGTTTGTTCTTTAACTCCCGGGTTTTCATCTTCAACCTTTCTTTCTTTCTTTCCAATTTATCAATCTTCTCTTCATAAATAGCCATCTCTTGATCCAAAAATGATGTGAGTTCTAATGAACCAATCATATTATTGTGTGGGGGGAAAAGTGACACTAAGAAAACATGCCCTAATCTCACTTTCAATCACACACTTGTGGAATACGAAAGAGCCTAGAGGTATCACACAATTGGCTACTTCTTTTTGTGGAAGAGAGAGCCACGGGCTACCTATTAGGATTTCTATTCCTTTGTTGCAAATGATAGATACAATGACGCAAGTTCAACTACTGGCCCTAGAGTGCAAGTATGAACTAGTAACAAGATTGCAAGATTGAGATTAAGTGATGAAAAGCTGTAAACACAAGGATAAGAGGAGAATGTAGATGTGTACCTGGGGTTAAAATTTGAGTGGAAATGTTTGGGACGGGGGCGCATGCGCCACTGACCTGATTTTGCACCTGAAACTGCTCCTTTTGGCAACCTGAAAGCTGTCAAAAAGTGCTGAAAACTACTGTTGTTTGAGGGACCAGGGTGCCTAGTGCCCCTGTCCCAGGGACCAGGGCGCCCAGCACCCCTGTCCTATCAGGACCAGGGTGCCCCACGCCCCTGTCCTAGGTTTCTGCTCTACAATTTGGTGTGTTGTCCCGTCTCAGTCTACTCCCATCGGATCTGCAACTCGCGGTGTCCTTCGAATCTTGAAATCTGCACTTACATCTGAAAAGGTATGGTGGGTGGCTATATAGGGTTTTGCCTTAGTCAAACCCCTGCTTTGGTGATTTCCACCTCCACGAATAGCCAAGTTGTATAGTAAAAGTTGTGTGTGTGCAGACCTTGTGTGTGTGCAAGATCCTAAAATGAAAGTAAGCAAGCTAGAGCAACCTAGAAAGTAAACCCTAATTGCTTGTAATTGACAAAGTGAATGCTCTACATCAAGATGCAAAGTGATCTAAAGCATGAATACAAATGATATAATGAGGCTTATGCAAAGACATGAAAACAACATGAAATCATACCCAACCCCAAGGGAGGGGTACAAGCCAATCTTCAGTCGGTGATCCCCTATTGCTCTTCAATGTCTTCAAAGCCCTAAATGGATGAATGAAATTGATGAATGCTTGATGGATGGATGTTGAATGTTGTTGAAGTCTTCAAAGATCTACTCTTTCGTTGCAGAGAAGGTCCCTAAAACCAAAATTCTGGATCCTTTCAAATGAAGAAAGAGAGCTCTTATATATGAAACCCTAGGTCTTAATTTCAACTTTTGGCCAACCTAGAGATTGAATCTCCTGCCAATTTCTTGGGGTTAAGATTTATTTTATGATTGGATCACGCTCCTAAAATTTCAGGAAAAATGTCTGGGACCGTGTGCACTCCAGGCGCCATGGTCCCGACAACTTTTCACCAAATTTTCAGGGCCGTCGGATATGATGATTTTAGAGAGAATCCCGAAGTTACAGGTGATTTCAAGATGTTTTGACCCCCGAAATCAGGCCTTAAAGTTCAAAATAGGACCTAATTAGGGTTTTAGATTAAATGATGTATTGGAAGAATAAAATGAAAGGGGCACACTTTAATGAAAAGGGCCCAACTTTATGATATGGGAGATGATAAAATAGAACCTTAGACCTAATTAATTTAATTAATTAAGTGCTAAAGGGGAAATGCAATGCAAAATGAAAAATGCGCCAAGGCGGGTGCTAAACTAGGTGTGAAATTGTACCACCCTAGCAAGTGCATACAATTTACGACGCTACATTTAGCCCCCACTTTAGCGGTCATATGAACACTATGTGCATATGCAAGCTAAAGTATAGAAAAGTAAACATTATTTGAAAAAGGATATATCCATAAGTTGTCGGACGAAGCCCCCAGTGGTATCCGCAGTACACAGTTAGGAACCACACCCTACAAAACACACGTTAGATCACAAAATCACCTAATGCTTACTAAGGAAGGTGATGAAAATTTGAGGGTAGCTATATGCCCCCCCCATTTCGGCTTGCTAATTTTAGTGAGTTGAAATAGGGTATCATGTTTACCACTTCGAATTGTTAAAGAATATTGATGTCAAATGCTCACAAGAAGATTTGATATGAGAAGAATAGTGAGAGAGAAAACATGGACTTCTCGCCCATAGATCTTGTCTAGGTGATCCATGGGAAAAGGACATGGAAAACGAGCCCCTAGAGTCTGTCTAGGTGATCCATGTAAGGGAGAAGAGTGAGAAAGTCTAGCCTTATGCCGCTAGTTCCACTCAACCTCGTGCATGTGTGTGTAAGGGAGGTTAGAAGCACCTCATAGAAGTCTATGCCCGAGTATGCTACAACCTGTATATGTATAGTACAAAAGCGTGACATCTTGCTCTAAGAGTCTATGCTCTGGTTCCGAGAATGACCCATTGCTCAAAAAGTGTAATGTTTATGTCATAAGAAAAGTAGAACAAGGATACCTACCTTCATCACAAAAGAAGATACCCCAAAAATGCAACAATGTCATAGATCCAAGCAAGAGAGTTTTGCACTCTTTAAGCAAGGATAAGATAGTTGAAAAGGGATATCTTGTAGTATGTGTAAAGGAGATCCTTAGAGGAGAAGAGATCTTTGTACAAAAGACACCTATCCCCGAGAGGAATTATCTTAGACAAATATAACATCTTCTAGAATAAGACAAAGAAGAGAATAAGAATGCAATACTTCCTTCTTTTGTGAGGTGAAAGTGATTCTTAATGAAGGATGACGCTCTTTTTAACCCAATTGGGAGAGTGAATTCATTATGGATGTATTTTACCAAGTGCAAAAGAGGTTGTAGTCAAGGACTTACACCTCTTGTAAGAGAGAATCCTTGAACAAACAACAACAAATGCATACAAGGAATAACATCAAGTAATAAAGTTCACACCATCCACGAAATAGGAAAAAGTGGATCCTTAGATAAAAATAAGGAAAGATCATTGCCTCCCAAGGATAAGGACAATGAGAAGGACTTACACAATATTTTAGGGAGAGATTTAGACATAAGCGAAATGTACTACATACTCACATGAGTTCATGCAAGCAAGACATTAGTGTATGTAAAATGCTCCTCATAAGAAGTGGGTAGGATAAGAAAGAGAATACACATCTTCTCTCATATCTAGGAAAAGAGGATTCTAAAGAAAAGATGATCAATATTTCCACACTATTACCCCAAAGGGAAATTTTAACCATAAAAAGAAGAGATGTATGAAATCACTCTTGTCCCCATAGGAACAAGAGATAACATAGAAAATTAGGCTATTATGTTGCTTCAAAAATATGATTGCACTTGAAATTGTACCATCATGAATGACAATGAGCCCCCAGTAAATGAGCTACCAATGTCACATAATGATGAGCAACATAATAGCCATTAATGCTATTTAAAGACATGATAGATTGGATGAGGTATTTGAATATGACATGCTAAATGCTCAACTATAAGTGAGATCAAAAACATGTATAAAATGATAAAAATTGAAGAAGGAAAGTCACAAGAAATCTTAGAAGAGGGATGAGTGTAATTTATTAGAGCCTTATCCCTGGAGGAAAGGACTTTATGATGAATAGGAGATAAAGATTCATAAGTGGATTTAGAAATTTGAGGGGATTCATAAAGAGATTTGTTCATCGCCAAGATTTCCTTATGAGGGGAATGAGAGTTGATAGAAGTAGAAGATGATTTAGTTGAAGTGAGATCATCATCACTACTAAATATAGCATTTACATTGAGAGATGGTCTTTTAGATGCTTTGGTGGGCTTAGAAAGATTATATCCAAGTCCAAATGAATATTCATGCATGTTATGTTCTAAAGGAACTTTAATTCCTGGTTCATTTGTGCCACAACCATTTCCACTATAGCCACTCTTAGCCAAAATGTGAAAACCACGACCATAACGATTAGCCATTTCAGAAAGAAAAGGTGGTTTTTCATAAGACAAAGAATCAAATTTTTCAAAATTAGAGGTGTGAGGAGAAGAAGTTTGAGAAGCAGCCACAAAATTATTGCTCATAGGTTCAGGTAAGACTGATTTATCTCTAGTTTCTTCCTTCTTTTTAACTTTAAGCTCTCTAGGAGGAACCCTATACTCACCTACAAAGGTGGGATTGACATCAAGAGATCCCCAATCGTCTTCTGCGAGAACCTTCTCAGGATCAAAAGCCTTTTCATGTGTAGATTCAAGTTGAGAAGAATCTTCTTCAGGAACTTCAGACTCATCCAAAGAATTTTGATTATCAGAGGGTAATGATTCATCCATAGGTATCTTGTTTAAAGAGTCATCACTAGAAGAGGAAGGCTTAGAAGAACTCCCTTTGGAAGTAGATGTTTGCAAACAAGCTTGAAAATTAGTATCACCTATCAAGGTATATGTCTTATTATTATAAATAAATTTAACTTGTCTATGCAATGTAGAGGGGACAGCTTGCATACTGTGAATCCAAGGTCTCCCTAATAACAAGTTGTATGTTAGATTTCCCGACATAACATGGATAGGAGTAGGAAAAGTAACAGGTCCCACTGTGATGGGTAAGGTGATAATACCTAATGAAGACTTAGCCACATTATCAAAGCCTCGAATGGGATGAGAGTCAGGCTCAATAAGGGATGTATCCACATTCATCTTATGCAATAGATTAATGCTACACACATTAAGGCCAGAACCATTATCTACCAATGTTCGTCTTATAGCAGTGTCATTTATGATAACCACAATCATCAAGGGATCATATTGATGTTGAATTTTGCTAGTAGGCAACTCATCTTGAGTAAACACAATTTGAGCTTTAGGATTCATCATAGAGTTAACCAAAGACAATATATTACTAGATGTATTAGGTGGAGGAACATTCAAATCTTTCAAGGCATCTTGTAACATTCCATGATGAGCGGAAGAAGTTTGGATCAAATCCCAAAGGGATATCTTAGCAGGGGTAGCTTTAAGTTGTTCTATGAGATCATAGTCCTTACTAAGCATTTGTGAAATACGAGGAGCTTGAGGAAGAATAGGTTGAGGATTAGGAAGAGAAACTGGAGTAACAGGAGGAGGATTAGGCTGCCTATTATTTCTAGTATTATAGGTATGAGCAATCACATTATAACTCTCTCTAGTCAGTTGCTTAGCATACTCATAAGGGCTCTTAGTAGAATAACCTCCTTGCATAGTAATAATAGGTTTCTTAGGAGTGCAAAAAGAATCATTAGCATAACCACCTTGGACCACTAAGATAGGCTTATTTAAAGGTTGAGAATTTTGAGAAGGACAAGCACCTTGGACAGTGAAGAGAGGTTTGTTAGGTGTTTCATTCACACGTATCAAATTGATTGAGGATGGTTTAGAGGAATGAACAAAAGTGTTGGAAGAATTATTGATAGTCTTATCTTGCACTAAAATCTTATCATGGATTAAATCAATTTTAGGAGAGAGACAAGGGGTAGGCATTGATGTTCCAGTAGGAAGAGTAATACTAGGAAAGGTCATATCATCCTCTATCATTAAAGGATCTACATGGGGAATAAACTCTCTAGGAGAAGGATCAACATTACTCTCTAAAGTCTCACTTTTGAAATGGAGATCTTTGAAAGAGATGTTAACCATCTTGTTTTGAACTAGGGTTTCCTTATGAGTAGAACCAAGTTGAGGAGAGGGAGATGCTTTATTTTTAGAGGGAGAATGATTGAGATTCAAGGAAGGTGAGAAACTATCAAGGGAGTTTTCAATCTTGATTTCATACCCTTTGGCTAGGGTTCTCTCATGGGGTAGAGAATAATCTACACCTTCTTCTAATGGTTCATCCCAAATAGTGAGGTTGTTGAAAGGAATGTTTGAAGTATTGTCAATTTCGGGAGAGGAGATAACATTGTTTATTAATTCCTCATCCTTAGGAGGGAGAGCATCAATAGATGTGTTAAACTCATCCTCTTTCCTTAAAATATGTTCAATATGATCTTTAGGGGAGAGAGAATTAAGGAAATTTCTTATTACTTCATCTTCTTTCTCTAAGGGATGCTTATGGGTAAGACAAACTTTAGGAGAAGGGTAAGCATTTATCATTAATTCATCATCTCTAGTGGGAATTTTGTTGGAAAAGGAAATGCCATCACTAGGAAATGTAGGGATAATGTCATCTTCTTGCACAAAAGGATCCTCATGAAGGGAGTGTTTTTTAGGAGGAACATGAACATATTTCTCCTAAGATTCATGCTTAGGAAGGAGATCTTTGAAAGAAGTGTTCATAACCTCTTGTTGCACTAACATGCCCCCATTGGAAGGACCAACTTTAAGAGAAAATAAGTCAATGTCCATCAATACCTTTTCACTTAGAGAGGCATCATGTAGGGAAGATGAAGTAACATTAAGAAAGGTGTTTATGATATCATTCTCTTCCTCTAGGATAGCTAAATAGGAAGGGCACATTTTAGGAGAATTGTCAAGATCACTCTTAAAGTCTTCATCCTTAGAGCATGGGAGAGTCTCAAAGGGATAGGTAGCAACTATTTTAGGCACTAAAATGTTGTTATAGATGGGGGGAGGTTCTTTAGGACAAGGAAAAATTGAAACAAGGGAAGCTAACCCATTATCACATCTATGAAATGAATGCATCATGACAACAATTTTCCTCTTTCAAATGATAACACATGCAAAATAGAAGGAAATGTTTAATTTTAACCAATGAAAGCACTTAGAATGTAGATTTAGAAAATGAAATTTATGATTCAAATGAGTTCCTAAATCAGATTTGAGATTATTGATCCCAATTAAGCTATCCACAAGTTCAACTTTGAATTGAAAAATTAGGGTTTTAGCAAAAATTTCCTCTAAATTAAAACTTGTAAATACAAATTTGAATTTGAAATAGCATAAACACTCAAATTTGAAAACATAAATCAGAATTAGAGAAGATTGGAATTCACGTCAGGTTCACCAAAAATGTGTGGGGGAAAAAGTGACACTAAGCAAACATGCCCTAATCTCACTTTCAATCACACACTTGTGGAATACGAAAGAGCCTAGAGGTATCACACAATTGGCTACTTCTTTTTGTGGAAGAGAGAGCCATGTGCTACCTATTAGGATTTCTATTCCTTTGTTGCAAATGATAGATACAATGATGCAAGTTCAACTACTGGCCCTAGAGTGCAAGTATGGACTAGTAACAAGATTGCAAGATTGAGATTAAGTGATGAAAAGCTGTAAACACAAGGATAAGAGGAGAATGTAGATGTGTACCTGGGGTTAAAATCTAAGTGGAAATGTTTGGGACGGGGGCGCATGCGCCACTGACCTGATTCTGCACTTGAAACTACTCCTTTTGGCAACCTGAAAGCTGTCGAAAAGTGCTGAAAACTACTGTTGTCTAAGGGACCAGGGTGCCCAGCGCCCCTGTCCTGTCAGGACCAGGGTGCCCCACGCCCATGTCCTAGGTTTCTGCTCTGCAATTCGGTGTGTTGTCCCATCTCAGTCTGCTCCCATCAGATCTACAACTCGCGGCGTCCTTCGAATCTCGAAATCTGCACTTATATCTGAAAAGGTATGGTGGGCGGCTATATAGGGTTTTGCCTTAGTCAAACCCCTACTTTGGTGATTTCCACCTCCATGAATAGCCAAGTTGTATAGTAAAAGTTGTGTGTGTGCAGACCTTGTGTGTGTGCAAGATCCTAAAATGAAAGTAAGCAAGCTAGAGCAACCTAGAAAGTAAACCCTAATTGCTTGTAATTGACAAAGTGAATGCTCTACATCAAGATGCAAAGTGATCTAAAGCATGAATACAAATGATATAATGAGGCTTATGCAAAGACATGAAAACAACATGAAATCATACCCAACCCCAAGGGAGGGGTACAAGCCAATCTTTAGTCGGTGATCCCCTATTGCTCTTCAATGTCTTCAAAGCCCTAAATGGATGAATGAAATTGATGAATGCTTGATGGATGGATGTTGAATGTTGTTGAAGTCTTCAAAGGTCTGCTCTTTCACTGCATAGAAGGTCCCTGAAACCAAAATTCTGGATCCTTTCAAATGAAGAAAGAGAGCTCTTATATATGAAACCCTAGGTCTTAATTTCAACTTTTGGCCGACCTAGAGATTGAATCTCTCGCCAATTTCTTGGGGTTAAGCTTTATTTTATGATTGGATCGCGCTCCTAAAATTTTGGGAAAAATGTCTGGGACCGTGTGCACTCCGGGCGCCATGGTCCCGACAACTTTTCACCAAATTTTCAGGGCCATCGAATATGATGATTTTAGAGAGAATCCCGAAGTTACAGGTGATTTCAAGATGTTTTGACCCCCGAAATTAGGCCTTAAAGTTCAAAATAGGACCTAATTAGGGTTTAGATTAAATGATGTATTGGAAGAATAAAATGAAAGGGGCACACTTTAATGAAAAGGGCCCAACTTTATGATATGGGAGATGATAAAATAGAACCTTAGACCTAATTAATTTAATTAATTAAGTGCTGAAGGGGAAATGCAATGCAAAATGAAAAATGCGCCAAGGCGGGTGCTAAACTAGGTGTGAAATTGTACCACCCTAGCAATTGCGTACAATTTACAACGCTACAATTATCAACAATGTCATCAACCTCTTTTTGTGTTTTCCTTATTTGCTCATCAATATCTTTTGTTAGATGGTGAGGTTTGCAGGCTTCCTAGTACAATTCCTTGTATTCCAAAATGGTGGATTTCAATGCCAATAACAATGAATCAATCTGTTCTGTACAATCCTTTATTGTTTTATCAAATAATTCATCCTTCTTTTTATTAACTCTTTCCTGAATGGTCTCCTCATTTATCTTATCTACAATTTGAATGTTAGAAGAAATGAATTTGGACAATGTGTCCAATTTACCTATAGACCCAACAAGGTGATCAACCTTGCACGCCGGTGCAATCATCTACAAAATTGGTAAAGAATCATCAATAGCCTTAAATGCTAAGTCATTGCATTCTGTTATCTTCTTTATGGAATCTAATAATACATCAGTGACATTTTTTGGTCTGCAATACATAGTAGAAATACTGGGAGGAGTGCTAGGTTCTGCAACAATTTTCTTTTCTTCTCCAGATACCTGTTCAGTTACCTTAACCTCTTCTTTATCCAGTTTCTCTTCCTTATTTTTACTCTTATTCTCATTCTTATTGTCTGCCAGTTCAGATTGTGTCTATTTTGGTTCTTTTTCTGCTTCTGCCGGTATCTCAATATTCTAGCGAGTGTCAACAGTCTTGACTGGGGATTATGAGATCTCAACATTTATAGCTTCAGATTTTTTTCCTCAACAATTTCTTTATCCAATATAATATTGATGTCCTAAGTGTCAACATTTATTGTGAATAAAATGTTTGATTATGGATGAATAACATCTTCTTTCACTTCTTCTGACTTCTTTTCAGACTCATTTTGCATTTCTGTCGGTGCCTTTGCTACTACCGCTGGGGTGTCCAGTGCCGGTGGTGGTAAGTTGTCCTTAACTGTGATGTCAGGGACATTACCAACCTTACTCTTACCCTTATCTACTTTTTTATATACTTTAGTAAATAATTTATCAACTTTTTGTCTATCTTTCTCTTCCCTTTTCTCCTTCTCAACAAATAATATATCCCACTTATCCGCTGTTTCATCTGAAATCTCTTTTACTTTGCTAGCCATAAGACTAACTTGCCAGTGACCACTCACAAAAATAGTCTTGTCATCTATTTCTTGCTTAGACTTAACAAGATGAACCGCTAACAGAGCCTGAACCTTCAATTTCTTATCTAACTCCATAATGAACATTCTCTTATCTTTGAGTCTCAAGTATAGATATTTAGGAAGAACATCTATAACCTCAATAAGAACCTTCTTATATATATCCAAATACAAAATAATGCTCTCCTCAATGGTATCCTTATCAGAATCAATAAAATAATGATAGAACTTACTAGCATTACCAAGATTTCCTTCCTGAGTTATTTCATTTATCAGCTCTTCCGGTGAAAGAGTGTCAGGTTTCTTTTGTTTCGTTTGCTTCTTTGGTGTGACTTTCTTCTTCTGACCACTGGGCTTTCTCACAGCCTGCTGTTTCTTTCTAAGTGTTCTTGATTTCTTTGATGATGAAGCAGGTGCCGGTGAAGGTTTTCTTTTCTTTCTCTTTACCCTTTTGAATTCAACAACCTTATAACTATCAGAATCAAATGAGGTAGCCACAGGAGAAATATGTGCTACCGGTTGCTATTCTGATTTTCTTTCTTGTTCAACAACACCTTTCATCGGATCAAGTTTTAACAATCCCTTTTTAACAACTTCAACAAAATTAAAAGCATCTTTTATTACTTTGTCTCTTTTCTTCCTCTGCTTTTGTATAGTAACATCACTCTCTATAGTTTTAGCATTACCAAAGATCTTTTCTGTAGGTTTTGGTGGAGCATCTAGGAGTATCTTGGCATAAGATTCCAAGATGTGTGAGTCCACTTCATAACCCATCTCTATTATCTAGACAGTTCTAGGTCTAACTGCCTCCATCCATAATTCATCTCTTTTAATCACAAAGCATATCTGTTTGTCATATTTGTCAACAATTATTTGAGGGATTCTTTCCCTTTGCCTTATTTTAGTTTGAAAGTCCTTGAAGTATTCTTTTACTTGTTTGTCACCATCTGAACCTATGCTGGTAATTGCCTCCTTAATCTATTTTCCAACAGAAATATCATAGGCAAAGTCCTTGTGTCCAATATCAGGAATCTCCTTGAGAAATATAGCATTAAGCATACAATCAAATTCACAAACTTGAATGTTACCTTCTTATCACCTTTAATTTTATCTAAATTTTCTAACAGTTCATCTTTCAGCCATTCATAGATGTCAATTTTAGCATTATTCATAATCATCTCATAGGCACTATGAATGCATAAACTTGAAATAAAATTTAGCCTATTAGTATGAACAACTTTGTATCCACTAACCATACTTGCATATTTAACATTGTTATCGGTTATATCACTAACCCTAAGTGATCTGTTATTTGATGTTTTACCAATTAAGTTCATAACCTCTTTGTTTGGAATTTTATTTTTCTTCTCAGTCCTAGTGCTAGTAGAAGGTAAACCAGTAACAACCTTAATTTCTTCCTTAGTGATTTTCAAAACTGAATCTAGCCACAAAAATTCACCGTGAACTCTACAAAGAACATAACAAACAATCTCATCTAGAAATTTAGGCATGTGAAGTATGTCAATGAACCCTAAATCTTCAATATCCTTGTGTTCCAGTTTGACTATACCATGTTTATCAGTGATAACATTCATGAACATGTTCTTTCAATCCTTGGACCCTAAATCTTTGATGTTACAATGAATGTATGCCCTAGGGTCTTCAACAAATGCGACTCCCTTCAGAATTTTTGAAAATGCACCAATGGAGTCATCCAACTTTTCTATCTTAGGGATTATCTTGAAGATAGGTCTAGGACGCTTGATATTTTCCACAATAGTAGGGTTTGCAATGAATTCAGGAACGGAGGATGAAGAAGCCATTTCGTAAGATAAATACCTTTGATTGTTGAATGCAAGTGAAAACCTTGGATGTCTTGAAAAACCTTTGCTGCTTCACCTCTAGAATGTTGGTGCTCAACTTTCGTGTTCTTCAAATGCTTGAATTCTTGGTGAGTCGAAATGAGAAATTCAAGTGCTTTATAACCAAAAAGTTAATTTACAACACAATAAATTCTTTGCCGGTGAAGTGAATACTCAACATATGTGCCGGTAAAGAAGAAATATGACTTCTTACCACCAACTGAGGGTAAATGCATGATCTTCAATTAGTTGCCTTACCCCTAAGGATTATTCCTTAGTTAGATGAAGAATCTCCTACCGATGCAGGATTGCTCTGTTATGCCAGTGCAGAGACAGATTCATCATTCCTCTGATCTCTCTTCTTGACCCATTGTTTAGTGAATTCTTGCTTGATTTCATTCACCTTTTCTTTGCCTTTATCATTAGATCCTTTGTTGTTCGCCGGTACAATCTTACTTTTGCAAAATCTTGCAATATGCCCAATCTTGTTGCATGCATAACAGGTTACATTATTTCTTTGAATAGATTTTCCATAACCTTGACCAGTTTGAGTTCTGCATTGATTAGATAGATGTCCAAATCTACCACAAACATAGCATTTCACATTGATTCTACAATTGTCTAAGTTATGATCATTTGTATTGCATTTGGAACATTGACCGATGGGTAGGTTTGTATTATAATTATTCCTAAATCTGCACTGATTTTCTTTATGACCAAATTTGTTGCAATTAAAATATTTTCCATTAAATTTATAAGCATTAGGTTGCCTTACCAGTTTTCTGTGATCATGATTGTTTGCAGTTCTGGAACTTTCTCCATGCTCAAATCCAAGTCCAACTGTTTCTCCATCAGGTTTTTGACTTTTCAACATATCATCAAGCTTGTTTGAACTCTTCTTGAATTTGTCTTTGTATTAATTTGCAGCGACCAACTCACTTTTGAAAGTACTAACTTGTCTCATAAGTTCCTCTTTGTCATGTTGTATGTGAATCGAATCTGTTTTAAGAATATCATTTTCATAACTAAGCCTTAGAGATTCATTTGATCTTTCATTAAGTCTTCTGGCCAAATCTTCCTCATTCCTCTTTCTATCTTCAATATCCTTACATAGTCTCATGGTTAAATCTTGCATCTCATTCCTCATGTTATGGTTCTCTTGTCTTAGTTTCTCTACAATATCTCTAAGAGTTTCATTTTCTTCATCATCTTGGTTTTGCAGTTGCACATGTAATTCTTTTCTCTTATTCTTTGCTATGACCTGGTTTTCTTGAAGTGCTTTGATAAATTCTCGAGTAGATCTGAGTTCATCTTCCAGTTTGATATTCTTCAATTTTTTTGCATCAAAATCTTCAAGAGATCCTTCTAATTGTTGTCTCAAACTTTCCATTGGTACCGGTTTCATAATCTTCCTCAAGCTGTTAGGCTTCTGCAAATAGAGGACGAGGCTCTGATACTAATTATTAGATACTTGGTTAGTCCCAAAGACACTAAGAGGGGGGGGGGGAGTGAATCAATGTCTAACCGGTGGATGAAAGATTTAAAATTACTTGCAACTTTACAACCCAAATTAATATACCGGTAAGCAAATAATAATGCAGTAAAGAGAAACAAAAGAATGAGCATCAATACACACTATAACACATATTTTTGGCGAGGAAACCCGGTAAGGGAAAAAACTTGGTGGGATTTGTGACCCACAATATTTACTCATTGGCCAATATGAATAAATATTACTTAGTACAATAGGGGCTTGCACGTGCAAGAAGGCCAATTGCCTAGAGCTCACTGCTCAACAAAAATGGAGTCCCACTGACTACAATTGGATGGTTAAATCCAATAACAATGTATTTCTTCAAAATAGCATCTACAATGTTGGATTCAATACTGGTTTAAGCTCTATCTGATACCTCTGCCAAAACATTGCTAGTGAATGATTTTGCTTACACACAATAGTCTTCACTCTGCCCTGCTCTTATTCACTCTCAAGATAAACACATCACAATGCATATATAATTATTCACTCTTATATACCGCTTACATACATACCTACATACATACTTACTTACCTTACAAATGACCTACAAGATCTCATACATATATGAGTCTTTATAATACATCATGTTGACCATACAATATAAAATTACATTACAATACATTTCACATAAACAATATTATTGCCAAGTCGGCTTGGATTGCTGGTATAATCTGCTGCCGGTGTAGATAGATGCTGGTGTGAATAACCCTTGTAGTGATTGCCGGTGCTGGTAGGTGAATTCTATTGCCGGTAGGTCCTATGAAACCTTGTTGAACCTTGTTACCAGTTGGTTTCTATCAATGACAACATCAACCATTCTCATCTGAGTGTATAATGCCAACAAGCACTACTTTAAGGCTTTACCGATAGAGCTCTCACTGAGGAATCTTGATAGGATGCATAATTGGTGTTGGTGCAACTTCTACATGGATTTATGGATGCTGAAGATGTTCTTTGATCATGCTTCAACTTCTTGAAGACATTGCTTTGGCGTGGTGGACCCAGAATAGGTCTGGTACCTATCTATGTTATGGACCGATATCATGTTAACTTGTACTCTACACATTACCGAGATGTTTCAGGATGTTTAATTGATTTATTATTGTTGTTTTGGTCTTAAGCCAACATGGCATATTATTGTAATATGGATTTATGTAATGATCTTATTGTAATATCTTTTAGGTGGTCGACCTAATTGCTTTAGGCCTTAGGGTTTGTATAAAATTATGTAAGATCTCATTGTAGATTAAGGTATGGGTATGGAATAAGTGTTCATGGTCTTGAAATGCAATATCATATGCGAAGGAGATTTGGTCGATCATAGGTGATCAAATTGGGATTAAGGAAAAGGTCAAAGGCCTCCGGTATTGAGCTTAATCAGGACTGTAATTAGGCATTGTAGATGCTATTTCAGGAAGTTCACTCTATTGGATTGTTGTCCATTTATCTTGAGATTGTTGTAGCCTCTCCATAGTCAGTGAGACTCTTTTGTAATGAGCAGTACGCTCTAGGAAGTGTGCCTTCCTGCATGTGCACGCCCCTTGTTGTATCACATACTTTCTATAGAAGTATCATCTAACTGTGGGTAGGCTTCCCACCATGGTTTTTTCCTTTCTTGGCTTTCCATGTACAAATTGTGGTGTCATGTGGTATGGTTGCTTTGCATTGATTATCTATTTAATTGTTAAGTTGTATTGTTTACCGGTATCTGTTTCTGCTGTACCGGTACTTAATCTATTTAAGGATTATTACGTGGATTAAATGTTATAATCTGTTAACATCTGATTCACCCCCTCCCTCTTAGTTGTTCACTAGTTATCCTAACAAACTGAAGATCAGAGTACATAAACAGAAAGTCAGAAGACTCCTATGTATGCAAGGTTAAATCATTCAAAAGATCAGATCATTGGAGACAAGAACAAATGAGTAATGTCAAGAAGAAGGTTGACAGTTGATGAGGTATGTTTAATTTCTCAAGTTGAACATACATCAATTATTGAAGCTTGTAAAGATAAATGTTGGATGAAAGCTATGAAAGAGGAATTAGATCAGATTGAAAAGAACAACATATTGACTTTATTTCCCTAACCTAAAAATAAAAATGTTATTGGAACTAAATGGGTTTTTAGGAATAAATTGAATGAGGATGGACAAGTTGTGAGGAATAAGGCTAGATTGGTATGTAAAGGATATTATCAGAAGGAAGGAATTGATTATGATAAGACTTTTTCTTCGGTAGCTAGGATTGAAGTTGTGAGGTTATTTCTTGCTTATGTCACCCATAAGAAATACAAGGTTTATCAGATGGATGCAATTGTGCATTTTTGAATGGAGATCTTGAAGAGGAAGTTTAGATTGAGCAACCTAATGGATTTTCACTTTCAGATGACAAAAACATGGTTTGCAAGTTAGGGAAATCTTTATATGGATTAAACAAGCCCCTAGAGCTTGGTATGCTAGATTGCACAAATATCTTTTGAAGCTTGGTTTCACTAAAGGTAATGCTGACAATAACTTATATTATAAGATCACTGGTGATGACATACTGATTATTGAAGTCTTTGTTAATGATATCATTTTTGGAGGCAAGGATAAGTTATGCATGAAATTCTTTGATAATATGAAGAATGAATTTGAGATGTCTATGATTGGGGAGATGAAATTTTTCTTATGTTTGTAGATTACTCAAAATGATAAAGGTATTTTTATTTGTCAAAATAAGTATGCTAGAGAGTTGTTGAAGAAATTTGGTATGGAAAATTCCAAACTGGTTGGTACTCCTATGGTTACATGTGAGAAATGGACAAAGAATGATGCATCAGCTCCGATAATTCCTACAAGGTATAAATCTATGATTGGAGGTTTGTTATATTTGACTCAAACTAGACCAAATATAATGAATGTACTTTGTATTGTATCAAGATATCAGAGTGATCCTAAAGAAAATCATGAGAGTGCAGTGAAAAGGATTTTCAGGTATTTACAAGGAACAACTGAGTATGGTTTGTGGTATCCTAAAAATGATGACTTTACACTGTGCATATACAGATGCTGACTGGGATGGAGATGTTGATGGTTGGAAAAGAACATCCTGTGGAGCTTTATTTCTTGGAAATAAAGTTGTTTCATGGATCAAAAAGAAACAATAATGTACTTATTTATCTAATGCCGAAGCTGAGTATGTTGATGCTACTACCAACTGTACACAAGTTCTATGGATGAAGCAACTGTTGAAGGATATAAGGGTAGATTGTAATGAACTAGTAGTTATTTACTATGATAACTCTACTGCTATTGACATATCCAAGAATCCAATATTTCATTCTAAGACAAAACACATTTCTATCAAGTATAATTTTCTGAAGGAGAAGGTGGAAGCAAATGAAGTCAGACTGGTTTATGTGAACACTAAAGAGAAGATTGTAGATATCTTCACTAAACCTTTCCCTAAGGAATCATTTGAATACTTCAGAGACAAATTGGGAGTTTTTACCCCTCATGTAGAGACTTGAGTGGTGCTGATTGGCATCAGTCCGACATGCATTATCAAAACTATCATTCATTCTAGATTGATGAGTTGGTGCTACTACTCAGGGGGAGTAGTTAGCTGTGTGGTTTAGAGGATTTATGATTTTTCTTTGATATTTATGTCAAATTTCTGGCATTGATGTCAAAGGGGGAGAGATATATATGTTAAAAAAAAAATCTTAACAGGGATATCATTCACATGGGGAGTTTGGTTTGTTGGTTTAGAATTCCTTGTCATATCATCTTGGAGAGTTTCTTAGATGTCTTCCTTTGGGGAAGACTTGTTTGGATTTTCTTGGCACTTGGATGTTTTTCACATCTAGTGTTGCCATCACTGCCAAAGGGGGAGATTGTTGGAAATTTGGAGGAATTGATTGTGTTGCATTGATGTTTGTCATTGATGTGAACACTAGCTATTTTGTTGTCTACTGGCTTCCGGTAGAGTGGTTGGTCTTTGATGTTGATCTGGAGATTTATCTCCCATTTGGTCTGGCTATTGGAATTGGTTTAGATTGGTTATTCATGTGTTTTTGATGTGTATCACATTAATTTGGTTCAAGATTTGATGATCCAGATGCTATCATTTGTTCTAGTAAGTCTTTTGGTTACCAGTAAGGGTTATACTGGCAGCACTTTGATGAAGATCTTTTGATGAATCCAATAAGTGGTGTTGGTGCAGCTTCTAGAAGGTTATCATGATGTTGATGGTTATCATGTTCATTTTCTAGTTGTTCATGGTGTTTCATTTGGCTTATGGTGACCTATTTTGGGTCCGGTGTTATTCTGCTAGGTTATGGACCGGTTTATGTAATGTGTTAGTTGATGCTCCTGATGCATCATTGATTGGATTTATTGTTTAGTTTATGTTGTTATGGTCTTAGTCTGACTTGGTTTATCATTGGTTTGCAGGATTATGTAATATATTTATTGTATTATCTTTTAGGTGGCTGAACTAATTGTTTAGGTCTTGGGTTGGTATAAATATGATGTAAGATCTCTTTGTAGATCATGGTATGGGATTAAGGTTACGAGATTATCTATGTGCGAATAAAGTTGTAATCATATATAAAGGGTTTGGTCAATCATAGGTGATTGACTTGGATTTGTGAAAGAGGTTTAAGACCTCTGGTATTGAGCTTAACCAAAACCATACTTAGGCATAGGAGATGCTATTCTTGCAGTTCATTGATCTTTCCGGATTGTAGTCAGTGAGGCTCCTTTTGTGATTAGCAGTGTGCTCTAGGCAGTGTTCCTTCTTGCCTGTGTAGGCCCCTCTTATTGTAATCACATACTTGCTGCAAAAGTATTATTTGAATGTGGGTAGGCTTCCCACCATCATTTTTCCCTTTATTGGGTTTTCCACGTACAAATCCTGGTGTTATGTGTTATGGATGGTTGGTAATTATTCTATGATTTATGTTTATGCCTAATTGTTATATCTGCTATTCTAGTATTTGGTTTATGCATTCTGGTAAAAGGTTTTGTGTGCTTAAATTTTTATAATCTGTTAACAATTGATTCACCCGCACCTCCTCTTAGTTGTCCATCGATTATCCTAACATTATAAACATTTAAAGTGAAATCATCTTCCTTCGGATACTACATACCATAATCAATTGTTCCCTTCAAGTATTTGAATATCCTCTTTATATCAGTAACATGACTTTACTTAGGATCAACTTGAAATCTTGCAACAAGGCATACATCATTCATAATGTGAGGTCTATCTTGAGTAAAATAAAGTAATCTACCAATCATAGATCTATACAAGGTTTGGTTAGCCTTCACAGATTCATCATCTTTTGTCATCTTACATCTAGTTACCATAGGAGTTCCAACAAGTTTAGAATCATCTAACACAAACTTCATCATCAATTACTTCACATACTTAGATTGAGATATGAAAATGCCTTTACCAGTCTATGAAATTTGCAATCCTAGAAAGAACTTCATTTCACCTATCATAGACATCTCAAACCCTTTTTGCATATCATCAACAAACTTCTTACTCAAATTATCCTATCCAAAAATAATGTCATAAAAAAAGACTTCAACAATCAAAATATTATCATTATCAATCTTGAAGTAAAAATTACTATCAGCATTACCTTTATAAAATTCCAACTTCATCAGATACCTATCCAATCTAGCATACCAAGCTCTAGAGGCTTGTTTAAGTCCATACAATGCTTTCTTCAATCTGCATACGATGTCTTCCTCATTTGTTAATGAAAATCCACCAGGTTGCTAATTGTAGGCTTCCTCTTCCAACTCACCATTCAAAGGTTGACTTCACATCCATCTAATATCCCTTGAATTTAGTATGAGCAACATATGCAAGAAATAGTCTAACAACTTCAATTCTAGCTACTGGAGCAAAAATCTCATCAAAATCAATATGTTCCTATAATGGTGGGAAAATGGTGGATGATAAATCAAGAAGGAAAACTACCCTTTCCCTTAGAGAGAGATGAGAGTTTTGCTATCGATTGCCATTCAAGCACTTTTCACCATTACATTAGGAAGGGGGAGAAGATAATTCACTAGATTCAATCTCCCCACACAAAGATGGTAGATTGAATTCTGAATGAATTGGGAATGCTAAGTTGATCCCCTCTTCCTTGTTTGATTTGGAAAGGAATTGATTGAATTATGTAGTGCAAAAGTGAAAAATAATTGATTATAACTTAAGATCGTCATATGGGATGAAGCTGTGCACCTAGATCTGGCAGTGAAATGTCGAGACGAAGTCACCCTAGGAATTTGAGGAAAATTTGCCTGGACCGTGGCGAGAATATACATGGTCCTCCAAAAAATCCACAAAATGAAAAGGGTTTTTCTTCCTCTAGAAATGAAGCCTGAATCCAAAAGTATAGCTATGCACCTACAACATACACACAAAAAAGAGAGGAAAATTGGTTGGGATTGGGGGTTTTCCTTTAAGTCAAACCCTAGTTTTGGAATTAGCCAAGTAATGAAAGAAAGTACTTGCAAGTAGATGTAAATGAAAGAGTGAATTGTAAATCACCTCAAGGGAGATTGTGGTAGAAATGTTGATAGAAATGCTTGTGTGGAATTGAATGTTGAAATCAATCTCCTCTTCAATGGTTGAATCCTTGACTTGACTGCAACACCTAGCATTAAAGGGAGACTTGAGAATGCTCAATGCTGGAAAAGAATGCTTGATTGCTTGTACATAGTCCAATATTGTCCAACTTCAAATTATCCAACTTATGAAAATGAGAGGACACATGGCCCTTAAATACATGTTTGATGGACTCAAATTTTTTCACGAGCCTACATCAGGAGAGTTTTCATGCTCACTGCACAACCCACAATGCATGCTCTAGGAAGGTCCTGCCCCAAAATAAGGTAGGGACAGGGGCACCACGCCTCTATCTTGGGAGGAAAAGGGCTCCACGCCCCTTTCCTAGGGGGGATAGGGCTACCACACCCCTATCCTACCCCTTTCTCCAAGGCAGAGTGATGCAAAGGCCAAGGAAGAAGTTGTTTTTGCAAGCTAAGCAATCTCGGGTCTCTGATCAGGCTAGAGGATTAGAGTTTGCATGCATGAGGAACCTAATGTAGTCAAAAATTTCTAGGGTCACAATTTTATGACACTACATTTAGCCCCCACTTTAGCGGGAGTATAAGCATACACCAATACTGCTGGTAAAGTACAAGGAAACAAGATTGAAAGACTTTTACCACGTCAAGGAGGCAAGATGCACCAAGCCCCCAGTGGACTTAGGATCTTATGAATTTGATTGAAAAATTAAAAGGGAAGATTGAGAAGGGGAGAACCATGACTGCAAGTAGCAAAGTTCCCTTCACTATGAGTCATAAAAGCAAGGATAAAAAGATTACAAAGAAAAATAAAGTTCGCTAAGTAATTCTAAGTATCACAAGAAGGAAAATATGAGCAGAGCGTATGCCCCCACATTAAAGAGATCGCATGCACCTTATCAAGAGCAATTGCTTTAAGGTAGGATACCCCCAAGAGAGAGAAGAGAGAAAGCACATTATCGCAAGGATTTATCACCCAATCGAGGAATAAACCCAAGGATAATAAACACAAAACATGAGGTAGTGTCACTTTCCTCGGGGTCAATATGCTGTATGATAACTCATATATATCATATATGTATGTGCATATAATAATATTCATTCCCCAAAGAAAGAAACTACCTTAGAAGAAAGGGAAGAGAGGATGTCTTTTGAGTCAACATGAAAGAGACCAAGAGAAGATCTCAATGGTTTGCATCGTCCCCAAGTAGACATTAAGGGAACAATAGAAGAACAAGGATACACCTAGAAGAATGGTCACAAAGAGAAATAAAGGAGAGAGAGAGAGGATCTACAATGCTAGTATCACTAATCTAGTATGACATCTACCTCTCGATCTTGCTAATCACTATTTCAGGAAGGCAAGCAACATGCTAGAGGAGTGACATCGAGCACAGTAGATGGAGCTATCACAAGATCCAAACAAGAACTATGCTCATGTTGTAAGTCACTCTATTTCATTCGAGGAGCTAGGATTAGGGTTTATGAAAACTCATCTGATAAATGTTTGTCCAAATCAACATACTCATACTCACTATGAGAAGCATTAGGAGTTGTATTACCATTATGAATAATATTTTCACCCATTTCTTCATCAAAGTTTAGAGAAAGAGGAGCAAGAACACAAATAGGAGTAAAACCATCACATGTTTTATGCAAATTATGTTTTAGAGATGTTGGTTGAACATCTTGCTTAGGAGAAAAGGGAATCATGTCAACTATTGGAGTCTGAGGAGATTGAGTATTTTGAGGGATAACTTCACAAGCTCGAACATGGCATCTTCATTGGCATTCTCTTGCACAATGATTTCGTCGAGTCTTAGTGGAAGGTTGAGAAGGAGGAGGAACATTTGAAGAAGTAGGAATGGTTCTCTCCTTGATAGTGGAAGGTTTAGGTTGAGGTTTTTTTGGTTGAACAATAGGAGAAGCAAGCCTCTTCTCTCGATAAGAGGAAGGAGGTGGAACTGTGCCATAGAAAGGATGAATATTAGGTGTAGGAAGGAGACTAGGTCCATCATGAGGAGGAGGTATAGGTCTAACCTTAGGAAGAATATTGTTGTTCTCCTTAAGAGAAGGTAATGTCACATCCATAGGAGTAGGTGGGAAATTTTCCTTACGAGGGAGATTAGTTCTACCCGAGAGGGGAAGAACCTAATCTTGAAGAATAATATGAATGTCAAGTGTTGGCGATCTAGGTTGACTTAAGGATAAGATCATATCGTTCTTCCATTTTTGATAAGATTGAAAAAGAGCATTGCTCCTTGGTGGAAGAGATTGAAATTGTTTAGGCCAAAAGAGATCAATAGGAATACTAGGGATTCTTTCGGATGGATGAAATAAGCTATGGTTCACGGTTATGATTTCTCCATTGTGAGGAAATTTAAGACACTTGTATATTGGAGAAGAAATAGCCCTCATGGAAGGTAGCCAAGGATAGCCCAAATTCACGTGGAATTGCTCAGAAGAAGGTATGATAACAAAGTCAACATCCATGGATTTAGCATGAACCTCAATAGGAAGGGTGATAGAACCAATGGTAGGACAAGAGAAGCCATCAAATAACCTCACAACCATAGTAGAAGTATTTGTTGGCATTATACACTCAAATGAGAATAGTTGATATTGTCACTGATGGCAACCAACTAGTAAAATGGTTCACAAATTACACCAGTAATAAACATCATCTATCGACACCGACAGACACTACAAATTATTCTCACCGGTACCCAGTCTACACTGACAAAAGATCTTACCAGTACCCCAACTGACATGGAAATTATATTGTTTTGTATTGTAATTATATTGTATAGCCGACATGATGTATTGTACAGACTCATATATGTATGAGATCTTATAGGTCATTTTGTTAGCGATAAAAAGTGAAAAAAATATGTATGATATGTAAGCGAATGAAGGATATGTAATTAGGTAATGAATATGAGAGTGAATATCTGTATATGCATTTTGATGAGTGAATAAGAGAAGAGCAGAGTGAAGAAAGGTTTATGGAAGAGATATTTGACAGAGCTTAAACCGGTATCGAATCCAACATTGTAGATGCTATTTTGAGCAGTGCATTGCCATTGGATTTAATTATCCAATTTTGTAGTTAGTGTGACTCCTTTTTGTGATTGAGCAGTGAGCTCTAGGCTGTTGGCCTTCCTTCATGTGCAGGCCCCTATTATATAAGTAGTACTTATTCATATTGGCTAGTGAGTAAATATCGTGGGTCACAAATCCCACCGAGGTTTTTCCCCTACTAGGTTTCCTCGCCAAAAATATCTGTGTTATGGTGTGCATTGATGGTTATACTGTTATTTCTCTTTATTGCTTTATTGCTTGTTTACCGGTACATTAATTTGGGTTATAAAGTTACAAACAAGTTTAAATATTTCATTAACCGGTTAGACACTGATTCACCCCCCCTCTTAGTGTCTTTGAGACTGATCAAGTATCTAACAGTATCATATAATGGTTTGTGCAATCGTAAAGTAAAAAGACACTCTTCAGTTATGACATTAACCATGCAAGAGGGATCAATCAGGGCACCACGACAAGGGATATCCTTAACCTTTGCAACTATGTATAAAAGGCTATTAGTTTCTCTAATGGTCTCACTAGGGTCAAATTCAATACAAGGATCCTTAGTCGTATCTTGTGTTTCTACCATATTAACCAAGTTTGGAGCCATAGAGGTGAAATCTTCATAAGTGAGAGAATTAGGTACAATATCAATAACGTTAGAGGTATGAGATGGCAAGGGATCAATGAAAATCTTAAGATTTTGATTAGAAGGAGCAACTGATTTATTCCCTTTATCATTCAAACCTGCCACAGATATAGTATTATTATCAGTCAAGTCCTGACCCTTATTTTTTAATGTAAAATATTTCTCAGTAGCATGACCAAGTTGATGATGAAATTGGCAAAAGGAATTGTTATCAAAATAAGGAGATGCAAGTTTGGAAGGATCAATTTGTTTTATCAGAGGAAGTTTGATAACATTTCTATGTAACAACTGAGACATAATACTATTTAAAGATTCATTCAAAGGACTAAACTGTCTTTCTCTTTGGAAAAATTTAGAAATAGAAGGCACACCTGTTGTAGCATTCACCTAGTTGTTGTTGATTGGATTATTGAACTTGATGAATATTTTTGTTGGTTTGAACTTCGCAAATGGTTGTTGAACACTCTCCCCCTGATCACTCCAAGCCATAGGAGTGGATTGCTCCATTTGACTCACAACCAGTTGATAATTGTGGAGTGTTTGCGCACACCTGGGGAAAGGAAGTAAACTCATACAAAAGAATATTTTCGCTGATATCTTTTTGCAAATTAGAAATGAAAATTCTTTGAATATCATTATTAGGCACATGAAAAGAAATTTGACCACACAAATTCTTTTATCTACCAATGAAATCAGTCAATTTTTCTTTAACACCTTTTTTACAATGCATTAAATCAGTTAGAGTGATTTTAGGACCAATGTTGCTTTGAAATTGTTGGATGAAAGCATTTGCTAGTTGTTGAAAAGAAGTGATACAATAAGAAGGTAGAGAGTGTTGGAAATTTGGTGGAATTGATTATGTGTTGCATTGATGTCAATACTAGCTGTTTTGGTTGCTTTACCGGTATCCTTCTGATCTCGATAGGTTGTTTGGTTTCTGGTTGGATTAGATCATGATGATCTGATATGCTCTGGTATGTTTGGCTTATGGAATTGGCTTATTCATTCTAATCCGATTCATGCTTAGTCATTTGGTTTTGATTTGGTGATCAGATGCTTTCCTGTATGTTGGCAAGCTTGGTTTGTTGTTCCGACGAGGGTTTCATTGATAGAGAATTGTTGAAGATCTTTAGTGATATGAATAAGTAGTGTTGGTGTAGCTTCTAGTGAAGTTTTAGGATGCTGATGGTGATTGTGTTCAAGGCTTGGTTGATTGGGATCATTGATTTAGCATGTGGAACTAAATTGGGTCCCGGTTTATCTAGGTTATAGACCGACTTAATGTAACGTGTGGATTGGACTTCTCGATACATTTTCGAGATGTCTTATGGGTTGGATATTATTTGTTTGGTCTCTGGCCAACATATTTTGTAATTATGTAATTGTTTTATTGTTTGGTGGCCGACCTTGTTGTTTATGGTTGAGGGTTTGTATATATAGATGTAAGATCTCATTGTAGATGGGTTATGGGATTATGAGATTATCTGTGCGAATAATGTAATTATCATTCAGGTTTGGTTGATCATTGGTGATCGAGTTGGGTTTATGTAAGAGGATTTACTCCTCCGATATAGAGCTTAACTAGAACTATACTTAGGTATAGGAGATGCTATCTTTGTAGTTCAAACACTTCTTTGGATTGTAGTCTGGATTTCTATGTAGTCAATGAGACTCCTTTTGTGATGAGCAGTGTTCTCTATGCTATTGGCCTTCTTGCAAGTGCAGCTCGCAAGTGTAGGCCCCTCAATTGTAATCACATACTTACTGCAGAAGTATTTTCTGACTATGTGTAGGCTTCCCATCGTGGTTTTTCCCTTTATCGGGTTTTTCACGTACAAATCTTGGTATCATGTGGATGGTACTTATTCTCTGATTGTTGTTTATGCTTAATTAGTCTATCTTCTATTCCAGTATTTAGTTTATGCATTTCGATATTATTCTTTTGGGTTCCGGTATTAAAGTTTTAATTTCTTAAGGTTCTAGTAATTTGTTGACAATTGATTCACCCCCCCTCTCAGTTGTCTTCTAGTTATTTGAACTGTCTAACAGAGAGAAATACCATTGTAAGGTCTTATCTCTTAGTGTTCTTGTAAACAATTTTGCAAGTAATCATTGATCATAAGAAAAATCAGTACACAAGGTTTGAAATGTTTTGACATATGTAAGAGGATCACCTTTTCCATTATAAAGTTCCAATTGAGGGATCTCCACATGTTTAGGTGGCATGACTTTAACAATATCAAGAGAAAGTGGGCTCTCAACATCAAAGGTGGGCACACCAAACTTGGATTGACTCATGGAAGCTATTTGTTATTGTAAGGAAGACATAGTTTGAGCAAGATTGTTGATTGTCATTTCGGTAGAGGATTTGATGTTAGACATAGGTGATTGAGAAGGTGGTGTGATGTTTTTGAATGAAGGCATGGACTAAGAATAAGGTGGTGGGACATTATGATAAGTAGGCATTGGTGATGATTGGGTAGTAAAAGGGACACTTAAAGGATGAATCAAGTTTTTGAAGGAATTTCCCCCTTGTGTCACACTGATTGGTTGAGGAATAATAAGAGCACTCATGGAAGACAAAGGTAATGACGTAGGATTAAATGAAGAAGAGGGATTTCCCCCATGACCTATGATTGTAGGAATGAAATTTTGAGTTGAAGTAGCCATGATGTTGGATGGAATACTAGTCATATGATTAGTCAAAGGAATAGAAGAATTGACTTGTGTTGTAGGTTGTGAGTAACCTAGGGTTTCAACACAACTCTTGATAGGCATGACATTAGAATCAACAATATGTGCAATGCCACACAATATATCAATTCCATTCTCATCACTTTGAAGCATGCGCTTAAGACCTTTAATTAATGGAAGAAATTCACTATTAGGGTATTCTTGGGACATCCATTATTGAAAGCTATCGAATTGATTGTCCAATGTGGAAAGTTGATCTAAAAAAACCCTAGTTAAAGCATCTTCTTCATCATGGGATCCATCAATGGGGTGAATAGGCACATGATTAGGATGGGAAGAATTAGCATTGTCCTCATTAAAGAAGTCACCCACATTAGGCTCCATCTCCTCGGTAATTAAACCTTGGGGTGACTTAATTCTAATGCTTCATCTAACGAGGATAGGATAGGTAGGACTAATAGTGGTAAAACTCATGCACTAGAGGGAAAATTTGAATTTTGAATTATAGAACAAAGCTTACAAATTGATTAATGCAAAATTCAAGGAAATAATGATTACACAATTCAAACTTTGTTGGGGTAAGAGGATGACACAATTTCCAAAAATGAAAGGAAATTGGAATTTTAAAATCAGGGCAGACAATAATTAACCTCTTAATTTAAAATTTTTTCTTGAAAGTTGCAATGTTGAATTTTGAAGGTATTTTCGATTCTAGAGGGATCAAAAATTGATAAAATCAACCAATCTTCTAGATTTAGGCTATTAAATATAGTCATAACAGTCTCCCAAAACTTGGGAAAAAAGCCGAGGACTGTGGCAGGAACGCACATGGCCCAACCAACTTTTTTTGAAATTTTCAGGGATGGATATTACGATGATTTTAAAGCTAACCCCCCCAAATTGGTGAATTTTACAATTTCTAGATGGGTGAAATGAAGACACAAATGTGAAAATAGGACCCTATTAGGGATTTGAAGAAAAAGAGGAATTGAATTGCAATTTTGAAAAGGGTCAAACCTAATGGATAGGGACACCTTGGAAAATGTTTAAAAATATCAATGTAAATGAAATTGATTTGAAATTCACACAAAATCCAATTAATTTTAAAAATTAGGGTTTGATGACCTAACCACTTAATTTTGAAATTTGAATTTTGGGAAAAAGGGGGAAAATTAAAAAATTGAATTGTAGGATTGAAGACAAATTTGAGAACAATCAGAAATCTGAAAATTAAATGGAAATCCAATTTTTTTTGCACAAGTTCAAGATGATTTTTGAAAATTAGGGTTTTAACAAGTAACCTCTTAATTTTGTAAATTTTAATTTTAACTGAACAGGACAATGAGGAAATTGAATTTGACAAACAAAGTAATTTTCAGATCTAAGATAACCACAAGCAATTTTTTCAAATCACAAGTTCAATTTTAATTTTAAAAACTAGGGTTTTTAATGAATTAACCACTAAGTTTGTAGAAATTTGAAGCTTCTAAATTAAAAATATGCAATTTTATTCAAAGGAAAGCATGCAAGATGTTGGGTTCACCAAAATATAATGGTGGTAAAATGGTGGATGATAAATCAAGAAGGAAAACTATCCTTTCCCTCAGAGAGAGATGAGAGTTTCGCTATCGATTACCATTGAAGCAGTTTTCACCATTACATTTGGAAGGGGGAGAAGGTAATCCACTAGATTCAATCTCTCCACACAAAGATGGTAGATTGAATTCTGAATGAATTGGGAATGCTAAGTTGATCCCCTCTTCCTTGTTTGATTTGGAAAGGAATTGATTGAATTATGTAGTGTAAAAGTGACAAATAATTGATTATAGCTTGAGATCAGACTATGGGATGAAGCCATGCACTTGGATCTGGCAATGAAATGTTGAGACGAAGTCTTCGTGTGAATTTGAGGAAAATTTTCCCGGACTATGGTGGGAATGTACATGGTCCTCTGAAAAATCTGCAAAACAAAAAGGTTTTTTTTTGCCTCTGCAAATGAAGCCTGAATCCGAAAGTAAAGCTGCACACCTGCAACCTACACATAGAAAAGAGAGGAAAATGGGTTGGGATTGGGGGTTTTCCTTTAGGTCAAACCCTAGTTTTGGAATTAACCAAGTAATGAAAGAAAGTACTTGCAAGTAGATGTAAATGAAAGATTGAATTGTAAATCACCTCAAGGGAGATTGTGGTAGCAATGTTGATAGAAATGCTTGTGTGGAATTGAATGTTGAAATCAGTCCCCTCTTCAATGGTTGAATCCTTGACTTGAATGTAACACCTAGTCTTGAAGGGAGACTTGAGAATGCTCAATGCTAGAAAAGAATGCTTGAATGCTCTTGAATGCTTGATCACTTGTACATACTCCAATCTCGTCCAACTTCAACTTATCCAACTTATGAAAATGAGAGGATGAATTCCCCTTAAATACATGTTTGGTGGATTTGAATTTCGTCACGGGATGACATTAGGAGAGTTTTCCCGCTCATTGCACAACCCACAATGCATGCTCTAGGAAGGTCCTGCCCCAAAATAGGGTAGGGAAAGGGGCACCACACCCCTTTCCTAGGAGGACAAGGGCACCATGCCCTTTTCCTAGGGGGGACAGGGGTGCCACACCCCTTTCCTATGCCTTTCTCTAGGGCTGAGTGCAGACAAAGTGATGCAGAGGCCAAGGAAGAAGCTATTTTTGCAAGCTGAGCAATCTTCATTCTCCAATCAAGCTAGAGGATTTGGTTTCGCATGCGTGAGGACCCTGATGCAGTTAGAAATTGCTAGGGTCACAATTTTATGACACTATAATTCAATTTGTGAATATCCCTGACATACCAATCTTGCTTTGTTCCTAACAACTTCTCCAGATTCATCCATCTTATTTTGGAACACCCATTTAGTACCAATTACATTCTTGTCTTTAGGTCTCGAAACAAGTTCCCATGTTTTGTTCTTTTCAATTTGATCTAACTCTTCTTCCATAGATTTAACCCAATTCTCATATTTACAAGTTTCAACAACATCTTTTGGCTCAATCTTAAAAATTAAATATGTCTCTTTAGCAACAATTCTTCTCCTAGTCATTACACCTTTATTTTTATCACCAATTATTTGATTCTTTGAATGATTTAATCTTACATACCTCGAGGTCCTCTGATTATTCATATTTTTCAGACTCTTGAACTTCTTGACCGATAGAAGCATCAACATTCACTATCTCTATCTCTACTAGATCACTCTACTTCATGCTTGGACTTTGCACTTTCTTTGAATTAACATCCTTATCATCAGACTCATATCCGCATGCTCTGATTTTCTTCTGATGATTCTCATCTACCTTCACATTCACACTTTCCACTATCTTTCTCAGTCTCTTGTTGTAACACTGATAGGCTTTTCTCTTAGTAGAATATCCCAAAAAGATTCCTTAATCACATCTTGCATCAAATTTTCCTATATCCTCATCTCTTTTGATATAACATTTACTTCCAAAGATTCTAAAATATCCAATTGTAGGAACATGAACAAACCATAGCTCATAAGGGGTCTTACCAGAATCACCTTTTATACGCACCCAGTTGAATGTGTATACAGTAGTTGTAACAATTTCTCTCCAGTAGATATGCAGAACATTTTCTTCAATCATCATAGTTCTAGCAGCATCCAAAACAATTATGTTCTTTCTTTCAACAATTCCATTCTGCTGAGGGCTTCACGGAGTAGATAACTATCTCCAGATTCCATGCTCTTGACAAAAAGAATTAAACTCACCGAACATGAACAAACCATAGCTCATAAGGGGTCTTACCAGAATCACCTTTTATACGCACCCAGTTGAATGTGTATACAGTAGTTGTAACAATTTCTCTCCAGTAGATATGCAGAACATTTTCTTCAATCATCATAGTTCTAGCAGCATCCAAAACAATTATGTTCTTTGTTTCAACAATTCCATTCTGCTGAGGGCTTCACGGAGTAGATAACTATCTCCAGATTCCATGCTCTTGACAAAAAGAATTAAACTCACCGAAAATGTATTCTCCCCCTCTCTCAAACCTTAGGCAGTTCAACTTCAATCCCATCTCTGTCTCCACTTTAGCTTTGAATATTTTGAATTTATTTATTGCTTCAGATTTCTCCCTTAGAAAAGTGACCCACATCATCCTAGAATAGTCATCAATCAACAACATAAAGTATTTGACTCCCTACAAGCTTCTCACTGTGGAAGGTCCACATAAATTAGTATGCACAAGATCTAATAATCCATTAGATGTATATAGTTTTCTCTTGAATGAAATTCTTGTTTGCTGTCCTAATTGACATTCTTTACATACCAGATTAGTAGGCTTCACTATCTTAGGCAAATCTCTAACAACTTGAGTAGAAATAATCTTAATCATGCAGTCAAAGTTAACATGACACATTCTCCTATGCCACAATCAATTCTCATCAATCTGAGCAATCAAACAACTTTTCTCACCAATATTCAAACAAAAGATATTACCTTTAGTCTTAGTACCTGATGCAATTTCTATACCAAAGCTATTCAAGATCTTACATTTCCCATTCTTAAATTGTAAATCATATCCCTTATCAACAATATGTCCAACACTCAAAAGATTATGCTTAAAACCTTCAACATATAAAACATCATCAGTATTATGCTTACCATCAAGAGAAATAGAACCTCTACTACAGATCACACAAGCTTTATTGTCTCCAAATCTCACCAAACCGCCATCGCACTTCTCCATATTCACCAATTTACCTTTATCTCCTATCATATGATGTGAAAAACCACTGTCAATCACCCATTCATATTTCTCATCAATCTTAGCAACCAAAGCTTTCTCTTCAACAATACAACTTGTAGAATCAGTAGGTACTAGATCATCTTCCTTGATAGCAATGAATGCAAATTCATCTTTAGAACTCCCTTTCTCAGACTCATCATCTGTCACACCTTCATCAACAACATAATATCATTTATTTTGATATCTATACTTCCGGTTAGGCTTGTAAGGTTTATCACATATTTTGACACTTTTTTTTTTGCTCTTTCAGGACACCTAGAAGCAAAATGACCAATCTTATTGCAAGAAAAATATTTCAAAGGTAACTTCCCTTCATACTTATCGACTCCCTTATGCAATATTCTAGCAATCAGTGCTTCATGATCTTCTATCTCTCTTTCTTGTTCTTCCATCTCTCTCATTTCTCTTTCATATCTGGACACCCTAGTCAAACTTTCTCCCAGATCATACTTTTGCTTCCTGGATATAGTAGCTTAAATTGTAGTCTCAATTTTTCCACGTGATTCACCAAGTTCACTCAATTCAAAAGCAACAAGCTTACCAAACAACATATCTCTTGTCATAGTTGTCACAGTCTGGATCTCATCAATAACAACAACTTTATGTTTGTAAGCGAGAGACAAAGATCTCAATACTTTAGCCACAATCTCATCTTCTTCAATAACTCCATAGACACATCTGATGTTCAACACAAGATCATTCACTTTAGCCATAAAGGATGTAATATTCTCATCTTCTCCCATTCTCAGAATCTCATACTTTCCTTTGAATGTCTGCAATTTAGAAACTTTCACATGTTTATCTCATTCATATAGGGTTTCAAGCTGCACCCAAATCTCATGTGTAGTTTGCAATCCCGTCACATTAGTCATCTCTACATCAGTCAGGGCACTCAACAATGCTTCTTTATCTATAATATTAATTTCAACATCCTTGATCTCAACTGCACAACAATAGGACCATTCAAAGCAATAATGTATGCATTATTTGTAATCTTCCTATAATCTTCTCCAAGACAATTCAAGTGAACTTCCATCCCGTGATTCCATATAGAGTAATTAGTTCCATCAAAACTCAAACTATCCTTCTTGAAAATAATAGCTGTTATAGACACTTAAATTAATTATTTTAATTAATTTAATTCTATCACATAGTTAATTTATTTAATTATGGTAATCCTTGTTCTTCTCAGTTTTAATGAAATAAAATTTAATTAATATTGCCAGTATGGTCCAATAATTGATTTATTTAATAAATCAATTCTCCCCCATTCTTCCGAGGTATCCAAAATTAATTCTTCCTAAATCTCCCCTTTAATTAATTAATCTCAATTAATTAATTAAACCAGGAGGAATCACCTTTTCTTAATCCATCATCAACCTAATTAATTCTTCTAGAAGCTCTCTTAATCCCACTTACCATTATTTCCTAATTTTTAATTGCCTCCACTCATTCTCTCTCCTAGTCAAATCCTCCTACAAATCCCACTTACACTAATCTCACCTAATCATTCTTCTAATCTCTCCTCTAATGAGTTTCTAGTGGCTAATCCTCATTATTAGCCACAAAGTCAACTCCTTGTCCCCTCACCCAACCACCTTCCTTAAATTCTCTTTTCCTAGGTGAAGGTGAGCCTCTAGATATCCCTTCACCCGAGGAATTTTTAATTCCTTTCCATTTCTCCAATCCCCATGCTCCTCTTTTTGGAGAATTTTTAATTCTCCTTCTCATCATCCAAGGAATATTTTTATTCCTTTTGTCTTCCCTAGGCGCATTGGGAAGCCTTCCAAATGAACCTTGAGGAGTGTGGAGACAAGAAATGCCTTTATGGAATATCTCTTGGACTCCACACTTTTCTTGTCAACTCCCCTTGATCCATGTGTTGGATCACATGCAATCTTGACCCTCCATTTCCTCTCCCCTTCTTCTATAAATTGGAGACTCTACTCCTTCATTTTCTATCTCCAAATCAAGTAAGTGTATGCTGCCGATTTGAGTTTAAAACAATCATCCAAGCATCCAAACTATAGACAAATCCATACTCATCCATTACTTAGTCATTTATCCATCCATCTCACCCTTCCATTAATTATATTATGCATATTTAAAGAGTCAACCACATATAATCCAAGAGAAAATCCAATCAGGTTGGAGAAGAGCGCTATTCCAACCTCATCACCCTCAATCCGAGGGACAAGTGGAGATCTATGGAGGTATAATGGTGTTTCTTGAGTTTGTTTGATTGTTTCATGCATATTTGTGTTCAAACTAACCATTTTCTATCATTCTAGTTTCCCCTCGATTCATCTTCCATACCAGATCTCCTCAAGTGGCCAAGCTCCTTCCAGAGGATCTATCTCTGATACCAATTGTTGGCAACAAAGTACTAGGAAAACTGAGAGGGGGGGGGGGGTTGAATCTGTTTTCACCAAACTCAACCAAATTAACCTTATCTTCAAATCTGATCATAAACTACAATAACATAAATAATCACCACATCAACAACACACATAACACATAGATTTTTGACATGGAAAACCTGGTTAAGGGAAAATGATGGTGGGAACCTACCCATAGTAAGATGATACTTTGTAGTAGTATATGAAAATATTACAATGGGAAATGAAAATGCCTTCAGACACACTACCTAGAGCTCACCGCTCAAAACAAAAAAAGGGTTACAACCCTGGGAAGGCTCACTACCTTACAAAGATTAGACAATAATCTAGATTACATGAACTAAAATAATAGCATCTCCAATGCTTGATGACAGTTCCGGTTAAGAAAACCGTCTGCACAACAATTCTCTCTTCTCTTCCACACTTCCGAATGAGAGATTGAATTGTTCTCTCATACAATACTTTCTCAAATCATAAACACAATAACATACACACAACTAACATGATTTAATACTTATTTGTACAAGTCATCAACCTTACCCTTAAGGTCAACTCAACACATAATACCTAATTACAAAATTAAATCATATGATACATAAATCCATAAGTGGACCAATACAATGTTGACAAGGACATAGCATGGACCCAAATCAAATCCTCGAACACACAACATCGCCAAATAATTTGCCAAGATCATCTGTGACATGCTAGACCGCCGAATATCTCGCATAACATAAAGAATATCACCAGACCAATAAAATATTCAATAAAGCGCACCATGATCAATGCGGATCACCAAAACACACAAGACACGATCAAAGAACATCAATAGGTAATGTGAATTCCACCACAATCATTGCAACAACTTGGATAATATGAATAATCATTAACATCATCACCGAAGCTCAAGAACAACAACTGACAACCTGAAAGATATGCTTGTAAAGTTCCAAATCATGAACCATCTGATCTGAGGACACACATGAATGTCCTAAACATTCTACAAAATCCACAACTCAAGATATAATTATTCTTGAGCAATATTAATCAAATACCACAACTCTGCAACACTGAACACTGAAAAAACTAGTTACTACACTAGATCACACCACTTGACCAAATCACCTCATAGCATCATAAAAATAATACTGGATCAACTAGAAATAATCATCTCAAAACCCAATAAACATGTTATTTGTGAGGAACTAGTTATTACTAAGAGGGTGGGTGAATTAGTAATAATAGTAAAATTTAAAACTTTAACAACCACAAAAAAATTCTTTCAAAACAACTCATAAATAGTACCGGTAATAACTGAAATCATATTGCTAATCAGATTTACAAGTGTTCATCAACATACATGCAATATAAAGATATCAATTTAATACAAAAGAAATCAAGAAACAAATGAACACCATGATTTTCATGTGGAAACCCAAATGAGAAAAACCACGGTGGGAATTGGTACCCACAATATTTTTGCACTCTTTCAGAATGTGCCCTGTTAGGAGCCTAGCCTGGTTAGGAGCTTACAAATATACCCAGTTAGGAGCAGACCATGTTAGGAGTTCCCCAGTTAAGGGATTTACCTTAGCCCTGTTAGGAGATTTACTTTGCTAGGAGTAACCTTGTGAAAGGATTTAGAACCCAAGCTAATGAGTCACCCGGTGAAGGGATTTATACAATCAGGCCTGTTAGGACCTACTCGGTTAAGGGATTTTGATTTTGCTGCAACTATTAGGGAACACCAGATGTATGATCTGAAAATAACATTCTCTACTTGCTTGTACAAATCCTTTCCTTCTCCAATCTGCTTCTCTCTTGCAGACACACACACTGGTTCAGCCACACACTCTTCCTTTTGATCATCGACATAGTAAATCATCACAAATTTACCCTAAATAGATTTTACAACTTAGCCAGATACAAAACCCTAATATTTATATCATAGATCATCATAGATCTTTACAAGTCATTACAAATTATCATATGGATCATTACAATCAATTACAACTATTGAATGATCACTGAACATTGATATGATACACTTTCAAACCCTTAGCTCATTCTGCTAAGCACTTCACTCATTCCCAATAAATTCACTCTTTGGTCATGGCAAAACATCATCTTATCACTTCACATGAATTGAACCACATCATCACCATCTTACAAACATAATGCAATACACCGCCAAACTCAAAACCACTAACGGTTATAAGATTTGAATACCAGTTCTTAAACCCTACTAAAACCCTACAGAAAATACATCAATCAATCACAAACATGACTTCCAATAGCCAAAACATGATGCGGTTATTTTCATAACCTCATTACAATGTTACAAACACATATTCCAAACTGCAACACCAAATTCTTCATCAATCTCTAGATCCAATTACTTAAGCATAACATAGTTTCGGTTCTTAAACCCTACTAAAACCCTAAAGAAAATACATCAATCAATCACAAACATGAATTTTGGTAGCCAAAACATGATGTGGTTCCAGTCATAACCTCATTACAATGTTATAAACACATATTCCAAACTACAACACCGAATTGTTCATCAATCTCTAGATCCAATTACTTAAGCATAACACAGTTTCACATTTACCAGTTAAAGTCCTATTTGCCAGTTAACTATCAAATCCATTCCATAGCTTTCCGATCAATCATAAATGACTTAGATAACATGATAGAATAATATAACCATAGTTTCCATCAATAAAAACACAAACTGATCATCAAGTCATCAAAGAACATCTCAACTATATCATCACCAACAGTCCTTATACCGGTTCATCAATATCATCAATAGTTATGCCAATATGCCAACAATCTCTCCCTTTGGAATTGATGGCAACACCAAAAAACTCATCATGCTAAACTGAAATGATATGTTATGTACTTGCTCATTCTTCTCAACATCTCCTCTTCTGCTGGTTATCTAGTTTTTCTTCTCATGGTTGATCTTCAACTAATTCATCTCCCCCTTTGACAACAATGCCAAAGGTGCAAATTTTTAGGAACGGGGAAGGACAACTTGTAGTACCCCTACTCATTTGAACTCATTAGACTCATATTTTATTATTGTTTTCTTTCAGTGGATACATTACCATGATTTGTTATTCAGGAGTTAGACTTCCGTTATGTTATTAGATGTGCAATGGTTTAATTCAAGCACTTGTTCTTTAAAAAAAATAAAAATAATTTCACCCTTAGTTGCATAGGTTGTGATGTTTTTCCTTTAGGGTTTTTGGTGGGGCATTACATTTGGTATCGGAGAATAAGTTTCAACACTGGGTACTTTGGGTTTGTGGTGTGCCTATTCAACTTGACCTTTTTGCTTAGGTCTTAATGTTTGTGTTTCCCTTGTTTATCCTTGCTGTAGGTCTAAACCGTTTTCTCTATACAATGCTAGGTCATGGCTAGGAAAGCTAGGGGAGGATGCATCGAATATGAGAGAGTTGTATTCTTATTTATTTTAGGCTTCTAGGATTAAGTCTAGTTTAGGGGGGGGGAGAATGTAGTACCCCTACTCGTTTGAACTCATTAGACTCATATTTTATTATTGTTTTCTTTCAATGGATACATTACCATGATTTGTTATTCAGGAGTTAGACTTCCGATGTGTTATTAGATGTGCAATGGTTTAATTCAAGCACTTGTTCTTTAAAAAAATAAATAAATTATTTCACCCTTAGTTGCATAGATTGTGATGTTTTTCCTTTAGGGTTTCTGGCGGGGCATTACACAACTAAGAGGGGGGGGGGTGAATAAATTGTCAACCAGTTATCAATAAATTATAACCCAAAACAATTATTCCAACTTAAAACTCAGTGTTAGTAAAACAAACTTTAATGCCAGTAAAATAGATTAACTGTTATAGAAGTACCAGTATAACTTAATGCATGAAACAAAAAGGAAAACAAAATCCACAACACATGACACAAATATTTTGATGTGGAAACCCTGTAAAGGGAAAAAGCACGGTGGGAAACCTTACCCACAATCAGATGATACTACTGTAGATAGAAAGTGTATACAAATGGGGTCTACACATGTATAAAGGCCAACCTCTTAGAGCTCATTGCTCAATCACAAAATAAGAGTCACACCGACTATAGTTGGATGGTTAAATCCAATGACAATGTATTGCTCTGGAATAACATCTACAATGCTGGATTCAGTATTGGTTTAAGCTCTAAACATGAGTGCCAAACACCTTCAGATAATATCTGCGTGATTCACACAAGGATCTTCTTATTTTTGCTCTTCAATATTCGCACACACTCATTTGTTACATCTCTCAAATGAGATCTTACATTTATTTATACAAAACCTAATACCTTAACATTAGGTCATCTCCCTAAAGATATTACATTTAAATCAATTACAAATAAGTATTGATGAGATATAATATGTCGGCCTTAATATATTTACACAATATCCAATCAATAAACCATTTCCAAAGCATGTCGTGCTGATTTGGAACATGATATTTTGTATCGGTCCATAACCTAGACCTATCTACTGGTAAAGGCAAATATGTCAACAAAATTACACTAATAAGCAAAACACCAGCTCCAAACATCCATTCCATGTCTTCAACATAACCAATTGATCTTCATATGATAACAAGTCATCATTATTTCTGGTGAACTGTATATCCCGCCTGTGAGCATATACCAGTGATTGTGCATAAGCCACTAACCATGCTGGTGAAAAAAATGTGTCGGCTCAACAACAAACCAATATAACCAGAGTGCCAAATCAACAATGTAGACCTCCAGAAGGATAAGTGTTGACATCAATGAAAAAACCAATGCAACACATGAAGAAGTCATCCATAATACCAACAATCTCCCCCTTTGGCATTGATGGCAACACTAGATGGAAAAACATCTAAGTGCAAAAAACAGAATGCCAAATACCAATAAACCAACATTTTCCCAAAATAGATTAATACCAGAAATCAAAACCAAAATACATCTCTCCAAGTAGAATGTTCATCTGTCCCCAAAGTACAAAGTTTTTCCATAGATATCTCTCCCCCTTTGACATCAAATGCCAAAGCAGTTAAGAATCAAAATCACAACTGAACATACAACTAACTACCCCCCTTGAGAAGTAGTTCTCCTTCATCAAATCTGGAAAAAGATTTTTCTGTTAGTCCTTGCTGGTTTGATACCATTCTTGATCATTCAAGTCTCTGCCAGTGGGGAAATTAACCTAAGCTATTCTATAAGATATTCAAATATTTCCTTAGGCAAAGGCTTTATAAAGATATCTGCAATTTTCTCTTTAGTATTTACATAAACCAATCTGATAAACTTTATAGTTCTTGTGAGCTGCAAATGCAAGAAATAGTCTAACTACCTCAATTTTGGCTACCGGTGCAAAAGTTTCATTATAATCAATTCCTTTTTTCTGAGAATAACTTTTACAAACTAATCTTTCTTTGTTCCTGATTACTTCACCATCCTCATTAAGTTTATTTCTATATACCCATTTAGTTCCAATTACATTTTTGTCTTTAGGTCGGGGAACTAATGTCCAAGTATTGTTCTTTTCAATATGTTCTAATTCATCTTCCATTGCTTTTATCCAAGGTTTATCTTGACATGCTTCAATAAAAGATGCTCGTCCAACTTGAGAAATTAAACATGCCTCTTCATTTGCCAATCTTCCTCTTGTCATAACACCTTGATTTTTATTTCCAATTATCTAATTCTCTGAACGATTCAATATTACATACCTAGGTTTATTCACATGTTGCTGTTCTTTAGTCACAGTTGAGTTTTCTGATGATGCCAGTGTGACTGGATCTTCACTCTGTACTGGTACAATCTGTACTAGTTCATTTATAATCATTTCTACTGCCATTTCAACAGATCTTGATTCCCCTCTAAAATGTTCATCTATCTTCACATTAGTACTTTCAATGATTTTCAACAATCTTTTATTATAACATCTATATACCTTGCTTCTAGATGAATAGCCAGGAAATATTCCTTCATCACTTCTAGGATCAAATTTGCCAATAGACATATCTCTCCTAATATAGCATTTGCTTCCAAATATTCTGAAATATTAAAGAGTAGGAGTATGACCAAACCATAGTTCATAAGGGGTCTTACCAGTTTCACTTTTGATGTAAACTCTGTTGAAAGTGTAAACGGCTGTATTCACTGCTTCTCTTCAGTACACATGAGGTATATTTGCTTCCATCATCATAGTTCTTGCTACATCCAGAATAGTTTAGTTCTTCCTTTCCATAACCCCATTCCGTTGAGGTGTCTGGGGTGCTGATAGTTGTCTTTTGATTTCATTCACTTCACAAAATGCATTAAATTCTCTAGATGTAAGTTCTCCTCCTTGATCAGATCTTAAACATTTGATTTTCTTGCCTTATATATCTTGAATTTCCCAAAAGCTTCTAATTTCTCCCTAAGGAAAGTAACCCAACACATTCTAGAAGAATCATCAATTATTAACATAAATTATCTATCACCCTGAAGACTTCTTGTTCTTGCCAGACCACATAAATCAGTATGAATTAAATCAAGAATATTATTGGATTTCTTAGAAATAATTTTAAATTTTGTTCTAACTTGATTTCCCATTTGACATTCCTTACATACCAGATTATGAGGTTTCACAATCTTAGGTAAATCCCTTACTGCCTGTAAAGCGGAAAAATCGAACCCTAGTCGTTCTCCCCTCCCCAACTCCAAGGAGAGAGAAGGGAGAGTCACTAGGGTTGATGGTTTTCACTTAGGAGAGACTTTACATTCAAAAGAGGGGTTGAAACCCACAAGATCCAATCCCACGCAATGCAAGATTGGATTCTATATGAGTTTCAAGGGTTGTGACATCAAGGATACCCTCTTTTGTAAAGAAATGTAAATGGAAAGATTGAACTAGGAATGCATGTAGAAGCAAGAAAGATTCGCTTATAAACAGAGATAGGAATATAGGATGAAGTTGCGGACCTGGAATTAGCAGTAAAATGTCGAGACGGTGCTGTTCTACAAATTTGAGCGAAAGTTGACGGGACGATGGCACCCGGCGTGCACACGGTCCTCCGAAAAATCCGCGAAACGAAGGTGGATTTGTTCGTCTCTGCACAAGGATTCCAGATCTTCAATTACAGCCGCGTACCTGCAACCTACACATAGAAAAGAGAGGATGATTGGGGGGTTAGGGATGAGGGGTTTGCCTTTAGGTCAAACCCCAGTTTTGGAATTAACCAAGAAATGAGAATGCTGTAAATGTAAATGTTTGTAATGTAAACAAGTACTGATACCTTGTTGTAAGAATGTTTGTATTCTTACATGCGAAGGTGTAATGTATGTAGTATGTTGTATGTTGTATGTGATCTCCTCTTCAATGGTTGAATCCTTGTCTTGAATGCAACACTTGGCCTTGAATGGAGACTTAGAATGATCAATTGCTTGAAAGAATGTTTGAATGCTTGAATGCTTGAATGTTTGAATATCGCTTTCGCCTTTTTCTACATATGTCATCCTCCCTTTTTGAGAGAGGGAATGTAGTTTATATACTTGTCAATTAGGGCTGATAGACTAATTTTCCCAACCTTAGGCCGACCAGGAAATGTTATTTTCCAATTTGCAATCATAAAGACCCGAGACCCAAAAGAGACCGGGCCCAAAAATAGGGCCAGGGACCAGGGCGCTGGGTGCCATGGTCCTGGGGGACCAGGGCGCTAGGCGCCATGGTCCCACCTCCAGGGACAACAGGGTGCAAGGAGGATCAGGCCAGGGTGCTGAGAAATGCAGTTTTTGGTTTCGTAAACAAGTTTCGGGGTCTCCATTCAGGTTCCGTGTTGCATCGCCATCGTGAAGACCCAAATGCAGTCGAAATTGCAAGTGTCACAATTTTAGGACGCTACATTTAGCCCCCACTTTAGCGGGAGTATAAGCGTACGCTCATACTTTTGGTAAAGTACAAGGAAACAACATTGAAAGACTTTCACCACGTCAAGAAGGCAAGATATACCAAGCCCCTAGTGGACTAAGGATCTTACGACTTCGATTGACAAAGTGAAAGTGAAAGGAACCATGACTGTCAGTAGTAAGGTTCCCTCACTATGAGTCATGCAAGAAAGATATCAAAAACTTTCAAGGCAAAGCTAAATTTGTCAAGAAATTTTCAAGTATCTTGAAAAGATATGGACGGGATGTATGCCCCCCTACATTAAAGCGATCGCACACACCTCATCGGGGGTGATTGCTTTAAGGTAGTGATACATATAGGAAATGAGAAAGGAAAGGAGCACGTTATCACAAGGATTTAGCCCCCAAGTGTGAGATAAGCCCAAGGATAATAGACACAAAACACAAAGCACAAGGTGACTTCGCTTTCCTCGGGGTCAGTATGCTGTATGATAATTCATGTATATCATATGTATGTATGCATAATTGTTCTTCATTCCCCAATCAAGGAAGGTCACCTAGAAGAAGGGAACACATGTGTCTTTTGAGTCAACATGAGAGAGACCAAAAGAGATCTCAATGCTTTGCATCATCCTCAAGTAGACAACACTAAGGACAACAAATAGAAGAATGAGAATAACACATAGAAGAAGTAACATAAGAGAGGAGGGGAGAATCTGCTATGCTAATGAAACTAGTCTAGCACGTGATCTACCCCCCGATCTTGCTGATCAATATTTCGGGAAGGTAGGAAACACGCTAGAGGAGGAACATCCAACACAGTAGATGGAGCTATCACAAGATCCAAACAAGGGCTATGTTCATATCCCAAGCCACGGTGTTCTTGTCTAGGAGCTAGGATAAGTGCTTTAGAAAATGCGTTAGATAAATGGTTATCAACATCAACATATTCATATTCACTATCAGAATGAACAGGAGTAACATTTTCATCATGAATAACATTTTCATCTATATCATCATCAAGATTTATAAAAATAGGATCTTTAACTCGCACAGGATCAAGACCATCATGCATCTTATGTTTAGGAGATTTTGGCTCAATTTTTGGCTGAGGAGAAAATGGAATAATGCTAGCTGAAGGTGTTTTTGGGGATTGCAAAGTTTGAGAAGCAGCTGCCTGAGCTCTAAGACGATGCTTTCGTCGACGTTCACGTGCAGAACGATTTCGTCTAGTCTTAGTAGGAAGTTGAGAAGATTGAGGAGGAGGAATGTTCTCATCCTTATCACTTGGGTGTTTAGGTTGTGGTCTCTTAGGTTGAACAATAGGAGAAGAGAAAGGTCTCTTCTCTCCATAAGAGGAAGGAGGAGGAACTGCTCCATATAAGGGAGGAATATTTGGTTTAGGAAGGAGACCAAGCCCATCATGACGAGGAGGTATAGGTCTACCTTTAGAAAGTTTATTAGACATAGACATAGTCACATTCATAGGGATGGGTTGGGAATCTTCTTGAGGAAAGACATTAGTTTTATCTTTCAAAGGAAGAACTTCCTTCTCAAGAATAATAGGAATGTCAAGTTTGGGTGTTCTAGGTTCACTTAGAGATAGGATCATATCTTTTTTCCAATTTTGATAAGATTTGAAAAGATGATCACTTCGCGGTGGAAGAGATTGGAATTGTTTAGGCCAAAAGTAATCAATAGGAACACTAGAAGTTCTTTCAGCTGGTTTAAAGAGACTATGATTGACAGTAACAACTTCACCATTATGGGGAAATTTCAAGCACTTGTGAATAGGAGAAGCGATAGCTTTCATGGAAGATAGCCAAGGATAGCCTAGATTCACACGAAATTGTTCAGATGATGGAATAATCGCAAAGTCCACATCAAGGGATTTGTTATGGACCTCAATAGGTAATGTAATAGAACCAATTGGAGGAGAAGAAAATGCATCAAATAATCTCACAACCACATTTGTTTCATCATAGATCACTTGATTCAATTGCAAAGTAAAAATAAATTCTTCAGTAATGACATTAACCATACAAGAAGGATCAATAAGCACTCCTCGGCAAGGTGTATTCTTGACTTTTGCAACTACATATAAAGGACCATCAGGTGCCCTGATAGTTTCACTGGAATCAAATGTGATGGAAGGTTCTTTAGGGATTTTCTGCTGCTCTACAAAGTTAATCACATTCAGAGTCATAGACACGAGATCGTCAGGTGAGACAAAGGAATCAGTAGTATCAATCGCATTAGAGGTATGAGAAGGAAATGGATCAGTAAAAATCTGAAGATTTTGGTTAGGAGGAGCTACAGATGTGTTGCCTTTATCATTCACTCCAGAAACAGAGATAGTATTATTATCAATCAAATCTTGAATTTTACCCTTTAAAGCAAAACATTTTTCAGTATCATGCCCAGGATGACGATGAAATTGACAAAAAGATTTGTTATCAAAATAGGGTGAGTTAATCTTTGCAGGATATATTTGCCTTATAGGAGGAAGAGTAAGCACATTTTGTTCCAATAACTTATTCATAATACTATGCAATGATTCATTCAAAGGAGTAAACTTTCTTTCTTTCTTGAAAAATTTAGAAATAGGAAGCACACCTGATGCTGCATTCACATTGTTGTTGATGATGTTTTCATTGAATTTAATGGACTCTCTGTTCGGTTTAAACTTCCCAAATGGTTGTTGACTACTATCACCCTTATCACTTGGAGCCATAGGATTTGCTTGTTCCATTTGACTCACAGTCAATTTTTGTAAATTAGAAATAAAGATTCTTTGAATATCTTTGTCAGGCACTGGAAAGGAAATTTGAGCATACAAATGCTTATATCTACCAATGAAATCAGTCACTTTTTCTTTAACACCTTGTTTACAATGCATTAAATCAATCAAAGTAACTTTAGGACTTATATTGTTTTGAAATTGTTGAATGAAAGCATTTGCAAGTTGTTCAAAAGAAGTAATAGAATAGGAAGGCAACGAGCAATACCATTGTAGGGCTTTGTCTCTTAATGTTCTAGTGAACAGTTTTGCAAGCAACCTTTGGTCATAAGCAAAATCAGTACATATTGTTTGAAAGGTCTTAACATGTGTTAGAGGATCACCCTTACCATTATAAAGCTCCAAATGCGGAATTTCAACATGTTTAGGGGGAATAGCTCAGACAATGTCAAGAGAAAGTGGGCTCGCAACATCAAATGTGGGCACACTAAACTTAGATTGATTCATAGAAGCAATTTGTTGTTGTAAAGAAGAGACAGTTTGTGCAAGATTGTTAATGGTCGCTTCAGTCGAAGAGTTCATATTAGACGTGTTAGATTGTGATGGAGGTGTTATGTTATTGAAAGAAGGTAGAGAGTAAGGTGGTGGGACACTATGATAGTTAGTCATAGGAGATGATTGGATAGGAGGAACACTACAAGGAGGAATGGAAAACGAATTGCCCCCTTGTGTCATGTTCATTTGTGGAGATATAATAGGAACACTTATTGAAGGAATGAATGAAGAAGTCGGATTGAATGAAGGAAGAGGGTTAATTGAAAAAGAAGGATTGCCCCCATGACTGGTGATCATAGGAGGAATGTCTTGTATAGAAGTAGTCATTATGTTTGATGTAAAGGTAGGTATGCTAGCAATAGGAGTCGTCAAAGGAATAGAATGATTAACTTGAGTAGGAGGTTGTGTATAACCCAAAGTTTCAGCACAACTCTTCATAGGCATCACATTCGAATCCACAATGTGTGCAATACCACGCAAAATATCAATTCCATTCTTATCACTTTGAACCATACATTTTAGACGCTCAATTAATGAAAGAGCTTGACTATCAGGGTATTCTTGAGACATCCATTGTCGAAAATCATCAAATTGGTTATCCAATTTTGAAAGTTGTTCTACAGAAACCTCATGGAGAGCTTCTTCATCATTAAGAGGATTAGAGGAATTACCCATGTCCTCGTTAAAAAGGCCATTCAAATTAGGTTCCATCTCCTCAGTAATTAAACCTTGGAAATACCTAATTCTAAGGCTTCGTCTAACGGGAATAGTGTAAGTAGGGCTTATTGTTGTAAAACTCATGCACTAAAGAGAGAGAGAAGATTTTGAATTTTAGAGGTAGCAAATTTCAATAAAATCAGCCAATCTCCTAGATTTAAGCTGTTAAATACAATCAGGACAATCTCCCAAAATTTCAGAAAAAATGTCCGGGACCGTGGCGAACGGAGTGCACACGGTCCTCGCAAATTTTTTCAAAATTTTCAGGGATGAAAGTTATGATGATTTTAAAGCTAATCTGAAAAAATTGAGTGATTTTACGATCTGTAGATAGGCCAAATTAAAGTTGCAATCTCAAAATTGAACCCTACCAAGATTGTTGAAAAATGCAAATTTTGAATTTTGAAAAAGAGAGGGAAACTGAAATTTTGAATTTTATCATTTTAGAGAGAATGCTAAAAGCAATGCAAGTTTTAAAATTTAAAAGTTGACTCGATTTCATGCAAAATTCAAATTTGAAAGTGGAAATCAAAGTTGTTGCAATTAAACACTTAATTTCAAAAGTCACAAACTGCAAAAATTTGAATAAAGCACTGAAATTTCGAATGAATGCTAACACACTTTTCAGATTTAGGACTGTAAGAAACACAATTTTGACATGAATTTTAATTTCAACGATTTTTGAATGATTAGAAGCCTCAATCCAAGCAATCGCTAGACCAACTTTGACTGTAATTTTGAAAGTGTTAAAATTGATAAAATCAACCAAAATTCTGGATTTTAGCAGAAAAATACAGTAAGATCTAGCTCCCAAAATTTCAGAAAAAATGTCGGGGACGATGACGCTCGGGGTGCACATAGTCCTCGCAACTTTTTTGCAAATTTTTAGGGATGAAAGATATTGTGATTTTATTGCGGAATCCAAAGTTACAGCCGATTTGGAGGTGTTTTGATCAGTGAAATTATCAGTCAAAGGTTGAATCAAGGAGGTTTTAAAAATTAGGGCTTTGACACTTAACCACTCAATTTTCAAAATTAAAGCACAAATATGAATTGACAATTTGCAATAGAAAGGTAGATCTGAAACAAGCATTAACAATTAAACATTTCACAAGTTTAATTACTAAAAAGAAAATTTTAGGGTTTTTTATGCAATCAACCTCTAAAATTTGCAAAAGATCAAACATGGAAATTTAGGGAGGCAAAATTTTCAGATCTAACCATGAATAATCAGAATGAGGATGTTCACATCGGGTTCACCAAAATGTAAAGCGGAAAAATCGAACCCTAGTCGTTCTCCCCTCCCCAACTCCAAGGAGAGAGAAGGGAGAGTCACTAGGGTTGATGGTTTTCACTTAGGAGAGACTTTACATTCAAAAGAGGGGTTGAAACCCACAAGATCCAATCCCACGCAATGCAAGATTGGATTCTATATGAGTTTCAAGGGTTGTGACATCAAGGATACCCTCTTTTGTAAAGAAATGTAAATGGAAAGATTGAACTAGGAATGCATGTAGAAGCAAGAAAGATTCGCTTATAAACAGAGATAGGAATATAGGATGAAGCTGCGGACCTGGAATTAGCAGTAAAATGTCGAGACGGTTCTGTTCTGCAAATTTGAGTGAAAGTTGACGGGACGATGGCGGCCGGCGTGCACACGGTCCTTCGAAAAATCCGCGAAACGAAGGTGGATCTGTTCGTCTCTGCACAAGGATTCTAGATCTTCAATTACAGCCGCGTACCTGCAACCTACACACAGAAAAGAGAGGATGATTGGGGGGTTAGGGATGAGGGGTTTGCCTTTAGGTCAAACCCCGGTTTTGGAATTAACCAAGAAATGAGAATGCTGTAAATGTAAATGTTTGTAATGTAAACAAGTATTGATACCTTGTTGTAAGAATGTTTGTATTCTTACATGCGAAGGTGTAATGTATGTAGTATGTTGTATGTTGTATGTGATCTCCTCTTCAATGGTTGAATCCTTGTCTTGAATGCAACACTTGGCCTTGAATGGAGACTTAGAATGATCAATTGCTTGAAAGAATGTTTGAATGCTTGAATGCTTGAATGTTTGAATATCGCTTTCGCCTTTTTCTACATATGTCATCCTCCCTTTTTGAGAGAGAGAATGTAGTTTATATACTTGTCAATTAGGGCTGATAGACTGATTTTCCCAACCTTAGGCCGACCAAGAAATGTTATTTTCCAATTTGCAATCATAAAGACCCGAGACCCAAAAGAGATCGGGCCCAAAAATAGGGCCAGGGACCAGGGCGCTGGGCGCCATGGTCCTGGGGGACCAAGGCGCTGGGCGCCATGGTCCTGGGGGACCAAGGCGCTGGGCGCCATGGTCCTGGGGGACCAGGGCACTAGGCACCATGGTCCTAAAGGACCAGGGCACTGGGCGCCATGGTCCCACCTCAAGGGACAGCAGGGTGCTGAGAAATGCAGTTTTTGGTGTCGTAAACAAGTTTCGGGGTCTCCATTCAAGTTCTGTGTTGCATCACCATCGTGAAGACCCAAATGCAGTCAAAATTGCAAGTGTCGCAATTTTAGGATGCTACACTGCCTTAGTTGAACTGATCTTTACAATGCAATCAAAATTCACATGACAGAGTCTCTTATGCCATAACCAACTTTCATCAATGTGTGCAATCAAACATGTCTTATCATTGGTATTCAAATGAAAGATATTACCTTTAGTCTGATTACCGGTTGCAATCTCTTACCAGTTCTGTTTATGATTTTGCATTTTCCATTCTTGAATTGTAACTGAAATCCTTTTTCCACTAACTGACCAACACTCAAAAGATTATGATTTAAACCTTCTACATAATACACATTGTTAGTATTGTTCTTAGCATCCAAACATATAGTGCCTCTTCCTTTGATTAAACAAGCTTTGTCATCTCCAAATCTTACTAGACCTCCATTACAATCCTGGAATGACAAGAATTTTGTTTTATCACCAGTCATATGATGCAAGCATCCACAATGATCCATTCATCCTTTTCTTCAATTTTTGCTGCCAGTGCCTGCTCTACCAGTTTGACAATAGGTGCCGGTTGATCTTCTTTTATTGCAAAAAATGCCCATCCATTATCTACTGGATCTTCATTTGAATCATTTGTAACACCTTCATCTACATAGTAACATGACTTATCTCTGTTATTCTTAAATTTGTATCTTTGATATTTAGGGTTAGGCTTATATGTTCTTTTTTCTTCCTCCCTTAGTCTTGCATGTCTATCAAGACACCTAAACACTATACGACCAATTTTATTGCAATTAAAACATTTGAAAGGTACTTTACCTTCATACTTACTTCCTACTGGACCTTTAGGCATATTCCTTGGAAATGGTGCTTGAAGTTCTTCATTTTCTCTTCTCATATCTTCAAGTTCTTTTGCATAAAGTGCTTTCCAAACAGTTTTGTCAGATGATGATGATGATGATGATGATGCTGATGCTGATGCTTTGAAAGCTATATCGGTCTTGATTGTGGCAACAAGACCAAATTCCTCAAGCTCAAATGCTAAAAGTTTTCCAACCAAGATATCTCTAGATATTGATGTATTAGGCATTGTTCCCAACTCATTAATAGCAGTCACTTTCATTTTGTAAGCTGGTGGCAAAGCTCTAAAAATTTAGAAACAATTTCATCTTCACTTAAAGATCCTCCACAACATTGTATTCCTAAAATAATTTCATTACCTCTTTCCATAAATATAGAAATTCTTTCATCTTCTTCTATTTTTAAATTTTCATACCTGACCAGGTAACATTCCAGTTTTGTAATTTTGATAGTGGTAACTCCTTCATTCAATGTTTCCAGTTTATCCCAAATAGCTTTAGTAGTGGATCGGTATGATAATCCCATGAATTGCTGATCTAATAATGTGCTCATAAGTGATTCTCTTGCTTTGCAATTATTCTCCAAGTCCTTAGCCAATGTCTATGGATGAGGGATATTTGGAGTAGGACCAACATAGCCATTCTTAGTAACATCCCATATATCTCTTCCAATGAAATTCATACATGTTTCCATTTTGATCTTCCATATACCATAATTAGTTCCATCAAGTTTAGGACTGTCCTTCCAAAAAATATTTGCTACCATAGGATCTCCTCAAGCTGTTAGGCTTCTACAAAAAGAGAACTAGGCTCTGATGCCAAATCTTAGGAACTAGGAAGGACAATTGAGGGGGGGGGGGGGGTGAATCAGTTGTTAACCAGTTATCAATAAATTATAACCCAAAACAATTATTCCAACTTAAAACTCAGTGCCGGTAAAATAGATTAGTTGTTATAGTATTACCGATATAACTTAATGCATGAAACAGAAAGGAAAACAACATGCACAACACATGACACAAAGATTTTTACGTGGAAATCTTGTAAGGGGAAAAACCACGATGGGAAACCTTACCCACAATTAGATGATACTACTGCAAAGAGTAAGTGTATACAAATGGGGTCTGCACATGTAGAAAGGCTAACCGCCTAGAGCTCACTGCTCAATCACAAAATAGGAGTCACACTGACTACAGTTGGATGGTTAAATCTAATGACAGTGTACTGCTTCAAAATAGCATTTGCAATACTAGATTCAATATCGGTTTAAGCTCTGAACATGAGTGCCAAACACCTTCATAACCTTCCTTTAACCTTTAGATAATATTTGCATGATTCGCACAAGGATCTGCTTATTTTTTCTCTTCAATATTCGCATACACTCATCTATTACATCTCTCAAATGAGATCTTACATTTATTTATACAAAACCTAAGACCTTAACATTAGGTCCTCTCCCTAAAGATATTACATTTAAATCAATTACAAATGTCTTGATGTGATACAATAAGTCGGCCTCAATATATTTACACAATATCCAATCAATAAACCATTTCCAAAGCATGTCGTGTTGATCTGGAATATGATATCTTGTACTGGTCCATAACCTAGACCTATGTGTCGGTAAAGACAAATATGTTAACCCGATTAGACTAATAAGCAAAACACCAGATCCAAACATGTCTTCGACATAACCAAATGATCTCCATATGATAACAAGTCATCATTACTGTCGGTGAACCATATATCCTATTGGTGAGCATATGTTGGTGACAGTGCATAAGCCACTAACCATGCCGGTGAACACAATATGCCGGTTCAACAACAAACCAATATAACCAGAGTGCCAAATCAACAATGTAGACCTCCAGAAGGATAAGTGTTGACATCAATTAACAAACCAATACAACACATAATGAAGTCATCCATAATACCAACACAAATACCTCTGCTGACTTCATCTCTTCTTATCTCATCATAGCTGCTCCCCCTGAGGAGTAGCCCACTTCACATCAATCCAAAAGTTAAAGATATTCACTGAATTCACCATATTTATGCATCATCAACATCTTAATTGATTTTGTGCAGGGGTACAACCCCTAATCTACCTCTGAGATATTCAAAGGTTGTCTTAGGCAAAGGTTCAGTGAATATATCTGCTAACTGCTCTTTGCTAGACACATACTCCATTTTGAATTTCTTCTCTTGTACTCTTTCCCTCAGAAAGTGATACTTCAACTCAACATTCTTTTTTCTTGCATATAACACAAGATTCTTTGAAATATTAATATCACTATTGTTATCACAATGAATAGTCACCAATTCAGACATGTCTTCCTTAAAACCTTCCAAAATGTGTCTCATCCATATAACCTGAGTATAATTCATTGATGCTGCCATATATTCTTCTTTAGCTATAGATTGTGAAATACAAGACTATTTCTTGCTTATCCAGGATACCAATCTTTCTCCTAAAAATAAAGCTCCACTGGTTGTGCTTTTCCGATCATCAACATTTCCAGCCTAGTCTGCATTTGTGAAAAATTTTAAAGAAAAATTATCATTGTAAGGATACCACAAAACATAATCAACTGTTCCTTTCAAATACTTGAATATCCTTTTTACCACTACCATGTGTGTCTCCTTAGGATCTTTCTAAAATCTTGTAACTGATCCAACAACATGTACAATATCCAGTCTACTGTGAACAACATAATGCAACTTTCCAATCATAGACCTGTATTATTTCTCATCCATAGATGGTGAATCATCTTTCTTTAACAATTTACAACCTATCACCATCGGAGTACCAACCGGTTTACAGTCTTCCATGCCAAAAGTCTTCAAGACTTCTTTTACATAATTAGTCTGACAGATAAATATTCCATTCTCCAGTTGTTGAATCTGTAAAACAATAAAGAATTTTATCTCACCGATAAGAGACATCTCATATTCTTTCTTCATTTCATCTGCAAAAGACATACAAATGTCATCATTTCCACCAAATATTATATCATCAACAAAAACTTCAGCAAGTAACATTTTATCTCCATCAATCTTCAAACATGTGTTACTATCTTCACTGGTTCTTCGGAATCCTATCTTGATCATATGTGCATGCAATCTTTCAAAGCATTCTTAGGGAGTTTGCTTCAATCCATATAGTACCATGAGTAGTTTGCAAACCATATTTTCATCTTCATTCAATGCAAAACTATCTGGTCATTCTATATATACTTCTTCTTCCAAGATACCGTTCAAAAAAGCTAATTTAACATCCATATGATATACCTTAAATCCTTTAAAAGCAACAAAGACAAGCAACATTCTAACACCTTCAAGTCTTGCCATTGGTGCAAAGGTTTCACCATAGCCTTCACCTTCTTCTTGTGCATACCCTTTGCAAACTAACCTTGCCTTGTTTCTAACAACTTTACTATCCTCATTAAGTTTGTTTTTGTTGGCAATTGAAACTCAATTGGTTGGTTTCACTATGTTGTCATTGATGGCAGCATGGTATCTTGTTCTGGCTTCATGTTTTGGTTCAGTTGTGTACCGATAGGCACTTCACAAACACTACATCGACACCAACACCGACATGATAGAAGGATTTCTTTAGTTACTGGAAATACAGGTTGACATGGTTATGAATATGGTTATTGGTATTGGAGACTGGCATCTCTTGGATTTGGCATCGGCAATTGTTTTTGATATTCATGTATTTATGTCATTTAGCGGACATGTAATTTGATATTGTAATATATTTTTAAGCCGACATAAGGCATGATAAGTTGTATAGGGTATATAGGTCCGTTGGATTAGATCATTTTGATACAATGATGATGAATAATATAGGATAGATATGGTGATGGATATGTGAATGTGATATAATGCAAAATATATTAGAGAGATTGTGTATGTGAGGATATTTATGTAAGGGTTATTCTGGTAAAGGGTTTAGGGTTTCAGACCGAAACAGATAGAGCTTAAACCAGAACTGTATTCTGGCATAAAAGATGCTATCATAGTAGTTCAACACTTATCCAAATTGTAGTATGGAATTATATGTAGTCAGTGAGGCTCCATTTGTGATTGAGCAGTGTGCTCTAGGATGTAAGCCTTCTTGCAAGTGGAGGCCCCTTATATTTTGTAATATCTCTTCATATGGCCAGTGGATTGATATTGTGGGTCACAAATACCACCGTTGTTTTTCCTCTTTGAGGTTTTCCACGTATAATTATGTGTGTTATGATTCTCATTTATGTGATTGGCTTATTGGTTGTTTTACTTCTTTCAATTCTGTATATATCGGTATACCGGTTGGTATATGCATTTTTAATAAGGTTAAAATTGATCATTCTAGTATAACATTGATTCACCCCACCCTCTCAGTGTTATTGGATTCCAACAATTGGTATCAGAGCCTTGTGCCTTGGAAGAAGTTTAATAGCTTGAGGAAGATCCTGAATCCACAATCAATGGACATGGGTTTGGAGAAGTAATTTGAGATGGCAATTGAAGATTATGATGCTTAAAGGTTGAAGAACTTAAGGATACAAGATGAATTGAATTCTACTAAGGAATTCATTTTTGTCCTACAGGAGAGGCTATCATCTATTCAAGCTAGGAGGAAGGAACTTTTGCAAAGTTAGGATGATGAAGAGAAAGATGTACTCAAAGAACAATGTCAGAAATTGACTCAGGAGAACATGGTAATGAGAAATGAAATGCAATCTATGACTATGAGAATGTCTAAAGAGATTCATGATCGAAAGAAAAAGGAAGAAAATCTTGCTGTATCCCTGAAGAACAAATTTGAATAATGTGGTAGGTTGGTTCATGAGAATGACATGTTGAGAACTAATTTAGTACAATCCCATAGTAATGAACAAGAGCTTGAGAGACAAATAATAATTTTGAGAGAAGATCTAACTACTGCAAGTCAGTATAAAGAAAAATTCAAGATTAGTTCAACACAACTAGATGACTTGCTGAAGAGACAAAGGCAGATTGGAGATTCCAGTGGACTTGGATTTGAGCAAGGACAGAGTTTCAGTACTACTAATGAAGATCAAAACCATAAGGCACCAGTAAGGCAATTTAATGCTTATAAATTTAATGTTAGATGTTTTGTTTGTAATAGATTTGGTCAGATGGCTAGGCAATGTAGAAATAGAGCAAATCAAAACCCTGATTATGCTCCCGGTAAATATTCTAAATGCAATAAATATGGTCATAAGACAAAAGATTGTAGAATGAATGTTAAATGATATGCATGTGGAAAGTTTGGACATATGGCTAATTAGTGCAGGTCAAGCAATTTCACCAATTTTAGCAAAGCAATTCAAAGGAACAATGTTACATGTTATGCATGTAATGAGGTTGGACATATTGCTAAATTCTGTAGAAGCATAAATCCACTGGTTGGTAATGGAGGATCAAATGAGTAAGGGAAAGAAAAGGTTAATGAAATCCGACAAGATAATACTAAGAGATGGGTTAGGAATATTGAAGAACAATCATCAGATGGAAATGCATCGGTTACTTATCCGACAGAGGAGATTGCTCCTGCACCGACAAGTAGCTCATCCGGTAACTAAGGCAAATGCCTTAGGGGTAGGCAAAATTAATGAAGATGCTACATATGCCCCAAGAAGAGGTTCTAAAAGATGTTCCAGACATTGGAGATGCTTATCTGACATAGATATGTTCTGTTTGAGATCCAGTATCTTTCACCAAAAGTCATTAATGTCAATAGAAGATTAGGGTTTTTCTTGGAGGATAAAAGGTTGAATTCACTTCATTATTGATCACCTTGCATTCAGAGTAATTTCAAAGTGATTAAGAGCGACTAAGAGAGATCAAAGGTATTTTAGAGAAATTATATTTCTTCTTGAGCGATTTCACCGACAACTGAAAGAATTTATTAAGAGTTTTTCATCGGAAGCGATCAATAGGTATTTATCTTAAAACATGGAAGCGAGATCATCATCTATTCCTATCTTTGTTGCAAATCTGACTGTAGTAGAGGTCAAAGAGAACCCCAGGCCAATTTTTAAGTGGTATCTGCATGTGGCTACCTAGAAGATTCGGTTGGAGCATTTTCCCATGTTCCGGAGGGAGTTGTTTATGTTGAAGATGTTAGGGCATACATACATTGTCGCATTGAGGACTTGGGCACATTTGAAATAAAGGGCATGTACATGAGCGAGTTGATGGGAGAATCTGGATAGATCAAACCAACATACAAGCATGTTGAAGACTTAGGGTTTATCGACATTCTGGACATCCCGAAATTTGGAGATGAGATAATTAGGTATGTTTTGAGAAAAGTTCATGGGGAGTTTATCTGGTTAGATAGACCTTACAAGATCACCAAGGAAGCCATCAGGGTTATTATTGGTTTACCATCGATTGGGCAACATCCATATAAGAAGGTTTTGAATCATTATGTCAATAAAATCATCGACGTGACATCTGACAGGAGATCTATGAGAATCAACACTATCACCGACACAGACATCAGATTTAGTAGCATGATCATTGGATATAAGATAACCTAGTCAAACCAACTGAATTCTGTTTCCTGTTGCTGCATTTTCGCTGCATACAAAATGATGAGAGAAAAATGTGAAATTGGATCTATGTGGTTGGATTTTAGATGAGCTATTAATAAACCTAGGGAAATTTAAGGGAGAAAAGAAAGGAACTTTCTAGTATGGAAACTTAATTATCTGCTTAATGTTATTTTTCATGAATGACAATCTCGGTTTTGGGAAGAAGCAATGAGCATTTGATATCCTGGTAGGGAGACAATTGAAACAATCAATTGCTACTTTAGGCAGTTAGAGAGATGGTAAAATTTGGGGATATTTCAAAGCGTTCTATAAATCTATGAAGTCTATAAAAAGGGTTCCTAAGCATATTGTTGAAAAATATTCAACTGGCATATGCTTCATGGTGAAGAAGGATGAAACACTTATGGAAGCGGTTAAGCCCCAAAAGATATGGATTAAGGAAATTGGGTATGAAGTGGATGCACAGATCCTTGATGCTTATACAAAAATGTTGATTGATGCACCTATTGATGAGGCAAAGAAGCCCTGTGGTACTACAAAATAGAAAACACATGAGGTTGAAATAGAGTTTAAGCAGAAGAAGAGAGAGAAGCAAGAAGGAAAGGATAGAAAATTTGTTGAGAAGGTTTCATAGGACATCAAAGCATTAATTGATGTTGTCCCAGAGAAATGTAGGAAGAGGAAGAATCCATAAGTACACATTGAGCCTGTTACAACTGAGTCTGAATATGATGATGACACACCCTTGGCTTTCAAGAGGGTTATAAGGAAGAAACTAAAGGAAACAAAGGTTGAAGCTAAAAAGAAACCGGTTAGGAAAGTTACATTAAAAATACCGACACAAAAGCAAGCACCAAAATCAACACCTTCGGCTGCATCCGATACTGCAAAGAGCACTAGTACATTTGGGGCTCAATTCCGATGGCAATTCATTAGGATTTTGACTACAATTTGTTGGACTGCCAATGAGCAACACCGTCAAAAACTTGTAGTTGGAACTTCTGATGGTGCTCAAGATCATCAAAATTTTGATGCCATCGAAGACTCTTCCAACAACGACCATGTCTATGCTTAGCCGTCGATAAAACTCGATAAGTCGTCGGAATTCCAAAGACTTCCAGGTAATGTTTTGATGGTTTAGGATAAATTAGAATTCCGACAGCCCCCTCACTTCTTAGCCATTGGTAAAACTTGATATGTCATCAGAATTCCAAGAACAACCAGGGCATCCACACCGACGAGGATGCTATATGTGCGACGATTCAGGCATCTGAATTCAGATGGCCCCTCACTGCTTGGAAACTCAATAGGTTGTCGAAATAAATTGGGTGGGCATCATAATTCTGATGCCCCCTCACTACTTAACCATTGGTTAAACTTGATAAGTTGTCGGAATAAATTTGGTGGGCATTGGAATTCTGACACCCCCTCATTGCTTATTCGACAAGGATGCTGTCGGACATACAATATCCTTGTCAGATGCTTGGTGGATGGAAATGTTTGCACTTATTGACCAATACGATAATACTAAAGATTCATTATTCTATATCGACCAACCAAACAACAATAAAAATAAGTTGACAATCTAATCATGCGATGGTTTGGGCATCAAATGCTTGGTGGATGGAAAGATTTGAAGTGATTGACCAATACGATAATACTAAAGATTTATTATTTTGTATCAACCAAACAAATGACAATAAAAACAATTTGACAATCTAATCTTTCCACTCGAAGACCAGCATCAAAAAACCATGTATGATTGAAGAATTGTGTCCCATGTTAAGTTCTTCAATCCCATAAATAGCCACCCATAGGTGGCATACCATAAGATGGCATGGGAGGCATGCCCATTCCACTCATACTTGGCTAAAAAAAATCTCCCATGCCCACTCCCATGCCAGGCATTGGAGGTGCTGGCAAAGCAAAGGGGAAGAAGCCGAGCATACATATTCTGTAAACAAAATAGGCACACATTTATTTCTGCAGAAGGTTTAAAATGTTTATTAAAGAGAAACTTAAAATATTTACAGAATCATCAGAGTATATAAAGAACCTAAAGTAGGTATGGAAACACAAAGTCAATCATATTATTCATCCAGGAAAGTTCCAAAGCCACATCTAGTTTGATCAAGTCATAGCATATGAACAAGCATGAAGCAAAGCATTCTTTCTTTCCCTGTAGTTCCAAATGCAAAAGTAAGCCCCACTTCAATGCCCCAATCCAAAATGAAAATTCAAAATATACTTTAGCCTGTGAGAGAGAATAGCCAACTATATGTTTTACCAATTGTATACCCATTCCACAAAATACACCAACAATTCCTCTGCAAGTTCACGATCATCCAATTGAGAACTAGTTTCCATTGCATCCTTGTAAAGATTATCCTTTTTAGATAGTGCAATATGTTAGCACATAATTTTTCTATAATTTCCTTAAAAATGCTACTTTTCTATAATTTCTTTAATTATGCTCTTAAAAATGCTATTTTCTATAATTTCCTTAATTATGCTCTTAAAATGCTATTGGAGGTGCTAGCAAAGCAATGGGAAGAAGTTCAGAATACATATTATGTAAACTAAATAGGCACATATTTATTTGAATTTTTAAAAACCGTCAGTAGAGTAGAACAAGTGCTCCTTGAGGCTCAATTAAGCAAAATGCATACCTATTGAGCAACAAGATCTTTCTCTTCTTTTTCCTTAGATTTATCTTCTTGGACAACCTCTAACTTGCACCGACTAGGATTATGACGAGGTCCCACAATAGACTGTCCTCGGACATACAACATCCTCGTCGGATGTTTCATCGATTAGGAGTAAATCTTCTTACAAAGTTTATCTGCTTGAAGAATGACTGAATAACCTTGACTATTCTGGGAATTGTGATTCGATCAATGGCAGCAACTCTTTCTCGATCAATCTTGACTCCATCTTTTGAGACTATATGCCCCAATAGTTTTCCTTGTGTTACACAAAAATGACACTTTTTGGGGTTTAGAGAAATACCATATTATAAAGCTTTCATGAATATCTTTTCAAGGTGTCCACAATGATATTGAACTTTCTTTGAGTATGCAGTTAGATCATCTTGATATACCATCATAATCACATTGATTAATACTGTAAATGCTACATCCATAGCTCTTTGGAAAGTAGCCCCTGCATTTGTCAAAACAAAAGGCATTCTAGTGTATACATATGTGCCCCAACGGGGTGGTAAGTGCAGTTTTAAATTGCTCCGATTCCTTTACCTTTACTTGATTGAAACCACAAAAGCCATCCATCATTGATAATAGCTCACACCTTGTTACCTTTTGCAACAGTGCTTCCATGTTCGGTAATGGGTAATTTTTTTTAAGGAGGCTATGTTTAAATTTATGAGATCAACACATAGCCTTATGTCACCATTCTTTTAGCATACTGGCATGAGATTTGACACCCATGTTGAGTATCTTACTGGCTTGATTATCCATGCTTCCTTCATCTTTAATATTTCTTCATGCATTTTGGGAAACAAGGTAAGATTGAAAGGTCTTTGTTTTTTTATAAAGGGTTTTTCTCTAGGCTTCAGTGGTATCTCATGCTGAAATAAGTCCTTCCAAATATTCTCTTTTGCCTCTTATCACACCATTGCTGCTAAGTCAAGTGGAGGTCACAGATGGATCTTGGTATACATTGATTATTTTACTAAACGGGTAGAGGCCATCCCTACTAAACAAGCAACCAACATGGTGGTAATCAAGTTCTTGATTGAAAACATACTAACTGTTGGTATTTTGGTATGGTTTTGTCATTGATGTCAACACCTACTAAATACACCTACTTTGGAGATCCAACAACATTCACCGGCAAACAGTAAACTGTGTAATAGTTACCGGTATATGGTTAACCGGCAGGATATAATGTTCACCGGTACCTGCAATGACATGGAAGACACTTGGTAATGTTGAAGACATCATGTGGACACTTTATTTTGAAGTAATAATCATTGGTATATTCTTATTTGCATATTTGCTTTTACTGGCAAATAGGTCCAGGTTATCTAGGGTTACACCGGTAGGTTTATCTTTTCCAGATCAGCATGGCACGCTATGGAGATGATTTATTATTGTTGTAAATGCATTAAGCCGACATGTTCAATCAGTTATTGCATCGGATATTGTATTGTTTGTAAAATGTTTTTATTGTGATATCTTGTAGAGATGACCTACTAAAATTGGTCTTAGGGTATGGTATAAATGTAAGATCTTATTTGTAAGATCAAGTGTGGAATGCGAAAAAGATTTAAGAAAGGGTATATACGAGATAAAGTAGAGGCATACACGAAGACATCATTTGAAGGTGAAGTTAGGTTTTTGTAGAAGCATATCAGCATTACACCGATACTGAATCCAGCATATGAAGATGCTATTTTGTGCAGTGCATTCTTATTGGATTTAATCATCCAACTGTAGTCAGTGTGACTCCCATTTGTGATTGAGCAGGAGCTCTAGGCTGTTGGCCTTTCTGCATGTGCAGACCCCTTTTGTACACTTACTATCTGCAGTAGTATCATCTGATTGTGGGTAAGGTTTCCCACTGTGGTTTTTCCCCTTACAGGGTTTCCACGTACAAATATTGGTGTCATATGTTGTGAATGACTTTGTGCTTATGTTTCATGCATTAATTCTTATCGGTATAGTAATTTTCTGTTAACACTGTTTACCGACATACTTAACTGTTTTACTAGGATTAAGCATTAAGTTGGTTAATAAGTTTTTGGTTTGAATTTATTAGACAACTGATTCACCCCCTCTCCCTCTTAGTTGTCTCCAGGACCTACACTAACAAGATTCAGTGTCCCTACCAAGATCATAACAAATAATGGCATGTGTTTCAGATCTACCGAGTTTAACGAGTTCTATAGGAATTACGGTATTGAAGTCTCTTATGCTTCACCATACCACCCCCAAGAAAATGGTCAAGTTGAATCAAGTAACAAGAACATTCTAAAAATCATAAGGAGGATGCTTGACAATAACAAAAGGGCTTGGGATTCCAAATTAAATCTAGCCCTTTGGGCAGACAAAGTTACGACCAAAAGGTCCATAGGAAAATCCCCGTTTGAAATAGTATACGGGAAACATGCTGTACTTCCATTGGAAAAAATTACTACTTGTCTACAAATTTGTAAATGAAGAAGATCTTTTGGATCCAATGGAAGAGAGGTTTGTACAATTGGCAAAATTAGACGAGGTAAGGAGAGAAGCACAAGAGTAGAACTTTAAAACACAAGTACAAATGAAGTTTTTACACGATACAAGAGCAAATGATAGGAAATTCCACGAAAAGGAATGGGTTCTTATGTGGAATGCTAGGCAGCAAGACAAAGGAAAGCATGGGAAATTTGAAGCATTGTGGGTGGGACCATACATTGTCATAGGCAAGGGAGGTGAAAACTCATACTTCTTACAAAACACATAAGGAGAACAACAAGAATTGCCAGTGCATGGACAATTCTTGAAACACTTCTTTTCCTAGAAAGGGAAGATCTTATCCATGCATAGTAGGTTAGGACTCATCCCGTTCCCCATTTGTATATACCCACCCCCATCCTCAAATAAATACATATAGCATATGAATTTGTCTTCTCTCCCAGAGATATGTCTGGATTCTTGTAGGTCTTCTATTGAACACCTCATCCTCAGACAGAGCCACTGTTGATACCCTAAAAAAACTCTATAGTAGCTGCTAATTATCCTAATATATCTATCATCGCTAATATTTTGACATGAGAAGAGGTTGAAAACATTTCCTCTTATTCAATATTAAATCTCACATAATGCAACCACAGTGTCATAGGATCATCCTGAATGAAACTAGAAAGGGACCAGTAAAACATCCTTCACCAATTACTATTTCATGTATATCGGGATAGCTAACCCAATCTAGTAATGCCAGTATTGAAGGAGGTAATCAGAATAGCTATACCAAATGTCGATATTGAGAAGCTTGTCAGAATAACTAACAAGGGTGGAATAGCAACATTTCACAATAGCGATGAGGTGAAGTTATCTCGACGAAGAAATTATAAGCGTAAGTGTCATTTGAGCTTATCTGGATAACATGTGAAGTTGAAATAACATATTAGAGACATTTCAACCAGTGAGAAGTATCCTGATGACATTTAAACAAGGCAGTATCAGGGAAACTATCCCGACTATACACCTACTGTTGGAAGATGGATATCGGTGGAATCTATGGCGGTACAAAGAATGATACCTTTATCGACGAAGTTGATAAAAATCAGAGTAATAGGATCATCAAAAGGCCGATAGAACATCCTATCCCAATAATGAATATATCTAATAACATCAGAATAAAACACTCTGATAATGCATCCTCTTATAAGTACCTATATCAGTATAACTTATAAAGATGATATAGCATCTTTCTGCTTTGTCGATGGTAAAGGTAATTCCGATAAAACACTGCTTAAGAGGTATTCAAGATAACTTACATAAGTGGAATAGCACATAAAAGTCGCTCTGATCAATGAAGTTATCCCAATGCTTTACAAATAAAACAACGTTAGGAAAGTTATCCCGATTTGACATTCACAAGACAAACAACCCGATTGGAGATGGGAGAAGCATAAAACACTTATCGAGATAACTTGTAGTGTTGGAAAAATGAACTTTGCATATGCCGATAGTTAAACAATGTCGATGGACACCGATCGAGACATTGTAGGTGCAGATAGATAAAAAATAAAAGAAATTAAAAATTACTTGTCGGGATAGCTCAAGCCAAAATGACACAAGAGGTAGACGGTTACTAATATAACCATATTTACCTATGGAGACTAATTTGTTAGAAAAGCACCAAATTTGGAGTAGTGACGGAAGGAGTTAAGCCAATGTCCTACATCATCAGAAAATTCAAATTTCAAAAAGATGGCACATTGATTCACAAAGTTAAGGCACATTTATTGTTGCACAAAATACGCTTTCTGAGAAGCTTAATTAGGAGAATGCTACATTCAAAATTATAGGAAATTTGAGATGATATTGAGGCCGGTTGAAGGCACATAGGATAGCGGTGAGTAAGTGCTCTGATTGATTCCCCTGTTTTTGTTTCAAATAGTCTGTTAAATTGCTTGTGAAATGGAAAGCCCTAGTGGTGCTGCAAAGAGACAGAGAGGGGAAACAAGCAAGGGTAAGGGAAAGAAACAAAAAAAAGGTGAGACAAGTCCTAAAAATAAGGACGAAGATAGAAAACTAAATCAAGACTTGCTAGATCAACTGCCAGGTTCTACCCCAAAGCCTAAGACATATGTAGAGTGGAAATTAGAGGATAATTATACTAATGTGGGAGATGTGTACACAACCATCAGGGGATATGAATTTCTTTTGTTTCACTATCGCATACGAGAGAAAATAGAACCCATCTGCAATCCATGGTAGTTAGGTCTGAGAGAACTTGTAGTCCCAAATGTCTTTGTTAATATTGATCTCCTAGAATTATTAGCACTAAATTTTAATCCAAACAAAAGAGAATTATGTGACCAAGATGGAAATCCTTGTTTATTCATGTCACGAGAAGTAGTTTTTGAGGTTTTTGATTCACCTAGAGTTTATGACCATCCCATCATTCTTAAAAATTAACTGGAGGAATACAAAAGATTGGATACCACTTATGCTGGGTGGAGATTACCATTTCATTTGTTGAATCCTGAGGTCCCATTGGAAACAAAGGAAAGTCTGGCATTTCATGTAAATCTATTCAAGGACTACTTCAAATACACATATTATTCAGTAGGACAAGTACTAGGGCTAAATACTCCATATTTCATGAGAATTGAATCTGTGGTCATTGCAACAGACATTCAATCGCAGAAAGCTAGAGAATTTGACTATGCAACATTTGTGGTAGAATAACTTGTCCTTGGACTTACAACCATCTAGAGGGACTCTGTAAAAATTCACTTCTCGCACTATTCCCTACTTATGCATATGATGCTATACTATGGGCACAAGATGGGTCTATGGCCCAAAGAGATGAAGATAAGAAGACATGATGATAACAACCATTCTCTACCAGTCCAATTATGGACTTCAATATGAGATTACAGATTTGTCAAATCTAATTACATTCATTTTGAAGAATATTTTGTTAAAATACTTTATATGTTTTATAGTTATCCTTACCACTCTTTGCTTTCAAAAGATGTAAAGAGATTCTTGAGGGCTGTAGACTTTGGGGGACCAAAAACTGTCAAACACAATTAGGGAGATTGGTACTGCTTCTCTGATGTAACCATAATAAGGGTTTATGGCTTCAAAGATTCCCCACCATTGTTGCCTAAAATAGTTCCCAACATGATAGCTTATCTGGAGATCATAAGGCAATTGGGGGAATCAAATTCTAAGCAATCATTTATGCCTGGGACTATATGCATAGGAGAATTTGTTGTAAATGGAAGAGAAGGGCAAGAGCTCACATGGAACAAATTATTCCATTATAACATGAAATTGGGAGCACCAAGAAAAGGCTTTGACCTAGAGGGGTCTATTCATTCGGCAAGAAAAAGGTAGAAACTAGGTGCCTATGAACACATTCTGTATCTAAGAGATGACTTTATAAGAAATATGGATGAAAAGGATGCTGAAGTGGCTATAGATGATCATAATAGAAATGTTGAACAAAAGGCTAAGGAGAAGAAGAATGTAAACATATCATATTCAGAGGATAAGGAATCATCAGAGGAGGATGAGCTCTCATTTGAACAATTCTCTAAAATACTAATTGAGGAACACATGTGGCTTGTAAGAGATCCTAATGAAGGAGCCCTAGTGGAAGATGATCCAAGGCAATTGGCATGTGACACTCTGATATATGATGATGATTTCATAGCATCTCCTGAGTTCATGTCATTTTATATAGGATAATAGGGAAATCAATCAGATAAAATGTCGATGAGGTCAATACCTCCAATGAAAGGCAATTATCGGTCACCTTAGAAAATGAAGTAGCACAAGAAATGGCTCTGAAGACTCTTGAAAAGGGGAGGAAGCTGTTGGAATTATACACTCAGATGAGAAAGGTAGATGTTTGTTAGGATTCCCATAGATACTGAGAGGGGGGGTGAATCAGTATCTAACAGTAATTAGATTTTCTTAACTTAAAACATGTAGAGCAAATTAAAACTGTGTACCGGTAAGCAGAAAGTAATGCAATAAATAGAGATATAAACAACCAGATGAAAGACACACCATAACACAATATTTTAATGAGGAAACCCAGTGTGGGAAAAATCTCAGTGGGATTTGTGACCCATAATATTCACTTACTGGCCAATAAGAGAATATTACTGCTACAAGAGGGGCCTGCACATGCAGGAAGGCCAAATGCCTAGATCACACTGCTCAAAAAGGAAGTCTCACTGACTTACAAAATGGATTATATAAATCCAATATCTTGTACTACTTCAGAACAACATCTATAATGCCAGATCCAGTACCGGTTTCTGCTCTGCTTCTTACATAAACCCTTAACCTATAATTCGCATAATAGGTCTGGCTAATTACATTCCATATCTTGCTTACTTCTTTCACTACTAATGTTCTATAATGATATCTCTTTATATAGGAGTAGTTTTACATCATGCCAAGTCGGCTTACAATGATTTTACAATAATAAACAAAATATATTACAACAAAAATCCTGTCAGCTTCCTGTGCCGGTGGTCTGAGTGCCGATGTAGAGTCTATTCTTGCTAGTGTTAGTGAATTGCCTTGCCAGTGTCATAGGATTGTAAGGTTGCCATCAATGATAAAACCTTCAATCACCTACAATGTCTCATTGGATTGTGCGTATGCCAACAATCTCCCCCTTTGGCATTGATGGCAACACTCATGAGAAAATCCAAAAAATTGTGTCCAAAAATATGTGAACCAAAAATGTGTGAACTCCCCTTGAGAAGATGAGTCTTTTACCTGATTATTTTCTCATACCACTACTGCCCCTTTGGCATCAATGACAAAGGTTGTCAAGGTGTCAATAGAGTATGGTTTCCTATATCAACCTTGTAATTGGGTGGTCACAATTTGAAAAATATTTGCCAAAACCAAATTTATGCTTTCCATAAATTTCTTACTGTCTTTCAATGCTGCTTCTGTTCTTTTTACTGTACCGGTGAGTTGCTGCATATGCTCTACCAGTGTTCTCTATCCTTGTACTAATGCCTCAGATATTTCCTTCCTCAAGGATGCTAGATAGTCCAGTCTTGGACTTAGTCTTAGTCTCAGATTCTTAGCCTTGTTTATTATTGTCTCCTTTTCTCTTTCTAACTTAAGTAGTTCTTCTTGAAAACCTATTACCTTTTGCTCAAAAACTGATAATGTATCAGGTGAGTTAACAAAATTGTCAGCAAGTTTATTGATTTCATCCTGTACCTTGCTCATTTTCTTATCTATGTCAATTGTTAGAAAGTTTGTCTTTTTGTATAGGGTTTTAAATTCCTTCAATGAGTTGCATAGTTCCTGTAGAAGTGTGTCAAATTCCCTAGTACACTTATTTATTTGATTCTCAAAGAATTTTTGTTTTTCTTTTTCCAACTTCTCTTTGAGTGCATCTTCCTTTATTTGGTCAACCGTTACTGTGTTGTCAGTAATGTAACAAAGTGTCAAGTTGACTTAAAGAATCCTTGTTATCTATGTTACAGTTTGGAGCTATCATCTTCAAAACTGGGATTGTGTCATCTATAGATTTATAAGTTTGTGAACTACAATCTATTATTTTCTTTAAAGAATCCAAAAGAACTTCAGTTACATTTGTTGATTTGTAACCTGCTGAGGAGGAACCAACATTTTGAATTCCGGTAGTGGAGGAAGTAACCATGCTTGTAGTGAGCTCTGGTAGGTCAGTCTGTGTTTGCATTTCTTTAAGCAAGGCTTTTTGTTTCTCTCCTATTGCTGGTGGCATTGTTTCCATATGAACTTGTTCCTATTCCGGAGCTTATTGCTCTGCTTGACTCTTTGTTTGTTGATCTATCTCTGTCTCTGTTTGAGTCTCTGCCTATTTCCCTGTGCTGTCATCTGCCGGTTTCTTTGTGTCATCAACTTTGTTAGTTACCAGTGGCTCACTAGCCATGTCAGTCTTACCAGTTGTGTCTTTGTCTACCACAATGTTGATCTTTTGAGTGTCAACATCAACTGTGTAAAGTACCTCAGGATTATGATTTGTATCCTCTATACCCATACTCTCATTTGCCGGTTTATCTTCAATTGTTGTTATCGGTGGAGTGATCAAAAGTGGTGGGGATAAGTTATCTTTTATTTTTAAACTTGGAGGTCCACCAACCTTTCCTTTACCCTTATCTTTGTCCTTTTGATAGACTTTGATAGGCTTGGGGTTCCTGTACTCTTCCCGCTTTTCCTTCTCCACAAGGAATATATCCCATGCATTTTTTGTTTCTTTTGTTACCTCATTTACTCTTCCTACCAGTAGTGCAATATGCCAATGTGCAATAGAGAATACTGATCGGTTGGCTTCTGCAATTAACTCATCTATCTCCTTTGGTGAGTTTACTAGGTAAACAACAAGTAATTTTTCAATTTTTATCTTTTTTATCAATTTCTACAACAACTTGTCTCCTTGCTTCCAGTCTCTTATATAGTTCACTTGGTAATTCATCTACAACTTCCATTAAGAACTTCTTATTCATATCCAAGTGTAGAATAACACTGTTTTCAACTTGGTCTTTCTCATCAACCGATAGTGAGTCATACAGTTTGTTGATGTTTTTGAGTTTTCTCTCTTTTGTGATCTCATCTAACAGTCTATCAATCAGAGCAATATTTTGTTGAGTCCTTTTCTTCTTAGGTGTTATCTTTTTCTTTGGGGTTGTCTCTTTACTAGTGACCTCATTGACTGTTGTATTTGTCTAGTTCTTCTAGGCAAGGGTGTGGATGCCGGTGAAGGATCCCTTTTCCTTACAACTCTTTTGAATGCTACAAGCATATCACTTTAAGAAGAAGTGGCTATCGGTGATAGGTGAGTTTCAGGTTGTAATGCCTCCAACTCATCTTTAGTGATACCGGTTTGTTTTAGTACATCTTCTTTGATGGCCTTTGCCTATTTTGAGCCTCTCCTCATAGTTGCTTCAACTTTCTTTACTCTCTTCTTAGACTAAATTTAGCTTTCAAGCGTCTCAGCACTACCGAATACTTCTTCCTTGGGTTCCTTAGGTGCTTCTAGAAGGGCTTTTGCATAAGTCTCAATGATATGATCATCAGTCTCATAGCCCATTTCAGTAACCCAAATTGTTCTTGGGATTACTGCTTCCATCCAGATCTCATCCTTATATTTGTCAACAATTTTCTGTGACAGTCTGATCCTTTTGTTCATTCTAGCCTTAAGTGTTTGAAAATACTCACTGATATTCTTTTCCTTGTTTTCACCCATGTTGTTGAATAGGTTTGATAACTATTTCCCTACCGTTATGTCAAATCCAAGGCTCTTGTTGCCTATACTAGGAACCTATTTGGTTATGTGTAGCATTAAGCATACAAGTAAATTACCAAATCTAAAAGTTCCTTTCTTATCCTTCTTGATTTTTCCTAAATTATCAATCAACTCATCCTTTAGCTATTCACATACATCAATTTTTACATTGTCCTTAACCATGTCATAAGCACTCTTTATGCATAAACTGGAAATTGAGTTAAGTCTGTTTGCATGAGTTGCTTTGTAACCAAGAATCATGCTATTGAATCTCACATTTGTCTCAGTTACATCATTAACCCTCAATGATCTCTTGTCAGATGTTGCACCAGTTAGTTTTGTTACTAGGTCATTTGAGACCTTCTTTGTTTTGTCTAGCCTGTTACCGGTGGAAGGTAACCCTGTTATAGCTTTTACAACTTCCTTTGTGATTTTGTGGACCGAATCTACCCAAAAGAAGGCACCATGTACCCTGCTCAATACTAATCTAATAACTTCTTTAGGAAAGTCCAGAATGCTAAGGATTTCAGTGAATCCTAGGGTTTCAACAATTTTATGTTCAGGTTTTACATTTCCAGAATCATCACATATAACAGTTTTGTACATGTCCTTGATTTCTTCATCTCCTAGTTCTTCTATGTGGCTATGGATAGGGTTTTCTGCATAAACAACTCTGTTGGGAATTTGGGAGAATGCACCAATATTATCATCCTTTTTAGCTATCTCGAGAACTAGCTAAAACATGGGCCTAGGGTGTTTGATAACCTCGACTACAGTAGGGTTTGCTATAAATTCAGGTGCAGAGGAGGATGCCATGATTATAAATACCTTTTTCTGTCTTAGGAAGGATTGATTGCTGAAGTGCTTTGCCTCTTTGCTAGAAATGCCTTAGCTCTGGAGATTTTGTGCTCTTTGAGTGTTTGAATTTGCAGTGAAGTATAATGGAGCCAAAACCACTGATTTATAATGTCATTTTCACCAACTACCATAATTAATGCATGCCGATTAAGTAATCACTTAACTTCATTTGCCGATATAGAAGTAATTTCTTCTCTTTACCATCAACCGAGGGAATAATAGCATATGTCTCAATTGATTGCCAAACTCTTAAGGAAACTTTCTTCAATTTGATGAAGAGCTTCCTGCTAGTGGAGTACTGCCGGTGGAGTGTTGATTGGTTCTACCGGTGGAGGAGTATTTCCAACATTATTTAAATCTGACTTTCTAATCCATTGTTTTGAAAATTCATGCTTAACCTCTTCAACCTTTTCTTTTCCTTTCAAGCTAGGACCATTGTTGTTTGCCGATGATCCTTTACTTTTGCAGAATTTTGCAATATGCCCAATCTTGTTACATGCATAGAAAGTCACATTATTCTTCTGAATAGCTTTCTCATAACCTATGCCGGTTTGTGTTCTACATTGATTAGATAGGTGTCCAAATCTTCCACAAACATAACATCTAACATTCATTATACAATTTTCAAAGTTATGTCCAACTTTGTTGCATTTTGAACATTGACTGGTGGGTGCATTGGTATTCTGATAACTTCTAGATCTACATTGATTTGCTCTATGACCATACTTATTACAGTTAAAACATTTTCCATTAAATTTATAAGCAGTAGGTTGTCTTACCGGTTTATTGTGATCCTGTGTGTTTGCAGTATCGAAGCTTTCTCCAACTTCAAAGCCAATTCCACAAGTGTCACCTTTGGGTTTCTGATTCTTCACCAAGTTACCAAGTTCTTCTGAGATTTTCTTGAATTTTTCTTTATGCTGATTTGCAGTATCCAGTTCTCTTTCTAAGATCTCTTTCTACCTCATCAGTTCATTGGAGTCATTCTGTGTATGCATCAGATCTGTCTTTAACAAATAATTTTCATAGCTAAGTCTGGTGTTCTCATTTGCTGCATCACTTAGTCTTCTGGTCAAATCTTCTTCATTCTTCTTTCTATCTTTAATTTCTTTACAAAATCTCATAGTCATATCCTGCATCTCATTCTTTGTTGTCACGTTCTCTTGTTTTAGCTTGCATATCTGCTCATTTAAAGTTTCTTTTTCATCATCCTCAATTTGCATCTTTTCACAACGTTCTCTTCTTTTGTTTCTTGCAATGGTAATATTTTCTTGAAGTGCTTGAATAATTTCCTGAGCTGCCTTTAGATCATCTTCAAAATTGATATTTTTCAACTTTTCTGTATCAAAATCTAAGAGAGCTGCTTCCAATTGCTTCATCAAATTTTCCATGTCTACCGGTGTCAAGATCTTCCTTGAGTTGTTAGGCTTCTGAAAATAGAGGACCAGGCTTTGATACCAATTGTTAGGATTCCCACAGATACTGAGAGGGGGGGGTGAATCAGTATCTAACCGGTAATTAGATTTTCTTTACATAAAACATGTAGAGCAAATTAAAACTGTGTACCGGTAAGCAGAAAGTAATGCAATAAAAAAAGATATAAACAACCACATGAAAGACACACCATAACACAATATTTTAACGAGGAAACCCAGTGTGAGAAAAACCTCAGTGGGATTTGTGACCCACAATATTCACTTACTGGCCAATAAGAGAATATTACTGCTACAAGAGGGGCTTGCACATGCAGGAAGGCCAAGTGCCTGGAGCACACTGCTCAAAAAGAAGTCTCACTGACTTACAAAATGGATTATATAAATCCAATGTCTTGTACTGCTTCAGAATAGCATCTATAATGCCATATCCAGTATCGGTTTCTGCTCTGCTTCTTACATAAACCCTTAACCTATAATTCGCATAATAGGTCTGCCTAATTACATTCCATATCTCGCTTACTTCTTTCACTACTAATGTTCTATAATGATCTCTCTTTATATAGGAGTCAGTTTACATCATGCCAAGTCGGCTTACAATGATTTTACAATAATAAACAAAATATATTACAACAAAAATCCCGTCGGCTTCCTGTGCTGATATGCTTTCTTTCACTACCGGTGCCGGTGGTCTGAGTGCCAGTGTAGAGTCTGTTCTTGCTAGTGCCAGTGAATTGCCTTGCCGGTGTCATAGGATTGTAAGGTTGCCATCAATGACAAAACCTTCAATCACCTACAATGTCTCATTGGAGTGTGCATATGCCAACAATGTTGTCATTGATGGAAACAAGGTTCCATAGGATCAACCAACCATAGACTTCACCTACTGGCACCAACAGATACAACAAGGCTTATTCACACCGACATCGAGTTTACACCAACAGAAGATTATACCGGCATTCCAGGCCGACTTGCTAGTAAATATTGTTTATGCAAAATAAATTGTAATGTAAATTATAATTGTATGGCCAACATGTTGTATTGTAAAGACTCATATATTTATGAGTTCTTGTAGGTCATTTAGATAGAAGTAAGCGGTAATATGAGATAAGATAGGATATGATAGAAAATAGTTGTATATGCATTTTGATGTGTTTATTTTGGAGCGAATAAGAAGTAGAGAAGAGCAAAGACTATTTTGTATAAGTTGAATCATTTGACAACATACCGACTAGGGTTTTTGGTAGAGGCAGAACCAGTATCAGATAGAGCATAACAACGAACTCATATAGAATTTTGATGCAAGTTGTAAGAGTTCATTTTATGTTTACATTAGTGTGATGTTGTAATTAGTGAGACTCCACTTTTATTATTGAGCAGTGAGCTCTAGGCAGTTGGCCTTCCGGCATGTGCAGGCCCCTTTTTGTACTAAGTAATATCTATTCATATGAAGAGTGAGTAAATATTGTGGGTCACAAATCCCATCAAGGTTTTTTCCCTTACCGAGTTTTCTCGCCAAAATATTTGTGTTATGGTGTGTATTGATGCTGATTCTTTTATTTCTCTTTGCTGCATTATTGTTTTCTTATCGGCATATTAATCTCAGTTACAAAATTGCAAATAAGTATAAATCTTTCATTAACTGGTCTGACATTGATTCACCCCCCCTCTCAGTGTCTTTGGGATCAACCAATTATCTAACAATTGGTATCAGAGCCTGGTCCTCTATTTGTAGAAGCTTAACAGCTTGAGGAAGATTTTAAAACCTGTACCCATGGAAAGTTTGAGATAATAGTTGGAAGGAGCTCTTGAATATTTTGATGCAGAAAAATTAAAAATATCAAACTGGAAGAAGAACTCAGATCTTCTCAAGGATTCATCAAAGCACTTCAAGAAAACCTGGCCATGACACAAAATACGAGAAAATAATTACCTGTGCAACTGCAAAAACAAGATGATGAAGAAAAAAAACTCTTAGAGATATTGCAGAGAAACTGAGATAAGAGAATAGTAACATGAAGAATGAGATGCAAGATTTAACTATGAGACTATGTAAGGATATTGAATATAGAAAGAGGAATCAAGAGGATTCTACCAAATGACTTAATGAAAGATTAGATGAATCTACAAGGCTTAGTCATGAAAATGATATGCTTAAAACAAAGTTGATTCAGATGCAACATGACAAAGAGGAACTTATGAGACAAGTTAGCACTCTGGAAAGTGAGTTAGTCACTGCAAATGAATACAAAGACAAATTCAAAAAGAGCTCAGCCAAGCTTGATGATATGCTAAAAAAACAAAGACCTGATAAAGATACAATTCGACTTGGATTTGAACATGGAGAAAGTTCTGGAATTGCAAATAATCATGATCACTGCAAACCGGTAAGGCAACCTAATGCTTATAAATTCAATGGAAAATGTTTTAATTGCAACAAATTTGGCCATAGAGCAAATCAATGCAGATATAGGAATAATCAGAATATAAACTCATCTACCGGTCAATGTTCCAAATGCAATAAATATGGTCATAAGTCAAATGATTGCAGAATGAATGTAAAATGCTATGCTTGTGGTAGATTTGGACATCTATCTAATCAATGCAGAACTCAAACCGGGAAAGGTTATGGAAAAGCTATTCAAAGAAACAATGTAACTTGTTATGCATGCAACAAGATTGGACATATTGCAAGATTTTGCAGAAGCAAGAATGTACTGGAAAATAATAAAGGATATAATGTCAAAGGCAAGGAAAAGGTTAATGAAATGAAGAAAGAATTCACTAAACAATGGGTCAAGAAGATAGATCAGAGAAATGATGAATCTGGCTCTGCATCGGCAGAACAAAGCAATCTTGCACCAACAAAAAATTCTTCATCTAACTAAGGAATAATCCTTAGGGGTAAGGCAACTAATTGAAGATCATGTATTTTGCCCCTCAGATGATGGTAAAGTCATAATCCTTCTTTATTGGCACATATGTTGAGTTACAATGGAAATTCACTAATCGACGAAGCATTTAATGCGGTTGCTAGTTAACTTTTTTGCTATAAAGCATTGAAATTTCTCATTTTGACTCACCAAGAATTCAAGTATTCGAAGAGCACATAAGTAGAGCACCGACATTCAAGAAGTGAAGCAACAAATGTTTTCTAGGGCATCCAAGGTTTTCACTTGCATTCGATAGAAAAAGGTATTTATTTTACGTTATGGCTTCTTCATCTTCCATTCTTGAATTCATAGGAAACCCTACTATTGTGGAGAATATCAAATGTCCTAGGCCAGTTTTTAAGATAATTCCTAAGATAGCTAAGATGGACGAATCTATTGGAGCATTTTCAAAATTTTTGAAGGGAGTCGTATTCGCAGAAGACCCTAGGGCATACATTCACTATAATATTGAAGATTTAGGGTATGAGGAGATAAAGAACATGTTTATGAAAGTCATCACAAACAACCAAGGTGTATTTAATCTTGAACATAAGATTATGGAAGATTTAGGGTTAGTAGACATCCTTTATATGCCTGAATTCAAAGATGAAATTATCCGATATGTTCTAAGTAGAGTTCACGGTGAATTATTATGTCTTGAATCCATCTTCAAAATCACCAAGGAAGCTATTAAAGCTATTATAGGTTTACCCTCTACCGACACAAGGCCTGAGAAGAAGAAGAAAATTCTAAATAAAGGTGTTATGGATCTAACCGATGCTACATCTAATAACAGATCACTTAGGGTAAGCGACATAACTGATGACAATGTTAAATATGCTAGCATGGTTATTGGTTACAAGGTTGCACATAAAAATAGGTTGAATTCTGTTTCCAATCTATGCATTCACAGTGCTTAGGAAATGATAAAGAATAATGCAAAAGTTGATCTTTGTGAATGGTTAAAAGATGAATTGATAGATAACTTGGACAAAATCAAAGGTGATAAAAAGGGAACATTCAAATTTAGAAATTTAACTATATGTTTGACGCTATACTTCTCGAGGGAGATTCCTGGCATAGGGCATAGAGATTTTGCCTATGATATTTTTGTTTGAAAACAGACTCAGGAGGCAATTTTTGGCATGGGTTCAGAAAGAAACAAGTAGGTCTAGGGATACTTCAAAAAATTTCAAGCAAGAATGAAGAAAAGGGAAAGAATCCCTCAGAGTATTGTTGATAAGTATGACAAATTCATATGCTTTGTTATAAAGAGAGATGAAACATGGATGGAGGCTGTCACACCTAAAACTGTTTGGGTAACATAAATGGGATATGAAGTGGACATCAACATTCTGGAAACTTATGCCAAGAGACTTCTAGATGCCCCACCAAAACCTACTGAGAAGATCTTTGGCATTGCTGAAACCATAGAGAAAGATGTTGCTATTCAGAAGCAAAGAAAAAAAAGGGATAAAACATTGAAAGATTATTCAAAATTTGTTGAAGATGTTACCAAGGGATTATTGAAACTTGAATAGTTGAGTGATATTGCCGCAAGAATAAAAGAAAGAAAATCTGACCAACAACTAGTAACACATATTTCCCTTGTTACCTCATCCGAGACTGATAGTGATAAAGCTGCGAAATTTAAAAGGGTGGATAGGAAGAAGAGAAAATATCAACCAACACCTGCTCCATCACCTAAGAAGAAAAGGACACTTAGGAAGAAAGAACAGGCTGTGAGAGTGCCTAGTGGTCCAAAGAAGAGGATTTCACAGAAGCAACCGACACCAAAGAAATCTGATACACTTTCCCCGACAGAGCTCGTTAACGAAATAACTCAAGATGGTAATCTCAATAATGTCAGTAAGTTTTATCATTCTTTTAATGATTCAGATAAGAACACTATTGAAAAAAGCATACTTGTATTTAGATATATATAAGAAAGTTCTTATTGAAGTCATTCATTTTCTCCCAATGACTTATATCTAAGACTTGAGGCAAACTGAATTTCCATCATGGAATTGGATAAGAAATTGAAAGTTGAAGCACTGTTGGTTGTTCATCCAACTAAGTCTAAACAAGAAATAGATGAATTGATACCAGAAGCTAACAAAACTATTTTTGCAAGTGGTCACTGACAAGTAAGCCTCATGGCCGACAAGATAAAGGAAATTGCAGATGAGACAACAGACAAATGGGATATTTTCATTGTGGAGAAAGAGAAATGAGAAGAAAAAGAAAGACAAAAAGATGACAAATCTTTTACTAATGTATATCAAAAAGGAGATAAAGGGAAGAATAAAGTTGGCAATGTTCCTAACTTGAAAATAAAAGATAACTTACCACCATCGGCTCAGGACACTCCATTGGTAGCAGCAGAGACACATGCAGAAGTGCAGAATCTGCCCATAGAAAAGACATCAGAGGAAGAAAAAGCAGTAGATGTCATTGATCCCGAGTCAAATGTTCTATTCACAATGAAGGTTGACACTCAGGACATCAACATTACGATGGATGATACCTCTATTTCAAAAATTGGTAAGGACCATCCAATTGACACTCCTTTAAATGTTGATATTGATAAGATAACTATTGATGATGCAAATAAAGCTGTAGATAAAGAAAATTTTGAGGAGAAGAAATTAGAATCTATAAATATTGATATTTCTGACTCAACAGTAAAGGCAACTAACACTCAGTAGGATATTGGTAATAATAAGGACATCAATGTTGAGATACCGACAAATAAAGCACAAGAACAGACAACATCTAACCAATAAAGGATAAGAATGAGAATAAGGAAGAGGAATTGATTAAGGTAGCTGAACAGAAAACAAAGGAAGGGTCAAAAATATTAGGAGAAGAGAAGAAAGATAATGTAGAACCTAGCACCTCTCCTGGTACTTCAATTTTGGATTTTAGACCAACAACTGTCACATAAGTACTTTTGGATTCTATAAAGAAAATAATGGAATGTAATGCCTTAGCATTTAATTCTATCGATGATTCTCTACCGATTTTATAGATGATTGCACCAGAGTGCAAGGTAGATCATATTGTTGGCTCGATAGGTAAATTGGACACATTCTCCAAATTCATTTATGCTAACATTCAGTCATTAGACAAAATAAATGAGAAGACTATTCAAGAAAAAGTTGATAAAGAAAAGGAAGTATTCTTTAGTAAAACAATAAAGGAATGTACTCAGCAGATTGATACACTGCTACCGACACTGAATTCTACCATTTTGGAATATAAGGAATTATACTGAGAAGCCTGTAAACCACATCAACTAACAAAAGATGTTGATGATCAGAGCAAAAAAACTCAAAAGGAAATTGATGATATTATGGATAACATAATTGGTTCTTTGAACTAACATCTATCATAGAAAAAGAGATGGCTATATATGAGGAGAAGATTGAAAATCTTGAAAAAGAAAAGGCAAGACTAAAAATGAAAACTAGGGAGTTAAAGAATAAGCTTGGTCCAAGACTGGACAATCTAATCACTCACTGGAATGCACTATCAAAAGCTACAATTCAAGGAGATAGATCACTGGAACAATAAATGCACTATCTTACCAGGATAATCAGGCAAATAGAAACATTAATCACTGATAGTACGAAGCTCATGCAAGGTCTGAAATTAGTTCTGACAAATATTTTTCAAGTTGTACAAAACAAACTTCAGGGTTCTAAGTAAAGTTTTGAATTTTTGAGATTTTTTTGACATCCTTTGTCATTGATGCCAAAGGGGGAGTATATAGTGAGAAAAATGTACTGAGTAAGGCATGGAGTAAAGTATGCAGAAGGTGAACAGATCATTTGCTTAGGGGGAGCACTCACAATTTTGGATTCATAGTTTTTTGATTTTTCTCATGAGTGTTGTCATCAATGCCAAAGGGGGAGATTGTTGGCATTATACACTCAGATGAGAAAGGTAGATGTTGTCATTGATGGAAACAAGTTTTCACAGGATCAAATGACCATAGAATTCACCTACCAGCATCCAGTTTACACCAGCAGAACATTATACTGACATTCTAGGCCGACTTGTCAATAAATATTGTTTATGCGAAATAAATTGTAATGTAAATTATAATTGTATGGCCGACATTGTATTGTAAAGACTCATATATTTATGAGTTCTTGTAGGTCATTTAGATAGAAGTAAGTAGTAATATGAGATAAGATAGGATATGATAGAAAATAGTTGTATATACATTTTGATGTGTTTATTTTGGAGCGAATAAGAAGCAGAGCAGAGCGAAGACTATTTTCTATAAGTTGAATCATTTGACAACATATCGGCTAGGCTTTTTGGTAGAGGAAAAATCAACATTAGACAAAGCATAATAGCGAACTCATCCAACATTTTGATGCAAGTTGTAAGAGAAAATTTTATGTTTACATCAGTGTGATGTTGTAGTTAGTGAGACTCCACTTTTATTATTGAGCAATGAGCTCTAGGTAGTTGGCCTTCTTGCATGTGTAGGCCCCTTTTTGTATTAAGTAATATTTATTCATATCACCAGTGAGTAAATATTGTGGGTCACAAATCCCACTGAGGTTTTTCCCTTACCGAGTTTCCTCACCAAAATATTTGTGTTGTAGTGTGCATTGATGTTGATTCCTTTATTTCTCTTTGTTGCATTATTGTTTGCTTACCGACATATTAATATCAATTACAAAATTGCAAATAAGTTCAAATCTTTCTTTAATCGGTCTGACACTGATTTACCCCCCCCCCCCCCCCCCCTCTTAGTGTCTTTGGGATTAACCAATTATCTAACAGAATCTTCTAAAGGATGCCGATGTTTTGATTTTTCTTGGTTGGGATATGAATTCAACCCTGATCTTTGACAGTTTTCTCCATGATGTTGGTGCCAAGAACAAATTATCTCCTGAGGGTGTGACCCAAGTGTATATGGGATCACTATACAACCCTGACAAGCATGCCATGCAAATATGGTCACTATATCCTCCGAGCAAAAAACCTATGGTTATTGATACTCAGAAGGCCTTTGGGCACATTATGACCTTACATGTTAGAGAGGAAGACCCCATGATGACATCAGGTTTAGGGGTAAACATAGCCAAATTGAACAAAGCATAAATTCAATTCTTGGTGAAAGAAGACCAATCAAATAAGCTTGAAATTGTAAAAATGAGAACAAAGGTTGATCAAATTAGAGAAATGACGAAACAAGGGGGGCCACAAAGATTTTTAATATAGGGTGAATCTTCCCAACCCTAAGCCAAGGCTGACCCATTGAAGGAAGAAAACTATCAACTGCAAGCCTAGTTGAAGACAACAAAAAGTGAAACCATGTCAGCCCCGATTCAGAGAAGATTCACTAATATGATGATATGGATGGATAAATACTAGGATACAAACAACAAGAACCACATTGTCATAGAAGAACATGAGCGGTTGGATAAGCGGCTACATGAGAAAATCCTAGAACTAAAAATAGGAATGAGAGACAGCGTTATAGTGATATACAAAACTGTGAAGATTTGATAAAGGATCATAAAGAATACCTAGAGGAGTTGAGAGAGGAAGGAGCAGTGCTCCTCGATGGAAAAACAAACAGTATTCCTTCATTTCTCCGCAATAATGGAGAACAAAAGGAAAAGGTGGGATGGACCTGTGACTGCCAGCATATACTTCGGAGTACACTGAAAGCAACAGAAGACCAGGATGTTGAAAAGGTGGCAGACTTCATAGAGAGCATGCTTTTGATGGAAGTAGAAGGGTGAGACACCATCCATGATTGTGATACCAGATACAATGAGAAGTATCTAGCACATATAACTAGTGTGCATTTGTGTTTAACTAAGTGATTAGTTGTTAGTTTTCTTTTGTTTTCAAAAGACTTGGATCAAAAGGCATGACCTTTTGATATGTTATATAATATTCAATGTAATCATTTGATAGGGGAATTTTTTGGTAGGAGAAAATAGATAAAAAAAAGCGAAGAACAATTTTTCTATCTGTATTGAAGAACAATATATTATTTTCAAATTAATACAAAGCTAGTTCCTTTATTTGCAAATGGTGTTATGGATTCTTTCATTTTGAAAATCAGTTCTCTGTTATAATCGTCTATAATTGATGATTTCTACTCTAGATCTCTATGCAAGAAAGTAGTACTGCAGTCACACAAATCTGTCCAGCTTAATTAAATAAATATTCGCTATTTATTTGATTAAAAATCCACTAGCCATCAGTTAATTAAATTAATATTTAATTAATTCATCTCCAAACATTCTCCTATTAATTAAATAAATTATTCAATTTATTTTAATTAATTCATTAGACCAAATTCACAATCAATTAAATGAATAAAATCTATTTATTTAATTAAATCCCCCTTTACCTCTTTTAAATAAATTAAATTAAACATTTATTTAAATCATTATCCCCCCCACTTGCATTTTCCTACAAATGCAACTTGCACACATTTATTGAAATAAATGAATTTTTATTTTAATAAAATCCTATTTTCCCTCACCCACCAAATCCAATTGCATTCCTAAATCCCCTTCTAGATCCTTCTAAACCCCTTCCTAATTAACCTAATCCATCCCCTAATTATTGGCACATTCCTAAGCAAAATGAAGTCACTTCTCAAAGACTTCAAAAGTCTTTGAAAAGCATTTAATGCTTTGTGTGTTCAACAAATTAACCTCCAAAGTCTTCCAAAACCACTAATGGCTCTTACATGACCATTTATGGCTCTTACATAACCATTTATGGTTATTTCAAACTTGTCTCCCCAAACATTTGTTGCTTTGACCATGTTTATCCCTCTTGCCCTTTGCACAAGAGTTTATCCATTGGATAAAACTTTATTCTTTGAATAAAGAGTTTATTCATTCAACTAACCTTGACCTTAACTCCCAAGGTCATATCAAGCATTTAATGCTTATTCCCTCTCCTCTCAACCTATCTCACATTGACACTTGTCATCTTGGGATTGAGTTGAAAGCCCTCACATGGATTTGAAATCATTCAATCCTGACCCTTGTTGAGATTGCTCAATCTCAACCATCCATTGCTCCATTTTTTCCTATAAATAGAGCCCATTTCTTCATAATCCACATCTTGAAAACTTGTATGCATTTAACCTATAGGCATTTTAGAGAGCATTTAGCATAGCAAACTAAAATCTTGTTATTTTGGTTAAAATCAATCATTTTAATAGCATCTAGTATTTTAGCTTTTCATTTTACATTTGGAGAAAAATACTAAAATCTCAATCCTCCATAAGCATCCATAGTGCAAAAAGCTGCTGAGAGCTACACTATTTTGGAACTTGGAGAGGAGAGGAACAAGGGAGAAGGAGCTAAGAGCATGCTAAGAGGCATTTGGAGATGCCTTATTGTCTTTGTTTCATTTGTTAGATATATTAGCATGATTTTAGTATCTCTTTTGATATGTCTGTTTAGATTAGTTTTTGATTGACTAACACCAACGATTTCTTGTGTTTTGTGTTGTTTGTCATTTGCTAACCTTGTCCATTTCGTAGAGCATCATTTGGTGAACCCGACTTGAATCCAAACACCCAAGAGATCATTTTTTTTAACCAATAACATGTTTGAATGTTGAAATTGTCACACAGGTTGTGTTTTAGCACTATTGATCTCGTTCTAGCGCTATTGATACTTATTGTTCTAGCGCTATTGTTCTTACAATAGCGCTATTGTATCAAGTTTAGCACTTTTGACACTATTTTGGCACTTTTGACCATGTTTTGGCACTATTGACCCTGTTTCAACGCGTTTTCCTTCTGTCTTTCTTTTTCTTTTAGCCCGTTTGTGTTAAATAGTGCTTCTATTCAAACACAGACTAGCGCTATTGTAACAGAACGTTGTAAAAAGGACCTTGTAACCGAAAAAGTGAAAGTTTTTAGGCTTGTGGAAGCCCCCCTTAGACATAGATTTTACTAATCGGTTGTTTGTGCAGGTTTAAAAACTCACCCTTTAAAATCAAACACTTTATTTTGGTGCTCTAAAACTTGAACAAACAAACTTTCCTTGCTTTCTAGTTAGGATCACTTGTTTCTTTGGTGCATTAAAACTGAACAAAACAAACATTTGTTTTCTTGCATGTTAGGAAACACACTTCATTTGGTGCTTAAAATCAACGCTTCCATTTTTCTTGCATCAAAATAATTTATAATCCACACTTCTATTTTTGGTGCACATAAAATACACAATCAACTTGTTTAAAAATTTTTGCAAAATGATTTTTTTCATGCATACGTGCTTCAATTTCAGTTGACCAGGATTTCCAATTTCTAGATTACAACACATTTTGCCATTGAAGGATAAAAAGAACACCATGATTGTTGGAGCAACATCTCCAAATAGTTAGATCACATTGCAATGGCAGATTAAAAAGAACAAGTGTTTTTCGTGCTTGGCACACTTGTGCAAAAAGTCGGTCGAGCGGTCCCACTTCTAACACACACTATCCTCTCCCTTGGCTTTCGTGGTCCTAGGTGCAAGAGAAAAGTGTTAGTAACACTCAATTTTTTTTTATCTTTTGAAGAGAGACCTACCAAGAGACACATCACTCTTGGGAACGACCTCGTGCGGTAAATCCTTCGAGCCGCTATAGAAATCAGGTGAGAGCAAAAGTTGTAGCCTTGGGTATAGCTATTCCTATAGTGTAACTGGCCGAAAGTACATATGGGCCCCACCACAAGTTACAAGGCTCTTAAGTGAGTCACTGCAGAATGAACTTATGTCCAAAAACATCAAACATGACTAAACACCTTTAAGTAGTAGCCCACCCGTTCTATTGAATGAGGATATTTGTGATATAATTTAGTGCAAGAGCATAGATGGTTTTGCTCCCAAGATACTCACCATACATATTTCCTTGAGTAGAAACATAGCTTTTTGAAAAGTCACTTGTGGCTTGATAAAAGTGGTGACTCCCCCATCATAGGGATCATCTATTTGTTATGCTCGTGCAAGACTTAGTATATCACATCCTTACCTGCTAAGGCGGGATTCATAAGGTATGTAGTACCAAAGTCGAAGAAATATCAAGATGTGAGCTAAATTTATCACAACTGGCCATTTGACCTTAGGGATAAAAAGTGTTTGAAGTGTGTTCATTTTAGTCAAGACCAAGTGCAAATTGATCCGACTTCAGGCTTTGGAAATACACCTTAAAATACATCTAAAGGAAGGGTCATATACAAGTCCAATGATTGGGTTGATCTAGACCCATACTCATTTGTGCCTTTTTAGGCAACATTCTTGTGTTTGTGTGCTTGCTTTGTTTTCTTGTCAAAGAAAAAATCAGGAAAATACTTCCAAAAACAAAGTATTCATCCAACCAAACAGTTCTCAAAATAACCAAACACATCAAAACTTTATGACCATTCTTCACATCTTGCGAAAGAAGAAGCGTCATCAGAATATCAACTTGAAAAGAAGACCATTAAGCTCAAAGGCTTTGATCAAAAGGAGGAAATTCTTTTATCTAAATAGACAAATCTTTGTCTCCCATAGAGTTTTTCTGCATCACATGCATTTCTACCTTCAAGGCAAAACAAATGAATTTGATTCAGAATCATTGAACCGTAGAGATTTTATGCAATATAGAGCTCTTAGTTATCACAAAAACCAAGGAGGTAAGATTAATCTGAACTTTTTACCAAACATCTATATCACATACAACGTAGCTTGAGAAATACCACCAACACCTGAAAGGGAAGAAGTAGAGTTTGTCCCATTTGTGACACAAAGTTTTTATTGAAGTTGAAAACATTTCATCCATTAATCTTACTCATACATCATCACTTCATCATCAATCCATTTCCAACTCTCAAAACATTAAGAGGTTCTTGTCCCAAGTTCTCTTTTTAGATATTGCTTGAATCAAACGCATCACATCACTTTTTAGATTGTTTCTACATCTAGGATAAGCTCATCCTAAAAGACACATCTATGTAGGTTAAAACTAGTTCATGAGTGAATCCTCTCATTACTAGGTAGTTCAATCTGTAACACATATCAGATTTTTCTACACCTTATCACATCAAATCTTATCAAACAAGCAAGCAATTCAAAGAAGGAATTTCGGTTACATCTACCTTAAAAGTGCTAGAGATCCACATGCAACACAATTCACCAACCATCAATCTCTCATTTCATCAAGAACTCATCATCATTTTCACACAACTTCAACAAAATCTTGCAAGCAAAATGGCCCAAACCCGATCACAGTCAAGGCAACGAGAAATAGAAATGGAAGAAGAAGAAGAGGAAAATCTCAATGAATTTCAAGAAGCACTTGGAGGAAATGCAAATGAGGAAAACCCAAGTACTCCTACTCCTGCAACAATAGAAAGGGCCCAACATAACCCTCTCTTTAACAGACTTTTTGATGAAATACTCAGGAGCAATGCGGATGCTCACTTCTTAAAGCTCACTCAAAAAGGAGCAAAACTCCCCTCTGACTTTGATCTTGCCCAATTTAGACAGGCATCAGAAAGACAAAGTCACCATGAAGAGGAAAGAGGTAGAGATCCCATCAGATATAACATTCCTCGAGGTAACCCACCACCTCCTCCTCCAACTAAAATGGAGATGTTGCAGCAACAAGTCGAGAATCTTGCCCAACAACTTCATAGTGGTGTCAAGACTAACCAATTCTCACTCAATGACATCTGTCCCTATCCTTTTGATAGGAATATTTATATGCCACCCTTTCCATGAGGATTCGAAACACCCAAATTCGAAAAATATAGAGGAAAGGGAGATCCTTGTGATCATGTCAGAGAATTTCATTCCGCTTGTCTCGAAGTGACATATGAAGACACATACCTAATGCACCTTTTTCCCCAAAGCTTGGGAGGAACAACCACATCATGGTTTTCCCAACTATCAGGTGGCATTAGAACATTTGAGGAACTTATCCAGAAATTCCTCACTCATTACTCTCATAACATTAAACGTGACATCACCATGGCTAATCTGTGCAACACCAAACAAAAACCAGGTAAACTTTTCTCAGTATTCCTACAACGATGGCATCAAATGTCTAGCAAACATTCTGTTCAGTTACCTGAATGAGAACTAGTGGAAATATTCATTTCCAACTTAAACGAAGAAATGGAATTTCACTTGGATGTCAAAGACACAGACTCTTTTAATGATTTGATCACCAAGGGTTTGAAATGTGAGCGGGCCCTCATCAAGAAAGGACTCATCAAAATATTTAATGAACCAAAGGATGGTCCTCACCCACGCTTCAATAGTGATAAACCAAGCTTTTGGAACAAAAACAAGAATATCGTCAATGATGGGGTTGTGGATGCCAGGACTATACAAAGTGCACAACTTGTGGTTCGGTTTGCAGGATAGAATCCTCCACCTCAGAATAACACAAATGTTCCTTCCAATCAAGGTCGCATCACATCTCACGATGAACCAAGACCTCATCAGCAAAAACAAAAATGCACATACACTCCCTTAGGGGAACCCATTGAAATAGTATTGCGACAACTCATTTCTCAAAATTTGGTCACTCTTCCTAAAACATCAAACTATGAACCTCAGGTCAAACCCGCATGGTGACGAGATACTGATCATTGCAATTTCCACTAATGGAGAGGACACAAGACAAGTAATTGTCACCAATTGAAAGATCTTATTCAGGATCTTATTGACCGAGGAGAAACTGAAATAGAAGGACATGACCCAAAAACAACAAATAATGATCATTTGATGTTCAAAAATCCACTTCCATCACAAGATCAAAGGGGTCCTTCCACTTCCAGGTGAGGCACTGATACCACTAATTATACACAGGCTGCATATAATTACACTGTAAATCATCTGTATGATGCCAGTGAACAAGTTGCAACTATAACCTTCAAAAATCCCAACTCAAATTGCAATGTTGTTACATGTCGTGGCAAGGTCACCATAAAGGCAGCTCCACAAGGCACCACCTCCATCCCAAAGCAGTACAATCTTGTGGAACAATTAGACAAAACTCCTATGCTTATATCCATTTTAGAACTATTACACCTATCGCCATCTCATAAAACTATCTTGGATCAAGCACTCCAAGAGGCGTCAGTCCCTACAAACTTGAATACAGACCAATTTCAAGCCATGGTTGGAAGTATAAAGTCATCACCTTGTCTCACTTTTTCTGAAAGTGACAACTCTTCCTTCCAGCAACCTCATAACACTTCACTACACATTGAAGGCTTTATCAACCAGCATAGGATCAAGCGAGTCTTGATCAATAATGGAGCAGGCTCGAATATTTGTACACTATAGTTGGTCACAACATTGGGATATGCCATAGAATCAGTGGATCCTTGCAAGAAGATCACAATCAAAGCTTATGACGATGCAGAGCGTTCATCCAAAGGAGCTGTGGTACTACCAATCCAAGTAGGCCCCGTGGTAAAGCACATCATCTGTTAGGTTTTGGACCTTCCTCTGCCATACAATCTATTGTTAGGAAGACCTTGGATACATGCCATGCAAGCCGTTCCATCTACCGACCATCAATGTATCAAGTTCCCACATAACGGTGTAGAGTTCACAATCCTGGGCGATGCAAATCCCTTTGCATATTGCCATAATATTAGCCATCAACCAGAGATTGTCGTTCCTAATAATAGAGAAGCCATTTCCTACACATCATATATAAGTCCCACCTCTCTTGCCAGTTTGAACACCACTATACCAAAGCAAGAAAATCTTAAGATGAAAATAGCAGAGGAAGGTCCTGGGGAATACAACTTAAGTCAACTCTTTTGTGTAGGACAAATGCCCACTTCTCCTAGAACACATGGTAAACCAGAACAGGTACTCCAACAACCACTAATCACACCAGCATGTGCTTTGACACCTTTCATCCTTGGAAATAGTCAAGAAGAAGAAACCCAAGATGAGGACTTAGCGGAATGGATCTATAAAGATCCCATCACCACTGATATACCGCAAGTTAAACTTCCTATGGATTAGTATGGCAAAGGTCTCCTCATTATGCAAAGAATGGGGTATGATGGTCAGAGTGCTATGGGATATTGCAAACAAGGACGACATGAACCTCTACTGCCGAAATTAAAGCCCAAAGGTAATACAGGCCTAGGCTTTGAAAAAGAGATCTTTCCTAAACTCAAATTTAAAGGAAAACCCAGCAAACCATTATGTCAGCCTACTACAAAAAGGACACCTTTCATTATCAAAGCAACATCGAGCACCATCACAATTGCCCCACCAAGGCTCAGAATCCCAACATAACCATCACCAATACCATTCATCCCACCAAGCGAACCAGTAATCCCGTCAGCAATACCATTAGCAGCAGCAACTGTATCAAAACCCGCAGCAACATCTATGGCACTAGCAGTTCTAGCAAAAGCCATTGAGTCAACACTACCGATACTCCCTGTACCAGATTCTTTAATCCCCATCGACCTTCCTGTAGCACCGATCACTACAAAGGTACATCAACCAATCACACCTGCAACATTTAACTCAAAGGACATCCCAGTATGGTATAGTAATCGGATGCTGGAAAGTGACTCAGAGACTGACTCACATAAGTGGGAATTTGATTCTGTACAGCTTAACACTTTAGATGAGGAAGACACATCACTACCTCCACCACGCAAAGACATCCCTGTTTATGGAGAAGCATAGATAAAGACCACTTGGGTTCCTGAACTGGAAACATCTTCCACATACCCTATGTCTCATCCTACGCCTACTTCTGATAGGGAGAGTACCATCAACGACCTTCACCATACCGTCTTAACCCTCACTGATACATCTAACACACTTAACCTAATCGATGAAGTGATGCCCATTATCCATCCCGAACTCATCGAATGGAACCAATCAAATCCTCCATGTCTTGACCTCTTCCAAAACGATGAGGCCATCATTGACTTTTTGGAATTACAGGATAACCTACCAAGCGGGGATCACAAAGCTAGATTTGCCATTGAACTTAATAGTGCAGCATACTTCGGGGTGGATGCCAAACCTTTCAGCTACAAAAATATAACAATAAAACATGGATGTTCTAGTGAAAACCACACTATGGCACTGTTTGATCCAACAAAAGTAAAAAGAAAGAGTGTATCCAATGGTGAAAACCTCTCTAAGGTGCCTGAGGATGAAGGGTTTGACATCCTCCTTGCTAGTACACAACAGGAACGATCAACGATTCTCATCGAGGAAACCAAAGAATACAATGTGGGGACTGCTGAAAATCCTCACCTCATACATTTGGCATCTCTTCTCACTCCAGAGGAACAACTTAAATTTATAGAGTTGTTCTAGAAGCATTAGATCAACTTTGCATGGTCATATGTAGACATGCCTGGGCTTGATCCTGATTTAGTCATGCATCACCTCACCATGGCAGAAAGAGCCAAACCTATCAAGTAGAAGCTTCGCAAGATGCATCCTCAAATTGCAGTGCTAGTCAAAACAGAACTCAAGAAACTCCTAGATGTTGGTTTCATTAGACCAATTGATTATGCAGAATGGATCTCCAACATTGTGCCTATCGGCAAACCAAAAGGGGGCATTCACATTTGTACTGACTTCAGAGATCTGAATAAGGCCTGTCCTAAGGATGACTTCCCCCTACCAAATATCGACATCATAGTGGATCTGATAGTAGTACATGCCATGCTTTCACTCATGGATGTCTTTTCAAGATACAATTAGATAAAGATCCCACCAAAAGATCAACATAAGACAGCCTTCCATGGGGCACATATTGCTGGAATGTAATGCCTTTTGGTCTAAAGAATATAGGAGCAACCTATCAAAGAGCAATGACCACCATCTTCCATGACATGATGCATACTATGATGGAAGATTATGTGGATGACTTACTAGAAAAATCACTCACCAGAGAAGGGCATCTCCACATCTTAGATAAAATCTTTGATAGACTAGAACAATACCATGTTCGACTCAACCCAAAGAAATGTGTCTTTGGAGTAACCTCCGGGAAGCTTCTAGGATACATTGTCTCAAGCAAAGGTATTGAGGTTGACCTAGCAAAGGTAAAAGCAATCATGGACATGCCACCTCTAAAGAATATCAGTCAACTAAGGACATTACAAGGGTGGCTTCAATCCATCCAAAGATTCATTGCACAATTGGCTGATAAGTGTCACCCATTCACACGCCTGCTACACAAGAACATCTGCTTTCAGTGGGATGCCTGATGCCAACAAGCATTTCAGACACTTAAAGACTATCTCATGAATCCACCATTGCTGATCCCACCAGATCCAAGTAGACCGTTGTTACTCTATATCTTAGTGACAAGTACAACATTGGGTGTACTACTGACACAACATAATACAGAAGGAAAAGAGTGTGCTGTTTACTACATCTCTCGCACACTGGTGGGATATGAACTCAATTACACACCTATTGAGCGAGCTTGCCTCGCAGCCACTAAACTAAGGCATTATCTATTAACACACAAGTTACAACTAATCGTAAAGATCGATCCACTCAAATATTTACTCAACAAAGCAGCATTGACAGGTCACTTGGCCAAATGGGTGATGATTCTAAGTGAATTTGACATCGAGTATGTGGACCATAAAGCTATCAAAGGTCAATTTATTGCAGATCAGTTGGCTGATGCACCCCTCATAGGCGATCATCCTCTCATTTCCAATTTTCTAGATGAAGAGATATTCATGATCACAACAACACAACCATGGAAACTATACTATGGTTCATACACGAGGCATGGCTCGGGGGTAGGCATTCTATTTATCATACCTCAAGGTGATAGCATCCCAAAGTCTTACAGGCTCACATTTCGATGCACCAACAACATAGCAGAGTATGAGGCCTTGATCACAGGACTCAGGTTAGCCGTACAATGGAAATTACAAGAACTGCAAGTATATGGCAACTCACAACTAGTCATTCAACAAGCAACAGATGAATATTAGACCAAGGATGATAAACTCATGCCATATAAGAAAATGGTGGACACTCTAAAGACATCATTTACTACTATCACTTTTGAGCAGATACCAAGAGATCAGAATTGAGCTGCTGACGCTATGGCTACCATCGCATCTCTCCTAGATCTTCCACATAATTCAACATGCTACGAGTTCTTGGTAGAATACCTTTGGATTCCCACTTATGATATCCTCGAATCCAAAATGATATGTCGCCTTGTCGGTTCTGAATCCCCATGGTATGGTGAGTTCTACACCTATCTCCGCGATCACACCCTTCCTCCCAACCAATCGAATAACCAACGTAAAACCTTCATTCGCCAAACTGCTCAATATACCATTATTGCTGAAACCCTATATCGCCGCGGTCTTGATGGTACTCTCCTTCGATGTCTGGAACAATGTGAGATAACAAAGGCTTTGGAAGAAGTCCATGAAGGAATTTGCGGGACTCACTCAAGTGGTCCGTTACTAGCCAAGAAATTCCTGCGCAATGGATACTATTAGCCATCTATGGAAAAAGATTCCTACTACTTTGTCAGAAAATGCAAGAAATGTCAAGTTCATGGCGACCTGATACATGCACCAGTCCAGGAACTGCAACCAATCACAACACCATGGCCTTTTTGTCAATGGGGTCTTGAGCTTGTGGGTAAGATTCATCCATCTTCATCCAATGGCCATAAATTCATTATTACCACCACCGAATATTTCACAAAGTGGATCGAAGCTATTCCACTTACCCAAGTCACTGGCAAGCAGATCGCCTCATTCATCCTCAACTACATCATCTGTCGGTATGGTATGCCCATGTCCATCATCATAGATAATGGTCTTCCTTTCAAAAATCAGGATGTCCGTGAACTTTGTGAGAAATTTCATATCCAACATCGCTTTTCCACTCCCTATTACCCACAAGGCAATGGTCAGGCCAAAGCATCCAATAAAAACATATTGAGGATCCTAAAGAAGACAGTCAATGATGTCGGCCATGATTGGCATGTTCAACTGAATCCAGCGCTATGGGCATATCAAACTAGCATTCGAACCCCTGCAGGTGCAACTCCTTACTCATTGGTCTATGGGGTAGAAGCTATCTTGCCTATTGAGGTCGAGATACCATCACTACGGGTTTCCTTGCATAATCTGATAGATGATGAAGCATACAAAGTCTCACACCTCCAAGACTTAGAGTTACTTGATGAGAAGTGACAAGCTGCCTACAACCATCTCAAAGCCTATCAATAGTGCATGAGCAGAAGCTACAATCACTGAGTTAGACCTCATACATTTGAGGTAGGTGATCTTGTTCTTCACGAGAATCCTTGCAACCAACCAAACAGAGAACATCAGGGCAAGTTTGAATCAAACTAGCTGGGCCCATATGTTGTCACTACTGTATTTGAGTCCAGGGCATATCAGTTGGCTACATCAGAAGGAGAATCGCTCGCAGATCCAATCAACAACATGCACCTCAAACGGTTTTATACCTAAGCTGTACAGAGCATTAGGCTCCCCTGCATACTAAAAAATACCAAAAACATTCAGAAAAATGTCCTGAAGAAATACAAAAAACATCAAAATAGATAAAAAAAAATAAAATAAAAAAATCATGCATCCAAACAGTGAACAAACACTCCGGTGGCACCTTGGGTAAGTGCGATGGTGAAAACCTAGCGAACAGGCACCACTCGTAAAATACTATGACTCCAGTATCTTTCAGGCTCATTGTGATCACATTCATGCATACACACATCCATCCATCTAAACCATGGCTTGTTATTTGATCTGTAATCAAAGAAAGTACTTCATGCATCTGGCATCCCACTTTTTCATAGTCATGTCCAACTTGGGGGCAATGCCCTTAAAATCTAGTTAATGGAAGTAGATTCTACATTACTGGTGATTCATTGGCCAAAAACATTCAAAACTGTCTCACAAAATCCAAAAACATTAAAAAATGTATCACAAAATCCCAAAACAATGAAAAACCATTGGAAATCACACAAAAACATGGCAACACCTTGTACATACTCATCCGCACAGATACAAAACAAACATTGACATAATACTCAAACGATGACCATTTATCAATCAAACCACACAATCAACATCAACAAATCAGAATTGTCTTTAACAAGGATGCATCCTTCCTTACCAAAACAAAGACAAAAGTGACATTTTCTTTGACAAGAAAATTATGTCAAGCTATCAAATACTTGGTTGATTTGTGAGTACAATCATTCGTTTATCTGTATCGGGATCTTTCAGCATTATTTTGTATTGTTTGCACATTATTTCCGATGAAGTACTAGGGCATGTACTAATGGTGTCTACGTGGGAAGTTCACCAGGCTACATGATCTTATGCCAAATGCAGTCATAGATCATTATGGCTTGCTGACTACAATGTATACCTCGACCATATGAGCATGAACCATTACCAAGGATCCCTATTTTTTATTCTTTATATATATACTGTTTGTTTGCAAGTAAAATGCTCCTTCTTTGGTTCCCCCTCATCCAATTTGGATAAAGGTTTTATCTCTTATTACGGTATGCACTTGTCTCAGGATATGATCAGCCTAAGATCAAGGAGGATGATCCAAGTCATGCACGAACGAAGATAATCCTTGTCTGTTCCACAAGCAATACTCTGGTCGACTTGACCCTTATATCAAGTCATTAGTATTAACTTGCTATATAAAATCCATGTAAGGAATACTCAGGTCATCTTGAATCATTATGTCAAGATGCTTGTATTCTCTTCCAACATTTTAAATATCAATGATGAAAATAGAGCACTATGGATCGTCATTTCATCTCATTTGTTTATATCTTGCATTCCATTGCATGTCACCCATCCATTCACTCATTCATATGTATGATTTATATGCCAAAAGTAAACAAGGTTCGTATGAATAGTTATGTAAGAATTGAGCTGGTCTTGGATACAATCACGACCGAGTACTCTGATACATCATCAATGCATCATGCAAAGTCTTAAAAACCTTGCATTCCTCATGGTCATATCACCATTACATTTAGTTGCATCTTGCATTAAGTACATTCATGTCTTTTTAAAAAAAAAATTATATTACATATAGTTCATTTTGACATTAGTCTTCATTAATCATTTGCATCATTGCATAATCATAAATAAATTAGATTCATTCATATGATCAACTTGTCCTTGATTATATTAAGCCATTTTCTATGCATTCATTTAGTGTCGATTATCCATCATCATTTCATTAGCCTTTATCATTTCTCATTACATACATTCATTTATCTATAGTAAAAAGTGCATTCATTCATCCATTATTAAAAATCTTATTATGCTCATTTTAGAATTCATTCACATTGCATACATTATCCTTTTTTTAATTGCATTAAGGTGCAGTTATTCAAACCATGAGTTGCATTATCATCACATTATCATTTTTTTACTTAATCATATTTAAGCATTTAGAATCATAAATCCATTTGTTTCCACACATTGGTTCATATCATTTTATATATCCATTATACATATGCATTTATTTAGACATTATCATATAAACATTTGTACTCTACATTTTGTTTATCCATATTACATTCATTTAAAAACATCTAGATGCATATCCATACATAAAATCATTCATTCATACATTGCATTAACATCATCGCATAAATTATCTCATCATTATATCACAATAGGAAACACCAAAATCCTATTCCTAAATCATCATAAACATACATCATCATCATGGCATTACATACATAAAGCATTACATCAAAAATCAAACAAATCATACATATATAAACCTGCATTCATATGTCAGTATCCAACATCATAAATCATCATAAAAACATGCATATAAGAAACATCTCATCAAATGCATACATGTACACATATCCATCTAAGCAATAACTCATCATCCTGCATAAACATCCATACATATCAACTGCATATCATCAAAATATGGGATCTCCTCATATATATCTTCTCATATATCAGAGTACAATGAAGTCTACAAAATCGGCTACCAAGAGCCATCCAAGATACAGTCCAAAAAATAAACAATGATACAATATATATATGCAAAAATACTCTCTCAAATGCCACTCTGGCCAGATGCTGTACCACCATCGCCACCTTCTCCACCACTGGTACCCGCACCATTTGATCTATCTCTCTATGGAGGCCCCATCAAACCCCCACTCACTCCTGCATCCCCTGATCTCTCCCTCCATAGAGGACCCATCACACCCCCACTGCTCTGCACCCTCTGCGATCGCTCTGATCTGGCCTGCCGCATCTGTGAATAGCTAAGTGCTCGCTGACTAGCTGGCACCACCTGCTCATATAAACCCCGCCAGTACTCTATCTCCACCTATGCTCGCCACATCTCCCTCATCACCTCCCCCGTAGGCCCCTGAGCTCCTACTCCAACCCAAACTCTCTCTTGCAGCTCTTCCAATCTCTCCACTACACTATCCCTCTCTTGTAGCACTACAGCCAACTCTGACTCCCGTGCAAATAGCTGCACATCCCTAGCCACCACCTCCACCTCCAAATCCTCTACCCGGGTCTGCAAATGTACTATCATGTGATCCCAAAGATCTCTAGTGGCTCCCTCCCTGGTATCCATAGCAGCCTCACCTGTACCACCCTCTCCAGTAGCTCTCTCCCCTCTGTCCATCAGGATCTCCCTCTCCATACCCCTCCCACCTAGTCGAACTCCTCCCTATATCAGCAGTCCCTGTGCTATCCGTAGTGGTAGTCCACCTCTCCCCCTCCATTGAATCCGCATCCCCAAGGCACCACCTCCACCACCACCTCCTCCTCCTCCACCACCTCATCTATCTCCACCCTCTCCTCCACCTCCTCCACTTGCCCTTGGTCCTCGACCTTCTGCCCTCCTCTGTCTCCGTCCCCTCTCATCCTCAAAATCTGGAATCGGCTCTGCTAGATCAGATATTCGTAGGATCGGGTGCGCCGCCCGGTATTGCGTGTACTCATTTTCTACTCTTGCATCCACGACCCTCGGTCGTATGTCCCACGGTCTCCCTTGTAGCATCCGAAACTCCGCCAGTGCCTAGTCATATGGCAACACTAGCCCCCATGCATACCTCTCCTGAATCACTCGTGCATACTCCCCTGATCCACTAGGTAGTCCCTGCTGCCGTTCAAACTGCCTCATCACTCTCCCTGACACCTATCTCTCTACATGGTATGAGGTCCTCCCAATGAGGAATCGGGTCATAAATACATAGGGCAGTGCCTTTGCATCATCATCCCATGGCTCGCACTTTAGGTATGGTCACTATATGACTGCATCTAGATCATCTAATGCCCATCACCACCACTCTTACTTCCCTAGGTGGGGCTGACTCATCATGCTGCTATACATAAACATATATGGCTGATCTACTATGGGAAACATTAGACTCACTGGTCGAGTCATGGGTAGGTGCTCCCAGGTCCAAATATGAAGCAGCGTCACTCCCACTGCCAAGGAACCCCTCCCCCAGTAAACCACCTCATACAACTCCTGGTAAAGGTGCGCCAGCACGCACAACCCCCAAGTAAATCAGGTCCCCTCGGTAATCATCATCTCGATCACCTGCCCCCACCCCATGGCCAAACCATGTGATCACCTGTCAGGACACAGAAGTCCTCCCATGATACTTGATAGAACTGCTGGTAGAGGCTCATATAATGCAACTATCTCCTCCTAGGCAATAGAGCCATCATCAATAAAAACATCCTCATCAAATAACCTCTGAACTGCAAAGGTCCCTCAGGATCTGTCATACGTGACCAACTCCCCCCAAATGAGAATCCGTAGGATGTGCCATACATCCTCTAGGGTCACTATCATCTCCCCCTGTGCCAGATGGAAGGTGCACATCTCGTTGTGCCACCGCTAGGCTAACGTTGTAATCAATCCGTGATTTATTCGAATCATGGGCATGTGCATCACTTCATACAATTGAATCACGGCAATACAATCTATCTCCGCCTCTGTCAATTGATCCCGCAACCCCTGTGTCGCCAGATGTCTCTCGCGTAACTGCAACACGCCTAGATCCTCTTGCACATGGACATTCATCAATCATCATTTCTTTCAAACTTTCTTAAGTTTAAACCTAGATTATCAAAAGATACTTTGATCAAGTATCTTCGGGTCTCAATAGGTAAGCAATCATGGCAACCTCGACTTCAATGGGCATTTATCCTAAAAATGACCTAAGTCTCATCAGGCTGCTATAGTTCAAAATAACTCCCACTTCACATCGCCATCCATCCATCATTGGCATCGGGAGATTTTTTTCATCCAAACTGGAACATCTATTTATCCTACAACAAAAGTGCTAGTTTATTAACAATAGCACTAAACCCCTAACAATAGCGCTCAATAAGCTATCCAATAGCGCTCAAACTACAAACACGCTAAAACAACCACACAGTAGTGCTAATTCAGAGCAATAGCGCTCAATTAACCACTCAATAGTGCTTATTAATCAATAGCACCTAAACATTCATACAATAGCGCTAAAACATTTCAAAGGCGCTCAAACAATAGGCCAATAGCGCCATTGTGACACAGTAGCGCTAGTTAATTGGGCAATAGCACCAAAACCATAGTTTCAGTACTATTGCTCCGACTCAACTTGGACTTAGCAAAAAGCCTATAAAAAATGCATAAAAATTCAAAATTCAAATTTGTGTACTGCTGGTCCGTAGTCGTCTGGCCGCTGGAACCGACGGACTCGCTCAAATCTGTGCTTTGTAATCGGTATCGACATCCTGACTGCTGCTCACTCCTCCAAAATGTCACTATCAGAGCTCTGGTTTCACACTGGTCGCGGTCACAAATGATCCTATTTCCATCCCTTTCACCCCATTTATACCCTTCGCCGTCACCATAACTTCCCTCCGCTCACCGCTATGGTCCCTGTGAACTTCTTGAGCCCCCCATTTCTCCATTTTCCCCCTGATTTCTTCTATTTTTCACATGTATTGCTCACTTCTTCTCTTCTAACACCCTGCCAATTTTCATTCTTTTTCGAGAGATCGTCTGATTTTTCAAAAATTTTCGGCCTATCTTTCGAGGGGGCATACCACCTATTAAATTAAATATTTTATGGGACATTTCTTCACACCAGTTTTTCTTTCGTTGAAACAACACGATAAACCACACCGTCTCAAAGAGGGGCAAATGTAGTCACACAAATCTGTCCAGCTTACTTAAATAAATATTCGCTATTTATTTGATTAAAAATCCACTAGCCATCAGTTAATTAAATTAATATTTAATTAATTCATCTCCAAACTATTATCACTGATTAAAAATGGGCTTTTCTTTTCCCATGATTGGCTATGGTTTGTTGATTTTTTGAATAGGGTGCAGTTTCAAATGCTTCGGTTTTGTTTTTGACCTCAAGGGTTTAAGGGTTTTTGATTTTAGATCCTCTTGTGTTTGTTTTAAACCCTCTAGTTTCTAATCTTTCGTTACTTTATTCACTTAAGTAATGGGTCGTGGGGTTGTAGGAAGTGTCCCCCCTTGTTGTTTGCCTAGGCGATCATGTTAATTAATCAAAAAATTTGTCTCATATGTTTTTCTCCTAAAGTTGTCGGGCCCAGTAACTGGTGTGCATCTCGTGGGTGGATCCACGGCTCGTGTTATTTCGCTAGGCGAAGTTGCGAAAATGACATGGCATGCCACATAGACGGTCTAGCTGGTTGATGATAGCGAGTAAAATGGCGGCACGCGGCACAAGTCACAACAGTCAGTGGGTCAAGATTAAAGGCTAAAAGGCGGGCCCCAGAGGAGAGTAAGGTCGCAGTTGGGAGATGACCTGGCGGGTACAGTTGTCAATAACTTATTGGAGCCCCGTGGTTTTCTTTCGGCATATAACAAAGTGACAAGTCAGCTCTAAAGGTGACTGGACCCTAGGTGTTCACAGTGAGTCAGCGGGCCCACCCCTCCCAAAAGCCTTTTCAGAAGATTAAAAGTTGATCAACTTAAAAGATGATCCGACAGCCCGCGCTATTTCGCAACGGTAAGATGCTCGATCTTTATACCCCGCGAAATAGCGAGAGCGCATGAGAGCTGTCCATGTGTCATGATGGAGAACTTGGAGGATACAACTGTCAAGAGTTTGTTGGGCCCCTGTGGCTTTCTCTCGACAAATAAAAAAGTGACAAGTCAGCTCCGATGGTGACTGGATGCCAGGTGTTCACAGTGAGTCAGTGGGCCCACCCCTCTCGAAAGCCTTTTCAGAAGATTAAAAGCCGATGAACTTAAAAGATGATCCGACGGCCCGCGCTATTTCACAATGGTAAGATGCTCGATCTTTAGACCCCACGAAATAGCGAGAGCGCATGAGAGTCGTCCACATGTCATGATGACACATGGTCTAAGAAGAAAGTTGTGGGCCCGCCAAGGTGGAACCAGCGGTATAAAGGAAAGACACGCGACCAATATCAAGTGGAATGCAAAGGAAATTTCAAGGCCAATGATTGGGTGCCACATGGTATCATGTAGCCAATAAAGAAGCGAGACCCAGCATGGAGCCAAAGCTATTAGTTAATCTAACGCTTGATCAAGTTTCTTTTGATCGGACGGTCGACACTATTTCGCAGGACCAAGCTGCCCGATAGTTATGCTTCACGAAGTTGCAAAAGAGCAAAATGAAACACTTGCAGGAATGTTGTGACCCGTTGGAGCGAAAAATACGAATTCTCATATGAATTCAATTTTGAAGGGACGGCCAAAGCATGTGGAATCAATGTTATAGTTAAGGCCTTGAGTACAATATTTGATTTCCTATCAATCAGGTGAAGATATCTTTTAAAGAATTTTGCAGAAGAGCAGATGCAGAGTTATTTTCTTTAGGTACAGAGCAAGTCGGTTCAGTTGCAGAGAAAATTCCTTCAAGCGAAGAACAGGTTCTCTCGTATTCTTGTGTAGCAATTCCTGTGTAACGTTTTAGATAAAATAATTGATTCATCACAAAATTGTTTAAGAGTGGTATTCATTTCTTACATTTTCAAAATGGCTCCTAAAAGAGAATTTTCTGGCAAAGTTAACTATTCAGAAAGGAGTGTCTGTGATGATTTTTTAGAACAGTTGACGTTGTCAACTAATTAGGCATCAAAGGCAAAAGAATTAGTGCCCAAGGCTCCCCGTTTAAAGATAGGAGAATGACTATATGACAAGGGTAACTGGTTGAGAGACCCATAGGTTGGATTGTCTGGGTTGGGGTTGTTTAAAGTTGGATTCGGAATGAGAAATTCTCCAGCCCCGCAAAACAGTATCTGGGAATTAGATGTCGGGAAATTAGTAGTCCCAGGGGTATTTATGGACATAGATCTGTTGACCCAAATTGTGCTTAACTATGATCTAGTCACAAGAAGCATTCGGGATATAAATTGAAAACCCTTGTTGAGATTAATGCTAAAGAATTCAGGAAAGCATTTGGGCTTAATGAGTTCACCAATTTTCTAGAACCTGTAAATTTCACAGCATTAGCCCAAATTTACGGTGCACAGAGGAGTCATCTCAGGAACGGGCCTCTCAAGGAGTTTTTTGTGAAGATAGGAGGGTTAACAGTTGTAGGACCCAACACACAAGAGCCCTTTTCACTAAGTATGTTCACCCTGAGGGCTAAAGGAATGTATTGGGCACTTTGCCAAGTTTTGGGAGAAGATGCTGAAGCAAATATGCCAAATCATTACTTGTTAATGATTGCTTAGATTTTGAATCCTTCTCTCGCAATTACATTTGATTATGCCTCTTTCATTGCTGATGCTATTCATGGAGGGTTAATAGGAATCAAGAATGGAAAGGTGGATAGGCCTTTCGGATGGTACTCACTCCTGATGCATCTTTTTCTCTTCAAAGGTGGTGATTACTTCGCCAGTGGATTGGACCTTGTTAAGGAGAAAGAAGGAGAAAAAATGCTGGTACAATTATGGAGTATTGTGTTGTCATGGGACAGAAAGGATGCCAGTTTTTTGAAGTTTGATAAATATTTTGCATCCAAAGTAAGGACTCTCCTCTGCTCTGAGAACCCAAGAATCCCCAAAGTTCTTCTGGAATTCATAAGACCAAAAGAATTTACAGAGAACATAAAAATTGTTTATAACTGGGGTGACATTTATTTGTATCCAGTCTTCACAGTTTTCAGAGTGTTTGGTTTCAGAGGCACCCCATTTTTTCTACCTTACCAGGTCCCTCTCAAAGTGGGAATCACAGAGATCCTTAGACAAATTGGTGGCTTACAAGAGGAAGAGTTGATAGGCAGGGGTAAAGGGACTATTTTCCTTGCAGCTACCATAGCCCACCAAATTGTAATAACCAAGGGAGGCTGGAATTGCTTTGAGGATTTCCTCAAGCCTTATCATTTATCCACTGCAGTGTCCAGGTGTCCTGATCCGGAAGACTTCTTCAATGGTATGTTTAGAAAGAAGGTAGCATGCAGAGGTAGGCCTCATCAATTCCAATTTCCTAAAGACCTCATCAGAAATGAGTTTGATCTAGATGAGTAGGAGCTAAGGAAAGAGAATTGGGTGGCTTATAAGAAAGCCTTGGATTTTGTGCATCAGTTTGATGCCAACTATGACCCATTGTCTAGCTTTTTCCCACTGGAGGAGAAAATAAAGTTTTTGATTGTTTGCTTTGAAGGTGTGATGCAGACACTGAAGGAGAAGAGGGAAGCTATAATCAAGAGAAACCCTAAAAAGGCAAGAATGATCCTAAGTAGGTCAGCTTCCAACAAAGCAATCCCTCCTGGTGATTATACACTGCATAAGAAATCCAGTTATAGTGTGCTGATGCCTACAACAGGGGAGCCCTCTACCTCCAAAGGAAAGAGGAAGATACAAGATGTCATTGACATCCAAGAGAGCCCAAAGAAGCAAAGGGTGGGGAAAGAAGTACAATCATATACACCTTTGTATTCCCCATCCCAATCCCCTATCCATATAGGAAATGAGCAAGCAGCAGCTGAGCAACTCCTACAGTTAGGTAGTCTAGGGGAAATTGCATACACTTATGATGAAGTGGAGGAAGGAATGCTAGAAGAACCCACTGCTACTGAAATGGATATCACTAATACTGAACTCAAAGGCCAGGAGTGGGATCCTGAGATAAAGCAAGCAAGTAGTGCCTTTTTAGTTGATAACAATTTTGTCACATCAAAAGTATTTATGCAGTTTATATGGAAACAACACATAGATAAATATAATGTTAGATGTGAAAAGAGAAAGGCTGAGTAGCCCAATAAAGATCCATCCCTGGTGAAAGAGGAAATAAAGCAAGAGATGATGGAAGAATTCAAAACCATCACCCCTGAGTAGGAAAGAGATATGGTAGCACAAGCTGGAGTTCTTATTTTACCCGAATGGGATATAGCAAATGCCTTGGTATTAGATGCAATGAGAAAAGAGACTAAACCCATGGAGGGGATTACTTTCAATAAGGATAATGCTACACTCATCATGTGGTCTCTCAAGAGAAATGAGAGTAAGAAAAGCAAAGACACCTCAGGGTCAAGTTACCTTGGTGGGATGATGGTGAAGAGAGTGCAGAGTATAGGGGTAGTGGAGGCTGCTAGCACTGTGTTAGAGACTGCAAAATTTAGTGTTGCAGTAGCAGAGAAGGAAGCCAAAGAGAAAGAGGCCCTCCAAGTTAAGTTGGAAACAGTTTTGAAGGCCTATAACAATGCCAAGGAGGAGGTAAGAGGTAAGGATAGCATCATTGCCAAGCTACAGAGCCAGTTGACTAGACAATACCATCAAGGTGAGTCTTCAACACTAATGATCTCCTCTTCTCCTACAAGACCTCCACCTACCAGCCCTATCATTGAGTTTCCACCATTTCCAGCACCCTCCAACTCTCAAATGATTGAAATTATTCCCCAAGAATTAGAAAACTTGAAACAGGCTCAGGCCTTATATGCAAAGAAGTATGAGGAGAGAGTAAGGGCTACAATTTCCAGTTTTGCAGATACAATAAATGCCTCATTGCTCTATAACAATGTAGGTAAAATTATGGATATATGGAATGAGCTCAGGAGAGACAAGGCCATTTTGACACCTATTTTTGACAAATAAAGGCCTAGGGAGCAAGATTTAGAGTTTATGTGTGTATCCCGCGATGAGGCAAGGGCCAATCCCATCATCAAATCCACTTCTGATGTCGCTAAAGTCTTAGTACAATTAGCAACAGAAGTGGATAATGTTGATAGGAAGGTAAATTTGTGCAAAAAGGAGTACACTGATCAAGTTTTTGAGTTGCTCCTAGGAGTTTTTGCTAGCCCAGATCAATTAAAGGACAAACAAATGTGGCTTAAGGAGATAGAAGCTAAATTGTCAGTGAGGGTTAAAGGAATTATTGATCTAGATGATGCTTCTTTCTTTGTTTTGACAATACAAGAGATAGAGAAAATTAAGTCACATTATGGTTTTCTTAATGCAGAAGTCAACAAAATGAGAAATTCTTGGAAAAGGTTGACTAAAACTAAAGATAAAGTGATTAATTTCTCATGGCCGACAGAAGAAGTGTATGGTGAGTGGACAACTAAATATGCCACCCATGATCCGAAATAGTTGGAAAGCACCCCTGAAAAGGTAGAAGAGGTTGCAACTGAATAGCTTGTTGAAGAAACTGCAGAGGCCGAAAAGAGCTTGTAACTGTTTTGCGAAAAGCTTGTAACCTCTTTATTTTGAAAAGAAATGATTGTAACAAACTCTCCTCGAGAAGTCTGAAGCTTTGTGCATCCATGTTGTTATAAATGGATACCAGGACTAGAGGAAAAGGGATCGCAAAGAATTGTAAGAAAACGCTGCAGAAATTTATCTGAGCTTTTCTAAGTCTAATGGAGAATACTCAAAATTTCTTGTAATATTTCTTGAACTAAATATCAATATACAAACCATCGGTTTTGAGTGAAGCTTTGTGTTGTCTTCAAGTGTGTTTACAAATTTGTTTACTGTTTTCATTTTGAATAATCTAGGGTTGTTCTATTTGAAATGGAATTGCAAAGCAATTTTAGTAGAAGTGTTCGTTAGCTTTTCTCTTTAGGAGGGAAATTAAAGATGCGGGGATCACTCATACCAGTAAAATCTTTGGAAGAGACTTTGAATTTTGATGATCATAGCTTAATTTGGAATGCATAAATTGTTGTAGGTGTCAGGCATATACAAGGATTAATAGAAACCAAGCCAACGGGACGCATAAAAATGTTTTGCTTGAGGAGTATTATCTGAATTTAGATGACTCTGTGACCTTGGATAAGGCACTGGTATTGATTGAAGTTGTTTATTGCATGTTTTGTTGATCGAAATGCTAAATTTAAGTATAATTTCCATTCTTTGTTTTTAGTTGATTTCAAGGTGAATAGATCCACTGGTTTTCTGGACTGGTTTGCTGTGGGTTTATGTTTGAAAGTATGAATTCAATTCACAAAGGTATACCCACCTGGGCTTTGAGCAAGTCCGAAATGTAGAAGGTTCAATCAAACCTTGTCATATGTGGTCTTGAGAATTTCCTTATCTTTGATGTCTCTTCTACTCCAAGTTTAATCATATTATTTTAAGGATGTTAAAGGGAATCAGATTTTGAAGACAACACAAACATTCTCCTATTAATTAAATAAATTATTCAATTTATTTTAATTAATTCATTAAACTAAATTCACAATCAATTAAATGAATAAAATATATTTATTTAATTAAATCCCCCTTTTCCTCTTTTAAATAAATTAAATAAAACAATTATTTAAATCATTATCCCCCCCACTTGCATTTTCCTACAAATGCAACTTGCACACATTTATTGAAATAAATGAATTTTTATTTTAATAAAATCTTATTTTCCCTCACCCACCAAATCCAATTGCATTCCTAAATCCCCTTCTAGATCCTTCTAAACCTCTTCCTAATTAACCTAATCCATCCCCTAATTATTGTCACATTCCTAAGCAAAATGAAGTCACTTCTCAAAGACTTCAAAAGTCTTTGAAAAGCATTTAATGCTTTGTGTGTTCAACAAATTAACCTCCAAAGTCTTCCAAAACCACTAATGGCTCTTACATGACCATTTATGGCTCTTACATAACCATTTATGGTTATTTCAAACTTGTCTCCCCAAACATTTGTTGCTTTGACCATGTTTATCCCTCTTGCCCTTTGCACAAGAGTTTATCCATTGGATAAAAGCTTTATTCTTTGAATAAAGAGTTTATTCATTCAACTAACCTTGACCTTAACTCCCAAGGTCATATCAAGCATTTAATACTTATTCCCTCTCCTCTCAACCTATCTCACATTGACACTTGTCATCCTGGGATTGGGTTGAAAGCCCTCACATGGATTTGAAATCATTCAATCCTGACCCTTGTCAAGATTGCTCAATCTCAACCATCCATTGCTCCATTTTTTCCTATAAATAGAGCCCATTTCTTCATAATCCACATCTTGAAAACTTGTATGCATTTAACCTATAGGCATTTTAGAGAGCATTTAGCATAGCAAACTAAAATCTTGTTATTTTGGTTAAAATCAATCATTTTAATAGCATCTAGTATTTTAGCTTTTCATTTTACATTTGGAGCAAAATACTAAAATCTCAATCCTCCATAAGCATCCATAGTGCAAAAAGTTGCTGAGAGCTACACTATTTTGGAACTTGGAGAGGAGAGGAACAAGGGAGAAGGAGATAAGAGCATGCTAAGAGGCATTTGGAGATGCCTTATTGTCTTTGTTTCATTTGTTAGATATATTAGCATTATTTTAGTATCTCTTTTGATATGCCTGTTTAGATTAGTTTTTGATTAACTAACACCAATGATTTCTTGTGTCTTGTGTTGTTTGTCATTTTCTAACCTTGTCCATTTCGTAGAGCATCACGTACTATATAGGTGAGCATAATTGAATGTATCCAAGGCATGGTTTCTACTTTTGGAGGCACATAACTCCAATGTGGCAATTCATTTAAAAAGTTGCGTTCACTTTCAAGGATGCAAGTAGTAGCAAAATTTGTTAGAGGATGTGAGTTATGATGCACTTGCAAATCCAAGATGCACAAAAAAAGTATATATAACTAAAGAAAAAGACAATAAGTTCTTGAATGAATAGTCCAAAACATGAAGCAAAAAAGAACAAATGAATAGTTTAAACCATGAAGCAAAAAATAAAGATAGAAGCAATAGTAATATTATATCACTTGGTACCAATTTGAATACTTGGTTCCTCCCCCTATTACTTAAAAGATAATACTATGCTCTATATGTCAAAGGAAATTTGGTCATGTGCATTGACTGCTACAATTTGGAATACAAAAGAGGGAATGTACTTGACAGTCCGCTACAATTTTATTGTCCTCAATTTCAGCATGGCCAAAATCATGAGGCAACCCTATGAAACTGGTCCGTTTCATACCTTATAGTCTCTGGGAGGGTTTAATCGACTTTGTCAGTTAGTCCGTTTCGTTCTTTACTCTTCGTTTTTATTGTTTTCCTTATTTTTCTAGTTTGCAGTTTTACCTGCAGTTCGGACTTTAAAGTCCAAACTACAGGGTTCTTTTGGCTAAAGCTGCACGTCGAAGTTTAAACTCCGCATTGATTGCTATTAGGGTTTTGTTAAAATGCTTTTTAAGTTAGTTTTTCATGTTTTATTTTTCATTATGGTTTGTCTTCTTCTCCGCGCACCCTCGTTTGCTCCTACTCGTCATGATTCAGATTTTCCTTGCCATTGTCAGATCTTTTTCCATCATTGGCGAAGCGGAAGAGGTAGGTTCTATGTTTATCTTTTCGGGTTTTATTTTTATCTTTTCGGGTTTTTTCTTTGGGTTTGTTCTTCTTTGCTTGTTTTTGTTTTCCTTTTTGTTTTTGCTTGCATTTTTCGGTTTTGTTATGTAGAACAGTCGGATTTTGAAGTTCGATTGCCTCCTTTGATCCAGAGAACAATTGGATTTCAAAACCTGACTATTCTCCAGATCCCCTTATCTTCCCTATATATCAGAGTTTAAACTCCGGTATGCAGCTGGAGATTAGTCCCTCCGCATATCGGGTTTTAAAGTCCAATATGCGGGATCTTTCCCTCCGCATATCAGACTTTAAAATCCGATATGCAGAGGGGAGTCAGTCGGCATATCGGGTTTCAAAACCCTACATGACGACCAGTTATCCTTCCCCTTAGAAGCACATTGGACTTTAAAGTCCGATGTGCCTCTAATATTTTCTCAATAGTACATCGGACTTTAAAGTCCGATGTGCTTGTTTGATTTTTTTTCCCTACACATCGGACTTTAAAGCCCGATGTGTAAATATCTCTCCCTAGATTGACACATCAGACTTTAAAGTTAGACGTGTTGATATCCTTTCACAAAATTGCACATCGGACTTTTAAGTCCGACATGCAGATGAAGGTGTTTTATTGTACTTTGGACTTTAAAGTCCGATGTGCAAATTTTTGTTGGTAAAGAAGCAGGTTGGACTTTTTTCCCCAACTTGCTGTTTTTAGGCAGTTTTACTCCTAAGCCTATTTTGAGTCCCATTTTTTGATCCATTTGAGAAAAATTGATTTTGATTATGATGAATTGCTAATCACTGGTGTTGAATGCAGTCATTGTGCATGAATGTCAAAGCTCTCTCACAACAAGCCTGAGTCATCCTTAGGACAACCTTCTCTAATTAAAGCATCATCAAAAAAGATGAAATACAAGTACGACAGGTACTTGAATATGTACCCAGAGAGTTTAGTAGACTCAAATATCAAGGAGATCAGGGACACCAAAATTGGGCATGTTGACATGCAAGAGTTTGTTGATCGGGTTCAAAAGGCTCCTGCACGTCTAACTAGTTTAATAAAATCTGAGCTGCATAAGTATGCATCTTTCCTAGTTGCGGCTCACGATCCTGAATTTGTACTGGCAGTGGCTGATCACTTTGATCCAAGCACAAGGCAAGTAAAAGAAGATGATCAGAATGTCATCATGACTCTAGATAGTGTACTCTTCAATAGTGTCTTTAAAGGTTCATCAGTTGAAGAAGTAGCTGATATTTCTCAAGAGAGTGCTCAAGAGTACTACGAGAAACATGAGGATAAATGCAAAAAAGTGATTAATACTGTTTATCTCTCTACTGCTAGAACCTCCCTCACCTCACGATGGCCTAAGTATTTCCATAGGAGTGATTTTAATGAGGAATATAGTGACATGGTCACCATATTATCTAGAGTGAGAGGATTAAAAGACTCTCATTATTTCCAAAGCTGGATGACTTACTACAGAAATATAATCAGAAAGGGAGTTGGAAGAATTGATTGGGGAGAATAGATCAGTGATGCGCTTTGTGCCCAATTGAAAGAGGTCAAGGTAACACTGGAATTTTATATGACCTCGTACCTGGTTTACACAGCTGCTTCAATGAGGCAATATCCAGGCTTGTCAACCAAGGGTGACAGAAGAGTGGTGCCCATTTGGGAGTACTATGACCAGCTAACTATCAAAAATCAAGGTAATCATTACAGGAGGGTTAATGATGCCTTCTTTGCTCTATGGAAGTGCATTTTTTATAAAGGCCTGCAGAAGAGAAGAATATCAGAGGCCACTTACAGCAGGGTGTCTCATTTTGGGTGTGTGTTTCTACAATTTCCCACATTCACCTATATCCAAATTGGATGCTTCTCAGGTGATCCCTTCATTCTTCCAAGGTTCCCTTCAGATAAAATCATCCTTATGGAGCTGTGCAGACAACTGATTAATATGCATGAGAAACAATCACAAGCACATAAGACTGGGCTGAAATTCCCAAAGTCAACTGGCAGATATTCAGTGCTAACCAACCCTAAAGCCAAAAATATGGAGGGGGAAATGCAGTGGAACACCATGAGAAGATTCAAGGCTCGAACTGATTTTGATTTTCAGGGTATAAAGAGCAAGCTCAAAATGACTTACACTCATGTTTATAGGTTTGAGGATGTTTGGGCGAATTGTCAGAATGAGGAGGATATAAGAAGGATGGATTTTAGCTACCTTAATCTAGAACAAATTGAAAATCTGGACTTAGCTAAGATCACAATGATTATGGAAGACACAGATGACATAGTGGACCCTGTTTATTATGAGAAGAATATTGCTGATTCCCCACTTCCACTTGTGCAATGGTCAAAGAAGGAAGGAAAGTCCATTATGTAGAGGATCTCTCCCATCTTAGCAAACACCAATTCTTGGTTGCTAAAAAAGAAACTTAGGATGAAGCAGCTTCCCACTAGTTCAGGAGATGATGACAACAGTGATGGACCATTGGGAAAGACAGCGATAGCTGAAACAAGAACCAAGAGTAGGGCAGACTCACAAGCACTATCCTCAGCTCCTACGGTACAATCAAAGGGTAAAGGGACCAAAATCAAATTTACAGTTACAGGGTCAAAGAAGGGTGAGTCATCATCCGCACCACAGGAAGTAGCTATGAAGGAGTCAGAACAACCGCTTGCCAGTGAAGCTAAAAAGGGAAAAGAGGTCAAAGAAGGTGAAATTCCTTAATAGATTGAAGTACAAGCAAAGGAAGTATCACATTCATCTGAAGTTGATACCCCGATTACTTCACAGGCAATCATCCATTCTATTGACTCTGACCCTGACTCTGATCAAGAAGATGAAGATTTTCAAGAAGATGGAGATCTAAGTATGGGTATGATGCAATCAGAGACTGTTGGTCAATTTTTTACAATAACCAACTTCTCTAATTTAGATGATATCCCTTCATCTACTTTTGAATCCACCATGATGGATTTCAATGAGACCTTACAAGATGCACTTACAGAATAGGTTTCAATAGATCTACCCATCACTACTACTACCACTACGATAATTCCTCCATTGGTAAATGCTGAAGTTGCACTCACAGTGCTCTGAACTCTCCCACCAGTAACTGAAGAGGTAGCAGCAACAAATGTTCCAATAGATGCTTCAATATCAGCACCATCAGTAACACCCCCGATTGCTCCAAGTTCCAGTGAACCTACCCCTAAATCTTCGACACCAAGTCAGCAAGGAGCTACTACTCCATCATCCAATCTAGTACTTCCCCCTTGGATGGAAGTAGTGGCCCCTAAGAGGAAAAAATAGGTAATATCTCCTGATGAATTTGACTTTGAACTTTTAGTTCCTCCAAAGCCTAAGGGAACAAAAAAGCCAAAGACAGTATCTTGGGTGATAGTAGACCCAGCCTCTAAGAGGAAATACGCTAAAGTTATGGTGCCATCCTTAGATAAGGACAAAGGCAACATACAAGTAGAAGATTATACCATGCAGGTTATAGAGCTCGAGGTGGAAACACATGAAAGTGTGAAATCAGATTCTCAGACAACCCTTAATGCTTTGTTGAGAAGATTGGATCAGGAGAGGGATGAGAAAAATATCTTGAAATAGAAGTGTGAATAGTTGACCAACATCCTTTTAAAGGTAACACAATCTTTTCAAGAGGTTGAACCTATAGAATCATCAATAGATACCAAAGCCCTCAAAAAGATTGAACAGGTAGGACCTAAAGGTCGGGTCATGGATGAATGGATCTCGTGGCTAAGGTCAGAAGGTTCTCATCTTCTGAGCTCAACAGTATGACTATTGTCTGATTATGAAGTGATCCAAAGTTGGATGTAAGGACTCAAAACCTCTTTATCACAATAAATTGAGGAAGTTATGAAAAGCACTACCTTGTGGAGTAAAATGAAGGATTTTAGGATAGATGTCCTGATTGAGAACAAGGCAATTCCCACAAGGGAGAAGTACATTCAGATCTTGTCATTATTGTCTCATAAAAAAGAGACAATAAAGTTAATGACTGTAGAGATAGACCAGGAAAAGAAAGAAGGTGATGATGAGGTTGACCTTATTTTTGCTAAAGTTGGTGATCTCCCTTGCTATTTGTATGATGGTGATCAAAATCTCGTCATTGCTGAAGTCATCTCACAGGAATTCCTTTCCTTGATAGACCAATGCATGGGACAAGATTTCTCTTTTGATATATTTGATAAGCTATTAGAAATTCAGGTCAGCTTTGAATTCCTCGCATCCATGTTGAAGGATGTTAAAAAGAAATAGGTTAAGATTGAAGATGCAATGTCCCGCGTCCAAATCATTACAAGTTCTACCTTGATGCCGAATGAAGCAGAGGTAAAAGCCATCCTTTCTAAGTTTGAAGGTTTCCAGAAATCCAATGAAGAAGAGAATCAAGAATGAAGCTCCCCCTTTTGGCACTCTTTCTTCATGCAGCTGCACCGATAGATGTTGTCAATTTTTATGTAGCTGCATGTTTTCTTTATATAGTAGTTGTAGTAAAATGGGACTATGTGGTTGATCAAGTCAACTGTGCCCACCTTTTTCTCAACTTGTTTTCTTATATAAGGAGGACCTTTTTGTAAATATTTTATATTTTTCACGTTTAGCAAAACTCTGCTGGATTTTTATCTCAATTAAGACTTTGGGCTTTTGAGGTGAAAATTCAATCAAACAAATAAAGAAAATAGTTTTGTTGATTGCAAACTTTGTGTTGTATCAAGAAAGTTGTTTATATTATTTAATGTTCCTATGTCCATTGAATACATATTACCTTTATTTCTTTGATCTTTAAGATATTTCTACGTGGCTAGAGAGCTCTCAAATCTTGCCAATAGACTTTGTGCTCTTAGCATACTTGAGAAATCTGCTGATAAATTAAGTGACTTGTAGTAAGCTTTCTATTGCTACGGTTATTTGTAGTTTAATGGATTAGAAATCTATACTTGAAGACTTTGAGCTTTAAGATAAGTATCTAATTGTTTAATTTGTAACGATCAATGTGAATTAGTGTTACCATAAAGGAGACTTTGTGCTGCTCAATAGTAACTGTTTGTGTAGTTTGTTAGAATAATAGTTCTTTTCTTTAAGTATCTGAAGAGGTAGAGAAATTGTAACTAGGTGAAGGGAGAATACATAAACTCTAAAAAAAAAGAGTTATATGCCCAACACCAACCACAAATTTAATTTCTTATTAATTAGAGGAGAAATTTCATAGGGAACCTCCCCTTGATGAGAGGAGAGATTAATTTCTTAGCATAGCGTTGTGTGAATTTTATGTTTTGTCATTAGTACGCTGGTGACAAAATATTCACCCAACAAATTTTAAGAACAAAGAGATTCTATAGAATCGAGAGGTTGCAATCGTAGCCTATGATGGCCATAATCCCTGTTGCAGCAATAACAAGATGTGAGGTAATAATTCTAAAATTTGGATGAACTCAAAGAGACATTTACAAATACAACCTACCCTTTATAATACCTAATTGAAAAAATGGATGCAATGAAAGTCCTTGTATTGATAATGTCTGGCAAATAGTAAAAAAATAGAACAATAAATTCCATATAAAAGTGGTTAGACTTAAAATGATAAGGAAAAATGCTAAAGAAAATGTCAACTAATTAAAAAACTTACAAGGATGAGGCATATTCATAACTTTTGCAGTTCTGCCATGGATATCAACACTAGAAGCAACTCATACTATTAGTCTACATACAAGACAATATGGGAGTTCATTATACCCAGCAACTTGTGGTGTTGTTGTTCGTGTTGGCTCTGTTGGACCCTGCAATTAAGATTCAATATACATTATTCAATAAGATTAAATGTGCAACAAAATGAAATATTGAAAAGTGTGTTATCTTATTGAGCTTTGCTTGGTTTTGAGAATAGTTTAATATTCTCTACTTAACAGGGCCAAACAAATGAAGGTGGAAGCTCATTTGGCCCCTCGCCCCCCCCTAACATCACTCTAAATTCTCCGTTAACATCTAACATTCATTTATTCTTTCTACCATTAATAAAATATAACATTAATTCATTAATATCACATAACATTCATTAACACATAACATTGATTAACATTAATTAACACACAATATTCATCAATATTAATTAACACATATCATTCATAACCATTCATTAGCACATAATTCAATTCATTAACACATAAAAATTAGTCATTATAAAATAAGGTAGATTACAATCATTTCTTTTTTTGTTTTTCTTTGAAACTATGAAAAGAATAAGTGGAGCATCATTTTCTTCATCATTTCCCCCCTCTTCAGTTCTTCTACCCTCTTCTCATGATCTCGATGTATGCCTAATCCTATATTGAGGAGGAGGACACTGAAGCGAAGGGGGGTCCTCTGCAATAACAAAGAATTGGGTTAAATTCAAAACATTTTTTTTATTATAGTTACAAGTATTTCATTAATTTAAAGAACACAACTGTGGCGCTCTTTACCTGATGGGGCCACACCATTTTGTCTAGCCTCAACCTTAACATGCTGAACACCCTCTAGATCCTCTGGAGTTGAAATAATAAAGGTTACATTAATGCTGAACACCAATTGAAATTAAATTTGTTTAAAGGAATAACAGTGGTCCTCTTTACCTAATTGGGGAACATCACGTTCCTGATGTTGTGTACCTAGATCATGCTCCACTTGGTCACCACTGACTACATGCTCTAAAATATTAACAAAAAAGGTTACATTAATTACTAAACTAATTACAATTTAAGATGTTTATTGTATTACTAATTACATAAATAAATTTGAATAGCAAATGAATACCTCCACTACTGGAATGCACATCTGGACCTTCATGTGGAGGTCGTGTTTCACGATTAGTACGTTGCATTCCATTGTCATGCATATTGTTATGATTGGTTTCTTATTTAAAATAGATATAGTCACTTTATGTTGGAACTCAACATCAATTAGATTATTGGTAAAGTATTCAATTTGAAACAATTTTCATTTAGCTTATTTACCTTTGTGATGGATGCACCAGAATCTTATGTTTGCCCACTCAATTCTCGTAGCCGTTCAACCATGACTGTATAGCCTTGCTAGTAGGCAATTCTCTTGTCATCTTCAGTTGGCGCTCTATTGAATTCAGAGCCCTGCATTTTTGTTTGATATCATGAATTTTTCTTTCATTGTTTGATAAAAAAAAATCGTTTGCAATTTATAAATATTTTGATGCAATATTTCATTTACTGATACTTAAAATTTGTGCGACAAGTTTCATATAACCACCAGAGCCGAGTTTGTGTTTCCCATGCTTTTCTTATCTTTCCTTGGTTGCCTTTGATGTGTCACTCAGTCTATGAAAATTTTGAAATATGTTAGATTATATAAATATAAAGAGTAATTAATTAGTACATAATTACATTCTTAATAGTATCCCATACCTTCTTTCGACATCTGCTGGTGTATTTCCATTTTTCCTTTCAATTCTCTCCTTGGCATCCAAAATCAGGTCCTTCCACTCCCTCTTTGGAATCATGGGGGGATGCTTGTACTTTACATTCTTCTCTAAATGGGTCCTGTATTGGTCCCTCACATACTTTAGATACGTGCCAACTTTTTCAAGGAGCTTGGTTTCGTCGAATGTGTCATTTCCAAACAACTCAACCATATGGTTTGTCAATTCATCTTTAAACCTTTTTTCTTGGTCATTCCACCTTTTAAAGAAAAAACAAACCTGTTCAATTCAGAAATGAACTAAAGCTACCTTTATTATAGCTCAAGAAATGGATCAAAAGAAAACTATTCTAGTAATGATATGAAATCAAAATAGTGGATTAGGGTTAGTTCACATATGATGTTCCACCTTTTACGTATGGTGCGCTCAAATATCTGCAATGCAATGTCATTAAGATTTTTATAAAAAATATCATTTCCTGCAAAAAATTCATGGGATCATTAGTCCAAAATGAGTGATCAGAAAGTAAATTACAATTAGACTATATATAATAATAATTTTGAAGTATCTGGAACCTTTTGTATCTTTAAGGGAATCAATTCTTCGTTGCTCACCATGAATGTGGCCTGCAACGTTCCCGTACTAATAATACGAGAAGATCTAGGAAATGATGGTGTGTTATTAGCAGTAGTCACCTCTGGCACATCCTCATGTGCATCTCTTGCTGCAGAAAATGAATCCACTATGAAATGCCCCCAAGAAAGAATGCTTGAAGGGAAATAAACACATAACAAAAGATAGAGAAAAAGAGGGATCTACCTAATGGTATGATGAAAGAATAAGGATCTAGTCAATTACTGAGAGGTGGGGGGTGAATCATTAGATAGAAAAAATTATACTAACTTCACCAATCTTAAAATAAATCTCTCAAAATAAACTTATAACTATCAATGTAATATCACTGTCAAGATAAAAACCCCTGAGATAAACTGGTTGACTGTTACAACAGACTAATAGTAAACAACTTGAAACTCATTAACACCCAAATATTTTTACTGACATAAATAAAACTTTATTTCATATTGCTGTCGGTTATCATGACTTATCAAAGTGGATTAAGTAGTTAAGCAAATGAACCATCAGAACATAACCACAAAAACATTCACCACTTGACACAAAATTTTTGACGTGGAAACCCAAATGGGAAAAACCATGGTGAGATGAGACTCACAAGATAACTATCTAAACTCTTCTAAAGTTCACCCTGTTAGGAGTCTAGCCTGTTAAAGCCTTACAAAAATCCTATTAAGAACAGGTCCTGTTAGGGACCACTCGGTTAAGGGATTGACTAGAATGCCTTGTTAGAAGCAATACCATGTGAGGAGTAACCTCGGTAGAGGATTTGAAATCCAAGCTAATGGATCACCTGGTTAAAGGATTTCAATAACACCAAGCTTGTTAAAGCTTACCCGACTAAGGGCCTTTACTGCTATAATTGTTAGAAAATAACAGGGGTTTGCTGATCTGTTTGAATAGCACTACACTTACTTGTTTAGATCCTTTTCACGCTCCTATCTGATAGTTCTAATACTTAATATAAGTACATATCTGATAGCCAATAAGATGAGAGGGGGGGTGAATCATACAAACTTAATCATCAATGAAAACATCAGATTCAACCTCGGTAACATATATCAGTCATAGAATAAAAACTGTCAAACATGTAAACTCAAAAGCATATGAACAATATAAACCTCATAACACCAGATTTAATGTGGAAACCCAAATAGGGAAAAACCACTATGGGATTTCGGACCCACTAAGAAATATACTCTTCTAGAGTATGCTCGGTTAAAAGCCAATGCTGTTAAAGATTACAAAACACATTGCTAGATGTGACCCGGTTAAGGGATTTCCCTCAGATCTGTTAGGATCTTCAATTTGTTAGAAGTGACCTTGTCAAAGGATTTCAAAAACTCATTTAGAATGTCACCTTGTTAGAGGATTTATTTATAAGACTGTTAAGTCCACTCGGTTAAGAGATTTCCTGTTACTTTCACAAGCTAACAGTAATACAATCTATCTACAACTTTACATCTAAAATGCTAAAGCAGATTCTTATTTGTTAAACACATTCTAGACATAGAACTATTCTTGTCTATCTACTGGGCATCAATACTTTGTTATTCAAATTGGTCTTCAAGCTTCTGTGCTCGGTGATCACTATGTAGCATCCCTGTGCATACACTTGCCCGCATCCACTATTTATCAACAGTTCCTTATTTATAAACAATCATCTAACCACTTAATCTCCTTGATCACATTTCCCATGATCAATCATAGCCATCAAATCTTCAATCTTGTCCAGGTTCATTGTATCTTATGATCTGAAAAATGTTTTACCCTACCTCGGAACTTGCACAATCATCTTGAAACTTGTGTTAGGGTAATGTGGTTCAATCTAAGCTGTAGATCTTCTTGCCGACTTTCCATTGCCTTAGATTTGTTAACAAACTTCTTCCATGGCTTGCCAATCATTGATTTGCTCCAACTCATCAACTTCTTTCATTAAATATCACATGTAAACATTTAATGCATTCTGTTATAGCTCGGTTACAACTCAGTGAATACTAAACTTTACTCGGTAGACATTTTGTCTTCATTAATTGACTGCGATAACCTTAGGGTTTACAAACTAGGTTCTTTGGGTTTACCGACTAGGTTCTTTGCCTGATAACATAGTGTAGTATTAACCTTTACATTTTACAACATATGTATGATGTTAAAACAATCTAAAACATCAAGATCTCATCATTGTCTGACTTGGTAGAGTTGCCCATTGAATAACTTATCCCTTTATTCATCATATTCTTTCCCATGTCTTTACCGACTTCTTTATAATCTTCATATCATATTTCTTAAGATATGGCAACATCATACTGAATTAGAAAATCAATTTCTTGACATCAATGACAAAATAATAATATTAAGATAGTAAAACATCTTTAATCAGTTATGTCCATAATCATCAACAACCTTCTCAATATCCTTGTTATATTGCCAACAATCTCCCCCTTTAGCATTGATGGCAAAACCAATTGATTTGACCGTTAAGAATTCAGATTGCTATGATTCTGAAATGCTGAAATGCTCTCCCCCATACATTAGACTTCTCCTTTGGTTTTCTCTCAATCTTCTCAGGTCTTCTCCTCCTGGTAGTCTTCTCCCCCTGGTAGTCTTCTCCCCCTTTCACAACAATGCCAAAAAGAACTAAAACATAAGTTGTTTCTGTAAGAAGTTATTTCCTGCTAATGTGTATCAATTGAGTCTCAGTCAGAGCATTTGTTTACAATTCCTATTGCCTGTATCATTGTCTGTATTATCCCAATATTGTTCCAGTACACTTTCAGAAAAGCATTCTTAAAGTGTAACACTCCAGCATCAGCTCCCTAAAAGATATTCAATAGATTCATCAAAGTGATGCTTTCATCGAACTCGGTCAGTGAGTAAGAGATAGGGGTAGGACCCCTAACTTACTTCTGAGATATTCAAAAGTGTCGTTTGGTAGTGGCTTGGTGAAGATATCAGCTATTTGTTCCTTTGTGTTAACATATTCCAACACCACTTTCTTTTCATGAGCTTCTTCTCTAAGATAATGATATTTGATAGATATGTGCTTTGTCTTAGAGTGCATAACAAGGTTCTTTGAAATATTAATGGCACTAGTATTGTCACAGAATATAGTTACTGGCTCAGTAACTTTCTCATTTATACCTTCCAGCAATTGTTTGATCCATGCAATGTTGGTACAATTCAGTGCTGCAACAACATATTCAACTTCGGCTGTTGACTAAGAAACACATCCTTGTTTCTTGCTAAGCTAGCTCACTAGTCTTTCTACTAAGAAGAAAGCTCCTCCACTTGTGCTTTTCCTGTCATCAATGTTGCCTGCCCAATCAGCATCAGTATAGACTTTCAAATCAAAATCATTTCCTTTCTGATATGCTAAGCCATAATCTTCAGTGCCTTTCAAGTATCTAAAAATTCTTTTGATTGCTGTCATGTGTATTTCCTTAGGATCTGCAGAGAATCTTGCAACAATACCTACTGCATGTGCTATATCAGGCCTGCTGTGAACAACATATTGTAGTTTTCCAATCATGGATCGGTAGAGTGTCTCATCAACAGATGCAGATTCATCATTCTTTGATAGTTTGCAATTTGTAGTCATAAGAGTACTTACTGGTGTTGAATCCTCCATTCCAAATTTCTTCAAGATTTCCTTTATGTATTTGGATTGAGTAATGAAAATTTCATTTTTCATTTGCAGTATCTGTAAGCCTATAAAATACTTTATCTCACCGATTAATGACATCTCAAATTCTTTGCTCATTTCATTACCAAAGTTCTTGCATAAAGAGTCATTTCCACAAAATATAATATCATCAACAAATATGGCTGAGATTAGTATTACATTTTCATCATTCGTCATGTACATGTTGCTATTCTCACTTGTCCTTATAAAACCAATCATAATCAAATAAGAGTGCAGTCTTTCATACCATGCTCCAGGTGCTTGTTTCAGATCATAAAAAGCTTTGTTCAATTTACATACCTGATCTTTATTATTGTCTTCAACAAATCCTTCAGGTTGTTCAATGAAAACTTCTTCTTCTAATATTCCATTCAGAAATGTAGATTTGACATCCATTTGATATACCTTGGAGTTTTTGAAAGTAGCATATGCTAGTAATGTTCTAACTCCTTCAAGTCTGGCAACAGGTGCAAAAGTCTCACCATAATCAATTCCTTCTTCTTGGGCATAACCTTTGCAAACCAATCTTGTTTTGTTCCGAATGACCTCTCCTTTCTCATTTAGCTTGTTTCTGAAGATCCACTTTGTACCGGTTACTTTTTTGTCCTTAGGTCTTAGGACTAGTGTCCATGTGTCATTCTTCTTGATTTGATCAATCTCTTCAGTCATAGCATTTATCCAATCTTCACTGTTGAATGCCTCTTTTACTATTCTTGGTTCAAATTCAGATATCAAACATGTGTTCTGTCTCAGTTTGTTCCTTGTCATCACTGGATCATCCTTATTTCCTATAATCTGACCTGGTGCATGATGTCTTCTGACATATTTGGCTAATATAGGCTTGGTAGGCTCTGTATGATCCTCTTCATCACTTGGTAACTGGATATCTTCCTCATTTCCTTCAACAGTTATCTCGGTAGGACTTTTTGGTTGCACATAGACAAATTCATCATAGTCTTCTGGTTCTTTGGAATTCCTGTCATTAGTTCTTTCTGCAAATTCATCAATTTTCACATTTGCACTTTCTACTATTTTGTTAGATGATTTGATCAGACATTTAAATGCTTTGCTTCTAGAATAATATCCTAGAAATGTTCCTTCTTCACTTTTCTGATCAAACTTTCCATTTCTATCATCTTTATGAACATAGCATTTGCTTCCAAAGATCTTAAAATAACTATGTTAGGTTTCTTGCCATACCAGATTTCATAAGGTGTCTTCAAAGTACCTTTCTTTAATTGAACTCGGTTCAAGGTGTAAACAACTATGCTTATTGCTTCTCTCCAAAATTTTTGTGGAACCTTCTTCTCAATCATCAGCGTTCTAGCACAATCCACAATAGATATGTTTCTTCTTTCAGCTATTCCATTCTACTGTGGAGTCCTCAGTGTAGAGACTTGTCTTTTAATACCATGATCATTGCAAAATAGGTTGAACTCATCAGATGTGAACTCTCCTCCTCTATCTGATCTAAGACATTTCAGTTGTCTTCCTGTTTCATTTTCAACTCTAGCCTTGTACCACTTAAACATTTGAAAAACTTCTGATTTTTCTTTTAAAAACATTACTGACATCATCCTTGAATAATCATCCACAAATAATATGAAATACTTATCACCATAATAACTTTGAACTTTCATAGGACCATAAAGATCAGTGTGTACAAGATCTAAAATTCCCTTAGAAGTGTAGGACGTACTTGTAAAGATGGATCTTGTCATCTTGCCCATTTGGCATCCTTGGCACATAGCATTCTCAGGTTTTTCAAGACTCGGTAGACCTCTTACTCTGTGCTTCTTACTTATCTTGATCAGATTATCAAAATTAACATGACAAAACCTTTTATGCCATAACCAGGTGTTATCAATCTTTGCATGCAAGCACTTGTGTGAGTAGAGTCAAGGTGAAATGTATTACCTTTTGTTTGTGTCCCGGTAGCAACTAACTTTCCATTTTTGTCATGAACTTTGACAATTCCTTTCTGAAATTCTATTTGGTAACCTATGTTGTTTAGCTGTGCTACACTCAACAAATTATATTTCAAACCTTTAACCCAATAAACATCATTGCATCTTGCCTTATCAAGAAGTGTTATGGATCCTTTACCTCTTACCGGACATGGTGCATCATTACCAAATCTAACATAGCCTCCATCATAATCTTCTAACATAAGAAACTTGTGTTTATCTCCTGTCATATGATGTGAGCATCCACTATCTATAATCCAAGAATCATTACTGTTTATGTGAGATATTAGGGTTTTTTCTTCATACCTTTCTTCATCTGATCCATCCTTGATAGTCACATAAACAACTTCCTCTGTATCAGTCTCATCTGATTTATCATCTTCAGATTCCTCATCAGCAATTAAGCAGGTCTTTCTATCTCTTCTTCTAAAGTCTCGGTGACCTCTGTAATGATTATCTTTCTGTCTGTCATCTCGGTAATCTCTCTTTTCAGTGAAATCTTTGTCAAGATAGTTAGAAGCCATATGCCCAATCTTATCACAATTAAAACATTTTAAGGGTAGTTTTCCCTTATACTTACCTTTGCCTCTTGGTAACCTTTTGGCCAATAGTGCTTCAAACTCTTTTTGCTTTCTGATTTCTTCATATAGTTTGTGTACTTCTCCATGTTCTTCCAAAATCTTTCACTTGCTCCACTATGATCTCCTCTAGAGTACTTATACTTTCTTTCATTGTAATCATTAGATTCATTCAGATGAAAAGAACTAAATGCAGATTCAACTTTATTTACCGATGACCCACTGTTATCAAAATTACTTAACTCAAATGCATGTAGCTTACCAATGGTAGCATCCAAGGAAACTGGCATATTAGGTATAGACCACAGTTCATTGATTGCAGAGACTTGAATTGCATAGGCAGGTAGAAGGGTTCTTAACAACTTACTTGTCACATCCTTTTCTTCAATAGTTCTTCCTGCTCCCTTGATTTGATTTACAATCTCCTTTAGTCTTGTACTGTACTGGGTTATGTTCTCACCTTCATTCATCCTCATAGATTCAAGTTGTCCTCTTAGAATATCAAATTTTTCTCTTTGAACATGTTCATCTCCTCCATATACAGATATGAGCTTAGTCCACATAGCCTTCGCATCATTGCAGCCTTCTAGATCATTAAACTCAGAATCGGTCAATGCAGATGTTATTTCAATCATTGCTTGAATGTGTTCTTGCTTTGCCTTTATCTCTTCCATAGTCAATGGATAGGTGCTCGGTGTAACAAAATCATTCTCCAGATAGTATATAGCATATTCTCTAGCTCCTGATAGATGTAGCTTCATCCTTTTCTGCCATGTAAAGAAACTTGACTTATTCAACTTAGGTGCATCCCTCTTATACATCTTTGGATCTTTAACTCAAGTACCTTTAAACTTTCCTTTTGGAGTCCAAAGCTTTGATACCAATTGATAGTTCTGATACTTAATATAAGTACAGATCCGATAGCCAACAAGATGAGAGGGGGTGGGTGAATCATACAAACTTAATCATCAATGAAAACATTAGATTCAACCTTGGTAACATATATCAGTCATAGAATAAAAACTGTCAAACATGTAAACTCAAAAGCATATGAATAATATAAACCTCATAACACTAGATTTAACGTGGAAACCCAAATGGGGAAAAACCACTGTGGGATTTTGGACCCACTAAGAAATATACTCTTCTAGAGTATGCTCGGTTAAAAGCCAATCCTATTAAAGATTACAAAACACATTGCTAGATGTGACCCGGTTAAGGGTTGTCCCTCAGATTTGTTAGGATCTTCAATTTGTTAGAAGTGACCTTGTCAAAGGATTTCAAACACTCATTTAGAATGTCACCTTGTTAGAGGATTTACTTATAAGACTGTTAAGTCCACTTGGTTAAGAGATTTCCTGTTACTTTCACAAGCTAACAGTAATACAATCTATCTGCAACTTTACATCTAAAATGCTAAAGTAGATTCTTATTTGTTCAACACAATCTAGACATAGAACTATTCTTGTCTATCTACTGGGCATCAATACTCTATTATTCGAACAGGTCTTCAAGCTTTTGTGCTCGGTGATCACTATGTAGCATCCCTGTGCATACACTTTCCCGCATCCACTGTTTATCAACAATTCCTTATTTATAAACAATCATCTAACTGCTTAATCTCCTTGATCAGATTTCCCATGATCAATCATAGCCATCAAATCTTCAACCTTGTCCAGGTTCATTGTATCTTACGATCTGAAAAATGTTTTACCCTGCCTCGGAACTTGCGCAATCATCTTGGAACTTGTGCTAGGGTAATGCGGTTCAATCTGAGCTGTAGATCTTCTTGTCGACTTTCCATTTCCTTAGATTTTTTAACAAACTTCTTCCATGACTTGCCAATCATTGATCCACTCCAGCTCATCAACTTCTTTCATTAAATATCACATGTAAACATTTAATGCATTTTGTTATAGCTCGGTTACAACTCAGTGAATACTAAACTTTACTTGGTAGACATTCTGTCTTCATTAAACGACTGTGATAACCTTAGGGTTTACCGACTAGGTTCTTTGCCTGATAACATAGTGTAGTATTAACCTTTACATTTTACAACATATGTATGATGTTAAAACAATCTAAAACATCAAGATCTCATCATTGTCTGACTCGGTAGAGTTGCCCATTGAATAACTTATCCCTTTATTCATCATATTCTTTCCTGTGTGTTTACCGACTTCTTTATAATCTTCATATCATATTTTTTAAGATATGGCAACATCATACTGAATTAGAAAATCAATTTCTTGACATCAATGACAAAATAATAATATCAAGACAGTAAAACATCTTTAATCAATTATGTCCATAATCATCAACAACCTTCTCAATATCCTTGTTATATTGCCAACAATATCTTCCTTTACTCAAACTATAGATACATCATCCGGTTTGGTAACCACACACTCAACTAAAACTTTGCCAACTCTGAAACTAAACAACTCATCAACCTTATAAACAAATCAATTAGGTCAGTAACACAACCAAAACCTAATTCTCTCATAGAGATTAGAAAGAAGTTAGTTCAAGTATGACCATTGGATTACATAACAATCTCTGCACATCATCCAAGAAAGCCTCAACCTCTCCTTGACCACCGCTTCATCGAACTCAGTAACTCATCGCGCAATTTACATTACATGTAATATACATGCTCATTCCCTAGATAAAAACTGTTACATCAATGCACCAAAATCACTTTGAAAATCTCTTCATACAATAAGCATACGTGTCATAATCATTACCGCTCATCATCAGATCATAAACCAATATAACCAACTCACAAAACTTAATTGGTTAGGGTTTATCAAATCAATAGGTAGGGTTTATTGGTTCAACTCTCTAATACTTAGCAATACCGGTTCACTCCACAAACTTACCTATCGGTTATAGTTTCCTTCACTAACTCTTCCTACCGATTACAAAACAATATTACAACAATATAATTACTGGTTAATTGACATCAATGACAACATAACATCACTAATGCAATCTTCATGCAAATGCCAACAATCTCCCCCTTTGGCATTGATGGGAATACAAATATCAATACCATTGATTGTTGCATGATTGTGAATAGGAATCCTGGTTTACATTACCAAGTATTCACCATGCTCAGTATGTCTTCAGTTTGTTGCTGGTTCTCCTTCCCATAATCACATAATTCTTCTCCCCCTTTGACAACAATGCCAAATTGAAAGTAAAACATGTAATGCCAAATTTTGCTATGCATCATCAACAATCTGCAACTTGATGCTCCCCTTGTGGAATACATCCACTTCTACACCAATCCTCTTGTAAAATTCTGCAAGTATCTCCAAGACTGATGTAATCTACATCATACTTAACTGACATCATGAAGAGGAACAACCCCTAACGGACTTCTAAGATACTCAAAAGTAGTCTTAGGTAGAGATTTAGTAAAAATATCTGCAAGTTGCTCCTTGGTAGAAACATGCTCCAATATAACATCTTTACACTGAACTTTTTCCCTCAAGAAATGATACTTCAATTCAATATGCTTTATTCATGCGTGCAAAATAGGGTTCTTGGAAATATTTATGTCACATGTTATCACAAAAAATCTTTATAGGTTCTGAAATCTTTATCTTAAAACCTTCCAAAATGTGCCTCATCCATATAACCTATGTGTAATTCATGTAAGCTGCAACATACTCCTTCATTGACTTGTACTTCTCATCAACAACATATAGCTATATCCGATTTTCTATGAACAACATAGTGCAATTTTCCAATCATTGACCTGTACTCCTTCTCATCAACATAAATGGATTCATCTTCTTTAGACAACTTACAACCTATAACCATTGGTGTCCCAACTAGAGACTATGTGACTTCAAAACCTCTTTCATATACTTAGACTATGTGATGAAAATACCACTCTTCATTTGTTGTATTTGCAAGCCTATGAAATTTTTTATTTCTCCCACTAGAGACAATTCAAACTCATTTTCATTTCATTTGCAAAATCATTGCTCATGTCATCATTACCTCCAAATAGGATATCATCTACAAATACTTCGCTAACCAGTATTTTATCTCCTTCATATTTGAGATATATGTTGCTATCTTCACTTGTTCTCAGAAAATCTATCTTTATCAGGTGTGAATGAAGCCTTTCATACCATGCTCTTGGTGATATCTTTAATCCATATAAAGCCTTGTGCAATTTGCATACCATGTCTTTCTCATTAGTCAAAACATAACCATCTGGCTTCTCAATGTATACTTCTTCTTCCAATATCCCATTCAAAAATGCTGACTTTACATCCATCTAATATACTTTGAATCCCTTATGTGCTGCAAATGCAAGTAAAGTTTTGACACCTTCCAGTCTAGCCACTAGTGCAAAAGTCTCACCATAATCTTCTCCTTCTTCTTGCACATAACCTTTGCAAACCAACCTAGCTTTGTTGCAAACTACAACACCATCTTCATTCAGCTTGTTCCTTAATACCCACACTCTTATGAGAATAGTTGATGTTGTCATTGATTGCAACCATCTCACAACCATCTCGCAACCATCTCACAACCAATCGGCATTCATCTGGTAAGCCACTGGAAGTTACCAGCACTGACAACAAACTTCTACATTCACTGACAACAACAACAATGCATACTAGCACCCCAGCTGACAGGGAATAAACTTTTGTTTATTGTATTTTATTGTAATTATCTTTTGTAAAAACTAACATGGCATATTATAAAAGAATCATATATATGTATGAGATCTTATAGGTCATTTTGTGTAGTGGAGGATGGTGAGAATATATGGATAATATTTTTTTGTATAAGGAGATATAGTTGACAACAAAGGTTTCATTAATAGACTGAGCTTAAACCGGTACTGAACCTGGCATAGTTGATGCTGATTTGAAGTAGTACATTGTATTGGATTTGATAATCCACTTTTGTAGTCAGTGTGACTCTTATTGAGCAGTGAGCTCTAGGGAGTTGGCCTTTCTGCATGTGTAGGCCCCTCATTGTAAGTAATATTTATTCATTGGCCAGTGAGTGAATATTGTGGGTCACAAATCCCACCGAGGTTTTTCCCACACCGGGTTTCCTCGTTAAATATCTTGTGTTATGGTGTGTTCTCTATGCTGTCTTTGTTATTCTTATTTACTGCATTAATTCTTATTTACCGGTCCATTGTTTTGGGATGCAAAGTACTTAATAAAGTTAAAACTTTTGCTAACTGGTTAGACACTGATTCACCCCCCCCCCCCTCTTAGTGTCTTTGGGACTGTCATTGATTCTAACACTATCATTTTTTTATTAACTGGTCAGGGTACTAGGGTCCATGTGTTGTTCTTCTCAATTTGATCAAGTTCCTCCTCCTTATCTTTTACCCAATGATCATCACTAGATGTTTCCTTAGTAGTTCTTGACTCAATAGTGGAGATCATGCAAGAATTCTCTCTGATTCTTCTTCTTGTTAATACTCTAGAATCCTTATCTCCAATAATCTGTTCAGGATTGTGATTGAGTCTCACATATATCGGAATAACATGATCATTATCTTCAGGTTCATCTTCTTCATTATCATCATCTTCTTCTGAATTTACCTATTCTGGTTGAACTGGTACAACAACATTCTCTTTACTGATTTCAGGTTTCACAGTTTCTGGTGTTGGCATTTTCAGTATAAAGAGAGATTGTTGATATTCATTAAGGATATTGAGAAGGTTGTTGGAGATTATTGATATAACTGAAAAAGGATGATAACTATCTTTATAACATTATTTTGTCATTGATGTCAAGAAATTGATTTTCTGATTTAGTATGATGTTGCCATATCTTAAGAAGCATGTTTTGATGAGTATTAAGTGGTCGGTAAGTGACACAGAAAGAATGTGATGAATAAGAGGAGAAATAAGTTATTCAATGGGAATTTATTACTGAGTTAGACAATGATGAGATCATGATGCTTAGATTGTTTTGATATCCTACAAATGTTGTTGATTGTAAGGTTAACACTATACTATGTCACCGAGCAAGGAACCTAGTTGGTAAACCCTAAGGTTATCGATATCAGTTAATGAAGGCGGAATATCTACTGAGTAAAGTTTAGTATTTACCGAGTTGCAACCGAGTTATGATAGAGTGCATTGGATGAATGAATGCATTATTTAATGAAGGACAATGATTAGCTGGAGATGTATAAATGATTGGTATGCTACGCATGAAGTTTGTTAAGGATCTATGGCAATGAAAAATTGGTAGGAAGATCTAGAATGTAGATTGAACTGCAATAACCTTGCACAAGTTCCAAGAAAGGACTGCAAGTCCCTAGGAAAGGTATAACATTTTCAGATCGAAGGATGCATTGAACCTAGTCAAGTTTGAATATCTGATAGCTAAGATTGATAATGGGAAATGTGATCAAGGAGATTAAGCGGTTAGAATTGTTTATAAATAAGAAATCATTGATGAACAATATATGCGGGCAAGTGTAAGCATAGGGATGCTACATAGTGATTACTGAGCATAGAAGCTTGGATACCTGTTTGAATAACAGAGTAAGGAGCCCAACAGAAGACTAGATAAGTCTTATGACTAGATTGTTTTGAGCAAATAAGAATCTTCTTTAGCATTTTAGATGTGAAGTTGTAGATATATTTTATTACTATTATTTTGTAAGTAACAGAAATTCTCTTAACCGAGTGGACTTAATAGTCTTATTTGTAAACCCTCTAGCAAGGTAACATTCTAAATGAGTGTTTGAAATACTTTAACAAGGTCACTTCTAACAAAGTGAATATCCTAACAGATCTGAGGGAAATCCCTTAACCGGGTCACATCTAGCAATGTGTTTGTAATCTTTAACAGGATTTGCTTTTAACCAAGCATACTCTAGAAGAGTATATTTCTTAGTGGGTCCGAAATCCCACAATGGTTTTTCCCTATTTGGGTTTCCACGTTAAATCTAGTGTTATATGTGTTATGATGTTTATGTTTTTGCATGTTTAGCAGTTTTTGGTTATATTGTTGAAGTATATGTTACCGAGGTTGAATCTATTGATTTTATGGAAGATTAAGTTTGTATGATTCACCCCCCCCTCTCATCTTGTTAGCTATTGGCATCAGTACTTTACATTTAGTATCAAAATTTAACAATTGGTATCAGAGATTTGGACTCCAGAAGAAAAGTTTAAAAGTACTTGAGGCAAAGATCCGAAGATGTATAAAAGGGATGCACCAAAGCTGAACAAGTCAAGTTTCTCCACATGGCAGAAAAGGATGAAGCTGCATTTATCAGGAATTGGAGAATATGCAACATATTGTTTGGAGAATGATTACATTGCACTGAGAACCAATCCAATGACCTTGGAAGAGATAAAGGCAAAGTAAGAACATATTTAAGCTATGATTGAAATAACATCAGCATTGACCGACATAGAGTTTAATGATCTAGAAGGTTGTAATGATGCAAAAGCAATGTTGACTAAGCTTATATCTATATATGGTGGTGATGAACATGTTCAAAGAGAAAAAGTAGATAGCCTAAGAGGACAACTTGAATCCATGAGAATTAATGAAGGCGAGAACATAACCCAATACAATACAAGATTAAAGGAGATCGTCAATCAAATTAAAGGAGCAGGAGGAACTATTAAAGAAAAGGATGTAACAAGTAAGTTGTTGAGAACCCTTCTACCAGCTTATGCTATTTGAGTATTTTCAATCAATGAATTGAGGTCTATACCTAACATGCCAATTTCTTTGGATGCTACTATTGGTAAGCTACATGCATTTGAGTTAAGTAATTTTGATAACAGTGGGTCTTCGGTAAATAAAGTAGAATCTGCATTCAGTTCTTTTCATATTGGTGAATCTGATGATTACAATGATAGAGTGAGTAAGTACTCTGAAGGGGATCATAGTGGAGCAAGTGAAAGATTTCGCAAGAACATGGAAAAAGTGCACAAACTATATGAGGAAATCAAGAAGCAAGAAGAGTTTGAAGCATTATTAGCCAGAAGGTTACCGAGAGGAAAAGGTAAGTATAAAGGAAAGCTACCTTTAAAATGTTTCAATTGTGATAAAATAGGACATATGGCTTCTAACTCTCTTGATAGAGAATCTAGTGAAAAGAGAGAATACCGAGAAGACAGGCAGAAAGACAACCAATACAAAGGACACCGAGACTTCAGAAGGAGTGATAGAAAGACATGCTTAATAGCTGATGAGGAATCCAACGATGAAAAATCTGATGAAACTGATATTGAGGAAGTTGTTTATGTGGCTATTAAAGATGGATTTGATGAAGAAAGGTATGAAGAGAAAGCCCTAGTATCTCACATAAATAATAATGATTCTTGGATCATAGATAGTGGATGCTCACATCACATGACAAGTGATAAACACAAGTTTGTTAAATTAGAAGACAATGATGGAGGCTATGTAAGATTTGGTAATGATGCACCATGTCTGGTGAAAGGTAAAGGATCTATAACACGTCTTGACAATGCTAAATGTGATGATGTATACTGGGTTGAAGGTTTGAAATACAATTTGTTGAGTGCAGCACAGCTAAACAATATGAGATACCGAATAGAATTCAAAAAGGAATTGTCAAAGTTCATGACAAGCATGGAAAGTTAGCTACTATCAGGACACAAACAAAAGGTAATACATTTCATCTTGACTCAACTTGGAACAAGTGTCTTTATGCAAAGATAGATGATACCTGGTTATGGCATAAAAGGTTTTGTCATGTAAATTTTGATAATCTAATCAAAATAAGTAAGAAGCACCGAGTAAGAGGTCTACCGAGTCTAGAAAAACCTAAGAATGCTATGTGTCGAGGATGCCAGATGGGTAAGATGACAAGATCAAGCTTTACAAGTAAGTCCTACACTTCTAAAGGAATTTAGATCTAGTACACACTGATTTGTGTGGCCCTATGAAAGTTCAAAGTTATTATGCTGATAAATATTTCATATTATTTGTGGATGATTACTCAAGGATGATGTCAGTTATGTTTTTAAAAGAAAAATCAGAAGCTTTTCAAATGTTCAAATGGTACAAGGCAAGAGTTGAAAATGAAACAGGGAGACAACTGAAATGTCTTAGATCTGATAGAGGAGGAGAGTTCACTTCTGATGAATTTAACTTATTCTGCAATGATCATGGTATAAAAAGGCAAGTGTCTGCACCGAGAACACCTCAACAAAATGGGATAGCCGAGAGAAGAAACAGATCAATTGTAGATTGTGCTAGAACCCTGATGATAGAAAAGAAGGTACCTCAAACATTTTGGAGAGAAGCAATCAACACTACAGTTTACACCCTGAACCGAGTTCAACTGAAGAAAGGGACTATGAAGACACCATATGGGATTTGGTATGACAAGAAACCTAATGTAAGTTATTTTAAAATCTTTGGAAGTAGATGTTATGTTTGCAAAGATGACATAAATGGAAAGTTTGATAAAAAAAAGTGAGGAAGGAACATTTCTAGGTTATTCTTCTAGAAGTAAAGCATTTAAATGTCTGATCAAATGATCTAACAAAATAGTAGAAAGTGCAAATGTAAAAATTGATGAATTTGCAAAAAGAAATGATGAAGGAAATTCCAAAGAACCAGAAGTTTATCAAGAATTTGTTTATGTTCAACCGAGAAGTCCTACTGAGAAAGCTGCTGAAGAAAATGAAGAGAATGTCCAGTTATCGAGTGATGAAGAAGATCATACGGAACCTACCGAGCCTATATTAGCCAAATATGTCAGAAGACATCATGCATCAAGTCAGATTATAGGAGATAAGGATTATCCAGTGATGACAAGGAACAAACTAAGACAAAACACATGTCTGATATCTGAATTTGAACTGAGAATAGTAAAAGAGGCATTTAACAGTGAAGATTGGGTAAATGCTATGACAAAAGAGATTGATCAAATCAAGAAGAATGACACATGGACACTGATTCCAAGACCAAAGGACAAAAATGTAATCAGTACAAAGTGGATTTTCAGAAACAAGCTAAATGAAAAAGGTGAGGTCATTCGCAACAAAGCAAGACTAGTTTGCAAAGGTTATGCTCAAGAAGAAGGAATGGATTATGGTGAAACCTTTGCACCTGTGGCTAGACTTGAGGGAGTAGGAACAATGTTGGCATATGCTGCTTTCAAAAATTTCAAGGTATATCAAATGGATGTTAAATGTGCATTTTTGAATGGTATACTAGAAGAAGAAGTTTACATTGAACAACCTGAAGGATTTGTTGAAGACAAGAGTAAAGATCAGGTATGTAAACTAAACAAAGCTTTATATGGTCTGAAACAAGCACCTAGAGCATGGTATGAGAGACTGCACTCTTATTTGATCAAGATTGGTTTCATTAGGACAAGTGAAAACAACAACATGTACATGAAGAGTGATGAGGATAATGGAATACTGATCTCAACCATATTTGTTGATGACATTATATTTTGTGGAAATGACTCTGTATGCAAGAACTTTGGAAATGAAATGAGCAAAGAATTTGAGATGTCATTAATCGGTGAGATAAAATATTTTATAGGTTTACAGATACTGCAAATGAGAGATGAGATTTTCATTACTCAATCCAAGTACATAAAGGAAATATTGAAGAAATTTGGAATGGAGGATTCTAAACCAGTAAGTACTCTATGACTACTAACTGTAAACTCTCAAAGAATGATGAATCTACATCTGTTAATGAGACACTTTACCAATCTATGATTGGGAAGTTGCAATATGTTGTGCATAGTAGATCGGATATAGCACATGCAGTAGGTATTGTTGCAAGATTTTCTTCAAATCCCAAGGAAACCCATATGACAACAATCAAGAGAATTTTCAGATACCTGAGAGGCACTGAAAATTATGGCTTAGTATATGAAAAGAGAAATGATTTTGATTTAAAAGTTTATATTGATGCTGATTGGGTAGGCAACATAGATGACAGGAAAAGCACAAGTGGTGGAGCTTTCTTTTTAGGAGAAATACTAATAAGTTGGCTTAGCAAGAAACAAGGATGTATTTTACAGTCAACAGCAGAAGCTGAATATGTTGCTGTAGCATTGAATTGCACAAATATAGCATGGATAAAACAACTATTGGAAGGTATAAATGAAAAAGTTACTGAGCCAGTAATTATATTCTGTGATAATACTAGTGCCATTAACATTTTAAAGAACCCTATAATGCACTCTAAGACAAAGCATATATCTATAAAGTATCATTATCTCAGGGAAGAAGTTCAAGAGAAGAAAGTTATGCTGGAATATATCAGTTCAAAGGAGCAATTAGCAGACATCTTCACAAAGCCACTGCCAAGGGACACTTTTGAGTATCTTAGAAGCAAGTTAGGGGTCCTACCCCTATCTTCTACTCACTGACAGAGTTTGGTCAAAGCATCAATTCGATGAATCTATATAATATTATGTGTGGATTGATGATGATTTATGCACTTTAGAAGGTTTTCTAAAGTTGTGCAGGAAATAGGAATTAGAGACAAGTTACTTTGACTAAGGCTAAGATGATACACAACAAGGCAAATCACTTCACAGAGGAAGAAATCATGATTTAGTTCTTTTACTTTTTGGCATTGTTGTCAAAGGGGGAGAAGACTAAATGGTTGATTGAATGATAAAGCCCTAAATGAAGAACAGAAGATTAATGACAGGGGGAGAAGATTACAAAAAGGGAGAAGATTTCAGAAAGAAGTCTACAGCCCGAGGATAATAGGAGATGTCTTACAGCAATCCGAATCCAAATCAATTTGAATATCTTGTTGGTATTACTATTTAAAAGTTGGTTTTGCCATCAATGCCAAAGGGGGAAATTGTTGGCATTTTCAGTAGAAAGAGAGATTGTTGATATTCATTAAGGATATTGAGAAGGTTGTTGGAGATTATTGATGTTAAGAAATTGATTTTCTGATTCAGTATGATGTTGCCATATCTTAAGAAGCATGTTTTGATGAGTATTAAGTGGTCGGTAAGTGACACAGAAAGAATGTGATGAATAAGAGGAGAAATAAGTTATTCAATGGGCAACTATTACCGAGTTAGACAATGATGGGATCATGATGTTTAGATTGTTTTGATATCCTACAAATGTTGTTGATTGTAAGGTTAATACTATACTATGTCACCGAGCAAGGAACCTAGTCGGTAAACCCTAATGTTATCGATATCGGTTAATGAAGGCGGATTGTCTACCGAGTAAAGTTTAGTATTTACCGAGTTGCAACCGAGTTATGACAAAGCACATTGGATGAATGAAAGCATTATTTAATGAAGGACAATGATTAGTTGGAGATGTATAAATGATTGGTATGCCACGCATGAAGTTTGTTAAGGATCTATGGCAATGAAAAATTGACAGGAAGATCTACAGTGTAGATTGAACCGCAATAACCTTGCACAAGTTCCAAGAAAGGACAGCAAGTCCCTAGGAAAGGTAAAACATTTTTAGATCGAAGGATGCATTGAACCTAGTCAAATTTGAATATCTGATGGCTAAGATTGATCATGGGAAATGTGATCAAGGAGATTAAGCGGTTAGAATTGTTTATAAATAAGAAATCATTGATGAACAATGTATGCGGGCAAGTGTAAGGATAGGGATGCTACATAGTGATTACCGAGCACAGAAGCTTGGATACCTATTTGAATAACAGAGTAAGGAGCCCAACAGAAGACTAGATAAGTCTTATGACTAGATTGTTTTGAGCAAATAAGAATCTTCTTTAGCATTTTAGATGTGAAGTTGTAGATATATTTTATTACTGTTATTTTGTAAGTAACAGAAAATATCTTAACCAAGTGGACTTAACAGTCTTATTTGTAAACCCTCTAGCAAGGTAACATTCTAAATGAGTGTTTGAAATCCTTTAACAAGGTCACTTCTAACAAAGTGAAGATCCTAACAGATCCGAGGGAAATCCCTTAACTGGGTCACATCTAGCAATGTGTTTGTAATCTTTAATAGGATTTGCTTTTAACCGAGCATACTCTAGAAGAGTATATTTCTTAATGGGTCTGAAATCCCACAGTGGTTTTTCCCTATTTGGGTTTCCACGTTAAATCTGGTGTTATATGTGTTATGATGTTTATGTGTTTGCATGTTTAGAAGTTTTTGGTTATATTGCTGAAGTATATGTTATCGAGGTTGAATCTTTTGATTTTATGGAACATTAAGTTTGTATGATTCACCCCCCCTCTCATCTTGTTAGCTATTGGCATCAGTACTTTACATTTAGTATCAGAATTTAACATCTGGTTCCAAAAATAAAATGCAAGGATCTTCATCCTTTTTCTCCACACTGGTTTCCTCTGAGACTTCAGGAAATTCATCCAATCGAACATCAACACTCTCAATAATTCTCTATGTTTAGTTGTTAAAACATTTGTAGGCCTTACTCTTGGTGGAATAACCAAGAAATATACCTTCATCACTTTTAGCCTTAAATTTGCTAGCACAGTCACCTCTCTTAATAAAACATTTGCTGCCAAATATCTTGAAATAGCTAACATTAGGTGATCTATGATACCAGTATTCATAAGGAGTCTTATCCTTACCTCTCTTTACCAAAATCCAGTTCATAGTGTAGACAACTGTGCTGACAACTTCTCTCCAAAAAGTTTTCGCTACACCTCCTTGTATTAACATCATCCTAGCAGCTTCAACAACTGACCGGTTGTTTTTGTCTGTAATACCATTCTGCTTGTTCCCAAATGCACACCCCAATGAAAAATTGTAGGTGATTGAAGGTATTTTCATTGATGGCAACCTTACAATCATATGATACCGGCAGGCACCGGCACCGGCAAATTCTACACCGGCATACAGTTCATCGACACCGAAAAGAAAGATTATCGGCACCATGGCCGACATGAATTTTGTTTTATTTATATTTTGTATTTAATTGTAAAATCCTTTTGTAAGATGACATGGCAGATTGTAATATGACTCATATAAGTATGAGATCTTGTAGATCATTTAGGATGTGAATATGGTTAGGTAATTGCAGACCTAATGTGTGAATTGTAAGGTAGACTTTGGATAAGGGTTTATGATTATTGAAAAGCTTAAACTGGTACTCAATCTGGCATAGTAGATGCTGATCTGAAGCAGTACATGACATTGGATTTGTATAATCCATTTTTGTAAGTCAGTGAGACTTGTTTTGTAACTGAGCAGTGATCTCTAGGCACTTGGCCTTCCTGCATGTGCATGCCCCTATTGTAAGAGTAATATTCTCTTATTGGCCAGTAAGCGAATATTGTGGGTCACGAATCCCATCAAGGTTTTTCCCACACTGGGTTTCCTCATTAAAAATATTTTGTTATCGTGTGTCTTTCATGTTGTGGTTGTTATTCTTATTTACTGCATTAATTCTAGTTTACCGATACATAGTTTTGAGTTCCTTTTCATATTATAAGTTACAAAAATTCTATTATCAATTAGATACTTATTCACCCCCCCTCTCAGTATCTTTGGGAATCCCAACAATTGGTATCAGAGCTTGGTCCTCTATTTTCTAAATCCTAACAACTTGAGGAAGATCCTGACACTGGTAGAGATGGAAAACTTGAGAAAGCAATTGTAAACAACTCTTTCAAACTATGATACAGAAAAAGTGAAGAATATCAAACTTGAAGATGATCTAAAGGCTGCACAGGATATCATTCAAGGACTTCAAGAAAATCTCACTATCGCAGGGAATAAGAGAAGAGAACTTTGTGAAAAGATGCAGAGTGATGATGATGAAAAAAAAACTCTTAATGACCTTGTAAGCAAGCTAAGACAAGAAAATAGTGCAATGAAGAATGAGATGCAAGATATGACTATGAGATTTTGTAAAGAGACTAGAAATCAGAAGAAGAATGAAGATAACTTGGCTAGAAGAATCAATGATGCTGCAAATGAAAATCTAAGACTCATTAGTCATGAGAATGATATGCTAAATACAGATCTAATTCACTTAGAACATGACAAAACTGAACTCATGAGACATAAAGATTTCTTGGAAAATGAGTTGGCTACTGCAAATCAACATAAGGAGAAATTCAAGAAAATTTCAGAGGAACTTGATGACATGCTGAAGAATCAAAAACCTAATGGTGATACAAATGACCTTGGCTTTGAAGTTGGTGAAAGCTCTGGTACTGCAAACAATCATGATCACAACAAACTGGTAAGACAACCTAATGCTTATAAATTTAATGGGAAATGCTTTAACTGTAACAAATATGGTCATAGAGAAAATCAATATAGATCTAGAAATTATCAAAACACTAATACATCCACCAGTCAATGTTCTAAATGCAACAAAGTTGGTCATAATTCATAAAATTGTAGAATGAATGTAAGATGTTATATTTGTGGAAGATTTGGACATCTACCTAATCAATGCAAAACACATACTGGCATAGGATATGGGAAAGCTATTCAGAAAAACAATAGGACTTGTTCTGCTTGCAACAAGATTGGACATATTGCAAAATTTTGTAGAAGTAAGACATCACCGGTAAATAATAAAGGACCCAGCTTGAAAGGTAAAGAAAAAGTTGAAGAGGTAAAGCAAGAATTCTCAAAGCAATGGATTAGAAAGTTAGATCAGAATGTTGATGGGAATACTCCTCCACTGGTAGAACAGAGTATCACTCCACCGATAGGAGATTCTTCATCTAACTAAGAAATAATCCTTTGGGAGTTTGGCAACAAATTGAAAAACATGCTAATATACCCTCGGTTGATGGTGAGAAGTTGGATTACCTCTTTACCGACAGATGAGTTAAGTTTTGACTTAACTGACATGCATTAAATGTGGTAGTTGGAGAAAATAACATTATAAAGAAAGTGTTTTTGCTCTTTTTTCATTCACCGAGCATTCAAATCTCTGAGAGCGCAAAAATCTCGAGCGAAGGAATCCTTAGCAAAAAAGTGAAGCAGTTCATCCAAGCTCTCATCCTAAAGGCAGATTGAGGTATTTATAACTATGGCTTCTTCATTAGTACCTGAATTTATTGCAAACCCTACCATGATTGAGGTTATCAAGCGCCCTAGACTTGTATTCAAACTAATTCCCAAAATTGCGAAGAAAGATGATACCCTAGGAGCATTTTCAAAAATACTTAAGGGAGTAGTTAATGCAGAGGATCCTAGAATGTATATACATTGTCATATTGAGGAACTAGGAGATAATGAAATTAAGAACATGTATAAAATTGTAATATGTGATGTAAATCGTAATATCAAACCGGAACACAAGGTAGTGGAAACCCTAGGTTTTGTGGATATTCTTAACATCCCTAAATTTCCTGAAGATGTGATAATAATAGTCCTAAGCAGAGTCCATGGTGAATTCTTTTGGTTGGATTCCATCCATAAGATCACTAAAGAGGCAGTTAGGGCAGTAATAGGCTTACCTTCCACCGGTAGCAGGCCTGACAGAACTAAGAAAGTTTCTAATGACACTGTGACAAACTTAACCAGCACAACATTTGACAAAAGATCCCTAAGAGTCAATGATGTGAAGGACATCAATGTCAGATTTGTCAGTATGATTCTTGGCTATAAGGCTACACATGCAAATAGGTTAAACTCAGTATCCAGCCTATGTATTAAAAGTGCATATGACATGGTAAATGATAATGCAAGAATAAATGTGTGTGAATGGCTTAAAGATGAATTGATAGACAACCTAAAGAAAATCAAAGGTGATAAGAAGGAAACTTTCAGATTTGGAAATCTGCTTGTATGTTTAATGCTATACATTACCAAGGAAGTACCCGATATTGGTAGGGAAGAATTTGGTTTTGATATACCGGTAGGAAAGCAAATGTTGTATATATTAAACAACATGGGAGATGATAGAGAGAAACATATAAATGAACATTTTCAAGCACTGAAGGCTAGAATGAAGATAAAAATAAGGCTATCTCAAGCAATTGCTGATAAATATAAAAAAGAGATATGCTTTGTAATCAAGAAAGATGAAATTTGGATGGAAGCAATTGTCCCTAGGACTATATGGGTAACCGAGATGGGATATGAGACATATGATAATATAATTGAGACTTATGCAAAAGCCCTCCTTGAAGCACCAAAGGAACCTTCTGAGAAAGTTTTTGGAAATGCAAAAACAATTGAGAGTAGTATTCAATCTCAGAAAAGAGTCAAGAAAATTGAACAGATAGTGAGGAAGGGAACTAGACAAGCTAAAGAAATAAAAGAAGATGTATTAATAAAAACTAGTATTAAGGAAAGTGAACTGGAAGGACTTCAACTGGAAGCACATCTTTCACCGGTTGCAACTTCTTCTGACAGTGAGATACCAACTGTATTCAAAAGGGTAGAAAGGAAAAGAAAACCCTCACCGACACCCTCACCTACACCCAGAAGAACAAGACAAAAGAAATAGGAAGTTAGGCTTCCAACTAAGAAGTTAACTCCAAAGAAAAAGAAGGAAACACAAGCTATTTCTCCACTAGACAAACTTCTAAATGAAATAACTGAGGATGGAAAATTGAAAAATATCAGCAAGTTGTATAACACACTTTCCAATGATGATAAAGAGAGCATAGAGAATAGTGTAATTTTACACTTAGACATATACAAGAAATTTTTGATGGAAATTGTTGATGATATACCTAATGATTTATACAGAAGACTAGAAGCTAGAAGGGTAGCTATTGTTGAGTTAGACAAAAAGATAAAAATAGAAAAATTACTTGCAGTTCACCCAGTGAACTCCACTAAAGTGATAGATAAATTAATCAATGAGGCCAACTGGACAGTATTTTCAACTGGTCACTGACATGTAGCACTAATGGCAAGTAGAGTGAATGAAATCACTAAAGAAACTATAGATCAATGGGATATATTCTTTGTTGAAAAAGAGAAACAAGAATAACTTAAAAGACCTAAGACCATCAGAGTCTACCAAAAGGACAAGGATAAGGGGAAAGGTAAGTTAGGTGGACCTCCAAACCTAAAGATATCTAACAACTTGCCCCCACCTCTTTCTGATACTCCACTGGTAGAAACTGTTGACACACAACTAACAACAGAGAATGTGGAGACTCCTCATGAGGATACAAATCCTGAGTCTAAAATTTTGTACACTATGAACATAGACACCCAAGAGGTAAATATTATGGTAGATAAGGAATCAACTGAGAAGACAGATGTGGCAATAGAGCCACCGACAAAAAATATTGGAATTGATAACATTGGAATTTGGGAACAAAAACAAACTAAAGAATCAAATGATCCCCCAAACACTAGAAAGGTAGAGACCACAGATGTGCATATTGTTGCATCTACTGAGCCACCAAAAACTACAGAAACTGAAAAATGAACTAAGTCACCGGTAGTAGACAACAGAGAGGTGAACAAAAAGAAACCGACAGTGGATACCACTGGTAAAGCATCAGAAAAACTGATAGATAACACTGAGAAACAATCAGAAAAACTGACAGATGAGAGCATAGTGAAATGGATAGAGACAAAAGTAGAGAAGCAGTTAGAGGCACAGGTTGAGTAACAAGAACAAAAAAAGGTTGAGGTACAGGTTCAAACAGAGATAGTGCCACCTTCATCTGAAAATCCCAGACCTTTGGTAGTGGAAATGAAAACTCAAATAGATTCTCCTGAGAAAGAGGAAAGCAAAGCTATCACTACAACCGACAGACTACAGATTGTGAGGACAGTTGGACAGTCATCCGACACATCAATGACTAAATTCTAGCCTACAAATGTGACAAAGGTACTCTTGGAGTCAATAAAGAAAATAACAGTGTAATACACAAGCCTACAAGGCTATAGATGACACATTACCAATTTTGAAAATGATAGCTCCAAAGTGTAACATAGATAATAAAGATTCTTTGAGCCAATTAGATACATTGTCTAAATATATAACTGGCAATCTAATTACACTGGACCAGATAAATGAAGACACATTCAAAGAGAAAATGAATAAGGAGAAAGAAAAATTCTTTGAGGAAATAGCGAAGAAGAATAAGGAACAAATGGACACCTTATTACCGACACTAGGAGAAACAATTTTGGATTTCAAGAAACTGTACAGAGATACCAACAAAACTGATATTTTGACAGAGGACATAGATTCAGAGATCAACAAAGCACAAGAAGAAATCAACAATATTGCTGACAACTTAATAGGAACATCAGATTCATTTTTGGAAGTTGAAAAGAATATTGCAGATCTTGAAGAGAAAATTGAGAAGTTAGAAAAAGATAAAGAAAAGATAAAGGTTAAGGCAAAGAATTTAAAATGCAAACCAGGCCCTAAACTAGATTACCTCATTTCTTTGAGAAAAGAAATTTCTGAGGCTTTGGTTCTAGGTCTTAAGACACTGGAAGAGAAAATGCACATACTCACTAGTACAATTCAAAGAATAGAAGCGACATTAAAGGACAACGAAAGGTTCAACGACACTCAAAATTTTGCATTGGCGACATCTACCAGATTGTAACCCATCGATTATAAGGTTCTAGGAAGGAACCACATTCCACTGATAGTGAATGACAGTCTTTGTCATTGATGCCAAAGGGGGAGTAGTGGAGATGAGAAAAATGGTCAGAAGAAAGACATCATCAGCTCAAGAGGAGCACACATTTTGATAACACAGTTTTGGTAAGACAATTTTGGTAAATTCTTTATGGACATCATTTTTGGACACTTTTTGGATTTTTCTCATGAGTGTTGCCATCAATGCCAAAGGGGGAGATTGTTGGCAAATGCACACTCCAATGAGAAATTGTAGGTGATTGAAGTTATTTTCATTGATGGCAACCTTACAATCATATGATACCGATAGGCACCGACACTGATAGACTCTACACCGACATATAGTTCACCGACACCGAAAAGAAAGATCACCGACACCATGGCTGACAAGAATTTTGTTTTAATTATATTTTGTATTTAATTGTAAAATCCTTTTGTAATCTGGTATGGCAGATTGTAATATGAATCATATAAGTATGAGATCTTTTAGATCATTTAGGATGTGAATATGGTTAGGTAATTGTAGATCTAATGTGCGAATTGTAAGGCAGACTTTGGGTAAGGGTTTATGATTATTGCAGAGCTTAAACCGGTATTGAATCTGGCATAGTGATGCTGATATGAAGTAGTACATGACATTGGATTTGTATAATCCATTTTTGTAAGTCAGCGAGACTTCTTTTGTAACTGAGCAATGAGCTCTAAGCACTTGGCCTTCCTGAATGTGCAGGCCCCTATTGTAACAGTAATATTCCCTTATTGGCCAGTAAGAGAATATTGTGGGTCACAAATCCCACCGAGGTTTTTCCCACACTGGGTTTCCTCATTAAAAATATTGTGTTATGGTGTTTCTTTCATGTTGTGGTTGTTATTCTTATTTACTGCATTGATTCTGGTTTACCGGTACACAGTTTTGAATTGCTTTTCATATTATAAGTTAAGAAAATTCTATCACCGGTCAGATACTGATTCACCCCCCCCTCTTAGTATCTTTGGGAATCCTAACACTGTTGTGGTGTCCTTGGTGCAAAAATCTACTGTTTGATACCATTTTCTTCACAATATCTAGTGAATTCCTCAGAAGTAAATTCACCGCCTTGATCAGTCCTTAGACACTTTATCTTCTTACCACTCTCCTTTTCAGGTAAGGCCCTGAATGCCTTGAAATTACTAAATGCTTTAGTTTTATCCTTCAAGAATGTGATCCACATGATTCTTGAGAAATCATAAATGAAGATCATAAAATATCTATCACCTTGAATAATTTTAGTCCTTATTGGTCTACAAAGATCTCTATGAACCAAATCTAATAGATGTTCCACTGAAAAAGATTTTCTCTTGAAAGTTGAGGATATCATCTTTGCCAATTGACATTCCTTACATAGAGTATTAACTAGTTTGTCCAACTGAGGCAAACCTCTCACTGTCTTGGACTTACTATCTTTAACAATGTTATCAAAATTTATATGACAAAATCTCTAATGCCAAATCCAACTATCATCTATTTTTGCAATTAAGCACTTGCTGACTTTAGGATTCAGGTGAAACAGGTTACCTTTAGTTTGCTTCTTGGTTACAATCAGTTTACCTTTTCTCCCATAGATTTTGCACATACCATTTTTAAACTCCAATGGCTATCCTTTGTCATTGAGTTGTGCAACACTCAAAAGATTATGCTTTAAACCTTCAACCCAATAGACATCATTTGCACTGCTCTTTCCATTAAGAGAAATAGTTCCCTTACTTTTAACCATGCAAGGTGAGTCATTACCAAATCTTACAACTCCGCCATCAAATTCCTTCAAAGAAAAAAATTTGCTCCGATCACTAGTCATATGATGTGAATAACCACTATCAATGATCCAATCATCATAATTATCCATTCGAGACACTAACGCCTTCTAATTAGATATCTCCTCTTTAATGGCTACAAACACAATGTCTTCATTAACATCACCATCAGATTCTTCATCAGTGATACCACCATCAACTACAATAAGACAATCTCTTTTGTGTTTTCCCTTATACATCTTGAATTTCTCTCTCTTGTGCTCATTATCACCATTAGGACAGTTAGCTGCAATGTGTCCAATCTTGTTGCATGCAAAACATTTCAAAGGTAATTTACCTTTATATTTACCAGTACTTATGCGCAACCACTTGGCCAACAATGCTTCAAGCTCAACCAAACTGTAGTCATCATCAACTTCTCTGCTGGATCTAGATTCATAACTATGACTGACATCTCTAGTTTTCCTCATAGATGGGTTAGAAACAAAATCTCTAAATGTAGACTCAAATTTATGAACACTACCATCATAACCATTTAATTCAAAAGTATTAAGCTTATCAATGATGGAGTCAAGGTTTACCTTAGTTTTGTCATTAGAATTTACCTCCAGAATGGCTGCAACTCGAATAGCGTAGACCGGTAGCAGGGTTCTCGGTACCTTATTATTCACTATGGCATCTTCCACTTTAGCACCTGTACTCTGAATCTCACCAACTATATCTTTTATCGTTTGACCATACTATTGTATATTCTCTACTTTAGCCATCTGCATGTCATCAAACTTTCCTCTTAGACTCTCTTCTTTCAAAATATTTACATGTTCATCACCGCTATAAATCTCTTCAAGTTTCTTCCATACATCATATGCAATCTCAAGACCATGAACATCTACATATTCTACATCAGACAAGGAACTGATAATAGCCTCTAATTCTTGATTGTTTTCTTGTTTCTCTTTCTTCTAATCATCAGTCGTAATCGCACTAGGTGCAATATATTGAGTAACAACATGTTCCCAGTATTCATTTCCTAGACTCTTGATATAAATTTTCATTCTATCACTCCATCTTCTATATTTCTCTTTATTAAACTTCAGACCTTCCTTCTTCATCTTGATCTACAAGATATTTACCTCAAGCTGTTAGGCTTACACCTTAGAGGACCTGAGATGCTCTGATACCAATTGATGGTATGATGAAAGAATAAGAATCTGGTCAACTATTGAGAGGAGGGGGGGGGGGGGTGAATCAGTAGATAGAAAAATTGATACTAACTTCACTAATCTCAAAATCAATCTCTCAAAGTAAACTTAGAACTATCAATGCAATATCACTGTCAAGATAAAAACCCTCAAGATAAACCAGTTGACTGTTACAACAGACTAACAGTAAACAACTTGAAACTCATAAACATCCAAATACTTTTACTGATATCTTCATTTCATATTGCTTCTGGTTATCATGACTTATCAAAGTGGATTAAGTGGTTAAGAAAATCAACCATAAGAACATAACCACAAAAACATTCACCACTTGACACAATATTTTTGACGTGGAAACCCAAATAGGAAAAACCATGGTGAGATGAGACTCACAAGATAACTATATTAACTCTTCTGAAGTTCGCCCTGTTAGGAGTCTAGTCTGTTAAAGCTTTACAAAAGTCCAGTTAAGAACAAATCCTATTAGGGACCACCCGATTAAGGGATTGAATATAATTCCTTGTTAGAAGCAATACCCTATGAGGAGTAACCTTGATAGAGGATTTGAAATCCAAGCTAATGGATAACCTGGTTAGAGGATTTGAATAACACCAAGCTTGTCAGATCTTACCCAGTTAAGGGATTTTACTACTGTAATTATTAGAAAACAATAGTAGTTTGTTGATCTATTTGAATATCACTACACTTGCTTGTTCAGATCCTTTTCACGATCCTATCAACCTTTACTCAAACTACAGATACATCATCCAGTTTGACAACCACACACTCAACTGAAACTTTGCCAACTCTTAAACTAAACAACTCATTTCCCTTATAAACAAATCATTTAGGTCAGTAACACAATAAAAAACCTAATTCTCTCATAGAGATTACAAACAAGTCGGTTCAAGTATGAGCATTGGATTACATAACAATCTTTACATATCATCCAAGAAAGCCTTGACCACTCCTTGACCACCACTTCATTGAACTCAATAACTCATCACATGCTTTTCATTACATGCAATATAAATGCCCATTCCCTAGAAAAAAACCATTACATCAATGCACCAAAATCACTTTGAAACTCTCTTCATATAATAAGAATATGTGTCATAATCATTACCGCTCATCATCAGATCATAAACCAATATAACCAATTCACCAAACTTAATCGGTTAGGGTTTATCAAATCAATAGGTAGTGTTTATCAGTTTAACTCTCCAATACTTAGCAATATTGGTTCACTCCACAAACTTACCTACCAGTTATTGTTTCCTTCACTAGCTCTTCCTACCGGTTACAAAACAATATTACAACAATATCATTACCGGTTAATTGACATGAATGACAACATAACATATCATCAATGCAATCTTCATGCAAATGCCAACACTACCAATAGTGGGTGGGCCAACATGACGTGTAGTAGAGGATGTCTGCATGCTGCCTTTTGCCGACATTGCAGTCGACAATACAGGTGGGGCTAACCTTTGAGGAGACAACATTTTCATAGGAACATTGACAACACCTAAAGAATAATACATTAAATATATGAAAACTGCAAGAATTTTAAACAAGGATGAAGCTTTATTATGAACATTGACAGTATCAAGTATGATGTGTTTTGGGTACTCAATGTGATAAGCCAAGAAAGTGATAAGGCAAGAAAATCATCATCACCTGAACTACCCACAATACCTTGATCATGGCCACCAGGTTGATGAGGATGCATAAAATCCTGTAAAAATAACATGTACATATTTTAGTTAATGACATAAAAAAGAATAAAATATAAACCATTATTGAACTTTTGTTATAATTAAAGCTTTCATTACTGCTTACTTGCAAGTTTTGTGCTATCTGCATCAAATGTTGCACCCTCTCTTTTATTTCATTGGTCTGAAGGCTCATGGATGCCAAATCAAGAATCTCTCTCTTAATTTTTCTAATAGACTTTTCCATCATTTCTATAGGGTTTGTGGTTGATGTGATGTCATCATCGCATAATACTATTGAGTCCACATCCCTATAGAGGTGCTAAGGTACTGCAGGTCCCTTTCCCTTTCCCCAAACATCTATCTGTGACAAGAATATTATTAACACTATAAAAATTACTCCAAAACACTCAAGAAAAGAACATAATAATGTTACAATTTGCTTCTATCTAATTTGTACAATTACAATGAGGTTTACCTGCTCGGTAGAAGTGTCATGACCTACATCCATGTTTGTGCTATGTGATGGATCTATGTCACCCTGTGACAAAGAAAAAATATAAAAATGTTAGCGAAATGAAACCAATAGACTTAGCAAAAAAATAAAATAATAAAATGGTATATTGGAGTCATTAATTGAAGGTTGGTTAATTTAAATGGTATATAGTATGTACCACCCCCATGATAGTAACTTTTTTTGTATCTATATGATTCAAATTTTAATCGATTAGCAACTCTTTCCCTACACTTATTGATTTTATCGCACATACAAATACATGATTTTCCTTGTGTGCCTCAAATATGCAATTGGGTTGCTTATTAGCTGACCCAGGTCGCTTAACATTTTTAAAACCTGCAATATTCCCTATTACTTTTGGCCTTCCATCAATGTATACAACCACTCATTTACTTTGATCATTATCTTTTTGTTGTATATAATTTGCTGACAGTGCATACCTACGCATACTTTTTTTATATCGAACAATCTACATCCTGTTATTGTAATTGTAACAAGGTCCGACAAACTCCATCAATTCAGCAACTTTGTTGTAACAGACCTTTATGTCATCCATGGAAAATAGGCCCAAACCATGTAATGATGAAGGTGCTATGCGATATATCCTATCGTTAACACAAAAATCGGTGTTTATTGGATGAAGCTCCTTGTGTACCCATTATTTCTATAGATGTTTGTACCTCAAGGGCACCTCAATGTTGCCTTTGGTCTCATCATCATAAAAACATGACCCCCCTTTAGCAAGGAAAAATTCCATGCTTTTATTGAATTTTCTTCTAATCTTTTGACCTCTAGTTGATCTCCCTATTGTAGACCTACTACATGTCTCACTTTCATTTTCTATTCTTGCATTTCCCTCACTCAAGGAAGACACATCTGACAAATACCTATTTGGTGGTACCTGCACTCCATCAAATGAGAGAGTTAGTTGGTAATGAGAGAGATATTTTGCAAATGAGGGTAATCTTGATGAAGAAGTCAACCCTAAAGTTGATGTTGAGATTAGAATTTGAATAAGTCCAACTAGGGCCTCAAGTGTTGATAATTGTATTAGATTTGCTGCTAACATCGAGGTTTGAAAAACCGAGGAAGATTGTTTTCCAAGTATTTTTTTTAAAATAAACTATTTCTATAGGGTGTATTGACTTATACCTGTCGATCTAGGAGACTATGCAGGATCCTTGTCAAAGGGGTTTAAGTTCCTGCACATGTAATTCAATTATCTTATGTTAGCTAAAAATTACATGATATGTATACTAAAAATTACATAGTACACAACATGAACAATATGAACTTTGTAGACATGAAGAGTATTAAAAAAAATGTTGTCATCATAATCATTATAATTTTTTTAATTCCTTATCTTTACTTTATGTAGACTATTCAGGATCCTCAACTAAAGGATTGACGTTGTCTGTAGTCAATTACCTATTTCCACCAAGGGTGATAGCACCACACAAAATATATACATGAAATCAACACCATCAATTGAGCATCATAAGCATCACATATATGTCATCATAAACATGTAATCCATCACATATGTATCATAAATCACCATCCATCACATAGGCAATAAATAATCCACATTCTATAAATAAACACAAAGTTCAAAAAATGTCACATGTATCATCATAAACATGTAATCCATCACATATGTATTTTAAATCAACATCCATGGCATAGCTAATAAACAATCCAAATTCAATAAATAAACACAAAGTTTAAAACATGTCACATTAATAGTCACTCTCCCTATCTCCATCTCCTTGGGGTAGCATAGTTCTACTATGAGGACCTGCTAGAGGTGGAACATGAATTAAAAACATTAAAAGGTGCACCATGAATTAATTATGTAATGACATTAGAATTCAAAACATAATGAATTAATTATGTAACTATATAAGTGAAATAAATTTCTATCAAGAAATCAATATTAAATAGATAATATACTGATCACATACCTCATACATTTCATTCATGTCATTGATCTTTTTCTTAATCCAACTCATCATCATGACCATCATGATCATCATCGCCATCATCATCATCATCATCATCATCATCATCATCATCATCATCATCATCATCATCATCATCATCATCATCACCATCATGATCATCATATTCATCACCATCACCATCACCATCACCATCACCATCACCATCACCATCACCATCACCATCACCATCACCATCACCATCACTATCACCATCATCATCATCATGAGCTTCTTCTTCTTCATCATCATTGATTAACTATCGATTGTGATCATCATCTAAATCATATTATACTTCTTTGGTATCTTCTTCTTCCATCACATTATACTTTATTGACCTTCCTCTTGGATCATGTCTAACAACAAGTGAGCAACCTGGTTTATGTGGAACCTCTGAGGAAAATACTTGCTCACATTGGCTTGGAAGAACATAGGGCACATCCCCAACTGGTTCAAATGACCTTGTATTAACCATTGTAAAACCATTATCATGTTCAATAATAGTTCTATCAGAATCATTTTCATTGAGTTGTAGCCTGTACCATTTGACAATGAACAAAACTAATTTGAAGGAATTAAAGTCACACTCAAGTATATTATCCAAAATACCATAGTATCGATTTTGAGACGCTTGAGGATGTATGTCATTTCTCGATGAAATTTTTGTCACCTCAAAGATTGTAGTTATCCCATAATCACAAGTTTTCTTCATGTCATCCAACTTTTTGATGCAAATTTATGACCATTGCAGCACATAGCATTGTGGTGTTTGACCTGCAATATGTCAAACATGTAAAAATTATTGCATCGTGAGTTGATAAACATATGGGTGATTAATAAATTTATACGTACCTATTTATCTCTTAAATCATATGCTAAATCAATTTCCCTTTGCATAACATTGGAATCTCTATTATGATGAGCTTCTTTAACCAATGAAGCCACACCTTCCCATGTTAATGTGCGACCAAAATGTTGACAATGTTCAATCCATACCATCATCCAATCAAGATTGTTTGCAATATACAAATGTAGGGCATCCCACTCTCAACCAACTGTACAAAAAATAAATAGACGTCTTAGAACCGATTTATTTTGAAGATTAAGAATTAATTAACTACAATAACATCTTATAATTACCTCTCACTTTCCTCAATATACCTTTCCCCATCAAGTACTCCCCTTCGAATTTGTTAATGGGGTTGGGATCCCAAATGCAATCCAAGTGGATCTTTTCTGCAAACTTAGGAAGATATTAAAAAATGTACAACATAGTCTGGTATACCATATATCCCTCCATCATAGAATGCTTAGGATGTGCTCTTTGTCGAACCAAAGCCTTCAAAAATTTCAACCACCTACAAGACATTCAATACGCAAAAATATATATTACATAACAAGTAAAAGAAATTGCAAATATAATATCTATACAACAAATTGAACAAATATCACTACTTACCTCATGTATTTTCCAAGATCATATATGACTTGCTTGACATTATTGTCAAAGTGGTCTGGGAGAGATAGAGGTATGTTGCTCCTATTCCAAATCAACCTCATCCACCAACATTGTCTAAGGACATGGACAATGATTGCAAAGCAAGAGAAGCACTTATGAGCGCATTATCAGATCAACAAATCATGAAATTATCAGTTCGATCTACTACTAAAGCTATTTGGGACAAAATGGAAACACTAAATGAAGGAGATACCACTATCAAGATTGCAAAATTAGAATGTTACCAGGTCAAATAGGAAAATTTAAAAATGGAAGAAGATGAAATAATTTCTACATTTATGGAAACAGTTAATGAAATTGTTTTAGGAATACAATGTTGTGGAGGATCCTTAAGTGAAGATGAAATTGTGTCTAAAGTTTTAAGAGGATTTCTATTGACTTACAAAATGAAAGTGACTGCTATTAATAAGATGAGAAAAATGCCTAATACTCTAGTTTCCAGAGATACTTTGGTTGGAAAACTTTCAGCATTTGAGCTTGAAGAATTTGGTCTTGTTGCTACCGTAAAGACTGATTTAGCTTTTAAAGCATCATCATCATCTGACAAAACTGATTGGAAAGAAATTTATGCAAAAGAACTTGAAGAACTTGAAGCACTATTTGCAAGGAAAATGCCTAAAGGTCTAGCAGGAAGTAAGTATGAAGGTAAAGCACCTTTCAAATGTTTTAATTGCAGTAAAGTTGGTCATATGGCTTCTAGGTGTCCTAATAGACATGCAAGACTAAGGGAGGAAGCAAAAAGAACATATAAGCCTAACCTTGAGTATCAGAGATACAAATTTAAGAAAAATAAAGATAAGTCATCTTACTATGCAGTTGAAGGTATTACAGATGATTCAGATGAAGATCTAGTAGACAACAGATGGGCTTTTGTTGCAATAAAAGAAGATCAACTGACACCTATTGTCAAACCGGTAGAGCAGGCACTGGCAACAAAAATTGAAGAAAAGGATGAATTTATTATACATTCTAGATGCTCGCATCATATGACTGGTGATAAAAGCAAATTCTTATCTTTTTTAAGAAATTCATGGAGGTCTAGTAAGGTTTGGAGATGATAAAGCTTGTTTAATCAAAGGAAGATGCACTATATCTTTGGATGGTAAGCATAATACTGACAATGTTTATTATGTAGAAGGTTTAAAGAAAAATATTTTGAATGTTGGTCAGTTAGTTGAAAAAGGATTTCAATTACAATTAAAGAATGGGAAATGGAAAATCAAAAACAAAATTGGATTGGAGATTGCAACCGGTAATTAGACTAAAGGTAATATCTTTCACTTGAATACTACTGATAAAACATATTTGATTGCACACATTGATGAAAGTTGGTTATGGCATAAGATACTTTGTCATGTGAATTTTGATTTCATTGCAAAGATCAGTTCAACTAAGGCAGTAAGGGATTTACTTAAGATTGTAAAACCTCATAATTCGGTATTTAAGGAATGTCAACTGGGAAAGCAAGTTAGAACATCATTTAAGAGCATTACTGAGAAATTCAATAATATTCTTGATTTAATTCATACTAATTTGTGTGGTCCAGCAAGAACAAGAAGTCTACAAGGAGACAAATACTTTATGCTAATAATTGATGATTATTCTAGAATGTGTTGGGTTACTTTTCTCAGGGAGAAATCAGAAGCTTTTGAAAGATTCAAGGTATACAAGGAAATGGTAGAGAATGAAACCAACAACAAAATCAAATGTTTAAGATCAGATCAAGGAGGAGAATTTACATCTAGAGAATTTAATGCATTCTGTGAAGTGAATGGAATCAAAAGACAACTATCAACACCCCATACACCCCAGCAAAATGGAGTTGCGGAAAGGAAGGACAAAACTATTCTGGATGCAACAAGAACCATGCTAATGGAAGCAAATCTACCTCATGTGTGCTGGAGAGAAGCAGTGAATACAACAGTTTATACTTTCAACAGAGTTCACATCAAAAGTGAAACCGGTAAGACCCCTTATGAACTATGGTTTGGTCATATTCCTACTCTTAAGTACTTTAGAATATTTGGAAGCAAATGTTATTTTAGAAGAGATGAGTATATTGGAAAATTTGATTCTAGAAGTGATGAAGGAATATTTCTTGGTTATTCATCTAAAAGCAAGGCATATAGATATTATAATAAAAGGTTATAGAAAATCATTGAGAGTACTAATGTGAAGATAGATGAACACTTTAGAGGAGATTCAAGATCTATAGAACCGACAATTGAATGATTATAAATGAACCGACATAGATTGCACTAGTCAAAAATGAAGACCTAGTCACACTAGCATCATCAGAAAACTCAACTATGACTGAACAACAACAACATGTGAATATAAATCAGAACAAACCTAGGTATGTAAGATTGAATCATTCAGAGAATCAGATAATTGGAAACAAGAATCAATCTGTTATGAGTAGAGGAAGATTTGAAAATGAAGAGGTATGTTTAATTTCTCAAGTTGAACCGACATCTGTTATTGAAGCATGTAAAGATGAACATTGGATAAAAGGAATGTAAGATGAATTAGAACAAATTGAAAAGAACGATACTTGGACATTAGTTCCCCGACCTAAAGACAAAAATGTAATTGCAATGAAATGGGTATATAGAAATAAACTTAATGAAGATGGAGAAGTATTCAGGAACAAAGCAAGATTAGTTTGTAAAGGTTATTCACAAAAAGAAGGAATATATTATAATGAAAGGTTTGCATCGGTAGCCAGAATTGAGGCAGTTAGACTATTTCTTGCATTTGCAGCTTATAAGAACTATAAAGTTTATCAAATGGATGTAAAATGTGCATTTTTGAATGGAGATTTTGAGGAGGGAGCTTGCATTGAACAACTTGATGGATTTTCTTTGATAGATAATAAGGATATGGTTTGAAGGTTAAGGAAATCTTTATATGGATTGAAGCAAGCTCCCAAAGCTTGGTATGCTAGGTTGGATAAATATCTTTTGAAGCTTGGTTACACAAAAGGTAATAATGACAACAATTTGTATTACAAAGTTACCAATGATGATATTTTGGTTATTGAAGTATTTGGGGATGATATCATTTTTGGAGGTGAAGATGGATTATGTAAGGACTTTGCTAACATGATACAAAAGGAATTTGAAATGTCTATGATTGGAGAGATAAAAAAATTTCTAGGTTTGCAAAGTTCACAAACAGATAAAGGTATATTCATATATCAAACAAAATACTTGAAGGAACTTTTGAAGAAATTTGGTATGGAAAATTCCAAACTGGTAAGCGCTCCTATGACTACAACTGATAAATTGACATTGAAGGATGATTCAGCTCCTATTAATCCAACAAGGTACAAATCTATGATTGGAGGTTTACTGTATTTAACATAAACAAGACATGATATAATGAATGCAGTATGTATTGTTTCAATATTTCAAAGCAATCCTAAAGAAAATCATGAATCAACAGTTAAAAGGATTTTCTGGTACCTAAAAGGCACATCAAATCTTGGTTTATGGTATCCTAAAGATGAAAATTTTGATTTATGTGCGTACACCGATGCAAATTGGGTAGGAGATGTAGATGAAAAAGAGAGTACCACTGGCGGTGCATTCTTTCTTGGTAGAAGATTGATTTCATGGATAAGCAAGAAGCAGACTTATACATCATTATCAACAACAAAATCAGAATATGTTGCAATAGCAACTAATTGTACTCAGGTATTATGGATCAAGCAAATGTTGAAGGACATAAAGGTAAAATGCAAAGAACCAATAATTATCGATTGTGATAATTCAGAAGCAATTGATATATCAAATAATATAGTATTTCACTCTAAGACAAAGCATGTTTCTATTAAGTACAATTTTCTAAAAGAGAATGTTGAAGCAAATGAAGTGAAATTGGTTTATGTGAATACTAAAGAGAAAATTGCAGATATCTTTACAAAACATTTGCCTAAGGAAACATTTGAATATCTCAGAGAGAAGCTTGGGGTAATTTCCCCATCGGCAAAGACTTGAATGACGAAGATTGGCGTGAAATCGGCGGGGACTCTTTTTCCGTCTTTGATGAAGGAGAGCTACTTCTCAGGGGAGTAGTTAGCTAAATGCTATATTTTTGAATTATTAACCGATTTGGCATTTGATGTCAAAGGGGGAGATATATCTATGGCTATGGAAAAACCTTGTATTTGGGGAGAGATGATCATTCTACTTGGAGAGATGTACTTTGGTTTTTGTTTCTATTACAGAACTTTGTATTGAACTATCTTTGGGAGATCATTGGTTTATTGGTTTTTGGCATTCTGTTTTTGGCACTTAGATGTTTTTCCATCTAGTATTTCCATCAATGCCAAAGGGGGAGATTGTTGGTATTATGGATGACTTCGTCATGTGTTGCATTAGTTTTGTCATTGATGTTAACACTTGTCTTCTTGGAAGTTTACATTATGTTCACCGATATGGTAAGTGGCTTATGCATAGTCACTGGTATGTGTTCACCAACGGGTTATATTGTTCACCGGCAGTGATGTTGACTTGTTATCATCTGGAGATCATTTGGTTATGTCGAAGACATGGACTAGAAGTTTGGATTTTGTATTTTGCTTATTTTTCTAATTGGGTTGACATATTTGCCTTTACTGGTAGATAGGTCTAGGTTATGGACCAGTACATGTTATCTATTCCAGATGAGCACGACACATTATGGAGATTGTTTATTGATTGGATAATATGGTAAATGTATTGAAATGACATTTTGTATCGTATCAAGACTTACTTGTAATTGATTTAATTGTAATATCTTTAGTGAGCCGACCTATACATTTGGTCTTAGGTTTTGTATATATGATTGTAAGATCTTATTGAAGATAGGGATATAGGATTATGATATGAGTGCATTCGAATATTGAAGAGCGAAAATAAGCAGATCCTTGTGCAAATCACGCAGACATTATTTGAAGGTTGAAGGAAGGTTATGAAGGTGTTTTGACACTCATGTTTAGAGCTTAAACTGGTACTGAATCCAGCATTGCAGATGCTATTTTGAGCAGTACATTATCATTGGATTGAACCATCCAATTGTATAGTTATTGTGACTACTATTTTGTGATTGAGCAATGAGCTCTAAGCAATTGGCCTTTTTGCATGTGCACACCCCATTTGTATGCACTTACTATTTGTAGTAGTATCATCTAAATGTGGGTAAGGTTTCCCACCATGGTTTTTCCCTTACCAGGTTTCCACGTCAAAATATCTGTGTAATGTGTTGTGGATGTTGTTTCTCTTTTTATTTTATGTATTAAGTTAAATCGGTATTGCTATAACTGTTAATCTGTTTTATCAACACTTAATTTTTGTTTATCGGCATTAATTTGGATTACAATTTACTGAAAACTAGTTTACAACTGATTCACCCCCCCCTCTCAGGTTTCCTTCCCTGGTCCTAACAACCTCTATCAAGTCACAACAAAATGTTATCTATGGAAAGATATAAGCTATTTAGTTTTAATGGTATTCAAGGTTTCCCAAAACCTGTTCCTACTAAGGTTAGGGAATATTTACTAGATTTTAGTAGGAAAGGATCAGAATCAACACACCAACATTTGCAAGAGTTTTTTGATTTGATGGGAGATTTTGAGATAAGTCAAGAAGATATTCTCATGAAGTTTTTTGTTCAATATTTGAAGGGGGATGCTAGAGATTGGTTCTCTTATTTGCCAACATGTCCTATCTCTTCATGGGATGAACTTAAATCAACTTTCATGGAACAATTTGGTGAAAGAGTTGATCCAGGTTTAGTTATGAAAAGATTCATGGATATTCAAAAGAAGGAAGATGAATTAATTCCTTCTTTCAATCTCAGTTTTGCAAGAACAGTGGATGATATTCCTAGTAGCTATAGGCCCAATGATGCATTGTGTTTAGTTGCTTACCTAGCTACATTTGATGAGGAAATGAGCTATTTGCTGAGAGACAAGGATCCTAAAACCATGAATTAGGCCTATAGGATAGCAATGGATATTGAAAATAATCTAAAATATGGAATCCCTAAAGGTTATCTATCCATAGGAGTGTGTGGTCCTTTGATGTAAGATATCGAAGAAAGGTGTGAATCAGAAGGTAACAATCAATGTCAAAGCATTTGCATCACTACTGATCACACTAACCATATTAAAAATTATGACTTAAACAAAAATATGAGCGAAGAGAACTTGTCCCAAATAGTGGTTATTCTTCATGTTAGTGAAGAAAACATTAGTGAGATAATTTCAGTTATTACACCATATGACAACAACAGTAGTTTGTCCAGTAGGGAAATTCCACAAGAGATTCATTCATAGTCTTTTGTATCAGATAAATCCAATAGTGTGTATGAAGAATTGGAAAGTTGTACATTTGATGAAGAAAATGCTAGTACAAGATTTCAATGACATGATTTAAGTCTCTCAGAAATCAATTATGTGTGATAATGAAAATTTGAATGATGAGGTGCCACCATTTTTGATTGATAATGCTCTTGAGATAGAAAGTTGCATGGTGTGTTTAAATGAAGAAGGTAAGTCTCAGCCTATTCATATGCCACATGAATTCATCCAAAGTAATGTGCATGAAGTTTTAGTTGAGGTATGCATCCTTGAAAATAATGTTTTGAATAGTTGCATACCAGTTGTTCCATTACAAACATTTTTGCATTAAGAGACTCGGAAATTTATAAATAATAAAGGGATTATATCAGACAAATTTACGGATCAGCCATATAGTGAGTCTGCTTTGAGTAAAGAGTCTACTTCGTGTGAAGAATTGGCAAGTGGAGAGGATGAAATAGGTTGTGATGAAACCTGTTATTCTAATGATTTTGATGATTTCTTTAAATCTGATTTAGAAACATTTGTAACTAGTGAATATGAGGGTGATTTTCTTTCTGATGTTACAAGTGCTGACATCAAATATGAGAATGTGGAGTTCATTGCCATCATCCAAGGTTGTGAAGTGGATTAAGAAGATTGTTGCCTTGTTGCTCCACATGATACTTTGAAGTCAGCTTTGGAACCTTTTGTTGCACATAAGGATAGTTTTATTAAGAAGATGAATAATGCTGCCTTTTCATCATACAGTGACTTGAGTGTGCAAAATGTTGATCAAGAATTAGTGATTGTGTTAATGGTGTTGGAATTTGCATGAAGATTACATTGATGCACTATTTTGTTGTCATTGATTGCAATTATAACCAGTAATGATGTTGTGTTGATATTATTTTGCAACTCGTAGGTGAGCTAAGTGAAGGAAACCGATATTACTTGAGAAGCAATGAGATCAACCGGTAACCCTACCTCTTGATGTGCTAAACCCTAACCAATGGAGCTTGGTGAATCGGTTGTATTGGTTTATGATCAAATGATGAATGATAATGATTATGCCACATATGCATGTTCTATGTGAAGAGTTTCAAATGGTTTTGGCATGTAGAGATAACGGTTTTATCTTGGAAATGAGCGAGTTCATTGAATGTAATGGAAACCGCGTGATGAGTTACAGGAATCATTGAATTGGTGATCAAGGAGTGGTCGAGGTTGTCTTGAATGATGTGCAATGATTTCTATGTAATCCAATGGTCATACTTGAACTGATGTTTTTGTAATCTGTATGAGATCTTAGGTTTGTGATGTGTTACTGACCTATTGTTTTGCTTATAAGGTCAATGAGTTATTTTTTTATAGTGTTGGTAATTTTAGTTAAGTGTATGTGTGATTGGTTGCTGAAACAGAAGGTGTATCTGCAATATATGTGAACACAGATAGGATCATGGAAAGGATCTGATCAAGAAGAGTAGTACTATTCACCAGATCAACAAACCCCTATTGTTCTCTAACAATTACAACAGTCAAATCCCTTAACTGGGTAAGCTCTGACAGGATTAGTGCTATCTAAATCCTCTAACCAGGTGATCCATTAGCTATTGGCATTCTACACTCTTATGAGAATAGTTGATGTTGTCATTGATGGAAACCAACTGGAAATCATCTGGAAACCAATCGGTAGATACCAACACCAACAATAGATTTCTACATACATTGACAGGCACTTCACTAGCATCGACAATAATGCATATTGACACTCAAGCCGACATGGAATAAACTTTTGTTTATTGTTTTGTAATGTAATTATCCTTTGTAAAGCTGACAAGGTACATTGTAAAAGACTCATATATGTATGATATCTTATAGGTCATTTTAGGTATGGAAATGGATGAGAAGTATAAGGCAATTTTGTATAAGGTGATATAGTTGACAACGAAGGTTTTGGTTATTGTTTGAGCTTAAATCGGTACTGAACCTGGCATATGAGATGTTGTTTTGAGTAGTACATTGTATTGGATTTTGATAATCCATTTTGTAGTCAGTGTGTCTCCTATTTTGTGATTGAGCAATGAGCTCTAGGCAGTTGGCCTCCCTGCATGTGCAGGCCCCTCATTGTAAGTAGTATTTATTCATTGGCCAGTGAGTAAATATTGTGGGTCACAAATCCCACCGAGGTTTTTCCCACATCGGGTTTCCTCATTAAATATCTTGTGTTATGGTGTGTTCTCTATGTTGTCTCTATTATTCTTATTTACTGCATTAATTCTTTTTTATTGGTACACTATTTTCGAATGCAAAGTTTTAAATAAGTTTAAATATTCTACTAACCAGTTAGACATTGATTCATCCCCCCCTCTTAGTATCTTTGGGACTGTCATTGAATCTAACAATTGGTATCAGAGCTTGGTCCTCTATTTTTGAAAGCCTAATAGCTTGAAGAAGATTCTGACACCGGTACAAATGGAGAACTTGAGAACAATTGGAAGGAGCTCTTGAAGATTTTGATGCAGAGAAATTGAAGAACATCAAACTTGAAGATGATCCAAGGATTGCACAGGAATTCATAAAAAGACTTCAGGAGAATTTTGCTATTGCACAAAATAAAATAAAATAACTTCATGAGAAGATGCATAATGATGATGATGATGATGAAAAATAAACTCTTAGAGACATTGGAAACAAGTTGAGACAAGAAAACAATAATATGAAGAATGAAATGCAAGATATGACTATGAGGTTATGTAAAGATATTAAAGATAGGATGAAGAATGAAGAAGACTTGACTAGGAGACTTAATGATGCTAGAAATGAAAATATGAGACTTAGTCATGAAAATGATATGTTAAAGACATATTTGATTCACATGCAATGTGATAAAACTAAGCTTATGAGACAAGTTGGAATTCTTGAAAATGAGTTGGCTACTGCAAATAAGAACAAACACAAATTCAAGAAAAGTTCAGAAGAACTTGATGACATGTTGATGAGTCAAAAGCCTAATGGAGATACAAATGGACTTGGATTTGAAGTTGGAGAAAGTTCTGGTACTGCAAACAATCAAGATCAGAACAAACCGATAAGACAACCTAATGCTTATAAATTTAATGGGAAATGTTTCAATTGCAATAAATATTGTCATGGACCAAATCAGTGTAGATTTAGAAATAATCAAAATATAAACTCACCCACCGGTCAATGTTTCAAATGCAACAAAATTGGTCATAATTTAGAGAACTACAGAATGAATGTGAAATGCTATGTTTGTGGAAGATATGGACATTTATCTAATCAATGCAGATCACAAACCGATCAAGGATATGTAAAGGCTATTTAGAGGAATAATGTGACTTGTTATGCTTGTAACAAGACTGGACATATTGCTAAATTTTGTAGAAGCAAGAATGCATCGACAAACAATATGAGATCTAGCTTGAAGGGAAAAGAGAAGGTAGAAGAAGTAAAGAAAGAATTTTCAAAACAATAGATTAAGAAAAGAGATAAGAGAACTGATGAAATTATATCTTCACCGGTATAACAGAGTAATCCTCCACCGATAGGAGATTCTTCATCTAACTAAGGAATAATCCCTTCGGGGTATGATAGCGAATCGAAAAACATGCATTCTACCCTCGATTGATGGTGAGAAGATACATTTCTTCTTCACCACCAGGTGTGTTAACTTTTCAATTAACCGGCGAGCATTTAATGATGTTTTAGAGAAAATTTTGGATATAAAGCACTGGGAAACCTCATTTCAAACTCACCGAGCATTCAACTTTCTATGAGCGTGAAATCGAGCAAAGGAATTCAAGGCGAATTAGAGAAGTGTTTTTCAAGCATTCAGCAAACATCTAGATAAGAGGTATTTTTCATAATCGCTGCTTCATCTTCTGTTCCTGAATTTATTCCGAACCCTACCATTATGGAGAATGTAAAACACCCTATGCCCATATTCAAAATAATTCCTAAGATTGCGAAGCAAGATGACTCTATAGGAGTTTTTTCAAAAATACCTAAGGGTGTAGCATTTGCAGAAGACCCTAGGATTTACATACATTGCAATATAGAAGATCTAGGATATGAGGAGTTAATGAAAATGTTTAACAAGGTCATTTGTGATGAGCATGGAATTTTTAAACCTGAACATAAGATTATGGAAACTTTAGATTTTGTGGAGATATTGAATATCCCTCAATTTCCAGAGGAAGTGGTAAGGATTGTATTGAGTAGAGCACATGGAGAATTCTTATGGTTGGATTCTATTTGCAAGATAACCTGACAAGCAATTAGGGCAGTTACTGGTTTACCCTCAACTAGTAGTAGACCTAATAAGACAAAGAAGATTCCCAAAAAAATGGTGACAAGCCTAACCAGAGCAACATCTGACAATAGATCACTTAGAGTGAATGACATTAAGGATATTAATGTGAGATATGTAGGTATGGTTTGTGGATACAGAGCCACACATGCTAATAGACTCAATTTTGTTTCTAGTCTTTGTATTTACAGTGCACATGAAATGATACAACAATGCTAAGATACATTTGTGTGAATGGTTAAAATATGAGCTTATTGACAACCTGAAAAATATTAAGGGAGACAAAAAGGGTACTTTTCGCTTTGGAAACCTTTTGGTATGTTTGATGTTATATTTCACCAAAGAGATCCCTGGTACATGACCCAAAGACTTTGGTTATGATACACCGGTAGGCAAAAAACTACATGAAGCTTTTACCAGCGTGGGAACTGATAGAGATAAAAACATAACAAACATCTTTAAATCTTTCCAATCTAAGACGAGAGCTAGGGAAAGGATCCCTCAGAGCATAGTTGAGAAATATGACAAGCAAATATGTTTTTTCATTAAAAGAGATGAAACTTGGATGGAAGCAGTAAGCCCTAGAACTATTTGGGTTACTGAAATGGGTTATGAGGTTGATCTACATGTTCTAGAAACGTATGCAAAAGCATTTCTTGAAGCACCTAGAGAACCATCAGAGGAAATATTTGTAAGTGTTGAAACCATAGCTAGTAAAGTATCAATGGAGAAAAATAAGAAGAAAAGAGACAAATTCATTAGGGATGCATCTAAGGAAACACATAAAATCAAAGAGAATGTCATGAACCTTAGTGGCATATTGGCTAGTGAGCTTGAAGGAATTCAACCAGAGGCACATATTTCACCGGTTGACACATCTTCTGACAGTGATGATGGGAAGGTTGCTAAGTTCAAAAGAGTGGAAAGGAAAAGGAAAGCCTCACTGGTACCTTTTCCTACTCTGAAGAAAACAAGAACCTTAAGGAAGAAATAACAGGCAGTCAAGGAAACCAAGACGAAGCTTACTCCAAAGAGAAAACAGACACCGGTTACCCCTTCATTGAATGATTTACTGAACGAAATAACAGAGCAAGGTAATTTATCTAATGTGAATAAATGATATACTTCTTCAAATGCTAGTAACATAAAAACTATTGAAGAAAGAATTGTTCTTCACTTAGACATTTATAATAAAGTTTTGATTGGAGTTGTTAATGAGCTACCAAATGATCTCTACATGAGACTAGAAGCTAAAAGGCTATCAATGATGGAATTAGACAAGAAACTGAAAGTTGAATCACTCTTGGCAATCCACCCGATTAACTCAAAGGAAGAAATTGATGAACTTATTTCTGAGGGAAACGGATTAGTATTTGCTAGTGGACACCGACAAGTGAGCCTGATGGCTAGAAGAGTGAAGGAAATTGCAGATGAAATAGTGGACAATTGGGATATATTCTTTGTAGAGAAAGAAAAACAAGAGGAAAAGAGCAGACCCAAGAAGACATTTAAGGTTTATCAAAGGGACAAAGGTAAAGGAAAAATTGGTGGAGTTCCAAACATTAAGATTACTGACAATCTTCCACCGCCACATTCGGATACTACATCGGTACACTCAGAAGATCCATCGGTTACTGACACTGAAGGAGTAAGATATGATGATACTAATCCTGAGTAAAAAATAATTTTTACAATGAATGTGGATACACAAGAGGTAAACATTGTTGTGGATAAGGAAACCTCTGAAGTTAAGATAGACATTGTTGACAATAGCAACATAGAAAAGGAACTGGTACACACTGTTGAAACTGAGACATCAACATAAACAGAGCAGCTAACATAGACTGAAAAACCTACTAAAGATAAATGTTCTAGCACAGGGCCACTGAAGATTGAGAATCCGGCAGTTGGACTTTCAAAGATCGGAAGAGAAACAAACTAAGGAAGAGGTGGACATAGAGATAGAGAAACCGACAATCACAAAAACATTGCAACATTCTGAGAAACCTTTAAAAGTTGAGATGAAAACACAGACTGATCCACCAGAAGAAAATGTAAGCAAATTGGACGCATCTGATGGAAGAAAAGAGGTAATAAAAATGATTGGTCAGACATCTGGCACATCTATAGGTGAATTCAGACCTACCAATGTTACAGAGGTACTTTTGGATTCAATTAAGAAGACAACGGATTGCAATGCATTGGCCTATAAGGCAATTGATAACACATTACCTATTCTTAAGTTGATTGCACCAAATTGCAAAACAGATCACATTATGACTTCTTTAGGTAAATTGGACACATTGTCCAAATTTTTTGCTCATAATGTAATAACTATTGATAAGGTGAATGAGGACACAATTAAGGAGAGAGTTGAAAAAGAGAAAAACACATTCTTTGAAGACACTATAAAGAAATGTATAGATCATGTAAATACATTATTACCGATACTTAACTCTACAATTTTGGAATATAAGGAGCTATACAGGGAAACATGCAAAGCTCACCTTTTGTTAGAAGACATAGATAAGGAGATCAAAAAAACATATAAATAAATTGATGATATAGAAGATAGTATAATTGGTTCATTCAGACATATATCAGTTTTTGAGTAGGAAATGGTAGGTTTTGAGGAGAAATTAGAGAAACTTGAGAAAGAAAAGGCAAGGATAAGGTCAAATGCTTGGGAACTTAAAGATAAACTTGGTTCTAAGTTGGAAAATCTGATTACTCAGAGAATTGAAATATCTAAGGCATTAGTTCAAGGAGAGCAATCATTGGAGGAACACATGCATTATCTCATTGGCATGATCCAATAGACTGAGGCATCTTTGAATGATAGCAAAAGGTTTATGCAGAGTCTAAATTTAATTTTGGTAGATATTTTTCAGATTGTAACCAACTAGTTACAAAATTTGAGGTGAAATTTTTGCACTTGTTTGACTATTTTTGACATCCTTTGTCATTGATGTCAAAGGGGAAGTAATGGAGAGAAAAATACTTGTACAGAGGAGATCACTTGCTCAGGGGGAGCACATCTTTTTGGAATCTTTTTGGACTTCAGTTTTTGGAAACAGTTTTTGATTTTTCTCATGAGTGTTGCCATCAATGCGAAAGGGGGAGATTATTGGCATTCTACACTCTTATGAGAATAGTTGATGTTGTCATTGATGAAAACCAATTGGCAATCATCTGGTAACCAACCAGCAAATACCAGCACTGGCAATATATTTCTACATACACCGGCAGACACTTCACCAACATTGGCAACAATGCATACCGACAGTAATGTAATTATCCTTTGTAAAACTGACATGGTACATTGTAAAAGACTCAGATATGTATGAGATCTTATAGGTCATTTTATGTATGAAAATGGATGAGAAGTATAAGGCAATTTTGTATAAGGTGATATAGTTGACAACGAAGGTTTTGATTATTGACTGAGCTTAAACCAGTACTGAACCTAACATATGAGATGTTGTTTTGAGCACACTAATACATTTGGACTAGATTTCCAACTGAGGTTTCCGAAGGCGAAGGTATATTGTGGCCAAATTTGATTTTTTTTTGAAAAAATGCTCGAATTCGTCATGATTCCAACAACAATTTGCCATTTGGTTTCGACAAAGAAGGCATTAGCAATGAATTTTTTTTTTTTTCAAAAAAGTGCTTGAGTTCATCGTAATTCCGACAACAATGACCATTACTTAAAAAAATAAGAAGAGGGCAATTCATTTATGCATTGCAATCCCACGTAGGCGTTTGTGGCGACTTCAACTCCCAACAACATCAAACCTGCGTCGAAGGCATTTGTGGCATTGCTTGCAATCCTGCGTAGGAGGTAGATTCTTCACCTTAATTTCATGTTGCAAAAAATATACCATTCAAGAGATTCCTTCTTTGTGCAAATTGCCCTAGTTTTTAATGCAAATTGGTCAATCTCGTATACATATTGATTATCCAATCTCAGGCCAGATGGCTTCTAGTCAAAGGTGTGGTTCCCTGAATGTGTAATACCTTGTAGGAATCCACTCCTCATAAAACCATAGACCTGTGATTGAGGAGTGAGCATTCAATTTTGTCACAACAATCCCTTCCTCTCGTATACGCACGTGTTGATTGTTCACATGAGATCACATCTCTTTGCGGTATCCTATCAAACAATTCACGAGCCTTGTCCATGTTTCCACATTTTGCATACATGTCAAGAAGGGCATCTGTAAGTGCAAAACCTACCAAAATTCCTCTATCCATTATGCTTTGATGGATGTCCATACCCTGTTCCAAAGCTCCCATTTTTGCACAGGTAGGGAGGATGCTGGCAAAGGTTGTGGAATTTGGCTTTATGCCTAACAATTTCATTTGCTTGAAAGTGTCTAAAGCCTTTTCAACAAATCTATTTTGTGCATATCCAACAATCATTGTAGTCCATGAGACAACATTTCTTTCAGGCATTCTATCAAACAGTTCATGTGCCTTGTCTATGCTTCCACATTTTGCATACATGTCTACCAGGGCAGTTGCAACTACAACATCTGACAAAATTCCTCTATCCTTTATGCTTCAATGAATGTCCATACCCTGTTCCAAATCTCCCATTTTGGCATAGGCAGGGAGGATAGTAACAATGGTCATGGAATTTGGCTTTACACCTGCCGATTACATTTGCTTGAAAGTTTCTAAAGCCTTCTCAACAAATCCATTTTGTGCATATCTGACAATCATTGCAGTCTAGGAAACCACATTTTTTGAGGCAATCTATCAAATAGTTCTTGTGTCCTCTCTATGCTTTCACATTTTGCATACATGTCTAACAGAGTAGTTGCAACTACATCTGACAAAATTCCTCTATCTTTTATGCTTTGATGGATGTCCATACCCTGGTCCAAAGCTCCCATTTCGGCACAGGCTGAGAGTACACTGGAAAACGTAACTAAATAAATGCAATGATCAACTCCAAAGACATCAAACCACTACTAACAAAACCGAGAGTCTAAAATATGATAGGGAATAGTGTGAGCTGTCCTGAAATAAAATATTTTATTTTCAATTTCAACTAAAACATAATTACTCAGCCATTTATTAATGTTATTAATAAATGTTTAATTTATGAAAGAGATAAATGGTTGGCCACAAGTACATGAGTTACTAAATGCACACAAATAAGTGAATTTGATATTCAAAACTATCTACAATGAATTCAATTCTTGTCCATTAGTCATTTATGTTTGCAATAAGCATCTTTCTTTTTTTTTTTCTTAATCTTTATTCATAGTTATGTGCATATTTCACACTCTATAATTAGGATATCAATTGCTATGGCTAAACACTAGCATGATGTTTGTTTTGTGGTATAGATGCATGGAAACATAATTATGGGATTGTTATATTATAGACATCATAAATCTAGATATCACATATTAGTTATATTATAGAGATCATAAATCTAAAGATCATAAACACAATAGAGATACCGATGGAGACTTAATTGGATGTATCATGTCACACCAAAGTTGTTAAAGTATGCTAAGCTAGTACATAATGTTTCCTAAAGCCACATTAGTATTTTACCTAGATCATTATCTATCAAAACTAACTATAGTAATCCTTTTGAGGATTCATTTCATGGTGCTAGATCTTCATTTAGTTCCACTTCTTGTTAGAGAAAAGAACAATTATTTCTTGAGGTAGATGAATATCCCATCAACAAAGGACAAGACCCTTTCTAGAATATAGCAAATTCTACTCCAACAAAAGATCATGGGGGTTTCACTAGAGATATTGAATAAGAGATAGACTTCTACTACTGCATTAAAAGCATTGGCATGTTCTTCATTTATTGATGTAAACTCTCTATGACCCCACCACAAGAAACAAAGGTGTAAAAAGTTGTTTGCAATGCATGGATTTTTAGGATTGTCCTTTGAGAAAACATAATTAAAGTATGGAAGCAGGATCTGCCAACTCCTGAGGGAATCTTGATGAAAAATAACTGTAAAATATTCGGGCAAGCTTATATGCAAAAACTCATGCTTCCTGATGGGTTTATGTATAGAAATAAGCACGAGTTAAGTGGTAAAGGCACTTCTGGAAACAAGAGGGACAGAGAGGCAGTGGAAGTGAAAACTTCTGGTGTTGTGTCTTCTCCATCTTCGAATAGGAATGGCGAAGGTGCTATAAGAGGAGCTGAGAAGGGTGGTGGAAGAAGAGGGGGTGTTTACATTCCCCCATTTAATCTGGCTCAAATGATGAAAGATGTGGAAGACAAGAGCAGTGTGGAATACCAACGCATGACATGGGATGCCCTTCGGAAGAGTATCAATGGGTTAGTAAACAAGGTAAATGCATCTAACATCAAGAATATCATTCCAGAGTTGTTTGTAGAGAATATCATCCATGGGAGGGGTCTATTTTGTAGGTCTTGTATGAAATCCCAAATGGCATCCCTTGGATTTATAGATGTTTTTGCTGCGTTGGTTGCTGTGGTAAATACAAAATTTCCTGAATTTGGCAATCTGCTTTTGTGAAGACTTATTTTGCAGCTTAAGAGGGCATACAAATGCAATGACAAGCACATGTTGATAGCAACAACCAAATTCATAGCTCATTTACTGAATCAACAAGTTGCACATGAGATCATTGCCTTGGAACTTCTCACCCTTTTACTAGAGAACCCCATAGATGACAGTGTAGAGGTTGCTGTTGGGTTTGTGAAAGAATGTGGTTCTTTGTTGCAAGACCTTTCACCCAAAGGCCTCTATGGGATTTTTTAAAGATTTAGAGGTATTCTCCATGAGGGGGAAATTGACAAATGAGTACAGTTTTTAATTGAAGGCCTTTTTGCAATTCGTAAAGCTATGTTTGAGGGTCATCTAGCTGTGCGTACAAAATTGGACCTTGTAGAGCAAGAAGATCAGTTAACACATGAAGTTTTCCTAGAAGATGAACTTGATCAAGAAGCTGGTTTGGATGTTTTCAAGCCCGATCCTGATTTCTTAGAGCATGAGGCAACCTATGAAAAACTGAAGAAAGATATCCTTGGAGATGCTTCTTCAGATGAAGCAGAAGGGGAGAATGATTCAGGTGATGATTCAGATGATGATGATGAAGAGGAAGGTGAGGAATCACTGAGAATACAGGATGAGACAGAGACAAACTTGGTCAATTTAAGACGTACAATTTATTTGACAATCATGTCAAGTGTTGATTTTGAGGAAGCTCGTCATAAGCTACTAAAGATCAAGCTTGAACTTGGTCAAGAGATGGAATTATGCATCATGTTGTTAGAATGCTGCAGTCAAGAGAGAACATACCTTCATTATTATGGTCTTCTTGGGCAAAGATTTTGGATGATCAATAAAATTTATCAGGAATTTTTTGATAGGTGTTTTGTACAACAATATTCTCTGATACACAGACTGGAAACAAATAAACTACATAACGTTGCAAAGTTTCTTGCCCACTTACTTGGCATAGATGTTCTTCTATGGCATTGTCTTGCTTATATACATCTGACAGAGGAAGATACTACTTCCTCTTCCCGTATTTTTATAAAGATTCTCTTCCAGGACCTGTAGAGAAGCTTGGTATATTGTTGCTTAGTGAAAGGTTGAACGATCCAACAATGCAGGAGTCTTTTGATTCAATTTTTCCAAAGGACAACCCCCAAAATTCATGGTTTGCTATCAATTTATTTACTTCTATTGGTCTTGGTGGTATCACTGTGAGTTTACGTGAGTATTTGAAGAATATGCCAAGGCTTATAATGCAGCAGCAAAAGTCTATTCCTGAGTCAGATGAATCTACCTCTAATGATGATTCTTCTAGTTCATCAGGTTTGTCAGATTCTGATACATCAGACTCAGATTCTGAGAGTGAAACTGATAGTGAGAGCAGTAAGGAGCCACCAAGAAAGAAAAATAATTCAAAGCATGACAATGAGTATGAAAAAAAAAGAAGAAAGAAAAGGGCGAGGGTATCTGACTTGGAGGATGAAAGTGACAGTGAAAAAATCAGAAGGAAAAAGTAAAGGAATTGTACTTTAGAAGGCCTAAGAGAAAGAACATTCATTGAAGGCATAATAAACTGATGCAAAGAGGCTAGGGTAGTCATATAGAAGGCCTAAGAGAAAGAACATTCATTGACATTTCTTGAGAATTTCAAAGGGGAAAATAATAGTGATGGAGGACTGATATGTGACAATCATTGAAACTCATATCAATAAGGGTCAAAGCACATAGCAATGATGCCTAAGGATAGTAAATAGTAAATAGCTCTGTCCACAATAGCCAAAAGAAAGAATACAAGGCAAAACATGATTCCAGCCTTCCAAAATAGAGAACAACATTCTTTTCATAGTTGTAGTAGTAGTTAACTTGGCAATCATTATCAATAAATACAGTCTCCATACAATCTCAACGCATGGAAAATAAAGTATCATACAATTGCAACATCAAGATCTAAGATAGTGGACAACATGAAGGGTAAAACAAGGCACATATATTCACTCATATGATTATTATAGTGTTATTATAATAAGGTGTTCATAGTATTATCAAAAGAGAAATTATAGGTCCAAAATTAGAGACCAATCTTAAGACACCCCTGTCTAATAAGGGAGTAAATCAATAGCCGAAATGAATCAATAATAGGCCACAAAATAAGAAAGGTATAAATAAAAGGGCTTATTTATAAGGAGAAAAGAAGCATTAGAGAAGAGTTTTGCATCAACCAAGGGTAGAGATAAAGGAAAATAAACTTTTCTATATAATCCAAGGTCATCATTTAAGTGATATAAAGATAGAATAGTGCTTATGGATAGTTGACAACAATCACGAAGAATGAGAAGAAAGGATGTAAAAAAGATTGTCCTAAATCACGTTGAAGAGAACACAAAGATACAGTCTATGTAGTAGCACAAAGGGACAAAGCCAAATAAAACCTTCATTTTCTAAGCCAAATCAGTCTATGTAGGGCATTGAATAATAAATGTCAAGAATATTGTTATTTTAACACATAAAGACACTAAGACATACAACCCTTAGGTCTGTAAAGATCTCATAATTAATATACAGATTATTGATGCAACATTCAACAATAATAAAGTTACAAACACATAGATGTCATCCAAACATAGAGATCATGACATATAGAAGTCATCATAACAAGACATCATGAGTAGCTACAACCATAGGACTCATAATGCAATGAACATTTTCAATCCCAAAGCTTCTTTACAGTCATAAGATCATAAAGACAATTAAATGTATACGAAAGGGTAGTATATCAATGAAAGTCACAATGAAAAGGGACATAAGGGTAGCAAATAACATGAAGTGGAGGCTTCCAAACAATGATCAGGACAACCTACCCTAGAATTACAATCATAGCACATGAACAATGCCACATTTTCAACAAGTGCAGAGATGAAAAAATATTTGTGTGCCTTAAGAGTAGTGACATATTCATGTGCCTTAAGAGTAGTGACCCATCACAAGCTATGCATAGAGGATAAATGCTAAGGTATAGCCATGGAATGGTCATTGAAGACCTTATTCATGACAATGTCAACGAGCTTCTTGAGAGAGTGAAGAAGAATTGAAGGATATCTCAAGAAACAATCTTTTGACTATTAAAAGAGATAAAATTATGGTAGCAGTCATTGTCAAAGATTCCAAAGCAAGTATCATAGTGCATCAAACTATAATGACAGTGAGACAAAGAATCACAAACAAAGACTAAAATTTTCAGTCAGAGTGATAACAGATAGAGCAAGCAACCCATAGTTGTTTCAATAGTTTGAAGATAATTCCTTGAGAGAGAACAATGCAAGCTCAAGTTGAAGAAGGATACAAGCATCAAGGCACTTAACATAAGCTAGGTAAATAGTGATTCTAAGCCTTTGATAGTAAGAGAAACCAAAAGGAATGTTGTGAGAAAGATGTGTGATCAGAATAGGGTCTTTATAAGATTTAATATTCATGACCAATATTGTAAAAATTCATCAAAGTAGCCTTAGTATACTTCAAGGACAGTCAAAGAAGCCTATGATAGTATTGAAGGGACAGTGACAACATGTGCATCTAATAGACAATAGTCTTTTAAAGGTCTTAGAAGTCATGTCATGGTTCCATGAAAGACGGAGATAGCTCTGTGATAAAGACTCTCAATCATACCCAAGTTCAAAACAAAGTTTGCAACATCAATAAAAAACATACATCACTGTGAACTTTTCCATAAGATATCTCTATGAATAGTCAAAAGACAATGCTCACAATATCATGACACTCTCACAAATTCTGCAATCATGAGAACAGATATACAGATCAAAATATTGTTGCTCATATTAGTTAAATAATAGTCTATTTGACTATCATGGGTTGAATAGAAATATAGGTCTAAAAGGGCTTCAAGGAGCAATCATCCATAGTAATTATGCAAGATGATCATGAAGGTAATTTTCAAAATATGAGGAAGAGCGGTCCTTTCATCTTAAGATCAGTCCCTTGTTCTTTAAGATTAAGCCTTCAATGCTATCACCAAAAGAGCTTAAAAGGACATTGTCACAAAGAAGAATAGTGTGTTGGATATTGCTACTGCTGGGATATGTTGTTGTCATTGATATCAACATATTCCTATGTTTTGGTGTTGCACAGAGTTTTTTGGTGTTTTGGTGATTGCATTGAGTTGATTTGGTTGGTTTATCTATTTAGGATGTTGGAATACTTCATTCCTTATTGTTTCAATGATCCAAAAGTTTACATGATCATATCATTTAATCTGGTTTGAAGTTCAGGCCTTTTGTTCAGTGGTTGGCAGAATTTGGTATTTGATTCGATGAGCTCTAGTGTGATCATATCTTTGGTTGCATATTTGGGAAAATGTTTTGGATGTCATGTGTATCTTCATTTTAGATGGTTCATGATTTGGTGCTTTGCAAGCTATCTTTCTAGTCTAGATTATTTTGTTGAGTGTTCTTGAGTTCTATTGTGTTGATCGATGAAGATTTAAATAAGTGGTGTTGGTGCAGCTATTGTGGATGGTTCTAACATGCTTGATAGATATGTTTTGAGATGAAAAAGAAGAGTTAGATGGTTTTGGTTCAATGATGATAATTTCTATTTTCAAGTAATTTGATTCGGTATATTATACTGAAACGTGATTTCATAACTAACATTTCAACTTCTATATAACTAGTTCTATAGACCAATTTTCTTGCCTGTGAAGAAAGACCATATCAAACAATATCAACGAACAACAAAATAAGGAGACAATTCCTAGATTGTGGTCTAACTTAAAAAGAAAAGGTGATGGAAAATGTTATTGTCCATGCAAAATTTGGAAGGGGTTAAAGACTAGAAGACTTCTAATCAAAACAATGAAGAAACATTGTAGTTTGCATGGTCACATTGAAGGTGGACATGATTATCATCCATTGGTAAGTTTTTCATTATATCATTTTAACAATTTATATACATAATAAATCACGTGATGATGAGATCATGATCACAGTTTATTTATGTTTATCAATTTTATATAGGTCAAGCACCCCAGAGCACATGGTATGGATCAACACAAACTTGAGAATATGGTTTTTGAAGTGGACGAACATGGAGGTGTGAATATTGAAGCTAAAGATAATAATCCCATGGAAGATGACGATCATGAGCCAGAAAACACAATTGAAGATGATGGTACAAATAAATTGATCCATGACTCATTTAGTACTTGCGCATCTGATCATGATGATGAAGATGACCTTGATGTTGTTCATGATGTCCCTCTACTTGAGAAGGCATCTGAGGCCCTTTACAAAGGCTCGTAGACAACTCTTCTCTCCACTGTATTGTTGTTGGTGAACTTGAAGGTTATGAATGGTTTATCCAACATAACAATGTCACGTATGTTAAGGTATGTCATATATGTCATAATAAACTATGAATAATGTTGTACCATTAATATTCTTTATATTAACAAATTATTATTTTTTGTTGTAGATTGATAGGTGAGTTTTTGTTACCACCATCAAATATTCTACCTCCCTCATACCTAGAATTATCTGCCATTATGAAAGATATTGGAATGGAGTATCAAGCAATAGATGCTTGTCCCAATGATCATATTATATATCACAAACAACATGAATTTTGAAATGAATGCCCTGAATGTCATATCAGTAGATATTAAACAGATCAAATAACAAAAGGGGTTCCTCACAAGGTTCTTCGCTATATTCCCATTATTCCACGTATGCAACGATTATTCAAGTGCACTAGCGTGGCACAATTTATGGATTACCATTGATGCAATAGAAGTCGAGATGATATTATTTGAATGCCTATGGATGGTTCAGCATTTATGGACATAGAGGAAAAGTGGCCACAATTTAAAGAAGAACCTTGTAATCTTAGGATTTCATTGGCAGCGGACGATGTCAATCCATTTGGAGAGATGAGATCTGTTTACTCAGTGTGGCCTGTTTTTGTTATCAACAATAACTTTCCTCCATGGATGTCAATAAAGAGGGAGCACATAATATTGGCAATGATTGTTCTAGGTATTTTATCATTTAAATATAGTCATCTAAATTTAATTATAAATATTGTAGTAAAATGGTCATAATAATTATGTAATGTTTTTGTTCATTCGATTAGGTAAGTACCAAGTTAAAGATATGAATGTATATATCGAGCCTCTTATTGACGAGTTGTTGGAGTTATGGAATGGTGTCACTATGTATGATGTCTCTAGACCAATAGGACAAAGACAATTTCAATTCCATGCGATGCTTCTATGGACAATACACGATGCCTCGGGGCTAACACATTTTTGTGGTATGTTATAGTGTTTAAGTTGTGCATGAACATTATAATTCTAAAAATTATCATATTTAATCCAATTATACATTATCTTGTAGGTCTTCAAACAAAGGGAAAATTTGTATGTCCTGTTTGTGGTCCAAAGATGAAATCTCATCATTCAAAAAGTTTAGGAAAGCAGGTGTTTGATGAGTATAGGCACTTTCTCCACAAAAATCATAAGTATCAAAATACTGAAAAACATCTTTTCAATGGGAAAGAAGAGAATACATCAAAGCCACGAAGAATGACACCTCACCTGTGGAAGTTGGAATATAATAGAATTAATCGTCAAGGTAATGCCATTCCATCTATTGGTTTGTCATAAAACATCTTTTCTATTTTGTTTTGTTTACTAATGATGTGATTGATGATCATGAAGGTCATGAAGGCATAAATGACCACCTTCCTAAGGGAATAAAAAGTTATCCCTGAAAATTTAGTAGGTTGCCCTACTACAAGCAGTTACAAATTGTTCATTTGTTTGATAGTATGCGTATTGGAAAGAATATAACAAAGACTGTATGGAAAATATTGGATGGAAGGCGTGACAAAGAAAAAATTATCAAAATATGTAGTGACATTCAAGATTCCAATCATGCAATGATAAATGTCATTCAATCAAATAGCCATGGAGACCAAATTAATATAAGTGAGCATCCTTGGTTATTAACGGACCAGCAAAGCAATGCTATAAAAGAAGTCATACAAAAAATTCGATTTCCCACAGGATTTGCTACGAACATAAACAATCTCATATCAAAGAAAAGTGAATTTGGGCTGGGGATGAAAATGCATCATTGGCATACCTTCATTAAGGTAATTCATGTTCTTATGTTTTTAGTATGTATTTAAGTACTGCACGTACGTGTACTTTTCATTGTATTATGTTACAAAAAAATGAAAAGATAATTTTATAATTGTTGCAGTACATTCTACCTCTATCTCTCCCAGATGACTTTGACAATAATGTCAAGCAAGTTAGATATGATCTTGGAAAATACATGAGGTAAGTAGTGATATTTGTTCAGTTCATTGTATAGATATTATATTTGTGATTTGTTTTACTTGTTATGTAATATATTTTTTTGCATCTTGAATACCTTGTAGGTGGTTGTCATGTAAAGAAACCCATAAAGATGATATAAAATATTAAAAGAGAAAAATTCCTCATTTAATGTGTGAAATGCAAAAGTGTCTACCTCTAGCTTTTTTCAATGCACAAGAACACTACCTCATACACCAAGTTGAGGAGATTGAATTGTGTGGACTTGTACACACTAGGTCAATGTGGATGGTTGAGAGGCACTTGAAATTTTTTAAGGCTTTGGTTCAAAAAAGAGCACATCCTGAGGGCTCTATGGTGGAGGGATATATGGTATACCAGACTATGGTGTACATTCCTGAATATCTTCCTAAGTTTGCAGCAAAGATCCATGTGGATCGCATTTGGGATCCCAACACCATTAACAAATTCGAAGGGGAGTACTTGACGGGGAAAGGTAGATTGAGGAAAGTGAGAGGTAATTATAAGATGTTATTGTAGTTAATTAATTCTTAATCTTCAAAATAAATCAATTGTAAGACGTCTATTTATTTTTTGTACAGTTGGTCGAGAGTGGGATGCACTACATTTGTATATTGGAAACAATCTTGACTGGATGATGGTATGGATTGAACATTGTCAACATTCTGGACGCACGTTAACATGAGAAGGTGTGGCTTCATTGGTTAAAGAAGCACATCGTAATGGAGATTCTAATGTTACGCAAAGGGAAATTGATTTAGCATATGGTTTAAGAGATAAACAGGTATGTATAAATTTATTAATCACCTATATGTTTATCAACTCATAATGCAATAAATTTTACATGTTTGACATAACGCACGTCAAACACCACAACGCTATGTGCTGCAATGGTCATAAATTTTGCATAAAAAAGTTGGATGACATGAAGAAAACTTGTGATTCTGGCATCACTGCAGTCTTTGAGGTGACAAATATTTCATCGAGAAATGGCATACATCCCCAACAGTATTAAAATCGATACTATGGCATTTTGGATGATATACTTGAGTGTGACTTTAATTCCTTCAAATTAGTTTTGTTCATCATCAAATGGTATAGGCTATGATTGAATAAAAATGATCCTAATAGAACTGGTATTGAACATGATAATGGTTTTATAATGCTAAATACAAGGTCATTTGAACCAGTTGGGGATGAGCCCTATGTTCTCCCAAGCCAATGTGAGCAAGTATTTTACTCAGAGGTTCCACATAAACCGGGTTGGTCATTTGTTGTTAGACATGATCCAAGAGGAAGGCCGATAAAGTATAATGTGATGGAAGTAGAAGATACCAAAGAAGTAGAAGATGAAGTGGATGATGATCATGATCGACAGTTTCTCAATGATGAAGAAGAAGAACAACAACAACAACAAGAAGATGATGATGATGATGATGATGAGGATGATGATGATGATGATGATGGTGATGGTGATGGTGATGGTGATGGTGATGGTGATGATGATGATGGTGAAGACGTTGTTGTTGTTGATGATGATGATGATGATGATGTTGGAAATGATGACCTTGATGTTCATGATGATGAAGAATGAAATGTATGAGGTATGCGATTAGTATATTATCTATTTAATATTGACTTCTTGATAGAATTTTTTTTACATAATTAATTCATTAGGTTTTGAATTCTAATGCCATTATATAATTAATTCATGATGCACCTTTTAATATGGCGATGGAGATAGGGAGAGTGACTATTTATGTGACATTTTTAAACTATGTTTATTTATAGAAACTGGATTGTTTATTACCTATGTGATGGATGGTGATTTATGATACATATGTGATGGATTACATGTTTATGATGACACATGATACGTGATGCTAATTGTGATGCTCAATTACATATATGATGACACATCATGTGATGCTTCTAATGCTTATGATACATATGTATTTATTGTTTATCAACCTACAAATGTAGTAATTCTTATGATGCTCAATTGATGGTGTTGATTTCAGGTATAGTCCATGTGTGATGTTGTCACCCTTGGTGGGAACAGGTCATTGACTACAGACATCGTCAACCATTTAGTTGAGGATCTTGCATAGTCTACATAAAGTAAAGGTAAGGAATTAAAAATTTTACAATGATTTTGATGACAACATCTTTTTATTATTTAATACTCTTTTTGTCTACAAAGTTCATGTTGTTCATCTTGTGTACTATGTAATTTTTAGCTAACATAAGATAATTGAATTACATTGTACAGGACCCTGAACCCCTTTGACGAGGATCCTACATAGTCTCATGGATGGACGGGTATAACTAGTCAATACACCCTATAGAAACAGTTTATTTTTTTAAAATTACTTGGAAAACAAACTTCCTTAGTTTTTCAAATCTCGACATTAGTAGCAAATCTAATACATTTATCAACACTTGAGGCCTCGATTGGACTTATTCCAATTTTCATCCCAAAATCAACTTTAGGGCTGACTTCTTCATCAACATTACCCTCATTTGAAAAATTTCTCTCTCATTGCCAATTAACTCTCTCATTTCATGGAGTTCAGGTACCCCCAAATAGGTATTTGTCAGATCTGTCTTCGTTGAGTGAGGAAAATGCAGGAATAAAAAATGAAAGTGACACATGTAGTAGGTCTACAATAGGGAGATCAACAAGAGGTCAAAAGATTAGAAGAAAAATCAATAAACGCATGAAATTTTTCCTTGCTCAAGGGGGGTCATGTTCTTATGATGATGAGACCAAAGGCAACATTGAGGTGCCACTGAGGTACAGACATCTATAGAAACAATGGGTTCCCAAGGAACTTCCTCCAATAAACACCAATTTTTGTGTTAACGATAGGATATATCGTATAGCACCTTCGTCGTTACATGGTCTGGGCTTATTTTCCATGGATGGCATAAAGGTTTGTTACAATAGAGTTGCTGAATTGATGGAGTTTGTTGGACCTTGTTACAATTACAATAATTGGATGCAGATTGTTAAATATAAAAAAAGTATGCGTAGGTATGCACTATCAGCAAATTATATACAATAGAAAGATAATGATCAAAGTAAATGAGGGGCTGTATACATTGATGGTTGGCCAAAAGCAACAGGGAATATTGCAGGTTTTATAAATAGTACGCAACCTGGGTCAACTAATAAACAACCCAATTGCATATTTGAGGCATGCGAGGGAAATCGTGTATTTGTATGTGCGATAAAATCAATAAGTGCAGGCGAAGAGCTTCTAATCGATTACAGTTTGAATCATATAGATACAAACAAAGTTAATATCATGGGGGTGGTATGTACTATATACCATTTAAATTAACCAACCTCCAATTAATGAATCCAATATACCATTTTATTATGAAGTTTTTTTGCTAAGTCTATTGGTTTAATTTTGCTAACGTTTTTTATATTTTTTCTTTGTCACAGGCCGACATGGATCCATCACATATCGCAGATAGGGATGTAGCTTGCGACACTTCTACCAAGCAGGTAAACCTCATTGTAATTGTACAAACTAGATAGAAGTAGACTGTTACATTATTATATTCTTTTTTTTAGTGATTTATACTAATTTTGTAATTATTAATGATATTCTTTACACAGACGAATGTTTGGGGAAAGGGAAAGGGAGTTGCAGTACCTGAGCACCTTTCTAGGGATGTGGAATCATTAGGCTTAAGCGATGATGACCCTGAAGACCCCACACACCTTATGAAATTATTTAAAATGCCTCTTAGAAAAATTAGAAAAGAGATTGTTGCTTTGGCAGTCGTGCATCCTATTACTGATGAGATATGAGAGAGGGTGGAATTATTGCTTCGAACAACAGAAAACTTGTAAGTAAGCAGTAATGAAAGATTTAATTATAACAAAAGTTCAATAATGGTTTATATTTTATTCTCTTTTATGTTATTAACTAAAATATGTACGTATTGTTTTTACATCAATTTATCCACCCTCATGAAAGTCGTTCCCACAATCAGGTTGTTGCAGGATCTTCAGGTGATGACAATTTTCTTGTATTATCACTTGCTTGGCTTATCACTCTGAGTACCCAAAACACATCATACTTGATACTGTTAATTTTCAAAATAAAGGTTCATCCTTGTTTACAATTATTGCACTTTTCATATATTTAATGTTTGATATTTTTAATGTATTATTCTTTAGGTGTTGTTAATGTTACTGTGCAAATGTCACCGCCGCCTCATCAGAGGTTACCCTCACCTATATTGCTGATTGCAATGTCGACAACATGTAGCATGCAGACATCCTCTAGTGTACGTCATATTGGCCTGCCCACTATTGGTAGATCCCTCTTTTGCTCTATCTTCTGTCATGTGTTTATTTCCCTTCAAATGTTCTTTCTTGAATTCTAATACCATTTCATAGTGGATTCATTTTTTGCAGGAGGAGATGCACATGAGGATGTGCCAGAGGTGACTACTACTGATAACATACCATCATTTCTTGGATCTTCTCGTATTGCTAGTACGGGAATGTTGCAGGCCACATTGGTGGTGAGCGATGAAGAAATGATTCCCTTAAAGATACAAAAGGTTCCAGGTACTTTAAAATTATTATTATATATACTCTAATTGTAATTTACTTTATGATCACTCATTTTGGACTAATGATCCCATGAATTTTTTGCAGGCAATGATATTTTCTATAAACATCTTAGTGACATTGCATTGTAGATATTTGGGCCCGCCATATGTAAAAGGTGGTACATCATATGTGAACTAACCCTAATCCACTATTTTGATATCATATCATTGCTAGAATATTTTTCCTTTGATCCATTTCTTGAAGTGTAATAAATGTAGCTTTAGTTCATTTATGAATCTAATAGGTTTGTTTTTGCTTTAAAAGGTGGAATGACCAAGAAAAAAGTTTAAAAGATGAATTGACAAACCAAATGGTTGAGTGGTTTGGAAATGTCACCTTTGACAAAACCAAGCTCCTTGAAAAAGTTGGCACATATCTAAAGTATGTGAGGGACCAATACAGGACCCATTTGGAGAGGAACCTAAAGTACGAACATCCCCCCATGATTCCAAAGAGGGAGTGGAAGGACCTGATTTTTGGATGCCAAGGAGAGAATTGAAAGGAAAAAGGGAAATACACCACTAGATGCTAGAAGAAGGTACGAGATACTATTAATAATGTAATTATGTACTAATTAATTACTCTTTATATTTATATAATCTAACATATTTCAAACTTTTTATAGACTAAGTGACACGTCAAAGGCAACCAAGGCAAGGTAATAAAAGCACGGGCAACACAAACTCGACTCTGGTGGTTACATGAAACTTGCTGCATGAATTGTAAGTATCTCATGTAAATGAAATATTGCATCAAAATATTAATAAATTGCAAACTTTTTTTTTTATCAAACAATGCAAGCAAAATTCATGGTACCAAGCAAAAATGCAGGGCTCTGAATTCAATAGAGCGCCCGCAGAAGATGACAAGAGAATTGCCTACCAGGAAGGCTATTCAGCCGTGGCTGATCAACTACGAGAATTGAGTGGGCATACACAACATTCGAGTGCATTCGTCACACAAGTAAATATGCTAAATGGAAGTTGTTTCAAATTGAATACTTTACCAATAATCTAATTGATGTTGAGTTCCAACATAAAGTGACTATATTTGTTTTAAATAAGAAAGCAATGATAACAATGTGCATGTCATTGGAATGCATCATGCTAATCGTGAAACACCACCTACACATGAAGGTCCGGATGTGCATCCCAGTAGTGGAGGTATTCATTTGCTATTCAAATTTATTTATTTAGCTATTAATACAATTAAACATCTTAATTTGTAATTAGAGTAGTAATTAATGTAACCTTTTTTGTTAATATTTTAGAGCATGTAGTCGGTGGTGAGCAAGTGGAGCATGATCTGGGTACACAACATCAAGAACATGATGTTCCCCACTCAGGTAAAGAGGACCACTGTTATTGCTTTAAACAAATATAATTGCAATTGGTGGTCAGCATTAATGCAACCTTTAGTATTTCAACTCCAGATGATCTAGAGGGTGTTCAACATGTTGAGGTTGAGGCTACACAAAATGATGTGGCCCCATCAGGTAAAGAGCACAACAATTATGTTCTCTAAATTAATGAAATACTTGTAACAATAATTTTTTTATTTTTTGAATTTAACCCATTTCTTTGTTATTGCAGAGGACCCCCCTTCGCTTCAGTGTCCTCGTCATTAGTATAGGACTAGGCATACATCGAGATCACGAGCAGTTGGTAGAACATGTGCAAAGGGGGGAAATGATGAAGAAACCGATGTTCCACTTAGTCTTTTCATAGCTTCAAAGAAAAAACAAAGAAAGAAATGATTGTTATCTAACTTATTTGATAAAGACTGATTTTTATGTGTTAGTGAATGTAATTATGTGCTAATTAATGGTTATGGATGATATGTGTTAATTAATATTGATGAATGTTGTGTGTTAGTTAATGTTAATCAATGTTATGTGTTAATGAACGTTATGTGATATTAATTAATGGATACTATATTTTATTAATGGTAGAAAGAATGAATGAATGAATGTTATAAGATGTTAACAGGGAATTTAGAGTGATGTTAGTGGGGGGGGGGGGGAGGGGAGGGGCCAAATGAGCTTCCACCTTCACGTGGTTGGCCCTATTAAGTAGAGAAAGATAAACTATTCTCAAAACCAAGCGAAGCTCAACAAGATAACACACTTTTCAATATTTCATTATGTTGCACAGTTAATCTTATTGAATAATGTATATTGAATCTTAATTGTAGGGTCCAAAAGAGCCAAAATGAACAACAACACCACAAGTTGTTGGGTATAATGAACTCCCATATTGTCTTGTCTGTACACAAACAATATGAGTTGCTTCTAGTGTTGATATCCAAGGCGGGACTGCAAAAGTTATGAATATGCCTCATCCTTGTAAGTTTTTTTATTACTTGTAAGTCATGAATATTGCTCTTCAGTTTATTAAAATAATTTTACTGAATGCAAATATTGATTATTATAAAGTGATATCTGCACTATCAATTCCAAATTGAAATCCTTTCAGTGCATGCATGTTGTTTACCAAAATGCCATCTCAAAAGTATCAGCAAACAAACATTGGCATTCACAAAATCAAGAAAGACAAATTGAAAATTAGCAGTAGAGCATTCAAGTAAACTATTTGTCAAGAAGCATAGTTGAAAAGGTACAAAAGAAATTGGTTTCAAAATAGGGGTAGACCATTACAAATTGGCAACTTGGCATCACTTCTCTTCTTACTTCTCCTCAACCCTCTTGCTCTGCACTCTCACTTTTTCACCTGGCACCTGCAACTCTCACTCTCACATTCACAGTTGTCAACTTCTTGCTCTTTGTTTTTTTGAGTTGAAACAAAAATAGGAGGCAATTTTATAAAGTTGGTGGGGTTTGGGTGGGGCCCATAGGTTGTGACGGTTTAACCTTGGGCATGGAGTTTGAAAAAAAGTTCTGATTTTTTTAAAATCACTTATGGGTTGTTGGGATGGTTAGGAGGCTCTTGGGAGTCCCTCAAACATCTCAAGGATGTCCTAGAGATGTCTCAAAGATGATGGCATTGGATTGCACTGGGGCGGCAGGGGGATGTCCCATCCAAGTCCCTATATTCTGAAGGTGTCCCCATTTAAAAAACAAATAGTTTTGGGGGAGGAAATGTCCTTGTGGAAACAGGAACCTAGTGAAGACATTAAGAGGGCATGAAGGCACAACCAAGGGCCATTCAGTAGAAGGCAAAGGAAAAATCTTGGAAACAAGACGAGGAGCACTTGGAGAAGAAGGTAGGAAAAATAGTATTCTAACCAATAGAGAAGCTGAACTCTGAGGGAAAACTACCAGAGATAGCAAGAAACTCTCCAACCAAAGTAGGGGAGACAAAACCAACAATCTCTACTTAGGGAGGAGCTCTAGACCCCAAATCTGAAGAAAGAAATAGAGCTAAAGTAAGTGAATTGGATAACAACAAGAATGTAAAGTGCACCCCTGATTTGCTAACCAAAATGCTCAAAATTAAATGAAAGTCTTTAATGAATACACAAAACTATAAACATATGTAGGTGCACCATGGTTGAGATGGTCCAACTCCCTAGTCTCACTCTACAACTAAGCTCATGCCATATCTAAATCAAAGACATCTCAAATACATCGTCGGTGGAAAGCTGCAAAATGCCATTTTCATACATAAGCAAGACATACACAATTGGACACAATCACCAAGAGAATGGTAAAAAGTGTGTTTGAGATCATTGTCCTAATTGTGGTGTGGTCACGAAGAGATCACCATTGGTGTGAAGTTCCAAATCACCGTCGGCTTTGCGATGAAATCTACTGATTCTGATGACTTTTTTGACCGGAAGAGCGTTCATGCCCACCATCGATAGAGTCCATGGTATTGTCGTATTTCTGACGGGCAGGGCATCGTCGGCCAATTCGACAATGAGTTTTCGACGGCTACTTTTGTTGGCACTCTGACAAAAATTAGTCGCAATTCCAATAATCGGCCGTCGGAAATCAGCTCCGAATGTACTAGTGGCAGTACATTGTATTGGATTTTGATAATCCATTTTGTAGTCAGTGTGACTCCTATTTTGTGATTGAGCAGTGAGCTCTAGGTAGTTGGCCTCCCTGCATGTGTAGGCCCCTCATTGTAAGTAGTATTTATTCATTGGCAAGTGAGTAAATATTGTGGGTCACAAATCCTACCGAGGTTTTTCCCACACCAAGTTTCATCATTAAATATCTTGTGTTATGGTGTGTTCTCTATGCTGCCTTTGTTATTCTTATTTACTGTATTAATACTTATTTATCGATACACTAATTTGGGATGCAAAGTTTTAAATAAGTTTAAATATTCTGCTAACTGGTTAGACACCGATTCACCCCTCCCCTCTCAGTGTCTTAGGGACTGTCATTGAATCTAACATTAGCTTGTATTTCAAATCCTCTACTGAGGTTACTCTTAACAGGGTATTGCTTCTAATAGGGCATTATAGTCAATCCCTTAACCAGGTGGTCCCTAACAGGATCTGTTCTTAACGGGACTTTTAGTAAAGCTTTAATAGGCTTGGCTTCTAACAAGGAAAAATTCAGAAGAGTTTATAATACTTGTGGGTATTCATCCCCACTGTGGTTTTTCCCATTTGGGTTTCCACGTCAAAATCATTGTGTCAAGTGGTGAATGTTTTTGTGCTTATGTTTTCTATGGTTTATTTGCTTAACTACTAAATCCACTTTGATATGATAAGATGATTGATAGTAATATGAAATATGCTTTTACTATTGTTAGTAAAGTATTTGAATGTTTTTGTTAAAAGGTTTTGAGAGTTTCAGAGTTGTTATTTTGTTATGATAGTCAACTGGTATACTTGATAGTGATATTGTAATTTGTAGTCAGTGTTTGAACTAGTTAGTTCTCAGTTTGACTTGTCAGATTGTTATTAAGTTTGGTGAAAGTTTAGTCAGTTTACTATCTACTGATTCACCCCCCCCCCCCCCCCCCTCTCAGTAGTTGTTTGGATCCTTATTGATTCATCATACCATCAAGTGGAAGACATAAGTGAATTAGAATGGTTTTCAAATGTTGATTGTTCAGATATGGATATTTTTAAACTTGTTGTTATGTTGGATGGACTAGCATATGAGAGAATTTCCTTTGACATCTATAATGAGTTTGTATTATGTTTGCAAGAGTGTTTTAATGATGAATATGTTATGGAGTGTTAACAAATGAAGAGACCAATTTTCATGGTGCCAGTTGCAAAACAGAGTATGAAGTGTTTTACTTCCCTCTTCAGTTTGATGGGGTTATCATAAAGCTTGATGAATGTTGTTTTCAACATGTTATGGTTTCAGATACTGAGCATGGGTATTGTTTGTTTCAAGCAATTCTTGGTGATAAAGTTCAGATTAGTGAAGAATGTATTGAGATAAAGGGTTTTTATGACATGCTGAAGGGTGAAGAGCTTGTTGATTATGAACAGGTATATGACATTAATATCTTTAGATTGTTCAAGATACAATGCAATCACAACTACATATTTGACCAAGGAAAACACTGATTGATTTTGAGATGGCCTTGGGCCATCACATGTGGTTTGACCTTAAGGCCACAAGTAACTTGGGGTAGAGTAATCTTTTCTGACTCTATGCCCAATGGAATAGTTATCATTTCCCTCTTGAATTGCTTGTTCATGGACAATTATTGAAACTCTACTTTTCTTAAAGTAGTTATTATCCATGAGCATTAGTTAGGTTTTGTATATAAGTAGTGTAGTTTCCTTTCTGTTGAAGTTGCCCTATCCAGGTAACTTCTTTTTGGTCTACTTCACCAAATATTTTGGATCCTCGCTTCATTCTGATGAAATGAACGTCCCCAACTAGAGCCACTGATAGTCTCAAAAATGACGATCCAAAAGATTTTTTATGCCTTGATGATTTTTTGATTTTTTAGAATTACTTTGTTCTCTATTCTTGTCTTTAGAGGTTTAGGATTTTAGGGTTCTATGCATTTTTATAAAGTCCTAAAACAAAACCCTAAGCTTGTTATATTTCGGTGTTACCGTTTTCCACTTAAAGCCAAGGGTCAGTTACTGTTGGCGGGGCCTTTTTCTTTTTCCTAAGCATTAAGTCACATTTGGCCGATCCTTTTATGATTTTTCCTAAGTTGCATGCATATTTACCCTAGGCAGTTCCCTTTTAATATTTTCTGCTAGTGCCTAAATTTTCCTAAAGTCTAAATTCTTATGTATTTTGTCGGTGATCGTATGTTAAATCATGAATAGATCCTATGTTTTGCGTAGCCTCGTAGATGAAAATGCAAGGAAGATAAGGACCGCAACATCACGAGATGATGCCACATGTCCTCGATGGAGAAGGTTGAGTCGATGGTTTGACTATTCAAAATCCTCATTTTAATGGTTCTCAAGAAGTAAAAACTAGACTACTAATGGCCCCATCAATTTGCACGTGCTTCAATGGATGGTGATGTTATAATCTCGATGAAAAGGTGCTTGACTTTTAATTTGCAAAGGTTGGTAGGAATTGTGGTCGTAAGGTAAAGTGTGAACATATCTAACGACCCTTGTAAACCTGGGAAGGAAGATGCAAGAATTTTATGGACCGCGGCATCACGAGATGATGCCACATGTCCCAAGTTGAGCAAGAAGACCGACGTTGGGGCCGCTAATAGTGTTAGGCTAGGAGATAACATGGCATCGCTACACCACATATTTGATGGGTCCACAAGCCATGATGGAAGGTCAATGTCCGATTGACCATTAGTGATCATTTTATTTACCAGGATGGGATGGATCTACGACAAAGTTTCAAACTGATTTTGAAAAGGTAATCAAAGGTATTATTTGTCACCTGCGCAAGAAAAGTTAGAACAAAAAGAATGCAGGCTTGTTGACATGGAACAAGATAGTGAAAAGTTGGGACACTTGGATGCTAACTCATTCCTGAGGGACTATTTTGAAGTTCTTTACTTAGTCGGGGTTGATTAGACAAGCAAGGATGATTTTTTTCAGAGGCATGAAAGGATTGGATAGCTTCTGAGCTAAAGATGGGAGATCATGGATTTCTCTAAGAAATCAGAGGTTGCTTGTTGTTAGGGATTCTGAAGTAGAATTTGTACAATCAGGGAGGAACAAGATCAGAATAAAATCATTCACATAAGATGGGCCTTAGCAGGAGGCAGTGGATTTGATAGGCATAATTTCTAGAATCCATAGTTGGCAGGTTGAGTTGAAAGCTCCAAAATGATGATTTTTCACGTGAATGAACATCACCAGATGAAGTATTTTTTATTATAAATACAATAGGGTGGTGACTAAATTGGTAGAAGAAAAAAGAAGCCTTTTTATTTTCTGAGAGCAATTCTTTCCTCAGCAAGGAAGATGAAGTTTGAGTAGGATCGTGCATGGAGTTGTTGTGTGCTCTATGATACCGGATGGGTGTTTTTATCCTATGTGAATTTGTTTATTATTAGAGGGGTTGTGAAAGTGAGAAGGATTTCCAGAGGAGGCATGAAAGAATTTTATTATAAATAAAGGCCACACATGACACATCCTCTGCTTCAACTCTACCACTGGATGGCAGGGGTTCGAAGAAGGAGTCCGCAGAGGAATGAAAAAATGATTTATTTGGGTGGGGAGTGGCAGCCAATCATCTTCGTGACTGCATGGAAGCTATGACCCCTCTCCAACATATTATGTTTCCCCTTAGGCTCCTCCTTCCACTTTCTTTGATCCTAGGCATGAACGTTGGAGGTCCTCTTCTATTCTAGATGTGAATTTTCTTCTTGTCGGGACCCAGTATCCCTTTTGAGAAGGGAAACACTCTATTGGACAGAACCTAAAATCTCACACTCCATCTGAAGACATTAGGGTGATAATGGCATGGCTCAAGCGGTTTTGCTTCTACCAATTTTTAGTTGAAAATTTTGATTCACGAGTGCCAGCGCATGGATATAGAATATTTTAGTAAAAGAATCATATATAGCCTTTTAGGCCTAATTGTTGAGAGTAAATTTTTTGTTGACATGCGTCTCTTGGCCTGAAGCTTGTTTCTCCCTTTTCTTCTATAAAAAGGGAAATCAAGGCCATTAGATGGTTTCCGATTTGGAGAGTCTCTTGAGGGTTCAAAAATTATAGTTTCTTTGGGTTTCCTTTTCTAGTTCCAGTAGTGAGTTTAGGTGAAGTGAGCAAGTTGTAAAGTCATTTACAGCACAAATGAAAAGCATTTAGTGTCAAGCTTTGTGTAGGTTCTTGAAGAAGTTATATGTACATTTATTCTGTGACAAAAGTAGTAATTTTATTCAATAGAAATAAAATTTTGATCTATTTCTCTCCAATGTATAATTTTGTCATCTTTCAAATGAATAGAATCAAGGGTTTTTTCATTTGTTGCATTATTATGATGTATGCAATTTTTCATTTCATGCTTTAACCTCAAGGGTCAATTAAATGCTTGAGTGGGATTATAGAGTGATAGGGCTTATGCATGGATGTAGATAAGTAGTTTAGGTTGGGATTGCAAATGAGATATATTGTAAGGAAATATTATCTTAGATCTTATACTATTAGATAAAATTATGTCACGTTTTCAATTTACATCTTGTATCTTTAGGTACCCATTGGAGTAAGGCATTGATCACAGCTTGTAACTGATTTTAAATATCAGTCTTGTGTTCAAATTCAGTGACAAATCAATATAATTTATTGATTATCAGAATACATTTCATTTCACATCTATTATTGTTTATCCTACCCATCTCATGCTCCGATTAGGTTGAGGATCACTAGAGGACTTTCCATCCTTGAGAATTCTCCTTGTCGTCAAGCCCTTATATGAGATCATCTGCCTTGTTTTAGTGAATATTTGAGTATGGTGAAAAGATCATAAAATTCACTAAAGGGATCACCCTCTCGGTTTTTGTAGAGCCCAAAGCGTAGAAGGATTTGTAGAATCCTTATCAGTTGGTCCAATCCTTGTGATAATTTCCACAATTGAAGCTAGTTGCTTCGTAGAGATTGGATTGGGTGTATTGGTGGCTCTTCAAGCATAAAACCCATTTTTGGGAACCAACATATACCTTAATTACCTAAATGGGATAGGGTCATCTAGACCCATGGATACAAATCTATTATAAGCATAACATCTCCAAAATACAAATTCAACACATACCAAGAATACCAAAGCATGGGACAACAAGAGATACATCAAAATAGCTAATACTAGGACAAACCACTGATATCGAGATAAATAAAAGAATAACACATAATTCCAAGGATAGGGATCTTTTGGATATTACTCCATTATAACAACTCCATCCTACCAAATGCACAACACTTGCTCATAGAAAAAATTGTACATACTGACTGCATACAACATCCAAATCAAACTTGATAATGAATTGTGCATAACCTATCCAGACCAATATGGATGACTAAATTATGCTTAATTTACCACATATTCTATCTAGTCCATACATGATAATTGGTTTGACATCAATGACAACAATATTGACACAAGTCTAACACCACTTCCCTCGAGGCAACTTTGATTAGAGGACTTTTCTTCCCCTTCATGTTTTGGTAAAACCATTATAACCTTTATCTTTACTTTATCTTTACATCTTTTTACAAGTGATATGCTCGCTAAAGTGGGGGCAAAGTGTAATGTTGTAAATTGCATCATGTGTGATTCTATACTATATAAGCACCTTCGCTTTACGTCGATTGGAGAACTACATCTTGTTTGTCTTTCTAACTTTCTGGCCTATCTTGTCAGCCTTGGTTTTGACCTCTTATTGACTTCACCAATTTTTTGATTCATGAACACTAGCACACCGTAGAGATGTTCATGTGCCACACTAGCATCCCATGAATCTATAAATTGAAGGTGGTCATTTGAGCATTATGCCTATAATTGGCAAAGTTTGTAACACCTTTGTTCACACCCATCGATGTTGGTTTGGTGCCTAGGATAATTATCTAGCCTCAAAAGCTTCATTTGAGCTCTCTAGCAACTCATTCAAACTCCTAGGACACTCTTTGGGCTCTCAAGACAACTTGCAACTTCATGATCATTGGTCTTGTATTCTACCATTGTTGAATGTCATTCATCTTGCCACCATCATTGCAGCTATGTGTGGGATGATTCTTGGTGCTTGTTGGGACTAATTAAAACTGAGTCAATTTTAGAGGCCCATTTCAAAATTTTGCTCTGCATGTCAGAAAAGTACCTAAACTAATCAGTTTGAATGGCCTAGCTAGCAAGGGAGTAAAATGGAGCCAGTTGATTTTCAGAGGGTAAGGCTGGGGATTCATGTCCCACACCTTTCATTTGGCCTATTCAGTGATGTGCAACTTTCAAAATTCAATTTGGATAAGTTTATGAGGTACCCATTTTGAGGGCTGAGCTGGAAGTGCATTTTAGGCACAAATGCAGATTTTATTGAGTACCCTCCTTTGAGCGATTACATCTTTTGCCCTGTTGATCGTCATGGATAATTTCAAAGTGGATTCAATTGTATTCATTAAAGTGAGTCAGCCTGCAAAATTTTAGGTCTTGACAAATCCATTTGCTCAGTTTTTGAAGCCAAAATCCATTTGTAGTTTGTGTGGTTTGACTAGTCCCTGTTTCGACAGCTAGTCGGAGCCCTGTTTCGCACAAGTGTAAAAGTTGCCTCAGTAAGTGTCATGTCAGAATGTTTGTTCTAGGTTAATGTTGGTATAAATGATGAGCTACGTTTCAAATTTCAAGCCTTTATCAATCCATTTGATCAGTTTTCAAAAGAGCTCATTTTGCCATCAAATTCAGTTATCCGCACTCCAGTGTTATATCAGTTAATGTAGCCATTTTTGTGAGTGTGTCGTTTGCATCTTGTCAGTCTGATGATCGAACTGAGGATTCAAAGATTTAATATGTACTTCAAGATACCTATGTTCCAAATTTGAGGACCTTTGGAGATCGTTTGATATTTTTGAGAAAGGCGTCATGTGTTGCTAGGACATTGACTTCATCAGGTCCGCAGTGTCAACAAAGCCAGTTGGCCATTTTCGGAAATTAATATCTCTTCGCTCGGGACTCATCTTGAGAAACCATTTGGCAGAAGTCATCCTTGTATATCAGAGTACACGCTTGTCAGATGGCGAGCTCCAGAAAGGTGTGTTGACAGATTCGAAAATTACGTCTTCGCGATTAAATGCGAAAATTGTGGCGTAATCGCCTGAAGGTTGTAAGATGCGGATTAATGATCCGAAAGCGATGCCGATCATTTCCAGAGGTATGTTTGAGGTCCGTGAAGCATTCCAGGGGTTAGTTGCATGAAATCAAAAAAAAATTTAGTCGGACCCACTTTGGGGCCCGACCTGGCTCATGCCTGTGCATTGTTATTTTATTGGCGACTTGGCCTTATGAGCATTCCCAAAATAATGTTGACATCACGATTGGAGTTGAATACTTATATGTTTCCCACTAGAGGATAGTGCAAAATGAAGATGCCTCTTGTGGTCAAAACAACCAAGGCATTTTACATGCCAAATGTGAAAATGGAGTGGGAAGTTTGAGCTTCTTAAACGATGCAATTCCAAGTGCCGTCTATGGTGAGAAGGCATTCAAACTCCAAAAAAATACGGTGGCATGTGAAAAGTAAAGGAGGCTTTGATTTAAATGATCTCCAGCCAACATCCTCCCAGGCACATGGTGTTTGGGGAGTAAAAGTTTTAAAGTTTAAAACAAGTTTCAGCAAAATCAAATGCCAATGGCATTTTCCATTCAAACTAATATAATACCAGCAGGCAATATATTATTAGCAGCAGACAATATGAAATATTAGCAGCAAATGGAGATTTACAACCTACGTGGCATGGTGGAAGACTGTTTTAAAGTCTTAAACAAATGCAAATTGGCTATTGTAAAGCCATCTTCCCAAAGTCCATGTGGTGGGTGAGTTGCAGAAATAAAATGAAATTTTGAAGAAGTTTAAACAGATGCAAGCACCAGTTTCTCCCCTGCGTGGATGGTGGAGGAGAAGGAGTATGGAAAATTTCAAAGTATTTAAGACATAGAGAAAATGACAATGCCAATGTAAAATTGCAGTCTCTCCTCCATCACGTGGCTGTTTGGAAGTCAATAAGATGCAATGGCAATTACAGCTAAACTCCTCTCTCACATGCCCTCCATTCTCTCCTTCAAGTTGTGTGTATTGTTTGGAAGGCAAAAACTACAGCAAGTAAATTATTGTTGGTTGGCTGTAGAGCCACTTCCTCCCCCACGTTAAATCCTTGGTCAATATAAAAGTGAGTGCAACATGGCAGATTGCGTAGTGAATAAGGGGCCATGGATAATATTCCAAATAAAAACAACAGCACTCCCCCTTCCTTTACGTGGCATGGACAAAGGCCATTGATGAAGTGGCATCATGGCAGGTTCTCCCCTCATGTGGTGTGGCTAGTTAAGAAGGGGTTTCAGAAGACTCCCAAGGTAGATGTGTTGCTGGAGCATCTTCTCCCCTGTGGAGTGGCCAAAAGGACTTTAAGCTTCATTTTAAATGCAAATTTCATTGGCAGATTTGCCAGGCTTGATGTAATGTTCCTTTTCGTGGTGCTTGGAAGGGGGTGTAGAAGTTTTCAAGTTCAACCCCTCTGTGTGTATGGTAAGGTGAGTATAAACAGTAGCATAATGTTTTTTCCCAACTAATGCAAATGGTAGGTGTAAAGCATGAAATCCACAACCTCTGCCCGTTTCCTCCTTAGCATGGTATTTGGAAGGTGTTTCAAACTTCCAGGCAGATTCACTCAGCTGAAAACCTTCAAAAAATGAAGCTACAGGCAAAACCACAATATCCCACATGCACTGGGAAGTGGTATTTTTTAATGTTTATAACTAAGAATGCACAGTAATAAAATGTCTAAGCCATAAAGGTTTTTGACGGATGGTGTTTGATGGCACCCAAGGTGGGCCCACACATGAGCATGGATTTCGAGGCAACGGAGGAGATGATTGAGCAGCAATCAGGTGGACCCCACGTAGGCATGCTTCCCGAGGCAGACAAGAAAAATTTTGCAGAGGAAGGTCGGCTTAACGAGTGAGCAAGTTTGAGATGGATCAACATTGCGCGCTATTTCGTGAAAGGAAGATGCATGCAAGTTACACCCTGTGAAGTTGCGAAATCCAGTGGCGGGTACAGTCAGTGGTCCAGCAAGTGGATCCGGGTGAGGTGGCAGTGACGTGGCACATAGTTGGCGCACAGGTGGCAGTCCAGTGGCGATGATGTGGTGCTAAGGTGGTGTACACGTGGTGGCCAAGTGGCAGTGACAAAGCAGATGATGTGGCAGTGATGAGGTGTCATCCCAGGTGGCGTCCAATCAACCCCATCGACCAATCGGAGGCCACCACGTGGCAAAGTGTCAGAGCACATATGGAGGCAAAAATCAAAATTAAAATTGTAAATGATATAGTTTCAACTATATTAAATTTCGAAAAATTTAAATGATTGAGCACAAATGGGGATTAATTCACCCAAGGTCTAAATTTTGGCCAAAATATAAAGTATTATATATCGCCGGAAAGCTCTTAGAGTGAGGAATCTGATTATGAGGTTAATTTTGACAAATGTGAGATATTTTGGAAGTAGTTTCCATGGGAACAAAATTCAGTTAGAGGGGAGACACTTGGCAATTCAGTTGGAGATTTGATTTGGTTCCCTCTCCCTTTTTATTGCCCATTCTTCTCAGTTGTAAGGGTTCCAACTTTTGAGAGATTTTCTCCAAGGGAGAAATCCGAAATTGCAGGTTCCAGTGATGACATCCTTTTATCAATGCAAATGACAGTGTGTTCGTCTATGTTTTCAATGTTGTCTTTACTGTAGGTTTAGTTTCAGTTTGCAGATTCACACATATGCAAGGCATGTGTGAGTTTCCATGAAATTGTCTCCAAAATGTACTCAGATTCATATAATTTCATATTATCAAGGATAATTTGAGTTGTGTCTTTTAGATTCCTTTAAGAGTGTAATGTTGTCTTTTGGGTATTCTTCAAGGAAGGATTTAAATCCTAAAACCCAGCATTAATGATTTTGAATGCATATTGGATATATACATATAAGTATGGTTTTGTGATAGAGTAGAGGATTGTATTAATGTAAGGCATTGATACATGAAAATTTAATGTTGAAAAGAACTTGCATTTGAGATTTCTCATCCAGTTTTATGTATGACTCTGTGGCCTGGATAAGGCATTGGTCTCTTGTAATCTTGAAAGGTTGTCAGAGCACCTTTTAAAAATAAAAAATCAGAATATCTTTTTATATTTTATGTTATGTGGAAGTGTCCCTCCATCTCATGATTCAAAAATGTTGAATTGCAAGTGTGGATCTAGCACATTTGCAGTTACCTCTTAGTTTTTGAACCTTTTGAGATCCATCTGCTTTTGATTGATGCAGTCTTGTGTGTAATAGGTCTAATTAAATGCATCAAAGGTATACCCGCCTAGGTTTTGTAGAGCCTGAAGAGTAGAAGGATTCATATCCTTGTCATATTGTCCAAGCCCTGAGGTGTTTCATTGATTGAGATTGGCTATCTCATAGATAGATTTGCAGGTATACTTGGGTTATCACTTTTGGTGAACAACAGTGCTCACCTTCACTCCAATGGGATCTTGTTGGCAAGACACACTGCATAGGTAGTCATATGTTGTCATAGATGGCAACTCATGTCAGTAATTCCATTCACAGTTCATGATTTTCTTCTACCAAAAGTTAGATTAAGTTTTGGACAGGTTCGGTGAGATAGAAGAGGACATCCGACAGTATATAGTATTTTGGTTGGCTTTTCATTTAAGTTGAATATTTTGTGTTGTGGATCTAGAGGAAGATAGCTAGATTTCTGGAGTACCTTATTCCATAATCTTAGCCTTTGGTAATGATTGTCATATGAGTTAGAAGATCTGGTGTACTTTTTTTTTGTTGAACAGTGTGGTATGGCCGACATGTGTGGGAAATCATTGTGCAAATTATGTGGATTAATTTTGGTTATCATTTTTGTGATCAAGGATGTTTAGACGACATCTAGGAAGCATTTGGACAATTATTTTGGGTCTGCATATGCATTGGAGTTTGAATTGAGTCGATTTGGTGTACACGTTTCATTATTTGGATAGTGTTCTTGAAGCCGACATGTAGAAGACCTAAATTAATGTTGTGGATATATAAGATCAATGAATATGATCATTTTTGGTATCAATATGTGTGTGGAAAGTGGATGTGATCGATTGTGCATAGTTTCATGTGCGCAAGTGAAGGACTTGTTCTCTGGAATAAAGCATAACAGTGGAACAAGCAATGTCAACAAGTGATTAAGAGCTTTGTTCTTAACCAGAATTGTACCTTGGCATTTGTAGATGCTATTTTTTAGTTCAAACATACCAATTATCTTGTGTAAAGGATTTTTAAGGTAGTGAACCTTCCGAGATTGTTTCACTTCTTTCTATTGAGTAGTGAGCTCTAGGCAGTGTGCCTGAATGCATGTGCATTCTCCTATGCAATATCTTTATACTTCTGCAAAGTATACTTATATTGTCAGTCTCATCCCCGCCATGGTTTTTCCCTGGATCAGGTTTTCCACATATAAAATTCAGTGCTATGGTGTTCTTATTGATTGCTTTGTATTTCTACATCTTTCTTTCATTCATTTGCATTAAGTAGTTAAAAGGACAAAATAAAGTTAAAAATTACAGAACATTGATTCACCCTCCCCTCTCAGTGTTCCTCGATTCCAAAAATTGGTATCAGAGCCTAGTTCCTCGGAAGAATCCTAACAACTTGAGGAGGATATGGTAAGGTGAATCAAAGGATTTTGATAGTTTTCAACTTCAACTTATTGTGGCACTTGAGTATCTTGATCAATCGCAAGCCAAGGTTTGGCAGATGAAAGAAAATCTTAAAGTGTTGGCAATTGACACTCATTGGATTAATTTTGTTGTCATTGATGGCAACAAGATCTGATGAAAGTCATCAACTGGCACTTGGAAGCATATATCGGCAGATACCGACTTTGGAGCATTCAAGGCTACACTGGCACCGACATCGGCATCAATACTTCATTGGAAGCTGACATCAAGGAGGATTTACTTAATAAATGATTTTGTAATTATTGTCAAAGCCGACATTGAATATCTTCTGTAAATGTATTGTAAGCCGACATAAGGCATATCATTTGTAATAGGTATATAGGTCAGTTTGCTAGGTTATTTTGTAAGATATGAGACATGAAATGTGTGGAAATAGGAAAATATAGCAGAACCGTATGATGCTAAATATATGTATAAAGATCATTTTGTATGCAAGTATTATATCATAAAATTATATTTAGATAGCTTGGAAAAAAATCTTGGAGGAGAAGTGATACAGGTAGCAGTTTAGGGTTTATGAATCGGTACAGAGCAGAGACAAAACCAGAACTCTATTTGGCATAGCAGATGCATTCTTGAGTTCATTTTTAGTAATTTACTTTAGCAGAAACTTGTAGTCAGTGATGCTCTTTAGTGATGAGCAGTATGCTCTAGGTAGTGTGCCTTCCTGCATGTGCAGGCCCCTATTCTATGTAATATCTTTTCATATGGCCAGTGAACTGATATTGTGGGTCACAAATCCCACCGTGGTTTTTCCTCATTGAGGTTTTCCATGTATAAATTTTGTGTGTTATGGTGTTCATTTATGTGGACGGTTTATTTTCTTCTTGTTATATGTTTATTTGTTTACCGATTTATATATGCATGGTATAAAAGGATAAAAAATGTTCATACCGGCAAAACACTGATTCATGCCCCCCCCCCTCTCAGTGTTTTTGGATCCCAACAATTGGTATCAGAGCTTGGTACCTCGAAAGAAGTTTAATAGCTTGAGGAAGATCCTAAAACTAGAATCTTTGAACATGGTTATGGAGAAGCAACTTGAGATGGCTCTTAAGGATTACGATGTTGAAAGGATGAAGAACTTGAAATTTCAAGAAGAATTGAATTCTGCAAATGAATTCATTCTTATCCTCCAAGAAAGGTTATCATCTGCTCAAGCCAAGAGAAAAGAACTTTTACAGAAACCGGATGATGAGGAGAAGAATGCTCTTAAGGAACAATATCAAAAACTAAGTCAAGAAAATATGCTCATGAATAATAAAATGCAAGATTTGACTATTAGGTTATCAAAAGATATTGAGGATAGAAAGAAGAAGGAAGATAATCTTGTTATATCTCTGAAGAACAAATTTGATGAATGTGGCAAATTGACTCATGAGAATAATTTTTTGAGAACTAGTTTGGCACACTCCTAGAATAATGAACAAGAACTTGAAAGACAAATAACTACTCTGAGAGATGATCAGACTACTGCAAGTGAGTATAAAGAAAATTTAGGATCAGTGCTGCATAGTTGGATGACTGATTGAAAAGACAAAGACAAATTGATGATTCTAGAGGACTTGGGTTTGTACAAGGTGAAAGCTCTAGTACTGTAAATGAAGATCAGACAACCGGTATGCAGAACTCATTAGAATAGAGGAAACCAGTAAGATAATCTAAGGCTTATAAATTCAATGGTAGATGTTTTGTTTGCAATAAATTTGGGCATATGGCTAAACAATGTAGAAATAAAGAAAATCAAAACTACAATTCTGTTCCTGGTCAATGCACAAATTGCAAGAAATATGGTCATAGATCAGAAGATTGCAGAATGAATGTTAAATATCATGCATGTGGAAAGTTTGGACATTTTGCTAATCATTGTAGGTCAAGAAATGATATCGGATATGTCAAAGCAATTCAAAAGAACAATGTTACATGTTTTGAATGCAACAAAATAGGTCATATTGCTAAGTATTGCAGAAGCAAGACTCAACTGGTTAATAATGATAAAGACAATGAGAAAGGAAAGTAAAAAGTAAATGAAATACAACAAGATCACACCAAGAGATGGGTTAGAAAATTTGAAGAACCAAGTGGAGATGGATCTATATCGGCAAATCCACCGGTAGAACAAGGTATTCCTCCATCGATAGGAAATTCCACTGCTAACTAAGGCATAAGCCATAGGGGTTGGCAAAGTCATTGCTAAATTTTGCATAGTACCCCGGAAGAGACTTAAGGAGATCACAAAGAGATCTGAAGAATTGTGTTCATCATCGATGAAGGTTCGCTCAACATATAACTATGAAACCAGAATCCGTAGGGTTGTTGGTGAAGCATTTATTATAGAAGATTAGGGTTTTATTCGCTGATAAAAGGGGGTAAGTGAATTAATTTTCACTCATCGAGAAATCAAGCATTCAAAGCAAAGTAAAGGTAAGTTAAGAGTGAGAAAAAGCATTGTGAAAGGATTTCAAGCAGTTATCTGAAGCACTCAATCTTCCACTGACATTCACTTTCAGGTATTTTTTGAAATGGCATCTGGATCTTCAGCTCCTACTTTTATTGCAAATCCCACCATTGTCGAAGTCAAGGATAGGTTAAGGCTAGTATTTAAGGAGGTTCCCGAAATTGCTAAAAAGGAAGACTTTGCTGGAGAATTTTCTAGGGTTCCTGATGTATGTTAAAGATGTGAGGGCATACATTCACCGCACCCTTGAGGATTTGGGCACAGAGGAAATCAAAAGCATGTATCAATCTATGATACTGGGAGACTCTAGAACCATCAAACTAGAATATAAAGAAATTGATGATCTAGGGTTAACCAGAATTCAAAGATGAGGTTATTAGATACGTTCTGAGCAGGGTTCACAATGAATTTATTTGGCTAGATAGGCCTTACATGATCACGAAGGAGGCTATTCAAGAAGTCACCGACTTACCCAGAGTTGGACAAGAACCTGGCAAGAAAATTTCCAACACAGAGGTCGAGAAAATCACTGATGCTGCACTTGATAACAGATCAATAAGGATAAGCACAATCACTGACACAGATATAAAGTTTGCAAGCATGATCATAGGTTATAAGGTAAGTCAATCCAACTGATTGAATTTTGTTGCTAGTTCATGCATTCATGTTGCATATCAGATACTAAGGAACAATGTGAAGTATGATTTATGTGAATGGATGAGGAGTGAGTTGATGTTAAACCTTGGTAAGATCAAAGGAATCAAGAAAGGCACTTTTAAATATGGAAACTTGATTGTTTGTTTAATGCTTTACTTCTTGAATGAGCTACCCAGTTTAGGGAAGAAGCATTGGGCTCATGACATACCGGTAGGTATGCAGATCAAGGAAGAAATCACCGGTCTTGGTACCAACAGAGATGAGAAACTTTGGGGGTATTTCAAGACATTCCAAGAAAACATGAGGCAAATGGAGATAATATCAAAGAACATTATGGAGAAGTATTCCACTGATATTTGTTTCATGGTAAAAAAAGATGAAACTCTTATGGAAGCAGTTGAACCTAGGCAAATTTGGATTACTGAGCTTGGATATGAGGTGGATGATATAATTTTTGAACTCTATGCAAAGATGTTGTTAGATGCCCCATTAGATGATAAAATAAAGCATTTTGGTATAGCAGGAGAGAAGGCTCTTGAAGTGAAAACCAGTTTTAATAGGAAGAGAAGAGATAATAAAATAGAAAAGATGTCTCCATATGTATAAGATGTAATCTATAAGATAGACACTCAATTAGGTTCAAATTCTAAACAATCAGCTAAACCGGTAGAGGTTGGTACTGTAGAAGTGAAGAAGCCACAAGTTCACATTTCCCCTATCACTTCTAATTCTGATTCTGAGGATAATGAACCTCTATCTTTCAGAAGGGTACAAAGGAAGAATGTGTTAAAACAACCAGTAGAGAAGAATAAGGCAAAGCCTAAGAGGAGACTTGTTAGAAAGGAAACTAAGCCTACTGCACCTCCACCACCGGCAAGGAAGCCTATGCAAAAGAGGAAACTAGTCACACTGACAACCACAAGCAAAAAGAACAAAGGTGATGATACTAAAACTAGTAAGACCACAATGATCTATGTTGAGCTTATTGATGGAGTTACAAAAGATGGAATATTGAAAAATATATCAAATTATTATGAAGATTTAGAAGAGAATGAGCAAAATGAATTAGAAGAGGTTGTTTTTGTTGTATATAGACATTTATAAGAAAGTCTTAATTAAAATTTTGAAGGAGATACCTTTACCCCTTGTATAATAAACTTGAGGCTAGGAGACTTGACCCTGTCAAGAGGGATAGGGAGATTAAGGAAGTAGCACTCTTGGAAATGTGTGGTTCTATAAATAATGAAGAAATGAAAAGATGTATAGATACTGCAAATATGATAGTTTTCAGTAGAAAATCTTGGCTGATAAGTCTTATGATGGGGAGAGTAAATGAGGTGATAAATGAGACTAGTAAGGGATGGACCAAATTCTTTTAGAAAACCCCAGATTTTCTCACATCTCAAGAAGAATTTGCAAGGGCAACAACTTCCACCATTCCTGACAAATCAAAAGGGAAAGGTATTTTGGGCAATTCAACTACTATTTTGACACAACCAACAGTAACTATAGATACTTAAACACAACCGGAAGTTAAGGAGAGTATACAGTCTATACTGGCACAAAACATTTTTTAACAAGGCAATGTAAAAGACACTGGAAATACTGTGGACAATACTCCACCGGCAGTAACCGACATTGCACCAAGTGGCGAAGCCACTGGTGCAAAAGAGGTTGAGATGGACAAGGTAAAAGTAATTGAGTCCATACCAGTAGGTAAAACTGATTCCCTGACAAAGGTTTTGGTAATTGACACTTCTCAGGTTGAGAAAAAATTTGTCTCTGAGCTGAGTCCAACTGAATTGATGATGATGGCTACTCAGAAATTATTGAAGGAAGGTACTATAGATAAAGGAATAATTGATCAATCAGTCACAGTATTGCATAGATTATTACCTGATTGTCAGATTGAAGATGGAGCAAGCCCTTCCGGTAATCTCAAGACTCTAATAGAGCACATATCCAACAATTTTCAATCTTTGAGGCAGATTGCAGACCGACAGGCTTTGGATAAATTCACAGCAGTAAAAAGAACAACTTTTGATCAGATTATAGAAACAGAGAAGAAGAAAATTGAGGACAAAATTATTCTAATTGAGGTTTGTTTAAAATAATGTACAAATATCTACAAAGTGTGTTGTAACATAGAAATTCTTACAGCTAATGTAGATAGAAGATTGAAGGAGTTATATGATAAGATAGCTAAAATTGCTAACTCTTTTGATGGATTGACTGTATTGACCACATCTATTGATGGACAATTTTTTCCTTTAGAGAACCAAATTTTTTCTTTTGAGAAGGAGAGAGATAAAATCATGCGAAGAGCAAGAAATCTAAGAGGATTGGTAAGTCCTAGACTAGATTCATTGGGTGTTCATAAGAGAGAGTGCATGGACATGATAGCTAAACCCACACCGAAAGATATCCAATAGAAGGAAACACTTTCCCAATTACTACGTGGACTTGCATCTATTTCTGATACTTTCAAATCTGGATGGGATACATATCTTCAGTTATTGCAAAAGGCATACCCAAAAATCTTGAAGATGACTAAGCTCCAATGAAACTAACAGTATTATTTTATTCTTTCAATTCTTTCACTGGTCTTTGGCATTAACGTCAAAGCGGCAGTATTCATATATGTGAAAAATATCAGAGAAACACATGGGAAGGAGATCAGATGGAGTGTATTGCTCAGGGGGAGGATATCGACATGGAATCCATTTTTCACATGAGTGTTGGCATCAATGCCAAAGGGGGAGATTGTTGGCAATTGACACTCATTTGATTCATTTTGTTGTCATTTATGGCAATAAGATCTAATGGAAGTCATAAACCGGTACTTGGAAGCATATACCGATAGATACAGGCTCGTTGAGCATTCAGGGCTACATCGACACCGACACCGACATCAATACTTCATTGGAAGCCGACATCAAGGAGGATTTACTTAATAAATCATTTTTTAATTATTGTAAAGGCCGACATTGAATATCTTTTGTAAATGTATTGTAAGCTGACATAAGGCATATCATTTGTAATAGGTATATAGGTCAGTCTGCTAGGTTATTTTGTAAGATATGAGACATATGAAATGTGTGGAAATAGGAGAATATAGCAGAACTGTATCATGTTAAATATATGTATAAAGATCATTTTATATGCAAGTTTTATATCAAGCAATGATCTGTAGATAGCTTGGAAAGCATTCTTGGAGGAGAAGTGATACTGGTGGTAGTTCAGGGTTTATGAACCGATACAGAGCAGAGATAGAATCAGAACTCTATTTGGCATAGTAGATGCATTCTTGAGCTCATTTTTAGTAATTTACTTTAGCTGAAAGCTTGTAGTCAGTGAGGCTCTTTAGTGATGAGAAATATACTCTAGGCAGTGTGCCTTCCTGCATGTGCAGACCCTATTATATGTAATATCTTTTCATATGACCAGTGAACTGATATTGTGGCTCACAAATCCCACCGTGGTTTTTCCTCATTGAGGTTTTCCATGTATAAATTATGTGTGTTATGGTGTTCATTTATGTGGATGGTTTATTTGTTTCTTGTTATATGTTTATTTATTTACTGGTTTATATATGCATGGTATAAAAGGATAAAAATTGTTCATACCGGCAGAACACTGATTCACCCCCCCCCTCCTCAATGTTCTTGGATTCCAACATAAAGATGTTGATAACTTCATCCAGTCCTTGCAAGATCAGTTGAACAAGTCAAGAGAGAAGAGAAAGGAACTTTTTGATAAGCTAAATGAGAAAGAAATCGAAAACATTGATGGCCAAGCCTTGAAAAAGAAGACAAAAGAATGTGAGAAACTTGCTAGAGATAATGCAATTCAAAAGAATGAGATAGAATCTATAGTGATGAGGTTGACAAAGGAGATTGAAGCAAGAAAGAAGAATGAAGGGAGTCTTAATCAGTCCCTAAAAGAAAGATTTGATGAATGTTGCATAATTAATTACGAAAATGATTAGTTGAAGCTCAAACTACTATAATCCAAGAACAATGAGAAAGATATTGATATACAGATTATCATTCTTAGAGATGAACTTGCTACTACAAAAGAATATAAGGAGAATTCAAGACTAGCTCAGCTAAGCTTGATGAAATTCTTGAAATCCAGAAGAGTGGAGATGACAAGTGAGGACTTGGATTTGAGAAAGGTGAAATCTCTGGATCTGGTCAAGGCAATCCTAAGTCTCATCAAAAGAACAAAGCTGAAAGTTTTTTGGTAAGGAAACCTAATGGTCATAAGTTTAATGGTAACTATTTTATTTGCAATAAATTTGGTCATATGACTAGTCAATGCAGAAATAGGATAAATCAAAATGGTCCATCTTTCTCTAGTCAATTTTTAAATGCAACAAGTATGGGAATAAGGCAAATGAATAAAAATCCGGTCACATTGCAAGATTCTACAGAAGCAAAAATGTGAATAAAAATGGTCTGACAAACAAGAATAAGAATGTGAAGGTAGATGATAAGGGAAAAGTGAAAGTGGAAGAGATCAGAGATCATATGAAGAAGACATGGGTTAAGAAGAGTGATTCAGATACTAGAAATAGGTCTACACTTTATTATGGTGTTGTAAATTCCTCAGGGAATTAGATTGAGGCCTCTTGCCTAAGCGAAGTCTTCATGCAGATCTTTTCTCCCCTACCAGATGTTGGTACCAGAAGATCGACAAATTGTTTAAAACTATATTATGGTAGTACATATATTTTTGAAGGATTTCTAAAATATTTTGTCCAAATTGAAGCACCACAAAAGATTTCTTGAAGAACAAGTTGTGTATGCAGAGCATCCAAAAGTATTAGTGCAAAGTGCATTCATTACACCTAAAATTTATGTATGCGGAAGATAAAAAGTGACTTAATCACTTCATTTCTCACTTTGCATTCAAGAAGAGAAGAAGAGAGATCTTTGAAAGAAATATTTTTTAGAGATCTAAGCATGAAGAAGATTTGTCGTACGAATTTCCTAATTCGGGTATTTTTCGTTAAAACTTTTTAAGTTTGAAGTTTGAATTGAATTTTTGAAATGGATTCCTTTGGAACTGTGACCCCTCTAGTTGTAGACATCATAGAGAGAGCACAACCAAATTTTAAGAAGCACTGATTTATCTCCATGGAAGATGATCCAAAGAGTGCATTTTCTTTGGTCCCACATGGTGTTTTTAATTTTCACATTGAAGATATTACGGTTTACACATACTAAAACATTGAGGAGTTGGGAAGCTCCCTTCTGTTGAATCTCTACAACATGTACTTGGTTGATGGGAATTTAAGATTGAACCTGAAATTTTAAGTGTTGGAGGAAAAATGTTTTGTTTAGTTCACAAAATTTTTGACATTTGATGAAAAAGAATGGGTTTGGTATGTTCTCAACAGAGTGCACAATGAATTTATATGGTTAAGAAAGCCTTTCAAAATCACTAAGAATGTGTTACATAGTTCAAATAACCGGAAGACAACTGAGAGGGGGGAGGGGTGAATCAGTTGTCACCAGATTACCAGAACCTTAAGAAATTAAATCAGAACCCAAAAGATCAATACCATAATGCATAAACCAATTATCAAAATAGAAGATAAACCAATTAAACATTAACAATAATTAGAGAATAAATACCATCCACATGACACCAAGATTTGTACATGGAAACCCCGATAAAGGGAAAAACCACGGTGGGAAGCCTACCCACAGTCAGATAATACTTTTGTAGTAAGTATGTGATTACAATTGAGGGGCCTACACTTGCAGGAAGGCCAACAACCTAGAACACACTACTCATCACAAAAGGAGTCTCACTGACTATATAGAAATCCAGACTACAATCTGGAGGAAAGAATGAACTACAAAGATAACATCTCCTATGCCTGAATATAGTTTTGGTTAAGCTCAATACCAGAGGACTAAATCCTCTTACATAAATTCAACTTGATCACCAATGATCAACCAAATCCTTTGTCTGAATGATTATTACATTATTAGCTCCTATTCCACATTCCTATATAATCTACAATGATATCTTACATCATATATATACACAAACACTTGACCACAAACAATAAGTTCGGCCACTAGATAATTAAAAAATTACATAATTACAAAACATGTCAGCTTGAGACCAAACAAATAATATCCAACCCATAAAACATCCTGGAAGCACATCAAGAAGTCCAATCAACACATTACATTAAGCCGGTCCATAACCTAGATAAACTGGGACCCAATTTAGGTCCACAGACACTAAAGAAATGATCCCAATCAACCAAGTCTTGAACATGATCACCATCAACATCCTAAATCTCCACTAGAAGATGTACCAACACCACTTATGCATAACATCAAAGATCTTCAACAATTCTCTGCTAGTGAAACCCTCACCAGAACAACAAACCAATCTTACCAACATATAGGATAGTATCCGATCACTAGAACAAAACCAATTGACTGAACATGAATTTGAGTAGCATGAATAAGCCAATTCCATAACCCAAACATACTGGAGCATATTGGATCATCATGATCTAATCCAACCAGGAACCAAACAACCTATCAAGACCAGAACGATACCGGTAAAGTAGCCAAATCAATTAGTGTTGACATCAATGACAAAACATCAATGCAACACATAATCAATTCCTCCAAATTGTCAACAATCTCCCCCTTTGGCATTGATGGAAACACTAGATGTGAAAAATATCCAAGTGCCAAGAAACTCTGAACAAATCTCCCACACAAAGATATAGCAAAGAAGTTTTGAAACATACTCCCCTTGACGTATATATCCCTTAATTTTTGCACAAGAATATCTCTCCCCCTTTGACATCAATGGCAGAAATTTGACAAAATATCAAAGCAAAAACAAAAACCATTGAATCACAAGGCTAACTACTCCCCTTGAGCAGTATCATCCCCACATCAATCCAAAATAAATAATATCTTTGACAATGCATACTGGACTGATGCCAAATAGCATCAATTTGTTTTCTGTTGGAGGGGCAGAAACCCCTAATCTATCTGTGAGGTACTCAAATGATTCTTTAGGAAAAGGATTAGTGAAAATATCTGCAATATGCTCTTTAGTGTTCACATAAACCAGTCTAAGCTCATTTTCTTCCACCTTCTCCTTCAAAAAGTTATACTTGATAGATATGTGCTTTGTCTTAGAGTGAAATACCAAATTCTTTGATATGTCTATAGCAGCAGAGTTATCACAGTGAATAACTACCAGTCCAATGAAATGCACTTTTATGTCCTTCAACATTTTCTTTATCCATAGAACTTGTGTACAATAAGTAGCAACAAGAACATACTCAGCTTCAATAGTAGATAAAGAAGTACATGATTGTTTCTTGCTGATCCATGAAACCAACTACTTCCCAAGAAAGAAAGCTCCACTGGAAGTAATTTTTTGGTCATCAACATCACCTACCCAATCTACATTTGTATATGCACATAAAGTAAAGTCATCATACTTAGGGTACCATAAACCATATTTAGATGTACCTTGCAAGTATCTAAAAATTCTTTTCACCGCACTCTCATGATTTTCTCTAGGATCACTTTGATATCTTGATACAATGCAAACAAGATTTATTACATCGGGCCTAGTCTGAGCCTATAGTAGACCTCCAATCATGGACTTGTATCTTGTAGGATTTACCCAGGTAGATTCATCTTTCCTTGTCAATTTCTCACTTGTAACCATAGGAGTACTTACCGGTTTAGAGTCTACCATACCAAATTTCTTCAACAATTCCCTAGAATACTTAGTTTGACAGATGAAAATAACTTTATAAGTCTAAGTAATCTGCAAACCTAAGAAAAATTTCATTTCCCCAATCATAGACATTTCAAATTCTTTCTTCATATTCTTAGAAAATTCCATGCACAACTTATCTTCACCTCCAAAAATGATGTCATCAACAAAAACCTCAATAATCAAGATATCATCATCAGTGACTTTATAATATAGATTACTGTCAGCATTACCTTTAGTGAAACCAAGCTTCAAAAGATATGTTAGGAACTGGAAGGACAACTGAGCAGGGAGGGGGGGCGAATCAGTTGTCAATGAATTTCAACCCAATTATAACATAATCCATCTTAATACTTAATACCGATAAACCAAACTTAATGCCAGTTAATAGATTAGCAGTTTATATCAATTCCAGTGAAACTTAATGCATGAAACAGAAAGAGAAACAACATCCACAACACATAAACATATATTTTTGATGTGGAAATATTGTAAGGGGAAAAAACACGGTGGGAAACCTTACCCACAATCAGATGATACTACTGCAGATAGTATGTCTATACAAATGGGGTCTGCACATATAGAAAGGCCAACTGCCTAGAGCACACTGCTCAAATGGGAGTCGCATTGACTACAATAGGATGGTTAAATCCTAGAATAATGTACTGCTTCAAAGTGCATCTGCAATGCTAGATTCAGTATCAATATAAGCTCTAATAAATTCCTTCAAAGCTTCCTTTAACCTTCAAATGATGTCTGCTTGATTCACTCTATGATCTTCTCATATGATCTTCAATATTCACACATATCATGATCATAGCACACTTCCACACTTCATCTCACAATTGATATCTTACATTTATACAAAACCTAAGACCAAATGTGTAGGTCGGCTCACTAAGAATATTACAATTAAATCAATTACAAATAAGTCTTGATGTGATACAACATGTCGGCTCAATACAATTACAACAATATCTAATCAATAAATCATCTCCATAACGTGTCGTGCTGATCTGGAATAGATAATGTATACTGGTCCATAACCTAGACCTATATACCAGTAACAACAAATATGTCAATCCGATTAGAACAATAATTAAAACACCAAAACCAAATATCCAAACCATGTCTTTGACATAATCAAGTGATTTCCAGATGATAACAAGTCATCATCAGTGCCAGTGAACCATATAACCTATCGATGAGCATATACCGGTGACTATGCATAAGTCACTGACCTTGCCGGTGAACACAATGTGTCGGTTCAACAATAAACCAATATAACCATAGTGCCAAATCAACTTAGATCTCCAAAAGGATAAGTGTTGACATCAATGAAAAAACCAATGCAACACATCCATAATACCAACAAGATATTTATCTAACCTTGCATACCAATCTTGAGGTGCCTATTTAATTCCATATAAGACTTTCTTTAACTTGCAAACCATGTTTTTATCATTTGAAAGTGAAAAACCATTAGGTTTCTCAATATAAACTTCCTCATCAAGATCCCCATTCAAAAAGGCACACTTAACATCCATCTAATAAACCTTGTAGTTTTTATGTGCAGCATAGGCAAGAAATAATCTTACAGCTTCAATCCTAGCTACAGGTGCAAAAGTTTCACCATAATCAATTCCTTCCTTATATGATAATATACTTTACAAACCAATATAGCTTCATTCCTTACAACTTGTCCATCTTCATTTAATTTATTCCTAAAAATCCATTTAGTTCCAATAACCTTCTTATTTTTAGGCCAGGGAACTGAAGTCCATGTGTTATTCTTCTCTATTTGATCTAATTATTCTTCCATAGCTTTCATCCAACATTCATCTTTACATGCTTCAATTACTGATACCGGTTCAACTTGAGAAATTAAATATACCTCATTAGCTCCCAATATCCTTCTTGTCATCACTCCATTGTTCTCATCCCCAATGATCTAATCTTCTGAATGATTCATCCTCACATACCTAGGAGTCTTCTAATTCTCTATTCCTCTTCTTGGTTATTTAGTTATTGTAGAATTTTCTGATACTGTCGGAGTAACTGGTTCAACATTTTGTTTTGGTAAAGGTGTTACCGGTTTAGTTATGATCATTTTCACTGCCGATTCTTGCTCATTAACTATGATTTGACTTCTATTCAACTCATCCACCTTGACATTAGCACTCTTTATAATTCTCTGCAATCTCTTTTTATAACATTTATATGCCTTACTTTCATTAGAATAACCAAGAAATATTCCTTCATAACATCTAGGATCAAATTTGCCAATGAAATCATCTCTCCTAATATAACATTTTCTACCAAAGATTCTAAAATACTTAACTGTAGGTGTATTGCCAAACCATAATACATAAGGTGTCTTACCAATTTCTCCTTTTACATGATCTCTATTGAATGTATAAACTATTGTGATCACTTCTTCTCTCTAGTAGATATTAGGTAGATTAGGTTCCATCTATTGGCTATTTGGAGGAATTGATTATGTTTTGCATTAATGATTTGTCATTGATGTCAACACTACCTGTTTGGGATGCTTTATCGACACCCTTTTGGTCCCAGTAAGTTATGTGGTTTCTTGTTGGATTGAATCTGACATGATCCAGTATGCTCTGGTATGTTTTGGTTATGGAATTGGCTTACTCATGTTCATATTCAGTCATTTGGTTTTGGTCTAGTGATCAGATGATTATCCTGTTTTCTTGGAAGCTTGGTTTGTGATTCCGACAAGGGTTTCATCAGTAGGGCTTTGATGAAGATCTTTTATGATATGCATAAGTGGTGTTGGTATGGCTTCTAGTATGGATTCGAGATGTTGATGGTGATCATGTTTGAGACTTGGCAGATTGAGATCATTGCTTTAGCATGTGGACCTATATTGGGTCTCGCTTGATCTAGGTTATGGACCTGCTTAATGTAACGTGTGGATTGGACCTCTCGATGTGTTTCTGGGATGTCTTATGAGTTGGATATTATTTTTTTGGTCTAAGGCCGACATGTTTTGTAATTATTTAATTGTTTTATTGTCTAGTGGCTGACCTTATTGTTTATAACCAAGGGTTTGTATATATATGATGTAAGATATCATTGTAGATCATCATGGGATGGGTATGAGAGAATAATGTAATAATCATTTAGGTAGAGGATTTGGTCGATCATTGGCGATTGATTTGGGTTTAGTAAGAGGATTTAGTCCTCCAGTATTGAGCTTAACTGGAACTATACTCAGGCATAAGAGATGTTATCTTTGCAGTTCAATCATTTCTCCAGATTGTAGTCTACATTTATATGTAGTTAGTGAGACTCCTTTTGTGATGAGAAATGCACTCTAGGCTATTGACCTTCCTACAAGTGCAGCCCCTCAATTGTAATTCACATACTTACTGCATAAGTATTATCTGATTGTGGGTAGGCTTCCCACCGTGGTTTTTCCCTTTACCGGGTTTTCCACATATAAATCTTGGTGTCATGTGGATGGTATTTATTATCTGATTATTGCTTATGCTTATTTGTTATATCTGCTATTTAGGTATTTGGTTTATGCATTTTGGTATTGATCTTTTGGGTTCCGGTATTAAAGTTTTAATTGTTAAATGATATGGTAATCTGAGACAACTAATTCACCCCCCCCCCCCCCCCCCCTCAATTGTCTTTTGATTATTTGAACTGTCTAACACCATCATCATAGTTATAGAAGCATCCAAGATAGTTCTATTTTTTCCTTTCCACAACTCCATTTTGCTGAGGTGTCCGGGGAGCAGAAAATTATCTCCTTATGCCATGCTTCTCACAAAAGTTATTAAACTCATCGAACGTGAATTCTCCACCATGATCTGACCTTAAACATTTAATCTTTAATTTTGTCTCAATCTCAGCTTTAGCTTTAAAGATTTTTAACTTTTCAAAAGCCTCAGATTGCTCCCTTAGAAAAGTCACCCACATCATTCTAGAATAATCATCAATGATTAGCATAAAATATCTATCACCTTGAAAACTTTGTATTCTCGCAGGGCCACACAAATCAGTATGAATAAGATCAAGAACATCAATAGATTTGTCTTGTATACTCTTAAAAGAGGTTCAGACCTATTTTCCCATTTGATATTCTTTACATACCGAATTATAGGGCATCATAATTTTAGGTATATCTCTAACTACCTTAGTTGAACTGATCTTTACCATGCAATCAAAATTCACATGACATAGCCTTTTATGCCATAGCCAACTCTCATCAATTTGTGCAATCAAACATGTCTTCTCACTGGAATTAAAATGAAATATATTACCTTTTGTCTAAGTACCGGTTGCAATCTCCAATCCAGATCTATTAATGATTTTGCATTTTCCATCCTTGAATTGTAATTGAAACCCTTATCCACCAATTGTCCTACACTCAAAAGATTATGCCTCAAACCTTCAACATAATAAATATTATTTTTATTGTGCTTACCATCCAATGATATAGTTCCTTTTCCCTTGATCATACATCCACTGTCAATTACCCATTGCTTATCTTCAATTTTAGAAGCAAGTGCCTTCTCTTCAAGTACATTCTCTACAAGTGTCGGAACATCTTCCTTGATAGCCAGGAACACCCATTACTTTCTATTGCTAGAACCACTAGCAGAGTCTTGTGTCGGTTCAGCATTAGAATCAGTCACACCTTCCTCATTTGTAATGTAGCATGATTTCTCTATTTTTCCTAATCTTATACTTGTTTTGATATCCAGGGTTAGGCTTAAAAGATCTTCTAGCTCTCTCTTTAAATCTTGAATTCCTTTCAGGACATCTAGATTCAAAATGACCTATCTAATTACATGCAAAACATTTTAAAGGTTCTTTTCCTTCATACTTACTTCCTACCAGTCCTTTAGGTACTCTTCTAGAAAATAAGAGTTCAAGTTGCTCAAATTATTCATCTTCTCTCTTCATATCATCCAATTCCTTTGCATACAAAACTTTCCAATCTTGTTTGATGGTTGATGATGTAGATGCATGAAAAGTAGGTTCAGACTTCATAGCCCTAGAAGGTCCAAATTCTTCAAGCTCAAAAGCATATAATTTCCCAACCAAGGTATCTCTATTGACAAAAGTATTAGCCATTGTTCTTAATTCATTAATTGCAGTAGCCTTCATTTTATAATCCGGTGGAAAAGCTCTCAGAACTTTAGAAACTATTTCATCTTAACTCAGAGTTCCACCACAACATTGAATTCCCATAACAATTTCATTTACCCTTTCCATGAATGCAGTAGTCCTTTCATCTTCTTCCATCATCAAGTTTCATATCTCACCCAGTAACCATCAAGTTTAGCAATCTTAATAGTAGGGTCACCTTCATTAAGAATCTCCAACTTGTCCCATCTAGCCTTTGTTGACGATTTGTTAGTTAATCCCATTATTTTCTGACCAGAAAATGCACACAAGAGGGCTTTTCTTTCTCTACAATAATTCTCAACCTTCTTATCCAAGTTTGCCGGAGGAGGATTTCTAGATGACAGATTAAAAAGAGTAACACCATTCTCTATGATTTCCCAAATTTCCTTACTGAGACATCTCAGATGAGTCTCCATCTGAATCTTCCATACTCTATAATTTGTTCCATCAAGCCTAGGAATATCTCTCCGAAAGATAGTAGCAGACAAACTAGATGAACTTGAACTGTTAGTCGGCATAGGATCTTCCTCAAGTGGTTAAGCTTTTGTAGAGAGGACCAGAGCTCTGATACCAATTGTTAGACAGTTCAAATAAATGGAAGACAACTGAGAGGGGGGGGGTGAATCAGTTGTCACCATATTACCAAAACCTTAAGCAATTAAAGCTTTAATACCAAAACCCAAAAGATCAATATTGGAATGCATAAACCAATTGCCAACATAGAAGATAAATTAATTAAGCATAAATAATAATTATAGAATAAATATCATCCACATGACACCAATATTTGTATGTGAAAGCCCGATGAAGGGAAAAACCAAAGTTGGATGCCTACCCACAGTCAGATAATACTTCTGCAGTAAGTATGTGATTATAATTGAGGGGCCTGCACTTGAAAGAAGGCCAATAGCCTAGAGCACACTGCTCATCACAAAAGGAGTATCATTGACTATATAGAAATCTAGACTGCAATCTGGAGAAAAGAATGAGCTGGAAAGATAGCATCTCCTATGCTTGAATATAGTTTCGGTTAAGCTCAATATCAGAGGACTAAATCCTCTTACATAAACCCAACTCGATCACCAATGATCGACCAAATTCTCTGCCTAAATGATTATTACATTATTCGCTCCTATTCCACATTCCTATATGATCTACAATGAGATCTTATGTCATATATATACACAAACCCTCGAACACAAACAATAAGATCAGCCACCAGACAATAAAACAATTACATAATTACAAAACATGTCAGCCTGAGACCAAACAAATAATATCCAGCCCATAAAACATCCCGGAAGCACATTGAGAAGTCCAATCAACACGTTACATCAAGTCGGTCCATAACCTAGATAAACCGGGACCTAATTTAGGTCCACACACACTAAAGAAATGATCCCCATCAACCAAGTCTCGAACATGATCACAATCAACATCCTTAATCTCCACTAGAAGCCACACCAACACCACTTATGCATAACATCAAAGATCTTCAACAATGCTCTATCGATGAAACCCTCACCGGAACAACAAATCAATCTTACCAGCATATAAGATAGCATCCGATCACCAGAATAAAAGCAACTGACTGAACATGAATCTGAGTAGCATGAATAAGCCAATTCCATAACCCAAACATACCAGAGCATACCAAATCATCATGATCTAATCCAACCAGAAACCAAACAACCTACTGGGACCAAAAGGATACTAGTAAAGCAACCAAAATAGCTAGTGTTGACATCAATGACAAAACATCAATTCAACACATAATCAATTCCTCCAAATGGCCAACAAAGTGCTATTAGGGATATTACTGGTTTGTGTTCATCTAGTGAGATACCCTCATTGAAGTTGGTGAAGAATCAAATTGTCATAGACGTGACTGGATCGAGGTTTGACAAAAGAGCTATGACAATCAATGACATTTTTGAGTATGATGTCATAGTTTCCTCAATGGTAATTGGATATAAGATTTACTAATCTAGAAGAGAGAACTCTATATCCGGAACAACAATATATGTTGCCTATGAGATGGTCCAGGAGAATAAGAAATATGACCTATGTGACTTTCTCCAGAGTGAGCTAATGACGAATTTGGAAAAGATCAAGCAAGACAAGAAACATCCATTCAAGTATGAAACTCTCATCCTGTGTCTATTCTTTAATTTCATGAATGAAGTTTTGGGAGTTGGACAAGTGCAATGGGCTTATGACAGACCTATGGGAGTACAAACAGAAAGCTACTGTATAATGTTGGTGACACTAAGGTTCAGAAGGCCTCTCTTTGGGGTTATTTCAATAACTTTCAAAGTGAAATGCATGGTAGGGAGAGGGTCCCCATATCTATAGTAGAGAGGTACCAAGATACCATTTGCTTCATGGTGGACACTAACCAATGCTTGATGGATGCAGTTGAGCCAAGGACTGTTTGGATCATGCCCATAGGGTATGAAGTTGAAGAGAATATTCTTGAGATATATGCACAACATTGTTAAACAAATAGGTGGAATCCACTGAGGAGAGGTTCAAAACCTATGCTGAAAAAGAGCTTGAAGCTACATAAGTAGTTCAAGAAGCTAGAGATCTAGAGAAAAGTAAAGAAGCAAGTGGAAGCATATACTAAAAGCATTGGGATCACCAAAGAGGCATTCTTTGAGGAATGAAATAGGAACATCCAATCTCTAGAGGAGACTGTTAAATAGAAGAAATCCAAACCAGAAGTCTCTACTCCTAAGCCAAAGAAAACCAGGAGCTCTGCACCCTCCTTTGAATTTGCTAAGCCAACAAAATCTCTAGCCAAATAATTCGGTGGTGAAGAAAAGAAGAAAATAAGATTTGTGACTATGAAGGATGATGAGGAGACAAAATCGGATGAAGTTATGAACGAAGTAAAGCAAAAGGGCACTAAAGTTGCTAAAGTTGCTAAGGAGAAGCCATCTGATGGAGACAAGCCAAGAAAGAAACTAAAAACCTTTGCAATAGACACGATAATCAAGTAAGATTCATAGTTAAACCTCCTATGGCATTAAATGAAATTATAGATGAGGTTGTAAAGAATATAAATTTGAAGCCAATATTTGAATGGTATGACAATTTTGATGATGATGGAAAAAGGGCTTTAGAGGAAGCAACTATAGAATATTTGAATAAATTTAGTAAGCCTCTAATAGAAATATTGTTAGAAATCCCCAAAAGTTTGTATGGAATTTTAGAAATGAGAAGACAAATTGCAAATAGGAAGATGAAAGATCAAGAGAATATGTGCTAGACAACATATGCTCCATGATATCTAAGGGAAAAAATAGCAAAATTCTTAAGGAAGCCAAGAATGCATTCAAGAGAAAAACTAGAGTCAATAAGATAAATGATTGGCAAAATTGATGAAGTCATAAAAGACACTGAGATAATCTTGAGGAAATTATTGCTTCAGAATCAGTATGAGGTTATCCCTGAGAAAACTCAGGATGATGCTCCTAAAGCTAGTCTAAAAACTCAAAGCATGCCATCCCAAGGTGATCAGACAAAGGTTGAAAATCCATCCATTCTAGAAGTGCGGATAGTTGATCAGGTAAAGGTGGTTGATCCAGAAGAGACTAGAGATGAGGATGCAATGGAAAAGGGTGAAGGAGAAACATCTAATGATAATAAGGATGAGGATACACATAATCCTCCAGATCAGCCCATGGATACAAAACCCCAGTTGAGAATCAATCTTTGATGGTTCATGATGCAGGCCTTAAAGAGGTCAAGATAGAATTAGATATAGATGATAAAGAGGATGCAATAAGAGACACTACAGATGATGTAAAAGATTTTTTTGAAAAGGAAAAGCACATTTTTTATGATCTGACTTTATCACAAGGTCCAATTAATCTAGATTATCTCTCTTTGATCCAAAACCTAAAGCTAGCATCACTTGCATAGGCTAAGGCAAGAGAAGAGATCTTAAAATCCCACATAAAGGACAGTGATCTTGTGAATCTTGCATCTAATATCCTAGAGAAAATAATGCCTACATTTCAAAAGGATACATCTGATTCTCCATTCGAATAGGTGAAAATTTTGATCAATTTGGTGATCATTCATTTTGAGTCATTGGAGAAATCTGTTGAGGTAAAGGTCTGCAGTGAGTTTAATGCAAAAAGGCTTTGGACATTGAAAAGAATGATTGTTGATGATTAGATAATTGTGTTAAGATCATTCAAGATGCATTATCCGAAGGAGGTAACATTTATAAAGCATGTCTATCATTGTCTAAGCTCACTAAGAATATTGAAAAGAAATCCAACAAGCATGAAAAGCAATTTGTCAGCATATCTTAGTCATTTGATCCCTTGTTAGTTTTTGTGAGCAGTCATGAAGATCGGGTAATATCCTTACTTGATAAAATCAGGAGTTTGAGCTATGATAGGGAGAATATTGTTGGTAGAGCTGGAGAACTTCGAGGTCATATCATTCCCAAGTTGGACACATTGCTCAGTGCCCTAAAGGATTCTCAGGTTCCTAGTGGACCTTTAGATCTCAAATCAACAAAGATGCAAACTTATCTATTCAATGGTCTTATATCTATCTTAGAGTGTCTCAAGAAGGGCGGGGATAGCTATCTGGATTCATTGAAAAAGACTTTTGTAGACATCTTCAATTTTTGGTAAGGTAGTAAGGTTTGTGTATATATCCAGTCTATATATAGAATTTTGGCTTGAATTTTGATATCTGAATCGCTATCTTTGCCATTGATGTCAAAGGGGGAGTATGGCATAGTGAAAAATGTTGTACTCATCTTAGGGGGAATTCTGAAATTTTGGAATTTTGAGATTTTGAGTTTTGCAATGTTATGTTCATATTTGGTTTGACACTTAGTCATTTTTCACTGTGTTGCCATCAATGCCAAAGGGGGAGATTGTTGGCAAGAGACACTACACAGGTAGTCAGATGTTGTCATTAATGACAACTCATGTCAGTCATTCCATCTGCAGTTCTTGATTTGCTTCTACTAGAAGACGGATTGAGTTTTGGATAGGTCCAATGAGATAGAATAGGACATCCGACAGTATGCAATATTTTGGTTGGCGTTTCATTTCTGTTGGATATTTTGCATTGTGAATCTAGAAGAATATAGTTAGATGTTTGGAGTACCTTATTCCACAATCTTATCCTTCGATAAGGATTTTCATGCGAGTTAGAAGATCCAATATATAGTTTTTTTTGGTTGAACAGTGTGGTATGGCGGACATGTGTGAGAAATCATTGTGCAGATTATGTGGATTAATTTTGGTGAGTATTTTTGTGATCGAGGATGTTTAGCTAACATCTGGGAAGTGTGTGGGCAATTCTTTTGTTTCCGCATATGCATTGGAGTTCGGATTGAGTTTATTTGGTATACATGTCTCATTATTTGGATAGTGTTCTTCAAGCTGGCATGTAGAAGACCTAAATTCATGTTGCGGATATATAAGACTGATAGATATTATCATTTTTTATATTGTTATGTGTGTGGAAAGTGGATGTGATCGATTGTGCATAGTTTCACATGTGCAAGTGAAGGACGTGTGCTCTAGAATAAAGTAGAACAGTGGAACAGAGAAGTGTAGCAGAGCAGCGAGAGATTAAGAGTTTTGTGCTTAATTGGAACTATACCTTGGTATTTGTAGAGGTGATTTTTTAATTCAAACATTCTAATTATCTTTTATAGAGTTTGTAAGGTAGTGAGCCTTCTAGGGTTGTTAGCCTTCTTTCTATTGATAAGTGAGCTGTAGGCAGTGTGCCTAAATGCATGTGCATTCCTCTATGTAATATTTTATACTTCTACAGAGTATACTTATATTGTGGGTCTTATCCCTACCGTAGTTTTTCTCTTGACTAGGTTTTCCATGTATAAAATCTGGTGTTATGGTGTTGTTGTTGATTGCTTTATATTTCTGCATCTTTTTTTCATTCATTTACATTAAGTGGTTAAAAGGACAAGTTAATAAAGTGAAAAAATGTAGAACACTGATTCACCTCCCCTCTCAGTGTTCCTTGATTTCAATAGCTCTTAAGGTTTTTTTATTGAAGAGGAGTCTATTCCTTTTTGTTTTCATTGTAGGATTGTATCTCCAATAGAATATTATTCATCTTGTTTAGCTTGTGTTATCACACAACATCTCCTTTATCCATTGTTTATTACCTTAGATGTCCATGGAGGTGGAGACACCAAAGTAGGGATCTGACTGTAGCAGACCTCTAAAACACAACCCCAACATTTATGTCCATGTTCCCCTTGTGTGCAGGTTATTGAAGTGATCTTGAGAGCTAGTTGGAGGCTTCAATTGTGGATTGGCTGTGAGATGTTTCTCTCTTCTCTTCTTTCATTTTCAACATCGTAGTTGTTCTTGCGCTCCATCACTCTTTTATTTAGCTTAAATTTATTGTCAATTGATACTCATTTGATTGGTTTCAATATGTTTTCATTGATGGCAACATGTTTTGGCTTTCATATTTTGGTTTGGTTGTTCACCGGCACCAACAGGTATCTTCACCAGTAGGAGGAATTCTTTGGGTACCGGCATTGCAGGCCGACATGACTTCATTCAAGATAATGGTATTGGAGGCCGACATCATTTTGGAGATCCAACAATCAGCAATTGATTTTGATATTCATGTATATACGTAATTGAGCTGACATGTATATTCACTTTGTAATTATCTATGTAAGCCAACATAAGGCATGAAGGATTGTAAGGGTATATAGGTCAATTGATTAGATCATTTTATGATGTAGTGGAATGTAATGTGAGTGAGAGAGATAATTGTAATGTGAGGAATGTTGATTATGTAAGAGGGTATTCTGGTAAGGGTTTAGGGTTTAAGATCGGAAAAGAAAGAGCTTTAACCAGAACTGAATTCAGGCATAGAAGATGCTATCTTTACAGTTCACTCATTTCTCTGGATTGTTGTCTAGATTTTTATGTAGTCAGTGAGACTCCTTTTGTGATTGAGCAGTGTGCTCTAAGTTGTAAGCCTTCCTGCAAGTGCAAGCCATATATTTTGTAATATATCTTCATATGGCCAGTGGATTGATATTGTGGGTCACAAATCCCACCATAGTTTTTTCTCTTTGAGTTTTTCCACGTATAATTCTCTGTGTTATGGTATTCAATTGTGTGACTGGCTTATTGATTTCTTTACTTCTTTCAATCTTATATGTACCGGTTTACCGGTTGGTGAATGAATGGTTTAATAAGGTTAAAATTGATTATTCTAGTGGAACACTGATTCACCTCCCCCCCCCCCCCCCCCCCCTCTCAGTGTTCTTGGATTCCAATAATTGGTATCAGAGCCTTGTGCCTCAGAGTAACTTTAACATCTTGAGGGATATCCTGAATCCGGAATCCATGGATATGAGTTTGGAGAAGCAACTTGAGGTAGCACTTGAAGATTATGAGTCTAAAAGGATTAAGAACTTGAAGTTAAAAGATGAATTAAATTCTATTGAGGAATTCATTCTTGTCCTACATGAGAGGTTGTCATTTGTTCAAGATAGGAGGAAGGAACTATTGCAAAATTAAGATAATGAAGAGAAAGATTCCCTTAATGAGAGATGTCAAAAGTTGAGTCAAGAGAACATGGTCACGAGGAAAGAAATGCAATCCATAACTATGAGGATGTCTAAGGAGATTGAGGATCGAAAGAAGAAGGAAGAAAATCTTGCTATATCTCTTAAAGATAAATTTGAAGAAAGCACTTGGTTGGTTCATGAAAATGATATGTTGAGAATAAATTTAGTACAATCTAAGAGTAATGAACAAGAACTTGAGAGACAAATGATAATTCTGAGAGATTATCTGACTATTGCAAGTGAGTACAAGGAAAAATTCAAGGTTAGTTTAACACAACTTGATGAATTATTGCAAAGACAAAGACAAAATGGAGATTCCAGTGGACTTGGATTTGAACAAGGACAAAGCTTTGGTGTTGCAAATGGAGATCAAAACTAGAAGGCACTGGTAAGACAACTCAATTCTTATAAATTTAATGGTAGATGCTTTGTTTGTAATAAATTTGGTCACATGGCTAGGCATTGTAGAAATAGAGAAAATCAGAACTATAATTTTGCTCCTGGTCAATGTTCTAAGTGCAATAAGAATGGTCATAAGACAAAAGATTGCAAAATGAATGTTAAATGTTATGCATGTGGAAAATTTGGACATATGGCTAATCAATGCAGGTCAAGCAATTATATCAGTTTTAGCAAAGCAATTCAAAAGAACAATGTTACATGTTATGCATGCAATAAGGTTGGACACATAGCTAAGTTTCGTAGAAGCAAAAATCCACCAATTAACAATGATGGATCAAATGATATAGGAAAAGAGAAGGTCAATGAAATCCAAAAATCTCATACCAAGAGATGGGTCAAGAAGTTAGATAAACAATCAACAGATGGGAATGCTCTGGTTACTCAACCGACAGAGGAGGTTTCTCCTACACGACAGGAAGTTTATCTGGTAATTGAGGCAGATGCCTTAGGGATAGGCAAAATTCATGATAACACTTCTTATGCCCTGAGAAGAGGTTCTGGAAGATGTTCCAGACATTGGAAATTCTTATCCAGCATGGAGATGTTCCACCGAAGATTTGGTATCTTTCACCAGAAGTCATTCATATCAATGATGGATTAGGGTTTTTCTTGGAGGTTAAAAGATTGAATTCACTTCATTTTCGATCACTTTGCATTCAGAGCAATTCAGAGCAATTCAATGCGATCGATATCTTCTTGAGTGATTTCACCAACGATTGGAAGACTTCTTTAGGGTTTCACCGATGACTATTTATCAATTATTTATCTATCATCATGGAAGTGGGATCATCCTCTACACCAACATTTATTTCAAATCCTACTGTTGTTGAGGTCAAGGACTATCCTAGGCTGATTTTCAAATGATGTCCACATATTGCCACCTTGGATGATTCGGTTGGCGCTTTTTCTCGTGTCTCGGAAGGAGTTGTATATGTGGAAGATGTCAGAGCTTACATTCACTATCACATTGAGGATTTGGGAACCAATGATATTAAGAGCATGTATATGAGCGACTTAATGGGAGATTCTAGAAAGATCAAGCCCGAGTACAAACACATTGAGGATCTAGGGTTTATTGACATTTTGGATATTCCCGAATTTGAAGATGAGATTGTTAGATATGTTTTGAGTAGAGTGCATGAAGAATTCATTTGGTTGGAAAGACCGTATAATATTTTGAAGGAGGCAATTAAGGCCATCACCAGCCTACCGCAGATTAGTCAACGTCCGGAGAAGAATATTTCTAACAATCAGGTTAACAATCTCATCAACACAACATCGAATGAATGATCGATGAGGGTTAGCACTGTCTTCGACAAAGACATAAAATTTAGAGGCATGGTTATTAGATACAAGGTAACTCAATCAAACCGTTTGAATTCTATTTCTAGCTCTTCCATTTATGCAGCTCATATAAGATGATGAGGGAAAATAAGAAGTTAGATCTCTGTGGATGGATTTTAAATGAATTGTTAATTAACCGAGGGAAGATCAAAGGAGAGAAGAAGGGAACATTCTCGTATGGGAATCTTATTGTCTGTTTGATACTATTTTTCATTAATGAAACTCCCAGTTTTGGGAAGAGACAATGGGATTTGATATCCTGGTAGGAAGACAACTAAAACAATCTGTTGCTACATTGGGTAGTCAACGAGATGATAAGGTATGGGGTTACTTTAAGGCATTCCAGAAGGCTATGAAATCTAGGGAAAGGGTTCCAAAGAAAATTGTTGAGAAATACTCAACCGAGATATGCTTCATGGTTAAAAAGGATGAGACTTTGATGAAAGTTGTCAAGCCCTAGATGATATGGATTGAAGAAATGGGTTATGAAGTTGATGCACAGATTCTAGATGCTTATGCAAAGATGTTAATTGATGTGCCTATTGATGAAGCTGAGAAATCCTTTGGTATTGCAAAATAGAAATAGAAAGAGGTTGAAATTGAGTTTAACCAGAAGAAGAGGGAGAAACAACAAGGCAAGGCAAGAAAATTTGTTGAATGGGTATCTCAAGGCATCAAAGTATTAATTGATATTGTCCTAGAAAAAGGAAGAAAGAGGAAAGAGCATGAAATTTTTTTTGAACCTATTTCATCAGACTCTGGATTAGAAGATGTCACACCCTTAGCATTCAAGAGGGTAGTAAGGAAGAAATAAGGAGGAAGCTAGGAAGCAACCGGTTAGGAAGGTTACTATCAAGGTAGTGGAAAAGAAGAGAGCTCTAAAGGAAACACCTTCTACACCATCTGATACTGGAAGAAGAAAGAATATGGATGACATTGATCTGGCACTTGTCACCGGTACTGTAACTATTATTCCACCCAAGACTTGTACAAAATTGGTACTGATGAAATCAATAAGGATGGTACGTTGAAAAATGTACAATTTTATTATGAGCATTTAGATAATGATGAAAAAAGAGAAGTTGAGGAAGCAGTTTTATTGTATTTGGATATATATAAGAAAGCTTTGTTGGAAATTGAAAATCAAATACCGACACAGTTATACAACAATTTAGATGCTAGAAGATTATCAGCTATGGAGGAGGATAGGCATATAAAGATTCAAGAGTTATTGGCTACTTGTGCATCCATTACTCCAGAGGAGTTGGATAGGACTCTTGAGGTTGCAGATAGGAAAAATATTTTGAAGAAAGCACAGAATAATAAATCTTATGTTGGGAAGGGTTAATGAGATAGTCATTGAGACACGCAAGGCATGGGTTCAGTTCTTGGCTACTAACCCCGGTTTCTCTACTTCATCGGAAGCTAAGATAGATACTACAGATATCTTGGTTGAAAGGAAAGGTAAAGGTATTATGGTTACTTCACCCTCAATTTTGAAAAATATTAAGATATTGGATATAGAGCCTCCTGTAGAATCTAATGTACAAGACACAGAGGTGACACCAGAAAATGTTGAGATATCGACAGACTCAGAGAGTGTAAAGGTTGCAAATCTACAGGTTACTAATGTTGAGGACAATAGTCCTCTAGATCATAATGTATAGGTTGAGGTTACATTTCATAAGGAGGAACTGACAATAACTGTTACTGCACCAAGTGGCGAAGCCATCGGTGCAAAAGAGCAAGTTATAAAAGTTAATCAACCATCAAAGGAGAAGAGAGAGGAATCTAGCGACAAACCAGTAGTGAGCGCATCATTGTTGTCAATTGACACCTCACTGGTAGAACATAAAAGCTTAACCAAGATGAGTTTTATTGATCTCATGATGATAGTTGCATAGAAAATGATGAAGGAAGGATCTATGGACAAAGGATTTATTGATTAGTCTATCCCTATTTTGCACAGACTTGTCCCAGAGTGCAAATTTGAAAAAGGAGCTAGCCCATCCGGCAAGCTTAAAATAATCACAGAGCACATTTCTAAGGACTTTCAATCTTTACAGCAGATATCAAACCAACAGGCATTGGAGAGATTTACACAAGCTAAGAGAGATACATTTGATCAGATGATTGAGTCAGAGAAGAAGGAGATTAATGATAAGCTGAAGTTGATTGATAATGCTTTGAGGCAATGTACTAATATTTATAAAGTATGTTATAACACAGGTTTACTTAAAACTGATTTAGATAAAAGGATTAAGGATATTTAGGAGAAGATTCTAGGTATAGTCAATTCTTTTGATTCCTTAAATTCTTTAACAATATCTATTGATGGTCAGATTTTGGTATTGGAAGCTCAAGTTTCAACTCTTGAGAGAGATAAAGATAAAATCATAAGGAGAGCTAGAGGTCTTAGAGGATTGGTGATTCCCCGGTTGGACTTATTGAGTGTACATAAGGAGTGTATTGATTTGGTTGGTAAGCCCACACCGACAAAACTTAAGGATAAAGAGTCATATGCTCATATGCTTAATGGACTTGTATTTGTTTCTGACACACTCAAATCAGGTTGGGATACCTATCTAGAGATTTTTGAGAAAGCCAATCCACAAATTTTCAAATATATTCAGCTCCGGTAAGGTATTTTGGGACATTCTTTGTACAATTTTTCATTCTTCATCCCGGTTTTTGGTATTTTTTGGCATTGATGTCAAAGGGGGAGGTATAGGTGAAAAATATATTCTTGACATTGGGAGATATAGAGGTATGGATTATTTTGTTCAGATCATGATCACAAATGGATATTTAGCTCAGGGGGAGCAGTCTTAGGGTGAAAACCAGCATATGGAAACCATTATCATTTTTCACATGAGTGTTGCCATCAATGCCAAAGGGGGAGATTGTTGGCAATTGACACTCATTTGATCGGTTTCAATATGTTGTCATTGATGGAAACATGTTTCGGCTTTCATATTTTGGTTTGGTTGTTCACTGATAGACACTTCACCAGCACCGATAGGTATCTTCATTGGTAGGAGGAATTCTTTGGGTACGGGCATTGCAGGCTGACATGACTTCATTCAAGATAACGATATTGGAAGTTGACATAATTTTGGAGATCCAACAATTGGCAATTGATTTTGATATTCATGTATATATGTAATTGAACCGACATGTATATTCACTTTGTAATTATCTATGTAAGACGACATAAGGCATGCAGGATTGTAAGGGTATATAGGTCAATTGATTAGATCATTTTATGATGTAGTGGAATGTAATGTGAGTGACAGAGAGATAATTGTAATGCGAGGAATGTTGATTATGTAAGAGGGTATTCTGGTAAGGGTTTAGGGTTTCATAATAGAATAGACAGAGCTTTAACCGGAACTGTATTGAGGCGTAGAAGATGCTATCTTTGCAGTTCACTCATTTCTCTGGATTGTAGTCTAGATTTTTATGTAGTTAGTGAGACTCCTTTTGTGATTGAGCAGTGTGCTCTAGGCTTAAGCCTTCCTGCAAGTGTAGGCCCCTATATTTTGTAATATCTCTTCATATGGGCAGTGGATTGATATTGTGGGTCACAAATCCCACCGTTATTTTTCCTCTTTGAGGTTTTCCACATATAATTCTCTATGTTATGGTATTCAATTGTGTGATTGTCTTATTGATTTCTTTACTTTTTTCAATCTTATATGTATCGGTTTACCGGTTGGTGAATGCATGGTTTAATAAGGTTAAAATTGATAATTCTGGTAGAACACTGATTCACCCCCCCCCCTCTCAGCGTTCTTGGATTCCAACAAAAGTTTACTTGAAATATATGTTTGTCACTTTGTACTTTATGTGCATGTTTTTGTACTTTGTCCATATGGGATTCTTTCTCACCATGTTGTCATCTTCAACCTATGCCCATGTCCTCGAGCAAAGACTATGAGAGACTACTAGAAAGTATTTGTGACCTATTATTTCAAGTTTGGTAGTTTGATAGACCATCTGTCTAATAAAAATTTTCTTATAGGTTTGGGTAGCTAGTAGTCTGTATCTCCTAGCTCACTAGAGTGTCGGTTTTGTGAGGTGGAGTAGGTCTATTTTCTCCTCTAGGTTTTCATCACCTTAAGGGTGTTGAATTTCCTCCTCCACGCTAATACAATGTAGTTAATGCCGATTTTTTTGCTATTGTTTGAATAAAATTATTTTTTTAATAATTTTCAAATTGAACACATGCTAAAAAAAATTGAGCATGTCCCCTCTTAAATTGGATAAAAAACTTGAAAATAATTTTTTTCCAAAGTGTGTAGAATGGAATGTAGAATGTGAAAAATGTATTTTTTTTAATGGATGAGTACATCATAAACTAAATAGAAAAAAAATGCTTGTGCTTTTGGTAAAATCTTAAGACTGTTACCCTAAGTTTCTGGGACAGGGGGATAGGTTTCTAAGATGACAAAGGGGACAACTATAAAAAAATATAGAGAAAACTTAAAATATATAGGAAAATTTTAAATGTTCATATGAAAACATGGATATAGCATGCATATGAATTTTTTTTTAGAATGCTAAGTTTTAACATACAACATTTGTGCTCAAAATTCATTTTCATTATGCATGCAATATTAAAGGAATAACAGACAAAATGCCCAAAGGCTAGACTATTGCCATATAGTTTCATTGTCAAATATGATATGAAAATACAAAATAAAAAGTACATTTCTGCCCCTAATCTACATCTCCTAACATTGCATCAAAATTAGATTCCTCCTTTGAGTCTTTGTCATTGGCATGGTCCACATCCACCTCATACAATAGAATATCAACCAATCTTCCTAGTGTCTCCTCATCAATTTGGGCCACATCTTCAGGATCAACATACCATCATAAAGCTGGAGTCTGTCAATACTCTAGAATTTGATGATCCTGAAGTCAAAGAGTGCTATGCACAACCACTAGCTTCACTTCCCATCTAGAGTTAAGTCTATTACTCTTGGTGAAGCAGATAAAGCCATACACAAACCAATTCCTCTCTACAATAGAGTAATTGGCAACCTATGAAAGGAGGCAAGTGGTAAGCACCTTCAATTGTAGTGTATCCAACCTGTGCTATGTCCACCATCTAATAGGGTCTCTTTGAGCTAATATAATTCTATCCAACCTCTCTTGTGGATTACTCAAAGTAGGACCACGAAGATTTGTAAAGTCAAGGAATCATGTGTGAAGTATGGAAGCTTGCTCTTCTAGATACATCTTATCAATGGATCATGTGAACCCTTCTAAAGTATTAGGGCCATCACATGGAGACACCCTTCCATCCCTTGGTGCATACCATTTGGGATTTAGAGCATTGGCTTCCATATGAAGTAGGGTGTTCATGTGGTCCATGTCCATGTCACAATGGGCCTAATTTGTTGTTCATATAACCCCAAATTAGGATCCTTAGCCAAATTTGTTTTCTTTATCTTCCCAAGCATATTGTCAAATGTCTCATATATTTCTCCAAAACTAGGAGTCAAAATTAGCATATATAATGATATCCAGATGAGATGATAGAGAAAACATATCCACAAAATCAAAATGCAAACAAAAAGTTAAAAATATTAAAATAAAAAAATTAAAATGAAAATCACCAATCTAATATTTAATTTTTAATAAAATCAGCAATTAAAAAATAAAATCAACAACATTTTACCTCATAGTGGAGCAGCAAATTCCATCAATGATCTTTTGTTTGATGGATTTTACTTGAGTAGAGCTTGAATTAGGCCATAAATCCAACTCAACATTCACCACCATCACCTGTAGAGGCCCATTCACCTCAGACATCCTCTCCAACAAGATGAAATAAGTAGCATACCTAAATTCATTAAAAAATTAAAAGCAATACAATGCTCAATATTCCAATGTTTCCTATTACTAAAATTTTGAAAATTGAAACAAAATGAAGTGGCATACCTTGTCTTAACGGGTTTGAGGAACTCCTTTGAAAATGATCTAAAGAGAGAAAATGAGGTGTGCTGGTTGCAAATGAACATTTGAATGTCTCTAGCTTATGTCGCCACTTGCTTCACCCAATCTATTTTCCCTTTGTCTTTCAATGCATAGTTCAATGCATCAACACAACATGGGGTCCAAAAGATATGCTTGTAAGCACCCTCCACCATCAAATCAATTTATTTGAACACATGTGTTGAGTTAGCGATCACGTATATAAAATTAACAACCCCAATCTCCTCTACGACATCTCTCAAATTCTAAACTAGAATTTTGCATCCTTATGCTTCCCTGAACAATCCATTGCTTTGAAAAAATAAGAACCAACAGGGCATGTGACTATGATATTGATGAGTGATTGATGTCTAACATCGGTCCACGCATTCATCACAATAGATAAACCAAATCACATCCAAGTTAACCTCATATCCTCCATTAGCGCATTAACCTTGGAATACTCTTTGTCTAGGAGGGTAGTCTGTAGATTATGATCTCCAGGGGGTACAAATGAAGCACCGATAGTGGCTATATCTTTAACCATTTATTTGAAGTAAGTGGAACATGTCACATGAATGAGATGGCATTAGCAAAAAAAAATTGTAATGGAAAACTCAGTAGCTTCTCATGCTTTCACATTAAACATAGCTTCAACTAATCCTCCCTTATCAACACCACTCACCTTCTGTTGGCAATTGACACTCATCCAGTGGCTTTTGATGGTTGAATATTGGTTTAGGGTTGTCATTGATGGCAACTCTTCATGAGATTCCCATCTGGTAATCTTGGATCTTGATTTCCGGAAGAGGATGTTAACCGATAGCTAGTCAACCGGTATTTCAGGATGAACATAGTAGTTTTGGTCCAGAAGCTTTTTGGTGATTGCAGAGCTATGAATCTGTAGCATCATAAAATTGCACCCCTTGCAATTTTGATTGCATTTTAGGCCCTTTACCTTGGTGATATCATCTCCCACGCTTGATTGGGATCCATCTATGCCTCCACCATGGAATTCGGTCTCATTTCCACACTTTACAACTTGTTTATACCCTGTTTCAGGCCTAAAAAATAGGTAGGACTATGGTGTAGCACCTTAGTCCCCTTAGGATAGGGGTGTGGCACCCTTGTCCCCTTAGGATAGGGGTGTGGAGCCCTTGTCCTCCCTCTTTGTGTGGCACCAAAATGGGTCCATCTGACCCTTGGACTTGAATTATCTTTTGGGAATTAAATCCGCCCCCTATGTCAGCCTTTGGTGAAGGGATAATTAACCCTCCAAGGAAAGTATAAAAGGGGATCTAGCCCTCTCATTTGCATAAGAAAAATTTGGGAAAACAAGTGGAAGGTCTCCATTATCATCATCAAGTGTTCAAGTGTTGAAGCCTTCAAGCATTCATCAAGTCTTCTTCTTCTTCACGTGTCTTCTTCATTCATCCATTGGAGCAACCTTACAACATTCGTTTGCAAGCATGTGTGTGTGTTAGGTTTTTGTCATGTTACATGTTGTTTCATGCAACACTTGTGATTACATTCAAGAATAAAATCAACCATAATCCACAACCTTTCTTCCCTTCTTTTCTGAGTGCAAAATGCATGTGCATGACTGTAATTGCAGATTTAGGATTCATTTGTAGAGACAGAAAAACCCTTTTCGACTCACCTTGATCTGATCTTAGACATTTAATTTTTAATCTAGTTTCTGTTTCAACCTTTGCTTTAAAGATCTTGAATTTCTCAAAGGCTTCAGACTTCTCCTTAAGAAAAGTCACCCACATCATCCTAGAATAGGCATCAATAATCAACATGAAATATCTATCACCTTGAATGCTTCTAGTCCTTGCTAGACCACATAAGTCAGTGTGAATCAAATCAAGTACATTATTAGATTTATCATGTATGCTCTTAAAATAACTTCTAGCTTGCTTTCCCAATTGAGATTCCTTACATACCGGATTATGAGGCTTCATAATCTTAGGTATATCTCTAATTGTCTTAGTTGAACTAATCTTAACAATACAATCAAAATTAACATGACACAACCTCTTATGCCATAACCAACTCTCATCAATATGAGCAATCAAACATGTCTTATTACCAGTGTTCAAGTGAAAGATATTAACTCCAGTCTAAATACCGGTTGGAATCTCCAAACCAGTCTCGTTAATGATTTTTCATTTTCTATCTTTAAACTGAAGTTGGAAACCCTTGTCCACCAATTGACCAACACTCAAAAGATTATGCTTTAAACCTTTTGCATAATAGACATTATCAGTGTTATGCTTACCATCCAGAGAAATAATACATCTACCTCTGATCATAGATGCTTTGTCATCTCCAAATCTGACTTGATCACCATTGTATTCTTGCAGGGACAAAAATTCCCGTTTATCTCCAGTCATATGATGTGAGCATCCACTATCAATTACCCATTCATCTTATCTTCAACTTTTGATGCTAGGGACTTTTCTTCATTTTTGATAGCTGGTTCCAGTTCATCTTCCTTTAAATCATAGAACACCCATTCCTTACCATTGTTGGATCCACTAGCAGAGTCTTCAGGCGATTCATCTCCAAAGTCATTAGTTACTCCTTCCTCATCCACTATGTAGAATTGTTTACTTTTCTTGAAACTATATCTATTCTAGTTAGGCTTAAATGATTTCTTAACTCTTTCCTCAAATCTTGCATTCCTTTCAAGACATCTAGATGCAAAATGACCAATCTTATTACATGCAAAACATTTAAAAGGTGCTTTTCCTTCATACTTACTTCCTGTCAGACCTTTAGGTACTCTTCTAGCAAATTAGGATTCAATTTACTCAAATTATTCATCTTCTTTCCTCTTGTCTTTCAGTTATTTTGCATATAGGACTTTCCAATCACTTTTGCCAGTAGATGATGATGATGATGCATGAAAAGTTGGTTCAGACTTTACAGCTCAAGAAGATCCAAATTCTTCAAGCTCAAAAGCAGATAATTTCTCAATCAGAATGTCTCTGTTAACTAAAGAGTTAGCCATTGTTCTCAACTCATTAATTACAGTTTCCTTCATCTTGTAAGCCGATGGAAGGGCTCTCAAGACTTTAGAAACTATTTCATGTTCACTCAGAAATCCTCCACAACATTTAATTCTCATAACAATCTCATTTACTCTTTCCATAAACACAACAATTCTTTCATTATCTTCCATCTTCACATTTTCACATCTTAGCTGGTAACCATCAAGTTTACCAATTTTGACAGTAGGATCACCTTCATTCAGAGTGCAATTTATTCCACATAACCTTTGCTGATGATTTATCAGTCAATCCCATGATCTGCTAATCAGTAAGTGCACACAAGAGGGCTTCTCTAGCTCTGCAATCATTTTCAATATTCTTGTCCAAGTCTGCAGGATCAGGATTGCTAGATGTTGTATCATAAGGTGTGTATCCTTTTTCAGTGATCTCCCAAATATCCTTTCCAAGACATCTAAGATGAGTCTCCATTCAAATTTTCCATATCCCATAATTTGTTCCATCAAGCTTAGGGATTTCTCTTCTAAAAATAATTGTTGGTGGATTAGAAGTGTTAGCTGTGATAGAATCTACCTCAAATGGTTAAGCTTCTGCAAAAGAGGACCAAAGCTCTAATACCAATTGTTAGGATAGTTAGTGAACAACTGAAAGGGTGGGGGGGTGAATCAGTTGTTGACAGATTATATCATTTAATCCACTTATTAACCTTAAACCAGATTAAGTACCGATAAAGCAGAAACAGATATCGGTAAACAATGTAACTTAACAATTAAATAGATAATAAATGCAAAGAAACCATACCACATAACACCTTGATTTGTATGTGGAAAACCCAGAAAGGGAAAAACCATAGTGGGAAGCCTACCCATAGTCAGATGATACTTCTGCAGAAAGTATGTGATACAATGAGGAGCCTGCACATGCAAGAAGGCCCACTGCCTAGAACGTACTGCTCATTATGAAAGAGTCTCATTGACTACAGAGGTTAAAAGCACCTCAAGATATATAGACAACAATCCAGAATAATGAACTGCTAGAGATAGCATCTACCATGCCTGATTACAATCTCGGTTAAGCTCAATACCAGAGGCCTTTGACCTCTTCCTTATTCACAATTTGATCACCTATGATCGACCAAATCTCCTTTGCATATGATATTGCATTCCAAGACCATGAACACTTATTCCATTCCCATACCACGATCTACAATGAGATCTTACATCATTATACACCAACCCTAAGGCCTAAACCAATTAGGTCGGCCACCTAAAAGATATTACAATAAGATCATTACATAAATCCATATTACAATGATATGCCATGTTGGCTTAAGACCAAAACAATAATAACCAATATATAAAACATCCCAGTAATGTGTAGAGAACATGTTATCATGATACCAATCCATAACCTAGATAGGTACCGAACCTATTATGGGTCCACCATACCAAAGTAATGTCTTCAAGTAGTTGAGGCATGATAAAAGAATATCTTCGGCATCCTGAAATCCATCTAGAAGCTGCACCAGCACCAATTATGCATCCTGTCAAGATTCCTCAGTGAAAGCTCTGTCGGTAGAGCCTTAAACCAATGTCGGTAAGGATTTACAAGAGTGTATGATAGCATCTGATTACCAAGTCAATACCAACTGATCAAAAAATCTCAATGAACATGTAACACATAAAATCAAACATATTTCATTGATCCAAACATGCTGGAAGTGTCCAACAGATAGTCTCTTCTGTCGGTAACACTAGATCTTCTGTCGGTAACCAACCATAATAGCTAGTGTTGACATCAATGACAAAAAATCAATGCAATACATAATCAATTCATCCATAATACCAACAAGATGGTCCTCTTAACCTTTGACAAATGTCTTTTGTTGAGAAGCTAATGCTTGCAGCAGCTATTCAAGCTCAAGCTAGTTAGGATCTGGTAAAATCTGAATCTAAAGATATAAAGCTCATTTTGATGTCTGTCAATATTTTACAGAAGGTGGTTCCAAGTGTACAATTAGACTCTAATGATAGCGCCTCTGATAAATTGCTACAATTGATTAATAGTGTAAATACTAGTTTTGATTCTTTAGAGAAGACTACTACTATACAAATTTTGGATAGATTCAAGGATGTAAGAATTTAGACATTCTAGAAGATGATTGAAGATGATAGAGTGAGATTGAATAAAGGTCTACAGGTTATTTCAGATGCATTAACAATAGGTGGTAAATTGTATAAGTCTTGTCTAATTTTGCCCAAATTTATTGTAGATATAGACAAGAAAATAAGTGTTTGCCAGGGCAAACTTGCTAGTATTTCACAATCCTTTGATCCCAAAGTAGTTCCTACTAGCAGTATTGAAGGTCAAATATTGGTTCTAAATGATCATATTTCAAGCCTCAATGTGGACAAGGACAAAATTTTGAGGAGAGTTAATGAACTCCGGAACTTGATTGCCCCCTGGTTGGACACCATGTTAAGCAATAAGGGAGACTGCATGAAGGCAATGGCTCAACCCATTTCTTCTGATCTGAAGGAAGTAGAGATTCATGCAACTGTATTTAGTGCATTTATTATAGTTTTGGATAACTTTAAGAGTGGGTGGGACACTCACCTAGGATCTTTGAAGACCATTTTTGTTGACATCTTCAAGTATTTGTAAAGTCTCCGACAGTTATCTCTATATATAAATTTTGGACAACACCCCATCTTTGGCATTGTTGTTAAAGGGTGAGAGAAAAGGTGAAAAATGTATAGTATGGAAGAGTGTAATTATAGGTTTCATAATTCTTTGTCTAAGGGTGAGCCTTAGAAATTCTTTTGATCTGGTGTGCAGTTCTCAACACTTAGCCATTTTTCACGAGTGTTGTCATCAATACCAAAGGGGGAGATTGTTGGCAATTGACACTCATCCGGTGGCTTTTGATGGTTGATTATTGGTTTAGGGTTGTCATTGATGTCAAATCTTCATGAGATTCCCATTCGGTAATCTTGAATCTTGATTTCTGGAAGAAGATGTTAAGTGGTAGCCAGTTAACCAATATTTTAGGATGAACAAAGTAGTTTTGGTCTAGAAGCTTTTCGGTGATTGCGGAGCTATGAATCATGTTTGAGTTGATTGGGGAAACATAGAGACGACATTTTATTATTGTTTTGGTGATCCGCATTTATCTTTGGTGATCCGGTAAAGCCGACATATGACTACACATTACATTAGCATGTCGACTTGATAAATGATCTATTTTGTGATTGCGGATATATAAGACCGATGTAGACGATCCTTTTGATAGATGGTATTATTGTATGTGAGCGAGTACTGATAAAGAATCTATTTTGGCATAGTTTCATGTGTGCATTATTGATCGAGTAGTTGACTGAGATAGTGAACAGGGCAGAACAGAGCAGTACAACAAAAGTGAATCAATCGGTGTATTTGACACTTAATCGGAACTCTTCCAAGCATTGCTAATGTTATTTTGGAGTTCATTTGTTGCAATTCATCATTGTAATTAATCAATAATGTAGTGAGTTTTCTAAGGTTGTAGCCCTTATTGTATTTGAGTAGTAAGCTCTAGGCAGTGTGCCTGAATGCCTATGCATTCCCCATATTGCAATATTGTTTTGCTACTGGTCATAGTGGAATAATATTGTGGGCTCAAATCCTACTATGGTTTTTCCCATTTTGGTTTCTACATAAAAATCCAGTGTTATGCTTTTGTGGTTAATTGTTTTATGTTCCTGCATTTTAGTTTCATGTGTATGCTTCCAGTGGTTTAAAGTTAAGTTTGAAAATTTGCTAATCGGTAGATCACTGATTCACCCCCTCCCCCTCTTAGTGATCCCTAATTCCAACACCTTCCTCTTTCTACTTTTGCCAATTTGACTACTACCAATAGTGGATGATGTAGACATAGATGATTATGCACTTACAAAAGAAGGTGCAGACATTGCCCCACCTTGTTTCCTCATTTCTATATCTATGTGCAATCTATGACATTCTACCATATCCTCTTTTGTTAGTTCTAGACAATCTTTGATTCCATGGCATGCAATACCCAAATACTGAGACTTTACCCTTGTGTAGCTGCCTCTAAAATCAGTCAAACAAACATGGAAATCTCATACCCTACTCCCCCATGCATGTTTTTTCTTTAGGTCTCTAGCTAGCATATTAGAGGAGAGGTTTTTTTCGTTGAAAAGGCCCTAGAATATTTTTTCATGATTGTTGAAGGACACTTAAATATGATATGTTGTTGTCTACTACTACCTTGAACTTCAACACTTGCAATTCCACCTCCCATTTCTACTTCATTCTCACTACTATTACCCTCACTACTGCTCTTTTTCTTTTTATATTGAATGAAACCTTAAACTAAAAAAATCCAAAAAAAAAATCAGACCTTCATGCTTCTTGCTTCGAAAAAATTGCAAAGAAAAAAGAAGAAAGGATGAAACTTACCTCTTTCAAGCTTCAAGCTAGATATCTACCTAGAACCTTTTTTCCTTCAATCTTGTTGCTCCTCCTCTTTCAATGGCTGCATGTGTCAAACCCTTTGTTGCTCCTCTTTTTTTCCTTTCATAAAAATGATGAAATGAGCAAAAAACTTGTGCCTAATGCCTTTTAGGTTGACCATGGAGGTAGGGGCCTAAAAAACTATTTAATAAAATGTTTTCATTTTATATTGAAATGTGTTTGTTTTTAGTAAAAAAATTCCCTTGACTTCGGGGATTGTTGACCATTCCTAGGATGGTCGAGGGACGTCCCAAACATCCCTAGCTATCCCCGAGATGACAAACGCCCCCAACGTCAGGGGACCACATTTTCTAAATTGGGGACACCATTTCCTTTTTTTGGTAAAATGGGGAACATCAGGGGGTGTCCCCAATACGAGGATGGGGTTTATTATATTGAGCAAACATCCCCAAGTTTCCTTGATTTAAAATATTAGTAAAATTAATTTGCAATCTCTTAGGAACTGGGAAGGACAACTGAGAGGGGGGGGGGGGGGGGGGTGAATCAATTGTGAACTAGTTGTCAATAAATTATAACCCAAAACAAATTATTCCAACTTAAAACTCAGTGCCAGTCAAACAAACTTTAATGTCGATAAGAGATTAACTATTATAGAAGTACCAATATAACTTAATGTATGAAACAAAAAGGAAAACAACATCCACAACACATGACACAAAGATTTTGACGTGGAAACCCTGTAAGGGGAAAAACCACGATGGGAAACCTTACCCACAATCAGATGATACTATTGCAGATAGTAAGTGTATACAAATGGGGTCTGCACATTAGTACTTTCAATGATTTTCTGCAATCTTTTATTATAACATCTATATGCCTTGCTTCTAGATGAATAACCAAGAAATATTCCTTCATCACTTCTAGGATCAAATTTGCCAATAGACTCATCTCTCCTAATATAGCATTTTCTTCCAAATATTCTAAAATATTTAAGAGTAGGAGTATGACCAAATCATAGTTCATAAGGGGTCTTAATGGTTTCACTTTTGATGTGAACTCTATTGAAAGTTTAAACGACTGTATTCACTACTTCTCTCCAGTACACATGAGGTAGATTTGCTTCCATCACCATGGTTCTTGCTACATCTAGAATAGTTTTGTTCTTCCTTTCCACAACTTCATTCTGCTGAGGTGTCTGGGGTGTTGATAGTTGTCTTTTGATTCAATTCACTTCACATAATGCATTAAATTCTCTAGATGTAAATTCTCCTCCTTGATCAGATCTCAAATATTTTTTTTTTTGTTGGTTTTATTCTCTACCATTGCCTTGTATATCTTGAATTTCCCAAAAGCTTCTGATTTCTCCCTGATAAAAGTAACCCAACACATTCTAGAATAATCATCAATTATTAGCATAAAGTATCTATCACCCTGAAGACTTCTTGTTCTTGTCGGACCACATAAGTCAGTATGAATTAAATCAAGAATATTATTGGATTTCTCAGAAATGCTCTTAAATGTTGTTCTAACTTGCTTTCCCATTTGACATTCCTTACATACCGGATTATGAGGTTTCACAATCTTAGGTAAATCCCTTACTGCCTTAGTTGAACTGATCTTTACAATGCAATCAAAATTCACATGACAGAGTCTTTTATGCCATAACCAACTTTCATCAATGTGTGCAATCAAACATGTCTTATCACCGGTATTCAAATGAAAGATATTACCTTTAGTCTGATTATCGGTTGCAATCTCCAATCCAGTTCTATTTATGATTTTTCATTTTCCATTCTTGAATTGTAACTGAAATCTTTTTTCCACTAACTGACCAACACTCAAAAGATTATGCTTTAAACCTTCTACATAATAAACATTGTCACGAGGTTCAACAAGGTTTCACAGGTTCTACTGGCATCCGACTACACCGGCAACAGATTATACCGACAGTCCAAGCCGACTTGGAAATAATATTGTTTATGTGAAATGTATTGTAATTTAATATTATATTTGTATGGCCGACATGATGTATTGTAAAGACTCATATATGTATGAGATCTTGTAGGTCATTTGTAATGAAAAAAAAAGTATGTATGTAGGTATGTATGTAAGCGGTATATGAGATCGAATAATTGTATATGCATTTTGATGTATTTATTTTAAGAGCGAATAAGAAGCAGAGCAGAGCAAAGACTATTTACTAGCAACGTTTTGGCAAAGGTATCAGATAGAGCTTAAACTGGTACTGAATCCAGCATTGCAAATGCTATTTTGAAGCAATACATTGTTATTAGATTTAACCATCCAATTGTAGTCAGTGGGACTCCATTTTTGTTGAGTAGTGAGCTCTAGACAGTTGGCCTTCCTACATGTGTAGGCCCCTATTGTACTAAGTAATATTTATTCATATTGGCTAGTAAGTAAATATTGTAGGCCACAAATCCCACTGACGTTTTTCCCTTACCGGGTTTCCTTGCCAAAAATATATGCGTTATGGTGTGCATTGATGGTCATTCTTTTGTTTCTCTTTACTGCATTATTATTTGCTTACCGGTATATTAATTTGGGTTGTAAAGTTGCAAATAAGTTTAAATCTTTCATCCACTAGTTAGACACTGATTCTATTGGCATTCTACACTCTAGTGAGAAATGAAGGTGTTGTCATTGGTGGCAACCTACTGGCAACCTTCAGGCAGCCACCTGACATTCATCTGGTAAACCACCGGCACCGGCAGACACTTCACCGACAACGACAACAATGTATACCGACACCCCAACCGATAGGAATAAACTTTTGTTTATTGTATTTAATTGTAAATATCCTTTTGTAAAGTTGACATGGCATATTGTAATAGACTTGTATATGTATGAGATCTTGTAAATCATTTTGTGATGATGGAAATATGATGGATATGGTAGAAGTGATGAGCAAATATTAAGGCAGATTTTGTATAAGGTTTATGGTTATAGTATGAGCCTAAACCGGTATTGAACCTGGCATAGCAGATGTTGAATTGTAGCAGTACATTATATTGGATTTTCATAATCCATTTGTAAGTCAGTGAGACTTCCATTTTATCGATTGAGCAATGAACTCTAGGCAGTTGGCCTTCCGACATGTGCAGGCCCCTCATTGTAAGTAATATCCATTCATTGGCCAACGAGTGAATATTGTGGGTCACAAATCCCACCGAGGTTTTTCCCACACCAGGTTTCCTCGTTAAACATCTGGTGTTATGGTTTGTTTTCTACATTGTCTTTATTGTTCCTCTTTACTGCATTAATTCTTGTTTACCGGTACACTGTCTTGGAATGCAAAATACTTAAGAAGGTTAGATATTCTCTTAACCGGTTAGATACCGATTCACACCCCCCCCCCCCCTCTCTCAGTGTCTATAGGACTAACCAAGTATCTAACACAATCAAGATCTTGATATATTTATATTTAAACATGATTATATTGTTAGAAAGCTAACATAGAGCTTTACATGATAGTGGTGTTTCTTATATTTTATCCTAAAATGCATGAGCTTGATGGGGAGTATGCTTAACATTTGATTTTTATGACTTGTATAAAACATGTCTTAGTCATCCAAATTGAATCTCCAACCCTTTGGATTTGTACATTCAAATGTAATTCAAACCTAAGGAAGACATTTGATTGGTCTAAAATGGTCAATATAACACATGTTTTGAAAGACATGTACAAGCCATAACATGCACCTATTATGTTTTTGAAATGCAAAAGCATTTTGAAGAATCATAAGTGTTGGCCACTTTTTGCCCCCTCCCCCCACAACTTTCTACATTTACCCACTTGTGTCATTTGGCCAAAAATGTTTCAATGGAAATCATGAACAAGGCTAGGGCTAGAAATATTTATGTTAGCCAAGTGGTAGGCTCACTACTTTATACATGGTTTCCATCCATCAAATAAGGCTTTATGAATCCTTTTCAACCTAAACAACAAAACCCTTGAATTTCTTAATATTTATTCCTCAAATGATGTAGTTGAAAGGACCAATCTTTGAAATTAGATTTTAGATGGTTGAGATGATGTTTGGTAAATAGGACCTCCTCCTAATGAAATGGACAGTTGATGAGCATTTGGAATGGCTCTACATGAACAATAATTTTTTCCTTCATGACCATAATGTTGCCCACAAAAACTCTTCCTTTACCTAGTTATATGATCCAATTTGTGTAGTGGGCCTAATAGTGTGATCGAACAACTTGATCATGCTTTGATTTTGATGCAACTATACTTTTATTTTTCTAGTTGCTTCACTCTTTTGGTAAAGAATTTTTGACATATTTTGATTTCTAATTACTATCTAATTTACTTCTAAACCAAATGGGGTCCACACAATCCCCAGATAAAAAAGACAATTCATTTTTAACATTTCACTTCTAATGCATGAGCCACTCTTGCTCATATATGGCATGTTTGGAATCTATTACCACTTTTAAGAGGTGAGATTGGCTAGATTAATTGGTAAGATGATGCTATCATGTGCATGCCTTGCTTTATTTGAATCTATAGCAACCAACTAATGCACACAAAATATAAATCTTAAGTGGCCATGACTACAAATTTCTATCATATCTTTTCTCAACTTGAAGCAATGCCATTTCACAAGCCTCTGCGCTAAGCTCTACCAACAAGTGTAGGTTGTCAATGCCTATGCTACAAAAGGAGCCCAAATCAAAGCTATACTTCATTGGTTGAAGATTGGTAAAAAACTTTAAAGAAATCTTTCAAGTCTTCTATGCTCAAAATTATATAAAAAAAATAAAGGTCATTAAGGAAGCAAATACTCATCATTATTCATTTTTTGTGTGACATTACAAGAATGTTTCCAAAGCTTGGGAGCCTACTATGATTTGTTTGAGGTCTTACAACAACACTTGGAAGTGGCCCCTATAAAATTTACTCAACTGTGGTATGCTTTTAGATTGTAGATTGTATCTCATGGTAGAAATTCAAAATGAGAAATTCAATTTATTTTAACCAAAATTTATTGATATCAAATTTAAATTGTGGTGTTGTAGCTTTTGTCGTCAAGGTTCAAACCCCATTGGGGTGTTATTGCCAAGTTCTCATGTTGGGGATGAGGTCCCCCATTGGTGACCTAACCAATTTATAGCTCCAGTCAAAATTGTTTACCCTTTAAAAAACACTTTTCTTCTCTCACCAAAGCTTTGGTGATTTTGAATGTGTCAATGTAGACTCACATTTAAGACAATAAAGTGGCCATGGAGATGACATACTTATAGATTATTGGATCATTGGGGTAATGCACCATGTACCATGGTACATGTGCCCTCGAAGTTACCACCTCGTAATTGATCACCTTGATAGGACCAAAAGCATGGCCACTCTGGCTCCTCCAAGAGTTATTCTTAGAGCTCCAATGAGGGTGACTCCCTCCTCTATTGATTGGGCAATGTGTAAGTTTGTCTCCTCCCCACATAATTGAAATTGATTGGCCTCCTCCCCATGCTAGTATCTTCTCACTAACACATGAACTGTACCTTGGGATAGAACAAATTTCATTGGTTGAATTTGACTATTTCACCTCATCATTAGAATGTAATGATAATCAAGTTGCACTTGCCATTGCTAATCAACTATACAAAAAGATAAAAAATACTCTAATTAGATGAGAGCTAATTAATAATGAAAATAACCTACTTGAGGTCATCATGATGATAGACAGCCTCCTTAATCTATGAGTTCTACAATCCTTACAGGTTTTTAAAGATTTTCTATACCTATTTTTTTTTGGAACTACATGAATGAACTCATTCCATTCCATCTATTGTCTTTACACTGATTCCATTCCATCCATTATTATTCATTAAGAATAAATTTATATTATTTTTTTCTAAACTAACATTTATGCTCTGTTTCATCATATATATAAAAGCTGCACTTATTTTTCTATGGATGCACACTTCTACATACATACCCCACTTAAGTGTAATAACCTACTTTTGTTGACAACATGACGAGAGATATCTAAGCCTGTGGTCCCATTGCAGGAGCTTATGTTAGACACTGTGGACAGGACTCTCCCTGTAAGCAGACAATAGGAATCATATTGCATCATAGATTCTCTCGACATATCTAAGTGGACCCTAATTTTTTAGGGTTTTAAAATTTGATCGGCTCTCCAAACTGATACTACCCTACCACCCAACCTACAGCAAAGCTGACACTAACTTACCACCTCACCCGGATCAGAACACTTAAATTTTTAATCCATATTTTCATTTGAGTGTTCTGCTGCAGATAAAAAAATAAATCCATCCACCAGAGGCCAATTTGCTCAAAACTTCAACTTTTATGTATCTTTCGATTTAAACTGACACCTGTTGACATTCCTGAACTGTCATTATTTGCTTTGTAATCAGCTTGGAGAAAAAGTTTTTTTTATATCTATTAAAAGTAAATACTCAAAGAGAAAATAGAATATAATGATCAAAGACATTTTGTTTGACATTCATGTATTTCCAGTTTTCTCTGGAGATGTATAACCCGATGGAATTTGTTCCTAGCACAGATGTCCAATGCTTCCACTGAGTTTAGACCTCCTCAGGAAACATACTAAACAAAAACAATCAGGCTGAGCCATCTTTGCCATAATTTTCAATTTATTTTGTTATTCGATATGAAAATGCAAGTCTATTTTGATATTTTGAAAGGGTATCTATTCCATCAAAGTTGTTTGAGTACAATTACCGCTTCATTCTTTTTATCATATTTCTTAGATTTTGATCATTGATGGATGGCATAATCAAAGAACATATCATTATCTTCATCAATTCAACCAATTAAACTACAACCCTTCGATAATTTTCAATCAGTTTAATGACCAAGATGCTATTTCTATTGATTGTACAAATATGATATTGAGTGAAGATATTTTTAATAACATCAATAGAAATTGTTTTAATCGAAACCCTCACGTATAGTACTAAATTTCCTACATTGGCCTTTGCAATCTATCTCTTTGCTTTTGTAAGATTAATTGGCCACAGGGGAGAAGCCTTCAGTTTCTATTTGCAATTTGTTCCTCTGTTGAATGAATTTTAAAGTAGAAGAAAATAGATAACAGAATTGATTCACAAGACATATTGGAGATTAACAAATATCTCTATATACATATTTCTTCATCATTTAAAAAGATAAAGAGTACAGGTTGAAGGCGAGAGAATGAGCTTGTTGGCATAATCTTGATAGCAGGAAAACATTTAGTAGTTAACTCTTAGACAAAACCGTATTCAGGTTAAATTTGAATACAACTTCATCACCCAAGAAACGAAAAATGATTATAGAACTGATTGAAGCGAAGTATGCAAGATATCCTCATCCAGATTACTTCATCATTTAGAAAATATTGGCATGCATTAAATAACATTGCTGTATAAATCTTGCCAGCCTTATAGAATGAGTACAGTGGATCAACAGCCCAGAGGTAGCCATATTCATTCCATTGTATCATCACCAGCCAAGCAGAGATGCAATGAATATGATCATAATCATGAAAGAAGATGGAAGAACAACAGTGCCATGATTGTTCTTAAATGAGAAACGTGCTGATTACACAAGTAGCCCCTAGGCCTTGTATCTGTATAGCAGCTCATTATACAAGTGGACTACATGTTCACCATAACAGCTTAAACATTGCATTGCATTACAGAGTAGCAGTAGGCCTACTGTAAGTGTTTAGAGGCTTAGCCCTTCCCATCCAAACACAGCCTTTGGTGTTATGATTTGGTATCATTGTTTTCTGAGAAAAAATGAAGATGCTACAACCAAAAAATAAAACAGAGTACAGTAATACCACCTTATTATCAATGCTAGATCCTATTAAACTTGCCAAGGAGACAAACAAGATACAAATGAACCAAAATACATACAAACAAAGTTGATGTCAAAGTCTCTTGAAGTAATGAAGTCAGATCAGCCTTGGCCTCTGCTAGTAATCAAATGCACCAATGAATCCACTATTATCATAATGGAGTTTGCCATTAAGACTCAAGACCTGTAATACATTGCCCAAGAAAATCCATGTCTTTGTTGGCATTCAAGAGACTCTCTGGTCTGTGGTTGAAGATTTTTTAAAGAACTCAATGCAGTCTTGAATGGCTTCAGAGTAATGTGAGTCTGGTGAAAAGTGGCCTGGATAACACTTTGTTGAAGAACTATTCCTCACACATGAGCCTCCACTCCTGGAGCTGCCAGAACGGAAGAGAGCATGTACAAACCTTCCAATGATCTTCATTGGGGACATATTGGAACTCCTGAGCTTTGGAATGCAGAGCTTGTTTCTTTTCCTGCCAGATGATTTTCCTTTGATTTTTTTGCTCTTGCTACTATTAGACTTACTGCCTTTCTCAGAACTACTTGCTTTCTCGCCAGCACTATATGTATCTGGACTAAAAGTCACACATTTTGACCCTTTCCTTGACATGGGTGGCAGTTATTAGGCTCCCCAGCTCTACAGGATGAATTTGAGCATATACACGCTTTTTGTATATATATACTTGAAATGGATATACTTTCTAACCGCATAACTTGACAACCATATACCCTTTTAGTGTATAACCAGGCTAACAATCCTCAGTATAGAAGACATATATAATATTTGCTTTGATTAATATACTTTCAGATACATGACATGAGAAAGCTTTGTGCATTAGCTTTGATCAAATACACCATATGGGTGTTATGCTTCTATGCAGCAAAGGTTTTTGCATGAATTTGATAAGATATACAATTTCTGTGTATACCTTGACCAATATACTTCCAAGAATATGACATGACCAAGCCTATATCCTCGATGCTATACTTACCTGAGTCGTCTTCAAACGGTGGATTGTGTCCATACACGTACTTCTATTGCTACCTGTGAAAATTTGAAGTTGTTGAAAGCCTAAACTTTTTAAGTATATCACCCAACTTACAACCTTGAGGAATGCTACTCTATTTTCTTTGGTCAATATACTTCTAGACAAATCATATATGACATGAACAAGCTTAGTGCATGAACATTAAAATCTTTGATCGACTGTACTATAGCTTGAAAATTATACTTCTAAGTTGCAAAGAATTTGACCTGCCTGCTAAATCTCTTTAGTTTTCTCTCTGCAACTTTCACTATTCTCTCTGTTACCAGAGAGAAACAACTTATATCTGCACTGAGTAGCTTTTCTCTTTTCACCGTGACACAAATGGGACAACGGGGGAACGTACTGAAACTGTTACAGAGACAATCATGTTCGTCACTGTGAAGAATGGAGATAGTATTGTCTTGTTGGTAAAAGAGAAAGTAAAAGGGTAAAGCAACACTCGGGCCAAGAAACAGAGACTGTAGCTTAGAAAAACATAATGGTGCAGCAAATGCTAGAGTTGGAAGAAACAAGAGAGACAGTGTACAATAGAGAGAAGCTCAGAAATGACAGTGTTCTCAATGTTGGCTATGTGGTTGGAATCTATGATGCTAAAGACGTTCCATCATAGAAGGATTCAGCTAAGGATATAAGTAGTGCTAGGATGATAGAGTGAGGAATTTAATAGCACTTGGGAGGACAGAAGTCATGAACTTAGGGGAGGGAATCCAGCCAGCTAGGATCGGTTGGTATAGGTAGGTTAGTGGCTCCACTCATAAGGCTACTAGAAGTACATTCTAAGTTCACGATGAGATGATCCCTAGTAGGTTAAAGCCTATGTGGGAGATAAACAATCTTGATAACTATATCAAGAAAAATATCCTCTATAATTTAAGGTTCAGGACAATAATCATTTAGGCCTGTCTAAGTGCAGTTTCAAATTAGCAGTGTTCAAACATTTCAGTTACCTTGTATCTCACTGGTTTACATTATTTAAGTGGGCTTAATGTTGGAGGAAATTCTGTGGTTAAGTGGACTTGAGTTGGAGTAGTAATGGGATGGTTGACCTCTTGAGAAGGCCCAATGCTTCACCTTTGTGAGCATCAACTAAAAGAGTAGTGTGTCATTCATTCTCATGAGAGATGGGTTATTGTGAGCCACTATTTATGAAATGTGGGTCAATGAGTTTGACTATAGTCAAATGCGCTTTAGTTGAAATAGTATTGGGATGGTTGACCTTCCAGAAAAGCCCAATGCTTCACTTTTGTGAGCATCACCTAGATACAATGAGAAGAAGTGTACAATTCATTCTCATGAGAAATAAATTCTTGTGAGATTAATAAATTTTGACTAAAAAACTAATTACTTCGCAGCTAAAAAGTGCAGATAAAATTGAAAAAATTAGAGTTATTGCTCCGGAATACAGTTATAGTACTATCACCATATATTGAGATGCCTAGGTGGTTGCGATATTGTCCTCCTTATATTTCCACCCAGATATAACACATGCCGAATCATACAGCACCCGTATACCACTTGTACAGCCACTGTTGTAAAAATCATTTTTTTAAAGAAACAGTGCATTATTGAGATCATAACTTTTCTTTTTTTTCTTTTTTAAAGTACATCCTTGTATGTTTAAAGCTGCAACAGCAGTCAGACAGAAAAAATGCTGCTGACAGCCACCATGAAAATAAAGCAAGCAGAGTTCACACAATTATCCTTACACAAACCTCCAGAATTAAGCATAAAATAACAAACAAAAGCAGCCGAATAGTGCACAGTACATGTACTCTGCATGTCATTCTTGAGGCATTTTCTCTTTTCAAAGTTTTCTGTCAAACTGTCTTCTCATTATTTCTGTTACATTGAATTGTGTGCATAGTTGAAAGATTATATTTGGACTGGTTTGACCACTGGTCACTCGACCATTCATTGCCTGAAGGAGGAGTTCACTGGACTTTTCTCAAATGTTCTAAACCTAGGCACCTATTTGTCAGTCTTTTTCAAATGTTTTAATACCAGGTACCTATTTGTAGACTTTTTCATATCTGTTTTTAACTAATATATATTTTTAGCTTTGTGGGGTCCAGAGGATTTTCAACGCTTTAAAAATGACTAGGCAGGCTTTAACTTTACCTTTAGTATTGTTTTCCAATTGGGGGAATCCTTAATTTTTCTTTTGTATGTAAATTTAAAATTTATTTTGAAAAGTCACGATCTATTTTATTTTTATTTTTATTTATTTGGAAAGTGTAGTAAAATTTTGAATATATATTTTTTTAAATGTCAAGATATTATTATTACACAATAAAGAAGGGTAAAAATTTTTTCAACACAAAAGAAATACATCAAAAGAAGGCTAAGAGTCCAGCAAAGAGAGGATTACAAAGGCTTGTCTTGATCAACAAGTTGATCCAACTGATGAGACAATTCCAAAGAAAATTGTCCCCTATCCTCAATAGACCAACGCTCTATAAAGACAGAAGCCTACTTAGCAAGACAATCAACCACACCATTCCATTCCCTGGGAATATGATTGAAAGTAATAGACTCAAAGGAGTTACAAAGGAAAAGAATCTGATGAATAACTAACTGTAACTGCCAACTAACACCCTCAAACTTCTGCTGATTCAACAAAGTCACCACAACCTAGGAGTCTGATTCCACAACAATCTGCTGCCAACAAAGAGAATAATAACGCCTCACTGCAACCAAAATAGCAAGAGCCTCCATATAATTATTTGTGTGAAAACCTTTGTGGATAGAAAATAGAAACTGGACTTGCCCCAAGCTATCATGCCCCACTCCATCAATACCAACATGTCTAGGGTTGCCCCTTGAAGAACCATCAATATTAATTTTCAGAACACCAAGAGGAGGTGGGCTCCAATGGCCCACTCTAGAAATCCTCTATAAAGGATGACAACACCTATTTCTCATAAGTTGTCGAGTCACCTGCACTCTCAGACTAGGGATATAAAAATTAAAGCGATGACATACGTCCATCTCGCTAGGAACCACTCCACCAGCAAAGTCGCATTTAGCTGAGACTATCTCCCAAATAGAATGCAAAATTTTCCACCGCACATGTTGAGCAGCAAGCTTGACATCTTGGAAGATCCGACAATTCCTCTCCAACTAGATGTGCCAAATAATATAAGTGGGACCTTAGGACCAGGCAACCTGAAGAAAAGGAGTACCAACAGGAGCATGGCCTCAATGGTCCCAAAACTCAGCCAGAGAAGAAACATGCCAACGGGTACGATTCCAAGTGCAGTTATTTTATTTTTATGAACAATGTAACATGTACTCAAAAAAATAGGTGGGTGGAAATAGTCACAGCTCTAAAATTCAAATGAGGAAATGACTTAGAGCAAAACAAAAACACAAGTACAATATGCCATTATATATCGAGAGTAAGTAAAGAGGAAGAGGTGGATCCCAATTATTTAGTTTGCTTCATACTTAATGGGGTTCGAGGTTTTCATGAGAGGGTCCTGACAATCATCACCATCTTTGTCATTATCATATTGTTTATTTCAGAGGCAACTTGAATAGGAGAAATAATGAGAGAATTGAGGGAACTTGACAAAGTTTGACTAACCAACTATCTCACCACAAAAAATTGAGGGAGAAGGTGAACAATAGCTAGTGGGGTGTGAGCATCATCATTGAGCACGATCTCTTCTCCTATAAGGTAGAGAAGCCTAAGAATGGGCATCCTAGTTTTCACATGCAATCAAGATGCACCCTCAATAGTGCCATGAGGTGGAAACTAACCTCTAGTGGAGGTGGGATTTGAGGGACTTTGGTAACAAGACATGGGCTATTACCCCAATGATCCAAAAATACTAGGAGGTGAGCACCTTCAAGTACAACCTTATTGGTTTGTACTTAAATATGCATAAGAACATTAAAACATATCACGACTTTAGAATAAAGCAAGAAATTACGATAGATAATGCATTCAAAAATATAGAAGCATTTGTATCTTTCCAAATGCTAAAATAAATTTTCACCATAAAATCATGCCAATTTTGGTTGTACTTGGAAGGGATTTTAAGTCAATCCCTTAACAACATCATATGCCAAGAAAAAGGCTCGAGCCAAAAAGGCTTGAAAAATCATGGATCCAAGTTTAGATAGCTTTAGCTTCAAGACAAAATAGAAAAGATGCATGAAAAACTCCTAACAACCACAAAAATCCATTGAGGATGTGGAATCCCTAAATGGGTTGACCTCATACCAATGACAACGCCTTAGAAAAGAATACTCTAGAAAAAATGAGTATTCTTTGACTAATTAATGATCGACCAAATAGTGTAAATACTTTTTGAAATTGATAAAGAAGATTATAAAATTCATTTTGTCTTAATATAGGTACCATAGGTAAATGAGGCAAAAGCCAAGAGTAGCCTTTATGAGGTTTGTAATTCTAAAATTTTGTATTAAGGTATCAATTCCAATCTTTCCACCTAGATTTATAAGGCCAAACTCCAATTTTGTGAACCATGCTTGTAAAAATAGTACATCAATACCAATTTCAAAAGTTTCATGATCCTAATTGGATAGATAAAACTTTTCCTTGATAGCAGGCTAGATTTAAAAAAATTTAGAAACTTTAAAAAAGAGATCTAGGAGGGTCTTGGGCACCCTATGTGCAATGAAATTGTGACTCAAATTAACAACCTAAACAACTAAAATCAACAACCACAATCACATACAATTACTCAAATTAAGCATAAGGGTTAGAAAACTTTGATAAAAACATGAAATTTTTTGCCAAAACCAATCCTTGTTGCACCATGGAAAGGTGGTTGTGCTCATGGAAGGTTGAATGTGAGTGCTCATGCTAGTAGCATAAGCTTTCATACAAGATGAATGATGAAAATGGATCTGATGAGATCCAGTTTATAGAAATTGGAAAGAACCAATGGATGGATAGGAGTAGAGAATAAAATTAATGATTCATAATGGTTGAGCGCAATGAGGAGATGAGAAGAGGAAAAGTGCCCTCATGTGGTTGGAAGAGATAGAGGGAGAGATATTAAGGGGAGAATTAATGGTGGAGATTCTCCTTGGACAAAGTGGATGGACAAGATGGAAAGAGGTATTTTGAAATACCCAAGAGGGATGAAAAATTCCTTTAACTCGTGTAACATGGTGTAGTGTCCCAAATTACGCCTAGTGCATTTATGACACTTATGCATGGCGCATAGTGCATTAATGACAAACTCATGATCAAAATCCCATCATTTTGACATCATGGGCCCTAAAGACAAAGTGCCCCCGTTTTCCCCAAAACCCCATTTGGGCCTATCTTTGAGTGGATGACAACGTGTTGTGCAAACGCATGTCGCGTTAAAGTCTTGATAGATTCGCGGAATCTTGCATCCTATAGTTAGTTAGGTGCCTTTTGACGCATTTCCCTCGGCTGTGATGGCTCTTTGTGCATCTTCCTAGCTTTAAAAGCTCTTCTTTGCTCATTTGAAAGGATTCTTGGTTAATTCTTTACTCACTCTTATCTCTCTCTCTCTCTCTCTCTCTCTCTCTCTCTCTCTCTCTCTCTCTCTCTCTCTCTCTCTCTCTCTCTCTCTCTCTCTCTCTCTCTCTCTCTCTCTCTCTCTCTCTCTCTCTCGATCTGATGCAGGAGCATCCCCGGTTCATAGCAATCTTGCATCAACCAAAAACATTTTCTTTCTATTTACAGTTTCAACATTTCTTTATGTGTGTCCCAGTTTTGACTCACTGGATCCTGTGGAGTTGGATTATACTTGAAGACTTGATCATCTTTCTTGTTTTCGGACCGCATTGCATTTGAATCATTTTCCGGCAAGTTATTGCTATCAATTTCCATGACAGTTTCCTGTTACCGGTTGACAGTTTCTTGCTATCGGTTGCCTGGACCTATTTTGGGTGATCTACTGGAACCCCTTCCAAAGCTTGCGGAGCCTTGGGCATTGATTCCAATGTTCCTTGGTGTGTGGCTGACCTTTTCCCATGATCTACACCTCATCCTTTGGATTTCCCAGAGGAATCTCTTGGTGGAGGCCGACCTTATTAGTTTTACACGTTAGGTCTTGTTCTTCAGGTTTTGATCCCTTTTTGGGCCGACCGGATCCCCTTGGATCGTATATATAATTGTAATTGTGCATTAGAATGTATTGATAGAAGAATCAAGTAACTAGACTAGGCGTACAAGATAGATCTTAAGATTGAAGGTCTCAATTGTGACCTATTATGTACTTTGAGCATGTTCTACAAGTCTGTGAGCCAATTATGTTGTAACCTGGTTGTTTCTGGTTGTTGTAATCAATTTTCATGTTATAATACAATGTGTTCTGCATTGCCTCCATCATATCTTTATGTTTTTGTTGTGTTTACTCTTGTTGACCGATCCAGATTGATCTCTTTGAGGTCCCTCCTCACCGGTGATTGCTTCATGATCCCATTGTGCTCTCTTGAACACTCTACAAGCGCTCTCAAGCTATCTCTATCCATAGCACTCTTACAATCATCTTGCAACAACAAGCACATATCTTGAGCTTCATCACACTTGTGTCTCAAAAGGGGGGGTTTGGCTACACGCCTTGTCTTATCTTTATCATTTATCTCTAATTTTTTATCATTGCATGCAATCTATCTATCATATCTCTAAGTGTATCTGTATGCGGGAAAAGTGGGCTGATAAAACTCAATATGTGAAAATATTGCTAAATACTAGTCCACACACACACACAGGACTTCTTGGTGCAAGCTATGGAGTAACGTAGTATTACTTAGCTTCCCAAGGTGGGTCCCATGGTTCTCTATCTCACAATGTCCCTCAAACCAATGTTTTTGCTCTCAGATCACTGAGCAAAATGGTTTAGGGATGGCAAATGCAAGAACGAGGGATGTTTTGATAGATTTTAGAATGAAAGGTATGTTAAGCTATGTATGATTCTAGAAATGCAATAAACTAGATGATAAGATGACAAGGTTAGTATGAATACTATCCTAACATGATATATTTAGTCTATGATTGAGCTAAATGATAAAGAAAGTATTCTAAACATGCATATTTAGACTAATTCCTAGTTTAAAAGAGGCTAAAATGATGAGCATAAAATGAGATATGAAAGCTTGAATGTATTTGAGCATAAGTGTGATGCTACAAATTTGAAGGATGATTGTTGAAAATGGAGGAATGAGAGCTCTATTTATAGCAAGAATAGGGCAATGGATGGTCAAGATTGAATGGTTTAATCAAGGGCTGAGTTTGAAAGTTGGGGATCCATGTTTGTAATTGGCACCAATGAAATGGTGACAAGTGTCAACATAGGGTTGGGTTGAGAGAAGGGGTTGGAGGCATTAAATGCCTGAGAAGACCTCATGGTTATCTAGAGGGTAAGGGTCAATTCTAAGTTAGGCTTACCTAATGGATTAAGAGTTAATCCAAGGATAAACTCTTGTGCAAATGATTAAGAGATAATCATGGTCAAAGCATTAAAGGCCTGATGAGACCTTTGGGTTGGGTAAAGGTTGAGTCAAAACAAATTCTTTAACCATGTAGGAGGGTTTGAGTTAACCATTAATGGTTATTGGAGACTTTGGGGGATTAAGTGGTTGAAGGTTGGAAGCCTTTAATGGTTATCAAAGACTTTGAGGAATTAAGTGGTTGAAGGTTGAAAACCTTTAATGGTTATCAAAGACTTTAAGGAATTAAGTGGTTGAAGGTTGAAAGCCTTTAATGGTTATCAAAGACTTTGAGGTTTTGAGAAGTAACTTCCCTTTGCTTAGGGATGTGACAAAGTTTAGAGGAAGGGTTAGGTTAATTAGAAGCGTTTAGAAGATTCTAGAAGGGATTAGAAAGGGGTTTGGGATTTTGCAAGTGGATGGAGGGACAATAGGATTTAATTGAAATAAAGTAATTTAATTCAATTTGGTTGCAATTTGGGGAAATTGAATAAATTAGCTTTATTCAATTTAGGATAACTATTTAATTAAATTTGAATTTAATTAAAAGTGGATAGGGGGGTTTTATTGAATAAAATGATTTATTCATTAAATGGGTATAGTGAATTTAATTTAAATAAATTGAGTAATTTACTTAATTAAATAGAGGAATGTGGGTAATTTAATTAAATTGGATTTAATCAAATAGAGAAATGAACATAAAATATTCATTTAGGAATATGGTCATTTTTATACGTCTACAGTATCTATCATCTAGGTGCATTTAGCTTATCAATATATCATTTTTATCTATTTACAATAAATAGGGTTTTCTTCCATTAAGCGAAGTATAGTTTCTATTCACATTTTATCTTTTATCTTTTATCTTTTATCCAATCTATCTATCTGGTTGTCTGTGGAGGTGGAAACACCAAAGTGGGGGTTTGACCAAGGCAAACCCCTATATAGCCCTAACATTTTCCCCCGTCTCCATGTGTGTAGGTGATGAACAGGTTTTGCGCGATCAAGGAGTGTTGTTGTTAGATTTTTGTGGAACTATGTGATCTCTGGTTATACAAACGACAACGTGTTACAAAGACATCCATGCATCGCGCTGGTGTCCAAAACCCGAGACCTGCCCAATTCTCTAGTATAATATTCTGTTAATTTTGTACCATGTTGTTAGCTTAGATTTTCATATTTCATCATTTTTGTGCTTTAATCATTCAATTATATATTTATTAATGTGGATTTGTCTTGTTGTTATCTCTTGGCTCACCCTTAGTGCCAGTATAACTGAGGTAGCGGCAGATAGATTTGTTCTCTAAAGATTTGTCATCTTAGAGGCAACAAATCCCCTCCTCTACACATAGTATTGAGGTCATGCCACATGTACAAAGGCCCATCTCTCATGTAAAAATGGCCCATATCTTTGTACATGTGTGGGAGTGTGAAGGATTATAGGGAATTTAACTAGGTTTATGTTGTGTATGTTAGATAGTTCAGATAACCGGAAGACAACTGAGAGGGGGGGTGTGTGAATCAATTGTCTCAGATTACAAGAACATTCAGCAATTAAAACTTTAATACCAAAACCTAAAACAATAATACCGGAATAGCAGTTAATCCAATTAAGCATAAATAGTAATCACAGAATAAAAGCCATCCACACAACACCAAGATTTGTATGTGGAAAACTTGATAAAGGGAAAAACCACAGTGGGAAGCCTACCCACAATCAGATAATACTTCTGCAGTAAGTATTTGAATTAAAATGAAGGGGCCTTCACTTGAAGGAAGGCCAACAACCTAGAGCACATTTCTCATCACAAAAGGAGCCTCACTAAGTACATATAAATCCAAACAACAATCCGAAGAAGTGTTGAACTGCAAAAGATAGCATCTTGTCTGCCTGAGTACAATTCTGGTTAAGCTCAATACCAGAGGACTAAATCCTCTTACATAAACCCAATCCGATCTCCAATGATTGACCAACTCCTCTGCTTGAATGATATTACATTATTCACACATTACATTCCTTGACCATGACCTTTTGCATTAACCATGATGATCTACAATGAGATCTTACATCTATTTATACAAACCCTCAACCATAAACAATCAGGTCAGCCACTAGACAATAAACCGATTACATAATTACAAACCATGTCGGTCTTAGACCAAACAAGTAATATCAACACATAAGACATCTTGGAAATACATCAATAGGTCCTATCCACATGTTACATTAAAGACAGACCATAACCTAGATCAACCGGGACCAAGTATAGGTCCACACACTTCAACAATGATTTCCAACCGTCAAGTCTCGAACATGATCACCAACATCATCCTAAAACTCCATCAGAAGCTGCACCAACACCACTAATGCAATTCATCAAAGATCTCCACTAAAAGCTCTAGTGGTAAAACCCTTAATGGAACCAGAAACCAATCTTCTAAGTAAGCAAGATAGCATCCAATCACTAGACCAAAACCAACTAACCAAATATGAGAATAAGTATCATGAACAAGCCAATTCCATCACCATATTATATCGGAGCCTGCCAGATCATGCCGGATCATGCTGAATCCAACTTAACCAAAAACCACTCAACCTACTAGGACCAAAAGGGTGTCGGTAAAGCATCCAAACAACTAGTGTTGACATCAATGAAAAAACATCAATGCAACACATAATCAATTCCACCAAATGGCCAACAATCTCCCCCTTTGGCATTGATGGCAACACTAGATGTGAAAAACATATAAGTACCAAGAAATGCCAAACAAGTCTCCCCCTGTGGAAGACAGCCAACAATCACCCACATATAACTCTGAATATCAATATCTCTCTCCCTTTGACTTTTACTTTTTCACAACAATATCACTCCCCCTTTGACATCAATGCCAGAAATCTGACAGAAATATCAAAGTAGAAACATAAGCCTCTAAATCTCAAAGCTAGCTATTCCCCCTCAATAGTAGCATCCCACATCAGTGCCAGAATGAATAGTATCTCTGATAATGCATGTCAGACTAATGCCAAACTGCATCAATCAAGTCTCTACCGGAGGGGCAGAAACTCCCAATTTGTCTCTCAGGTACTCAAATGATTCCTTGGATAAAGGTTTAGTGAAAATATCTGCAATTTGTTCTTTAGTGTTCACATAAAGTAGTCTAACTTTATTTGCTTCCACTTTCTCTTTCAAAAAGTTATACTTGATAGATATGTGCTTTGTTTTAGAATGAAACACCAGATTCTTTGATACATCAATAGCAGTAGAGTTATCACAATGAATAACTACCGGTGCATCACAATCCACCTTTATATCCTTCAACATTTCCTTCATCCATAAAACTTGTGTACATTTAGTAGCAACAACAACATACTCAGCTTCAACAGTAGATAAAGAAGTACATGATTGTTTCTTGTTGATCCATTAAACCGACTTCTTTCCAAGAAAGAAAGCTCCACCAGAAGTACTTTTTCAGTCATCAACATCTCCAACCCAATCAGCATTTGTATATGCATATAAAGTGAATTTATCATCCTTAGGGTACCACAAGCCATATTCCGATGTACCTTGCAAGTATCTAAAATTTTTTTTCACCGCCATCTCATGATTTTCTCTAAGATCACTCTGAAATATTGAAACAATACAAACAACATTCATAATGTCAGGCCTAGTCCGAGTCAAATAAAATAGACCTACAATCATAGATATGTATCTTGTAGGATTTACTGGTGCAGAAACATCTTTTCTTGTCAATTTATCACTTGTAACCATAGGAGTACTTACCGGTTTAGAATCTCCCATACCAAATTTCTTCAACAATTCCTTAGCATATTTATTTTGATAGATAAAAATACCTTTGTTAGTCTGAGTAATCTACAAGCCTAAGAAAAATTTCAACTCACCAATCATAGACATCTCAAATTCTTTCTTCATATTCTTAGAAAATTCTATGCATAATTTATCTTGACCTCCAAAAATAATGTCATCAACAAATACTTCAATAATCAGTATATCATCATCAGTGATTGTATAATATAAATTATTGTCATCACTGCCCTTAGTAAAACCAAGTTTCAAAAGATATTTATCCAACCTTGCATACCAAGCTCTAGGTGCTTGTTTTAGTCCATATAAAGATTTCCTTAACCTGCAAACCATATCTATATCATCTGATAGTGAAAAACCATTAGGTTGCTCAATATAAACTTCTTCATCAAGATCCCCATTCAAAAATGCACATTTAACATCCATCTGATAAACCTTGTAGTTTTTATAAGCATCATAGGCAAGAAATAATCTTATAGCTTCAATCCTAGTTACAAGGGCAAAAGTCTCTCCATAATCAATTCCTTCCTTCTGAGAATATCCTTTACAAACCAATCTATCCTTATTCCTTATAACTTGACCATCCTCATTCAATTTATTCCTAAGAACCCATTTAGTTCCAATAACATTTTTATTTTTAGGTCGGGGAACCAAAGTCCATGTGTTATTTTTCTCAATCTGATCTAATTCTTCTTCCATAGCTTTTAACCAATGTTCATCTTTACATGCTTCAATTACTGATACCGGTTCAACTTGTGAAATTAAACATACCTCATTAGTTGTCAGTCTTCTTCTTGTCATCACTCCATTGCTCTTATCCCCAATGATTTGATCTTCAGAATGATTCAGTCTCACATACCTAGGAGTCTTCTGACTCACTGTTCCTTTTCCATGTTCTTCAACTACTATAGAATTCTCCGATGTTGCTGGAGTAACCGGTTCAACTCTTTGTTCTGCTAAAGGCGCTACCAGTTCAGATATAATCATTTTCACTGTCGGTTCCTTCGCATAAACTCTAATTTGACTTATGTTCAGCTCATCTACTTTGACATCAACACTCTCCACAATTCTCTGCAATCTCTTGTTATAGCATCTATATTCTTCTCTTTCATTAGAATAATTAATAAATATGCCTTCATCACATCTAGAATCAAATTTCCCAATAGTATCATCTCTCCTGATATAACATTTACTACCAAAAATTCTGAAATACTTAACTGTAGGTGTATTGCCAAACCATAATTCATAAGGTGTCTTACCGATTTCCCTTTTGATATGTACTATGTTGAATGTATAAACCATTGTACACACTGCTTCTCTTCAGTAGATATGATGTAGATTAGCTGAGGTGTCCGGGGAGCATAAAATTATCTTCTTATACCATGCTTGTCACAAAAGTTATTAAACTCACTGGATGTGAATTCTCCACCATGATTTGATCTCAAACATTTAATATTCAATCCTGGCTCAGTTTCCACTTTAGCCTTAAAGATTTTAAACTTTTCAAATGCTTCATATTTTTCTCTCAAAAAAGTAACCCACATCATTCTAGAATAATCATCAATGATTAGCATGAAATATCTATCACCATGAAAACTTTTAACTCTAGCAGGGCCACACAAATTAGTATGAATAAAATCAAAAACATCATTTGATTTATCTTGTATGCTCCTAAAAGAGGTTCTGACCTATTTACACATTTGACATTCCTTACATACCAGATTATAGGGCTTCACAATCTTAGATATATCCCTAACTGCCTTAGTTGAATTGATCTTCACAATGAAATCAAAATTCACATGACATAGCCTTTTATGCTATAGCCAACTCTCATCAATATGTACAATCAAACATGTCTTCTCACCAGAATTCAAATGAAATATATAACCTTTTGTCTGAGTACCGATTGCAATCTCCAATCCAGATTTGTTGATGATTTTGCATTTTCCATCCTTGAATTATAATTGAAATCCCTTATCCACCAATTGTCCTACACTCAAAATATTATGTTTCAAACCTTCAACATAATAAACATTGTAAGTATTTTTCTTACCATCCAATGATATAGTTCTTTTTTCTTTGATCATACATGCCTTGTCATCTCCAAATCTAACTAGTCCACCATCAAATTCTTGCAAAGACAGAAACTTATCTTTATCTCTAGTCATATGATGTGAACAACCACTGTCAATTACCCATTCATCCTTGTCATCAATTTTAGTAGCAAGTGCCTTCTCTTCAGGTACATTCTCTTCCAATATCGGACCATCTTCCTTGATAGCAGGAACACCCATTCTTTCTCATTGTCAGATCCACTAGCAGAGTCTTTTGTCGGTTCATCATTTGAATCAGTAATGCCTTCCTCATCCACTATGTAGCATGATTTGTCTATGTTTTTCTTGTATTTATACTTGTTCTGATATCCAGGGTTAGGCTTAAATGATCTTTTAACTCTTTCTTCAAATCTTGAATTCCTTTTAGGACATCTAGATGCAAAATGACCAATCTTATTACATGCAAAACATTTAAAAGGTGTTTTTCCTTCATACTTACTTCCTACCGGTCCTTTTGGTACTCTTCTAGAAAATAGTGCTTCAAGTTGCTCAAATTCATCATCTTCTCTTTTCTTATCTTCTAACTCCTTTGCATATAAATCTTTCCAGTCTTGCTTACCGGTTGCAGATGTAGATGCATGAAAAGAAGGTTCAATCTTCATAGCTCCAGAAGGTCCAAATTCCTCAAGCTCAAAAGCAGATAGTTTCCCAACCAGAGTATCTTTGTTGACATATGTATTAGCCATTGTTCTCAACTCATTAATAGCAGTAACCTTCATTTTGTAAGCCAATGGTAGGGCTCTAAGGACTTTAGAAACAATTTCATCTTCGCTCAGAGTTCCACCACAACATTGAATTCCCATAACAAACTCATTTACCCTTTCCATGAATGCAGTAATCCTTTCATCTTCTTCCATCTTCAGATTTTCATATCTCACCCGATAACCATTAAGTTTAGCAATCTTCACTATATGGTCGCCTTCATTAAGAGTCTCCAACTTATCCCATATAGCCTTTCCAGATGATTTGTCGGTTAATCCCATTATTTGTTGATCAGAAAGTGCACACAAGAGGGCTTCTCTTTCTCTACAATCATTCTCAAGCTCCTTGTCCAGGTTTGTCGGAAGAGGATTGCCAGATCCTAGATTAAAGGGTGTGACACCATTTTGTGTGATCTCCCAAATCTCCTTGCCAAGACATCTTAGATGAGTCTCCATTCAAATCTTCAATACTGTGTAATTTGTTCCATCAAGCCTCGGAATATCCCTTCGAAAGATAGCTCCAAAAGAACTAGATGAACTTGAACTGTTAGTCACCATAGGATCTTCCTCAAGCAGTTAAGCTTTCTGCAGAGAGGACCAAAGCTCTGATACCAATTGTTAGATAGTTTAGATAACTAGAAGAAAATTGAGAGGGGGGGGGGTGAATCAGTTATCTTAGATTATAGGAACATTCAGCAAAAAAACTTTAATACCAGAACCCAAAACAATAATACTAGAATAGCAGTTAATCCAATTAAGCATAAACAGTAATCACAAAATAAAAGCCATCCACACAACACCAAGATTTGTATGTGGAAAACCTGGTAAAGGGAAAAACCATGGTGGGAAGCCTACCCATAGTCAGATAATACTTCTACAGTAAGTATGTGAATTACAATGAAGGGGCCTGCACTTGCAGGAAGGCCAACAACCTAGAGCACATTGCTCATCACAAAAGGAGCCTCACTGACTACATAGAAATCCAGACAACAATCCGAAGAAGTGTTGAACTGCAAAAGATAACATCTCCTATGCCTGAGTACAGTTCCGGTTAAGCTCAATACCGGAGGACTAAATCCTCTTACATAAACCCAATTCGATCTCCAATGATCGACCAACTCCTCTGCCTAAATGATATTACATTATTCGCACATTACATTCCTTGATCGTGACCTCTTGCATTAACCATGATGATCTACAATGAGATCTTGCATCTATTTATACAAACCCTCGACCATAAAGAATCAGGTCGGCCACTAGACAATAAACCGATTACATAATTACAAACCATGTCAGCCTTAGACCAAACAAGTAATATCAACACATAAGACATCCTGAAAATACATCAATAGGTCCTATCCACACGTTACATTAAAGCCAGTCCATAACCTAGATCAACCGGGACCAAGTATAGGTCCACACACTTCAGCAATGATTTTCAACCACCAAGTCTCGAACATGATCACCAAAAACATCCTGAAAATTCATCAAATATCTCCACTAAAAGCTCTATCGGTAAAACCCTCGTTGAAACCAGAAACCAATCTTCTAAGTAAGCAGGATAGCATCCAATCACTAGACCAAAACCAACTGACCAAATATGAGAATAAGTATCATGAACAAGCCAATTCCATCACCAGATTATATCGGAGCCTACCAGATCATGCCGGATCCAAGTTAACCAGAAACCACCCAACCTACCGAGACCAGAAGGGTGTCGGTAAAGTATCCAAACATCTAGTGTTGGCATCAATGACAAAACATCAATGCAACACATAATCAATTCCACCAAATGGCCAACAATGTATGTGGGAGATTAAAGAATTAAGTGCATTATACCACTTAATAAAAGTTGGAGAAAATAGGTAAATTAAAAATAAATAAAATATTTTTTTAATTTATGGGAATGAATGGGGGACTTAGGTAAATAAATAATTATATTTGTTTACCTAAGGTGGACTATAGGAGGAAGATGGTTTAATGATTTAGGCTAGAAATCCTTAGGGGTTAATAGTGATTTTAGTGATTAAATAATAAAATTACTAAAATATATTTTGGAGGACTCATACACCAAGATAATGTGTCAGCCTAGCTCAACACATTATCCAATAAAGCCTTGAACATAAACGTGACAACCAAGTCGGCCTCCGCAAGATCTTTACACGCTTGCTTTTTCACAATTCATTTATCGATGCATATACCTTAATTAATAGAATGGGACAGGGTCATACAAACCCATACATATTGACCCATTATCACAAAACTCAACTATAACATCTCCAACACTCCAAAATACAGATTCCACACATACCAAGGATACCAAACCACGAGACATGAAGAGATACACTTGACATAATAAAAATAGTCGATATCTAAATACGTAATTGATATCGGGATCAATGTAAACACAACTCCGAAACACATAACTGATAAGGAACTTCCAGATATCACTCAATTATATGCAGCTCCATCTCACTACATCACATATCATAGCAATACCAAAACACACATCTCCTACTCATAGCAAAAACTACACATAATGACCTCATACAACATCCAAACCAAACCGGGTAATAGCATTGACAACAATGAATTGCATATAATGTCTATCCAAACCAGATAACTGGTTTGACATCAATGACAACAATATTCACACAAGTCTAACAATCTCCTCCTTTGTTATTGATGGAAAAATATATCCAAAACATATTTGAATATAACTCTACTCCCCCTAGAACTCATACATCATCTTAGATCCAAAAAATTCAATCCTTTCTCCCCATTTGACATCAAGGACAAAGGATGTCTGTGATGAAAAAAAAAGAAAGAAAACAAAGTATGTACACAACTGCAAAAATTTCAAAAATTGAATACTAAACCAAATAGAACCTTCAACCACTCTTCTTCGAAAAGATAAGCTTGTATTTCTCCTTCAGTTCTGAAAGAAGAACTTCCCAAGAATTTATGGCCAATTTACTGCTAACTGAAAGGCTTTTGCATTCCACTAACAAATCAACAACATGGGAGAAATTGTTCGAAGTAGATGGGTTTTGCTCATACTCAACTGCACAGCCAAGCAATGCTGAAAAATTATCCAACTTTGCTTCAACGATCTCTTTCACTTTCCAAAAAATACTTACAAAGTATTCTCTTTTCCTTTGCAAGAATAAGAGTTCAGCTTGAAGAGGTTTTATTATTTTCCTTTTCTCACCATCCATATCTTCCAAAAAATCTAAATATTTGCCGAAAGCATTCAATTCATCTTCAATGGCATCAATTTTGGCTTTGTGGTTCACTACAACTACCGGCCAAGAGATACAATACCTATAGACTCTACTGGCACTGCGGATACAATCTCTCAATTCCTCAATGCACATTGATAAAGCTTTCTACGCATCAACACACTCATTCAACAGATTCTCCACATCAACACTTTTCTCCTCTTAAACTCCAACCTCAACAGATTACACAGATAACTTCATTCAAAGATTCCTGAAGCAAAGTACTAATATCCTCAATCCTCATGCTATTTCAGACTAATTGATTCAACAAAATGCCCTCAATTATATGTGACTCAACTGAAGTCAGCCACATCTTGCCGATTTTGTTAATTTCATTCATGCTACCAACTAACTCCAACAAATTTAATTCATCATCTGATTCTTTAGCTTCATGCTTTCCAATCGTCGAATCTCCTTCAACTACTAGACTCCAAATCCTTAATTACAATAATTTCTTCCTCTTTCAAATCCTTCTTTCTTTTATTTGACTCTGAAACATTAACATAAACAAACTGTCTTTTTTTTGTCTTTTCGAAGGAAGAACCTCCAAAACCAAAAATAGGGGATATCGATCCAACACTCCACATATCTAGAAAAGATTTGAAATATGCATTACAAACTTCTTCTTTATTATCCAAACTGTTAAAAGTTTTGAATATCTGCCTTGCAACTGGGACACCGGATTCCCATATAACATTATCTTTTGTCAGAACGGATCCCAGACAATACATGATTAAACACACAATAAATGAACCAAATCCGAAGGGATAATTCTTCTCTTTTGGCATCCTAGTATTTTCCAAAATTAATTCTCTCAACAATTCATACAAGTCGAAAGATTTGCTTTCCATTACAAGCATATGTGCCATATACATTACAATTGCCGAAGTGACACCTTCCCTATTCCTGAAATAGATCTTATAAGAAATACCGTAGGCAACATAGCTTACTATAGGGTTGATAATCTTGTCAATGATCAATGCTTGTTGATCACCCTTTATTCCGATTACGGTTTCCACCTCTCTGTTCTTAATTGACTTTTTAGCCAAAACATTTCCATTGTTGCATAAACCGGTGATCACTGAGATAACCTCCTTCGTGATTGGATAGAGCTTATCCAACACAATGTTGTCATCATGTACATGGCTAAGGATCACTCTGATAACCTCCACATCATCAAACCAAGGGAATTTTGTCCATAGATTCAAACCTTTTCTCTCCAATCCCTTAACTCACTGTAACTTAACATCACTCAAACCAAATTCAACATTTCTAATTTTCTTTGAATTGAATTCATCTAGGAACTCCTTTACCAAAACCTTAAACTTCGCACTGCTAGATTCTTCGACGATCATTTATCCTTCCATGATTGCATACTCTGCCCTCTTTCTCTATTGCTCTTTTACTGTTCACAATATTCTTAACCACAAATGAATTTAAAAAAGCCAATACTTATCTTGCCAAAATTTCCTTTGAGGGTTTTGCCATCAAGAACTGTATTTATCGATGATGTCAGCAAAAGTTCTTCGATTACTGAATTAGCATATAAACACAATCATGCTAGATCAATGACATGATCCATTCAGAAAGGGGAGAGTGAAATATTTTCCTTCAAAATAAAACTCCCCCTGAGCCAAAGCAATATACTTAGTTGCAGGAGGAAGAGGTTCCTGCATTGGGTTCCACTATATCAAGTTGACTTCCTTATTTCTCCAAACCAAATTTTCTTTCTTCTTTGATTCATCATTCTTCATCACACTCTTCTTAGTAGATTTCTTCACATTTCCATTTCCATATTGATTAGCATAATGACTAGACTATTTGTACTTGAAACAATTGATGACCTTCCTTGCAGAGTTTATTAGATGAGATCTATATATGCATTGATCATCTTTATGACCATAGCCATTGCAAGTATAACAATATCCATGAAATATGTAATTCATCTTGTTTTCTTCAATCGAATTATGATTCTAACTCACAATATGGTTTTTGTAGTGATTTTCTTTATGATCGAACCTCTTGCAACTATAACACTGAATGCTTCTACAATTTGCAACCTTATGTCCAAATTTATTGAATTGAAAACAATAACCATTAAAATATGGATACCTTTGCACATTAGGTTGACAAATTGGTGGCCTTCTTGCATTAGTATTCTGATTCTAAGTCTTTCCAACATCTTCTGATTTCTTCTCAACTTCATCTTTAACTTCTTTTCTTTTGTCTTTATCATTCTGATCCGAACACCCACTGAGTTGAAATCCAAGTTCAGTCTTGTCTAGATGATATTTTTGCATGCCGATCAAATCTTCCAAGAGCTTTCTACTAAAAAGGAACTTACTTTCTGCCTTCAGCTTCTTCACTTCTTGCTCTAGCTTTCCACATTCTTCAAATTTCAGCTTGATTGACTCTTTTGACAATTTCTCTATCTTGTCTTTCTCCTCAATCTTCTGCATCAGATCTTTAATAGTCTCATTCAACTACTTCAACTGGTTTTTAGCCTCCGTATGCCTCAATTTGAATTTCTGTATTTTCTCTCTTATCTTTAGCACACATTCATTTGCTACCTTTACATTCTCTTTCAATTCCTCATTCTCTAATTCAACACTTTCCAAATCTTCAAGAGCTATCTAGATGTCTTCATCCAACTAAAATTCTCTAGTCATGCACATAGGTGCCATGATTCAACCAACATGGATCCTCCTCAAGCGGTTAAGCTTCCAAGCAAGGGACCAAAGCTCTGATACCAATTGTTGGATTGGTTGAAGGGACGAAAATACTGAGGGGGGGGGCGGGGGGGGGGGGGGGGGGGGGTGAATCAGTATTCACATAGATACTAAATTTTTTACCAAACTTGTACTTTCTACTGATAAATCAAACTCATTAATTATTCTTAACACACATGAGATAACAAATATATAATAAACACGAAAAACACAGCCACAAGAGAAACACCGGATTTTATACATGAAAAACCAAAATGGGAAAAATCATGGAGAGTATTAACTCTCAAGTGAATATAACTAGTTATATGGTGTTTTACAAAAGGGATGGCTCACTAACAGAATACAAAAACAACTCATTGTCAGAATTCTCACTATAAAGATACAAAAAATGGCTTACTATTGAAATGCTCACTGCAACAGGTATGATTGAACTAAAGAGGATTGCATCTCCAAATGCATGAGATCAATTCCAAGGTTAAGCTCATATCACAACTCACAAACCTTACAACATATCCAGTGAAACATCTCTATACAATTGTCCTTAAGCACTTGCAGCAAATATGGTGAAGGATTACTGCAACACTACAATATAATGTGCACTTTGATTCTGTACTAACTGTCTTTGCTATCTGCAACTTATATTTCCCACTCAACTTCTCTACTATCTTTTCTGTTATGTCTCTTTCGCTACTTCCACACAACATTCACACACATACATGCTCCATATACTTCCATTCATCACATGCTTATATGTGTGTGTGTGTGTGTGTGTGTGTGTGTACACACACACATATACATATACATATCTATAGATATATACATACACACACACACACATATATACATATACATAAATATACATATATATACACACATATATATACATATACATATATATACATATACATACATATATATACATATATACATATACACACCCACATATATATATATACACACATATACACATGAACACACACACACACACATATTGGATGACTCATACACTAGGATAATGTGTCAACCTAGCTCAACACGTTATCCAATAAATCCTTGAACATAAACGTGACAACCAAGTCAGCCTCTGCAAGATCTTTACACACTTCCTTTTTTATAATGCATTTACCGATGCATACCCCTTAATTACTGGAATGGGATAGGGTCATTCAGACCCATAGATACTGACCCATTATCACAAAACTCAAGCATAACATCTCCAACACTCCAAAGTATAGATTCCACACATACCAAGGATATCGAACTAAAAGACATGAAGAGATACACCTGACATAACCAAAATAGATGATACCAGAACACGTAACTAATACTGGGACCATTGTAAACACAACTCAAAATTTTGGAACACATAACTGATAAGGAACTTCCGAAAATCACTCCATTAGATTAAAATCCATCTTACTGTATTACATCTCATAGAAATACTAGAATGCACATCTCCTGCTCATAGAAAAAAATGTACATACTAATTGCATACAACATCCAAACCAGACCGGGCAATAGGATTGGCAACAATGAACTGCATATGTTGTCTGGTCAAAATCAGATAGCTGGTTTGACATCAATGACAATATTCACACAAGTCTAACAATAAGAACCTATATAGATACAAGAAAAATGATAATGCACACCAAACAGTAAGAAAGAATGCACGAATAATTCAAAGATAAACATGATGTTCCTTTAGTCCAGATACAAAGACAAGATTAATTGAGGGTGGGTGGAGTGTTGTTGACATGGGAATGATATATCCCCAAACAAGACAAGAATTTGGAAGGATACATATTGATCATGATGACTAGATTTAGATCAAAGTTTTTAGCAAGGCTGGGAACAAGACTAAAGATGTGATTGGGAAATTTTTCACTAGATAGAATAATTTGATTACATAAGAGATGGAATGATACGATGCTTGAAATTATGGTATGGATTGCATGGGAGTAGCCTATAGACATATATAAATTACAAGGGATTATGGGATGGGATGGTAGGAGGGATTGGTGGATGGCTACGATGAGGAGACTCGTCAAAACAAAATGTATTCATGATGATCATTTGATGACTTGGATGGGAATGAAATAAAAAATTGGATGGATTAGAAGAGTATAAAAGAAAAGATATAAAGATTTTTTTTTTATCAAAAGTTCATAGGGTTGATTTACTAAAGCCTAGATTAGCATAATTTTGAAAGTATTTATTTTTTGTTATTTTTATATTTTACTAAATCACATTTTTTCAGGCCTTCGAAGTGAATTTTTTGTTGGATATTAGAGTTGTTGGAATGCATTGTTGTCATTGATGTCAACATATTCCTATGTTGCAGATAATTGGCTTGTTACAGAGAGTTGTGTTGGTTTGGTTGTAGATATGCTGATGCGGATTAATGGGTTTTGAGATACTTATCTCTAGTTGATTCAGTATGAGTTTCAGTGTTTCGGAAGGTGATTTGATCAAGTTATGTGATCCGATGTGATGGTTGGTTTTTCTATTGGTTTTGTATTGCAGAGTTGTGATTTCTAGATTGTATTGCTCTAGAATTGATTCTTTATGTTGTGCAGATTTTGGAGAGTGTTTGGGACATTCATGTGTGTCCTCAGTTTGGGTGGTTCATGATTTGTAACTTCACAAGCATATCTTTCAGTTTGTTATTGGTGTTCTTGAGCTTTGATGATGAAATAATGATGATTCTTGTTATTCAAGTTGTTGTGGTTGTTACAAAGGAATTCATGTTGCTTGTTGATGTTCTTTGATTGTGTTATATGCATTTTTGTGGTCCACGTCGATCATCGTATGCGTTATTGAAGATTTTATTGGTCCAATGGTATTCTTCATGTTATATGACCTTGTGGCCGACCCGGTGGTTGTTGTGTGTTGCAAATGATCTTAGTGAGATATTTGGTGGTGTTGTGTGTTCAAGGATTTGATTGGGGTCCATGCTACATCCTTGTCAACATTGTATTGGTCTATATATTGATTTATGTATTATGTGATGTAATTTTGTAATTAGGTCTTATGCGTTGTGCCAACCTTGAGGTTAAGGTTGATGATTTGTATAAATAAGTGTTGTAATTATGTAAGATGTGTTGGCATTGCACACTCCAATGAGAATTGTAGGTGATTGAAGGTATTGTCATTGATGTCAACCTTGCAATCCTATGGCACCAGCACCGGAAGACTCTACATCGACAGATAGTTCACCAACAACGACAAAGATGATTGCTGACACCCTAGCCAACATGATTTTGATTATTACATATTATATTTAATTGTAATATCGTTTTGTAAGCCGAAAAGGTGTATTGTAATAAGACTCATATATAAGTATGAGATCTTGTAGATCATTTAAGATGTGGACATGGTTAGAATATTGCAAAAGTAATGTGTGAATATTAAGGTAGATTTTGGAGTAAGGTTTATGGTTATTGTATGAGCTTAAACCGGTACTGAACCTAGCATAGCAGATGTTGAACTAAAGTAGTACATCATATTGGATTTGCATAATCTATTTTTATAAGTCAGTGAGACTTCCTTTTGTAATTAAGCGGTGAGCTTTAGGCATTTGGCCTTCTTGCATGTGCCTGCATGTGCAGGCCCCTATTGTAAGTAATATCCATTCATTGTCCAATGAGTGAATATTGTGGGTCACAAATCCCACTGAGGTTTTTCCCACACTGGGTTTCCTCATTAAAAATCTTGTGTTATGGTATGCTTTCTATGCTGTGTTTATTGTTCATATTTACTGCATTAATTCTTGTTTACCGACACACTGTTTTGGAATGCAATTTATTTAATAAGGTCAGAGAATCTATTTACCGGTTAGATACTGATTCACCCCCCCCTCTCAATATCTTTGGGAATCCTAACAATCGGTATAAGAGCCCGGTCCTCTATTTTCAAAAGCCTAACAACTTGAGGGAGATTCTGACACCGGTACGGATGAAAAACTTGAGAAAGCAATTGGAAATAGCTCTTTCAGATTATGATGTAGAAAAGTTAAAGAATATCAAACTTGAAGATGATCTGAAGACTACATAGGAATTCATTCAAGGACTTCAGGAGAATCTTACTATTGCTAGAAACAAAAGAAGAGAACTTCATGAGAAGATACAAAATGATGATGATGAAAAGGAAACTCTTAATGATCTTGTAAGCAAGATGAAGCAAGAAAACATGACCTTGAGGAATGAGATGCAAGATTTGACTATGAGGTTTTGTAAATAAATTGAAGACATAAAGAAGAATGAAGATGACTTGACTAGAAGACTCAATGACGCTGGAAATGAAAATCTAAGACTTAGTCATTAAAATGATATGTTGAAGACAGATCTGGTTCACTTGGAACATGATAAAACTGAACTCATGAGATAGAAAGATTTCTTGGAAAATGAGTTGGCTACTGCAAATCAACACAAAGAGAAATTAAAAAAAGTTTCAGAAGAACTTGATGACATGCTGAAAAATTAGAAACCTAATGGAGACACTAATGGTCTTGGCTTTGAAGTTGGTGATGTTGGCATTTTTGATAATTATGTTGTGATTGTCATTGATGGACACACACTTGCATTGAGATCATTTTTGTATGTATGAGTTATGCTCAACGGACAATTGTTCCAACTGGTATGAAGCATTAGACCATTGGTGTTTTGCAGAAAGTGTTTACCGATCTGAAGCAGTATGTTAACCCCAAGCGGTTCGAGGATCTCAAGCGGTACGAAGGATCAAAGCGGCAGAACACATATTTCCCAGTCTTCATTTTGTCAAACCGGCAACCGGCATTTTGCTTGAACTGGTATTTTGTATCAACCGGTAATAATCTGTGATGAGTTACCAACCGACATTTTGTGATGAGTTACCATCCACCGATTGTTTGACGGTAGTGACACTTTAACGGTGCTTTTTGTGTCGTGTTACCAAATATGTCTAGATGCATTAAACTTAGGGAATTGGATTGACATGAAATCAGATTCCTTTATAAGGACATCATGTCTAGGGTTTTAGGTTGTTGATGTTGTTTTTGCTATTGATGAAGTTGATATTGTTGCTAGGGTTTAAGGTGGTTGAGGAGTTAGAGAGAGTATGAATGTGTAGAAGACTGAAGTAATGTAGGAATGCATTAGAAAAGAGCTATCAAGGATCTAATCAAGCAATCTGTGCTATTTGCTAGATCACTCACTTGTTGATTACTCACATCTTCGACAAGTCTGTAGCCCTTAACCAGGTAGGCCCAAAAGCCTTTTGTAAATCCTCTAACAAGGTGGTTCACATCTGTGGATCTAAAATCCTCTAGCAAGGTAGTCTTTAATCGAACTTATCTCCTAATAGAGATTGAGATTCCTAACAGGATCAGTTCTGGTAAAGAACATTGTAAGACCTTAACTGGTTTGGTTCCTATTCTGCAGATAATTACTTGTGAGTTCCATCTCACCGTGGTTTTTCCCATTTGGGTTTCCACGTCAAAATCTCATGTGCTATGGTGTTTGTGCTTTTGTGGGTGAATGCATTATTTGCTATTTGATTTGCATGTGTGCTAACCGGTTTGTCTGCTAAATTGTTTTACCGGTTTACAGTTAGTCTTGCAAAGTGTTTAAGTGCAAAGATTATTGACATACTAATTCACCCCCCCCTCTTAGTATTCATCAATTGGTATCAGAGCCTACCTTTCTATAAGTTTAACCACTTGGAAAGAGATATGGGGGAATACACATTGAGGGAACTTACTCATCAGCTCACTCAGTCTAAGCAAGCCTATGATGATCTTATGGTCAAATACAAGGCATCTCAAGTAAAAAGGAGAGAACATGCAGAAAAGTTGATGGAGCTATCTAAAAATAGTTCCTCTGATGAAGTGAACATGGAAGCCCTGATTCAAGAAGTAGAAAAGTTGAATGAATCCAATTCCAACCTGAGAAAATAATTGGAAGGACTGACTATTCAAATGTGCCAAGAGCTTGAGAACCGGAGGAAAGTTGAAGATCTGGTCAAAGACAAAGATCATGAAAACTCCAAGCTGAAGCAAGAGATCAGTGCCCTAACTACTCAACTCCATGCGAGCAAAGTGGAAAAGGAAGACATGCAAGGAGAACTGAACACTGTCATCTCTGAGAATGAAAACCTGATGGAAACAAATGCTACTATTTCCAAAGAACTCTCTAAGTCAAAGGAAATACTTGCTAAGTTCAATAAGAGTACTGTCAAGCTAGAGCAAAAGCTTGAATCTGTCAAACTGGTTAAGAATACCAATGGACTTGGTTATTCCGATCATGAGGAAGGTGAGACCTTTGGTACAAATACTAGAACATCAAAGAAACAACTGACATCAAAGGACAAAGGTAAGCAAAAGTTTAAACTTGTTTGCTTTAGCTGTCTTAAAGAAGGACATACTGCCAATGTGTGTAGGAGTAAGGCTTATAATAATTTTCCCTATTTTCTAAATGATAAGCCTAGATCCTATAAATTCAATGGTAACTGTTATGCATGCAACAAGTTTGGGCATAGAGCATCTGAATGCAGGTCTGTTATGAATAACACTGGAAGATATCCTCAAAGGACCCAAGGAGTTAGTCCTAAACCTTTTATAAACTGGAATCACAACCGGTTTAATGCCTTCAATCATCAGCCAAGAAGCGGTGGCTATCAAGCGGCAACTAGATGGAGAGCAAACTGTATGGTTTGTCATGGTCATGGTCACACTACTGTAACATGTAGAAGGAAGAATAACAACATGAATAATGGACCTTGGAGAGCATCTGGATTGGTCTGCTATCATTGCAACAAACCAGGACACATTGCCAGATTTTGCAAAAGTAAAAAGAGTATATCAGATGATATATTGGTCACTCTAGAAGGAAACATTGATGTTGACACTATTCAAGTGGATATGAACAAGACCTGGAAGAAGAAACCAACGGTGTTGCAAGAGGAACTGGTTTCTGCACCTAGTGTGGAAATCACGGAACCGGCAAACTAAGCTTCAGAAAAGCTTAGGGGGAGCAAACAGAAAAATGTTTTGAACCCCTAGTTTACACTGGTAAAAGACCTTAACCGGTATGCGATACCTATCAATAGGCAGAAGACCGGAAATGGTAAAAGGCAAATTACGGTTTACGCCCTAATGGTGGAGCATTAATTACGGTAGGTGAGGAATATGTTTAAAAGGATTTTTTCAAATCATTTCTCACTATCAATTTTCGAAGCAAAGGAGGTTTTCAAGTGCAGAGCAATGACAAAGTGATTTGTGCTGCGATTTTGAGAATTTAAGGAACCTTGAAGGAGATTCAAATTCAAATTGCAAACGGTCAAGTGAAGAATGCAAAGCGGTGATTCTGCAACCAACGGAGTGTGAGGTGGAGAAGAATCTGAAAGCCCTAAATTCATGATTTTTGAAAGGTATTTTTTGAGTTTTCAATTTCTATCATGGCTTCTGCATCCCATACTAGCTCTAGTACATCTGTAGATTCAGCAAGCTTTATTCAACGCAAGTCTAGATATAATGCCCTATCACAAGTTCCAGCTGGTGTGATAGTAGAAGAGGGAATCTCAGATTACATAGATTGTAAAATCGAAGACCTAGGGTCTCTAGCAATTCATTCGCAGCTCGGTTTATTTTGTGGACAAGATAAAAAGATCAAACTGGAGTATAGTATCTTTGAGAAGAAGAAGCTCCACAATGATGTTTATTTCCTGGAGGATTTCACAGATGATCACATTAGGATCATTATGAGCAGAGTTCATGGTGACAAGATGTACCTGGAAAGAATGCATAATATAACCCCACAAGCAATTCATGTCATCACCGGTTTCTGCAATACAGGGGAAGTGCCAGCCCTAAGGATGGGAAGCAAAACTAAAATGTCCAAGCTCACCGATTTAGTGAGCGACTCATGAGGTATGACCGTCAATTCTATCAAGGACAATTTGGTGAAATATGCATGTATGGTGATTGGATACCGAATGTTCTCAGCCAACAGAATTAACTTTGTATCTGTTGCAGCAGTAAATGCCACTTACTAGATGATCAAGGAGGATGCATCATTTGACCTATGCACCAGTATGCAAAGGCAACTCCTATTTAATCTGAAATCAATCAAACCGGATAATACATTGAGGTTCAAGTTTGGACAACTACTGGTTAGGTTATTCTTTTACTTCCAAGGCTACTTTCCAAGAGTTGGTGATGTCCAGAGGTTTGCTAACCAACCGATAACCAAGCAAATCAAGGAAAGCATTCAAGTAGTTGGAACCGGTTACCCTGAAGTTCTGAACAAGTACTTTGATGAGTTCAGATGCAAAATGAGTGAGAGGGTGAGAATATCAGGTGATATTGTCAAGAAATATGAAGATGATATCTGTTTCACCATTAAAGTGGATCAATGCATAATGGAGGCTGTTGAGCCCAGACAGGAGGACGTGGAGCCTATGGGCTATGAGGTAATGAATGATATGCTGGAAGGATATGCCTCTACCCTTATTGCCTCACCACTTGATCCAAAGGCAAAAAGAACCGATACCTACCTAGAAAGGATAACACCGGTTGAGGAACCTTTAGCAAAGAAAGGAAAAGAACCTTTAGTGAAGAAGGCAAAAATAGTGCCTTCAGCATCGGCACCAGCTACTACAGCCAGTCCTACAGTGACCAAGTGGTCACCGGCTAAAAAGAAACCTGAAGCAGCACCTGCTAAAATGTTCGAGAGAAAGAGGAAGACAAGAAATGCCTCTCCAGACTCAGAAGAAACTGTGTCTGAGGAAAAACCAAAGAAGACACGTCAAGCAAAGAAAAAGACAAAGAATGAACCCACATCATCGGCACCAGTAAATATTGACATCTCCTCCTACAAACATTTGACACATTGTCAAAGAACTATCAAAAACATTAGGAGAAAAGTGTTGAATGATTTGATTGATTGTTTTGATGACTTTAATGATGATGAAAAGGAAGCGGTTGAAAAAGAAATAATTCAGTATTTATGTGTCAATGATCGGTCGCCTTCAGAAATTAGATCTGAGACACCAGATTCTTTGTATAAATCCTTAGACAATAAATGGCATATTTCCATAGAGAAAGAACAGGAAATGAGAGAAAAAGTCTTTGCTGAACATTTTCTTGATGTATCAAATTCAGAATTGTTCGAAGTAATGAACAAATACAAAGGCCTCTTCTTCATGAGAAGAAGAAGACTTCTGTTACTTGAAGGGAAGGGAAAAGAAGTACTCAAGAATACACACACCCTTACTCTAGAAGCTCTGAAGATGCATAGAGTGGCTGAAGCCAACAGGAAGGTTGATCAAGAACCGGCAATAACAAAACCGGATGAAGTGTTTGATGATGAAGGAAACCCGATCGTTGAACCTATTGACACTATTGATGTCGAAAGGTATTTTTTGAGTTTTCAATTTCTATCATGGCTTCTGCATCCCATACTAGCTCTAGTACATCTGTAGATTCAGTAAGCTTTATTAAACACAAGTCTAGATATAATGCCCTATCACAAGTTCCAGCTGGTGTGATAGTAGAAGAGGGAATCTCAGATTACATAGATTGTAAAATCGAAGACCTAGGGTCTCTAGCAATTCATTCGCAGCTCGGTTTATTTTGTGGACAAGATAAAAAGATCAAACTGGAGTATAGTATCTTTGAGAAGAAGAAGCTCCACAATGATGTTTATTTCCTGGAGGATTTCACAGATGATCACATTAGGATCATTATGAGCAGAGTTCATGGTGACAAGATGTACCTGGAAAGAATGCATAATATAACCCCACAAGCAATTCATGTCATCACCGGTTTCTGCAATACAGGGGAAGTGCCAGCCCTAAGGATGGTAAGAAAAACTAAAATGTCCAAGCTCACCGATTCAGTGAGCGACTCATGAGGTATGATCATCAATTCTATCAAGGACAATCTGGTGAAATATGCATGTATGGTGATTGGATACCGAATGTTCTCAGCCAACAGAATTAACTTTGTATCTATTGCAGCAGTAAATGCCGCTTACCAGATGATCAAGGAGGATGCATCATTTGACCTATGCACCGGTATGCAAAGGCAACTCCTATTTAATCTGAAATCAATCAAACCGGATAATGCATTGAGGTTCAAGTTGGACAACTACTGGTTAGGTTATTCTTTTACTTCCAAGGCTACTTTCCAGGAGTTGGTGATGTCTAGAGGTAAAAGAACCGGTACCTACCTAGAAAGGATAACACCGGTTAAGGAACCTTCAGCAAAGAAAGGAAAAGAACCTTCAGTGAAGAAGGCAAAAACAGTGCCTTCAGCATCGGCACCAGCTACTATAGCCAGTCCTACAGTGACCAAGTGGTCACTGGCTAAAAAGAAACCTGAAGCGACACCTGCTAAAATGTTCGAGAGAAAGAGGAAGACAAGAAATGCCTCTCCAGACTCAAAAGAAACTGTGTCTGAGGAAAAACCAAAGAAGACAAGTCAAGCAAAGAAAAAGACAAAGAATGAACCCACATCATCGGCACCAGTAAATATTGACATCTCCTCCTACAAACATTTGACACATTGTCAAAGAACTATCAAAAACATTAGGAGAAAAATGTTGAATGATTTGATTGATTGTTTTGATGACTTTAATGATGATGAAAAGGAAGCGGTTGAAAAAGAAATAATTCAGTATTTATGTGTCAATGATCAGTCGCCTTCAGAAATTAGATCTGAGACACCAGATTCTTTGTATAAATCCTTAGACAATAAATGGCGCATTTCCATAGAGAAAGAACAGGAAATGAGAGAAAAAGTCTTTGCTGAATATTTTCTTGATGTATCAAATTCAGAATTGTTCGAAGTAATGAACAAATACAAAGGCCTCTTCTTCATGAGAAGAAGAAGACTTCTGTTACTTGAAGGGAAGGGAAAAGAAGTACTCAAGAATACACACACCCTTACTCTAGAAGCTCTGAAGATGCATAGAGTGGCTGAAGCCAACAGGAAGGCTGATCAAGAACCGGCAATAACAAAACCGGATGAAGTGTTTGATGATGAAGGAAACCCGGTCGTTGAACCTATTGACACTATTGATGTCGATGCTCTGGATGGAGAAGATGCTGCTTAGGGTACACCATCGGAAGTTACAGGATAGGAGAAGCAGACAGAAAAGGAGGTAAAGCTAAAGGAAACAGAGGACAAAAAGGAGGAAGCAAAGAAGCAAGTGGAGGAGAAGAAAGATGAAGAGGAGAAGAAGAAGAAAAATGAAGAGGAGAAGAAGAAGAAAGATGAAGAGGAGAAGAAGAAGGATGAAGTGGAGAAGAAGAAAAAGGAAGAAGATGAGGAGAAATGGAAATAGGAAGAAAAGAGAAAAGAAGAAGAAAAGAAAATAAAAGAGAGGAAGAAGAGAAAAAGAAACAAGAAGATGCAAGGAAGAAGAAAGAGGAAGAGGATGAGAAAAAGAGAAAGGAAGAGGAGAAGCGAAAGGAAGCAGAAAAGAAGAAGGAAGAGGAAGATAAGGAAGAGGAGAAGTGGAAGGAAATAGAGAAAAGGAAGAAGGAAGAGGAAGAGAAGGAAGTGGAAAAGAGAAGAGAAGTGTCAAGGAAGAAAACAAAGGAGGACAAGGCAAGAGAAGCAGCAAAGAGCATGCAGATGGAGACACCTAAGGCAACCGGTAGTCAAGCCAAACCGACTGACCTCACCAGTCCCATTGACCTCCAGTCTGCAAGTGAAATGGAGCTACTACAGAGAATTGCTCAAGAACGCCTTGAGGTGTTAAGGAGGAAGAAGGAGGAAGATGTGATCCAAGCTACGGTGGACACTCTTACCGGTTTGTTACCCGGTACAAACCTCCCCAGTACCGACTCATCATTGGCACAACTAAAACTCCTATGCACAGTAGTAGATGATCAAGTACAGAGCTTAGAAGAGGTAGCAAAGGCAAATTCTAAGAAAGAGCATCAAAAGGCTCTAAATATTGCTTTGGTGAAGAAGTTAAATGAGCTCCGAACTGAACTCCAAAAAGCACAAAAGGATATAAGGGATGCTCTGGATGAGGGGAATCTTCTACTCAACAAGATTTGCCAACCCCATCTGTTCTATGATGATGTGCTTGCACAGAAGCAAAAGCTTCAATCTGACTTGCAGTCCTACATGAGCATATTCAAGCCGCCTTATGACTCCTTTACAGCCTATGGGCAAACCGTTCACCGGTTTCACATCTAGACAACAAAAATGGAGCATGAGATCAGCACTCGGTCTTGAGATTTGTAGGAGCTACAATTGGTTCTACTCCCATGTCTGCAAATTCTTCAGAAGTGCTATCTAAATCCGGATGCCTTAACAGTGACACAGGAGATTAGCACAATTGATGCCATGGAAGAACAAGTCTCCCAGATGTAGATAGAGAAAGAAGTAGCCACCTCCCTACTTGAGTCCTGGTCTTTATCTATGGACTTTAAATCTATTTTTGACAAGTTTTATTCCTTATTGTCATAAACTTTTATTATTTTAATACCAAATGAAAACAGGGGTTGTTCAACTGTACTTTGTCATTGTTGGCAAAGGGGGAGAAGTATTCTAAGGAGGAGAAGTATCTGGTATTTAAAATTTTGATGTATGCTCTGATATCTCTATGTGCAAAATAGTTATACATTGTATTGTTAAAGGGATAGTGTATATGCTTAGGGGGAGCAATTTTGCTAATGGCATGATTTTGTTGTAAAACACTTAGATGTCAAAATTTGATTTTCCTAAGTGTTGCCATCAATGCCAAAGGGGGAGATTGTTGGCATTTTTGATAATTATGTTGTGATTGTCATTGATGGACACACACTTGCATTGAGATCATTTTTGTATGTATGAGTTATGCTCAACCGGCAATTGTTCCAACTGGTATGAAGCATTAGACTATTGGCGTTTTGCAGAAAGTGTTTACCGATCTGAAGTGGTATGTTAACCCCAAGCAGTTCGAGGATCTCAAGTGGTACGAAGAATCAAAGCGGAAGAACACATATTTCCCAGTCTTCATTTTGTCAAACTAGCAACCGACATTTTGCTTGAACCGGTATTTTGTATAAACCGGTAATACTTTGTGATAAGTTACCAACCGACATTTTGTGATGAGTTACCATCCACTGATTGTTTGACGGTGCCGACACTTTAATGATGCTTTTTGTGTCGTGTTACCAAATATGTCTAGATGCATTGAACCAAGGGAATTGGATTGTAATCCTATTGGACTGACATGAAATCAGATTCCTTTATAAGGACATCATGTCTAGGGTTTTAGGTTGTTGATGTTGTTGTTGCTGTTGGTGAAGTTGATATTGTTGCTAGGGTTTAAGGTGGTTGAGGAGTCAGAGAGAGTATGAATGTGTAGAAGACTAAAGTAATGCATGAATGCATTATAAAAGAGCTATCAAGGATCTAATCAAGCAATCTGTGCTATTTGTTAGATCACTCACTTGTTGATTACTCACATCTTCGACAAGTCTGTAGCCCTTAACCGGGTAGGCCCAAAAGCCTTTTGTAAATCCTCTAACAAGGTGGTTCACATCTATGGATCTAAAATCCTCTAGCAAGGTAGTCTTTAATCGGACTTATCTCCTAACAGAGATTGACATTCCTAATAGGATCAGTTCTGGTAAAGAACATTGTAAGACCTTAACCAGTCTGGTTCCTATTCTGCAGATAGTTACTTGTGAGTTCCATCTCACCGTGGTTTTTCCCATTTGGGTTTCCATGTCAAAATCTCATGTGTTATGGTGTTTTTGCTTTTGTGGGTGAATGCATTATTTACTATTTGGTTTGCATGTGTGCTAACTAGTTTTTCTGCTAAACTGTTTTACCAGTTTATAGTTAGTCTTGCAAAGTGTTTAAGTGCAAAGATTATTGATATACCAATTCACCCCCCCCTCTTAGTATTCATCAGGTGAAAGCTCTAAAAACTGCAAACAATCATGATCACAGTAAACCGGTAAGACAACCTAACACCTACAAATTTAATGGGAAATGCTTTAATTGTAACAAGTATGGTCATAGAGAAAATCAGTGTAGATCTAGAAACTATCAGAACACTAATGCACCCACTGATCAATGTTCAAAATGCAACAAAATTGGTCATAATTTAGAAAACTGCAGAATGAATGTAAGATGTTATGTTTGTGGAAGATTTGGACACTTATCTAATCAATGTAGAACACATATCGACATAGGATATGGAAAGGTTATTCAAAAAAACAATGTGACTTGTTATGCTTGTAATAGGATTGGACATATTGCAAAATTCTGTAGAAGTAAGGCATCACTGGCAAATAACAAAGGACCCAGTCTGAAAGGTAAAGAGAAGGTTGATGAGGTAAAGCAATAATTTTCAAAACATTGGATTAGAAAGAGAGATCAAAATTTTGATGAGACTATTCCTTCACTAGTAGAACAAAGTATCACTCCACCGGTAGGAGATTCTTCATCTAACTGAAAAGAAACCTTTTGGGGGTATGTCAACTAATTGAAAATCATGCTAGTTTACCCTCGGTTGATGGTAAGAAGATGAATTGCTTCTTTATCGGCAGATGTGTTAAGTTTCACTTAACCAAAAAGCATTTATTGTGGTAATTGAAGGAAAAGACATTATAAAGCAAGTGTTTTTCACTCTTTTTCACTCACCGAGCATCCAAATTTCCTAAGAGCTCAAAAAACCCGAGCGAAGGCATCCAATGAGAAGTGAAGCAAAATATTTGAAGCATCCAAACCTAAAGGTAGATTAAGGTATTTATCAATGGCTTCCTCCTCTACCCCTGAATTCATTGCAAATCCTACTATTATTGAAGTGGTTAAACACCCTAGGCCTGTATTCAAGATCATACCCAAAGTAGCGAAGCATGATGATACCCTAGGTGCATTCTCTAAAATCCCTAAAGGAGTTGAATATGTAGAAGACCCTAGGATATACATACATTGTCATATTGAGGAACTAAGTGCTGATGAAATCATGAATATGTATAAGACTGTCATTTGTGATGAGAATGGTATTGTGAAACCTGAACATAAGATCATAGAAACCCTAGGTTTTGTGGAAATACTTGATATTCCGGATTTCCCTAAGGAAGTTGTGAGGATCATACTTAGTAGAGTTCATGGAGAATTCTTTTGCCTTGATTCTATCCATAAGATCACTAGAGAAGTAGTAAAGGCAGTGACTAGCTTACCTTCCATCGGTAGTAGGCCTGACAAAACTAAGAAAGTTTCAAACAACATTGTGATGACATTAACTGGTGCAACCCATGACCGCAGATCCTTGAGAGTCAATGATGTGAAAGACATAAATGTCAGATTCATTAGCATGATACGAGGATAGAAAACTACACATGCTAATAGATTGAACTCTATTTCTAGTTTATGTATCAAGAGTGCTTATGATATGGTGAATAGTAATGCTAAGATAGATATATGTGAATGGTGGCAGGATGAATTGATTGATAATCTAAAGAAAATTAAAGGTGATAAGAAAGGTACTTTCAGATTTGGTAATCTACTTGTGTGCCTAATGCGATATATTACAAAGGAAGTTCTCGGTATAGGCAGGAAAGAATTTGGTTTTGACATACCGGTAGGTAAAAAACTATTGGATATCTTTACCAACATGGGAACAGATAGGAAAAACAATATAATTGAATATTTCCAAGCATTTAAGGCTAGAATGAAAACAAGGGAAAGGCTACCTCAGAATATTGTTAACAAATATCAGAATGAAATTTGTTTTGTTATTAAGAAAGATGAAATCTGGATGGAGGCAGTGGTTCCTAGAACTGTTTGGGTGATAGAAATGGGTTATGAGGCTGATGTAAACATAATTAAGACATATGCCAAAACCCTACTTGAAGCCCCTAGAGAACCCGAAGAGAAAATATTTGGTAGTGTTGAAACCATTGAGAGCAAATTACAAACACTTAAACAAAGGAAGAAAAGAGAACAATCTATCAGAAAGCATCAAAATAGGTGAAAGAGATCAAGGAAAATATACTGAATATCACCAGAATTAAGGAAAGTGACTTGGAGGGGTTACAACCGGAAGCTCACCTCTCACCGGTTGGAACTTCATCTGACAATGAAATACTAGCTGAGTTTAAGAGAGTAGAAAGGAAAAGAAAACCTTCACCGGCACCCTCTCCTGCACCAAAGGAAACAAGAAGGAAACAACAAGTAGTAAGGCCCCTAGTAAAGAAAATGACACCAAGGAAGAAGAAGGAAAAACAGGTTATCTCTCCTTTAGACAATCTTCTGAATGAAATAACGGATGATGGGAACTTGTCTAATGTTAGTAAATTGTATGATACTTTTACAAATGAGGAAAAGGAAAGCATAGAAAATAGTATCATTCTACACCTAGATATCTATAATAAATTTTTGATAGAGGTTGTAGATGATCTGCCCAGTGACTTGTATAGACGACTTGATGCAAAGAGGCTAGCTATTATGGAATTGGGTAAGAAAATAAAAGTTGAAAAGCTACTTGCTTTACACCCAGTTAAATCAGTAGAAGCAATTGATGATTTAATAAGTGAGGCTAACAGAACAGTATTTTCCAGTGGTCACTGGCATGTATCTTTAATGGCAGGCAGAGTAAATGAAATCACTGAAGAGACAACAGATAAATGGGATCTTCTTTGTGGAGAAAGAGAAGCAAGAAGAACTTAAGAGACCCAAAATTTTTAAGGTATATCAAAAGGATAAGGACAAAGATAAAGGTAAAGGCAAGGTAGGTGGACTACCCAACATAAAAGTAACAGACAATTTGCCACCACCTCCTTCTATTACTCCACCAGCTGAAACTGTTGACACACCGGCAACTGAGGATATGGGACTACACATGAGGATAAAAATCCTTATTCTGAAGTTTAATACATAATGAACATTGATACACAAGAGGTCAATATTGTGGTTGATAAGGAAACCACTGGTGAGAAGAAAGATGTGGCAACTAAGCCACCGGTTGACAATATTGCAGTTGAAACACCAACTGATAATGTTGAGATTGGGGTTGAGACACAACTTGAGCAAACTGAATAATCAGTTGATCCCCTTGTTACTGGAATGGATACTGACGATTCCATTAATACAAACATTGAAAAACCTATAGAGTTAAAGCAACCAACTGATAACACAGAGAAACTAGTTGAGATACCGGCAGTGGACAATACAGAGGTGCATACTGAGAAACCGACAATGAATACCACTAAAACATCATCAGAGAAACTAGCAGTAGAGAGCACAAAGAAACCCACTGAGGTACAAGTTGAGAAACAGGTAGAGAAAAGGGTTGAGTCACAAGTTCATGCAGAGACAGTACCATCGACAACAACTGAGAAGCCTAAGCCTTTGCTGATAGAAATGCAGACACAAACTAGCCTACCAGAGTTCAATACAAGCAAAGAGGTTACTCACACCGGTGAAATGCAGATTGTTAAGGTAGCTGGACAATCATCTGGTTCTTCCATGATAGAATTCAGACCAACTAATGTAACAGAGGTATTATTGGATTCAATTAAGAAAATCACATATTGTAATGCACTAGCATATAAGGCTATTGATGATATCGTTCCTATTCTAAAAGTGATTGCACCGAAGTTCAATGTGGACAATAAAGATTCCTTAAGTCAATTAGACACATTGTCTAAGTATATCACTACTAACATATTGACAGTGGAACAAATAAATGAGGAGACATTTAGAGAGAAAATGCATAAGAAAAAAGAGAAATTCTTTGATGAGACAATAAAGAAGTGCACGGAACACATGGACACCCTCCTACTGGCACTAAGCAAAACAATAATGGAGTTTAGGAATTGTATAGAGACACATGTAAGACTAATATTTTGACAGTGGATATTGATAAGGAGATCAATAAAGTATATACTGAAATAAATGATATAGCTGACAACATCATTGGTTCTTCCGAACCAATATCAGTTATAGAGCAGGAGATAGCAGGTTTTGAGGAGAAACTTGAAAAATTAGAGAATAAAAAGGAAAGAATACAATACAAGGCAAAAGGACTTAAATGTAGACTGAGTCCCAAATTGGATTACCTCATCTCTTTAAGGAAAGAGATATCAGAGGCACTTGTTCAAGGACTGAAGACACCGGAAGAGAAAATGCATCACCTCATCGGTGCCATTCAAAGAACATAGGCAACATTGAAGGACAATGACAAATTCACCGAGAACCTGAATTTTGTATTAGCAGACGTATTTCAGATTGTAACCAACCAGGTACAGGGTTCTAGCTGATAACTACACTCAATTGACATTTTGACAACCTTTGTCGTTGATGCCAAAGGGGGAGTAGTAGAAGAGAAAAATCCAATGACTTAGAGATCATCTGCTCAGGGGGAGCACACAGTTTTGGTAAGATTTTTTGGACTTCAATTTTTGGATACAATTTTGAATTTTTCTCATGGGTGTTGACATCAATGCCAAAGGGGGAGATTGTTGGCATTGCACACTCCAATGAGAACTTTAGGTGATTGAAGGTATTGTCATTGATGGCAACCTTGCAATCCTATGGCACCAGCAGGCACCGACACCGACAGACTCTACACCGGCAGATAGTTCACTGGTAGTGACAAAGATGATTACCGACACCCCAGCCGACATGATTTTGATTATTGTATATTGTATTTAATTGTAATATCTTTTTGTAAGCCGACAAGGTGTATTGTAATAAGACTCATATATAAGTATGAGATCTTGTAGATCATTTAAGATGCGGACATGGTTAGAATATTGCAGAAGTAATGTGAGAATATTAAGGTAGATTTTGGAGTAGGGTTTATGATTATAGTATGACCTTAAACCAGTACTGAACTTGGCATAGCAGATGCTGAACTAAAGCAGTACATCATATTGGATTTGCATAATCCATTTTTGTAAGTCAATGAGACTTCCTTTTGTAATTAAGCAGTGAGCTTTAGGTAGTTGGCCTTCCTGCATGTGCAGCCCCTATTGTAAGTAATATCCATTCATTGGCCAGTGAGTGAATATTGTGGGTCACAAATCCCACCAAGGTTTTTCCCACACCGGGTTTCCTGGTTAAAAACCTTGTGTTATGGTGTGCTTTCTATGTTGTGTTTATTGTTCATATTTACTGCATTAATCTTGTTTATTGGCACACTGTTTTGGAATGCAATTTATTTAATAAGGTCAGAAAATCTATTTACCGGTTAGATACTGATTCACCCCCCTCTCAGTATCTTTGGGAATCCTAACAAGATGTATGTACATGGTTGTGTCTATGGTCTTTATATGCAAACAAGCGAATTGATCTTTTAGTAGTGGAGAAGTGCAAAGAAGTGTTGTTGTGTAGATAGTGTGCTTAACCGAAACTGTGATAAGGCATTTGGAGATGCTATTCTTTTATTTCATGTTATTTGGATTGTTGTCGAATCTTGGTAAGGAAGTGAGCCCTCCTAGGGTTGTAGCCCTTTTTTTATTTCTGATCAATGAGCTCTAGGCAGTGTACCTAAATGCATGTACATTCCCCATTGTAATATTTTCATATACTACTGCATAGTATCATGATATTGTGAGTAGGATCCCACCGTGGTTTTTCCCTTAACCAGGTTTTCCACATCAAAAATTTATGTGTTATGTGTGTTGTTGATGTGGTTCTTATCTTTTCTATTACTATTCTTGATCAGATCTAAAGTTGAGGTTAATTTGTTTAAGTTTGGTGAAAACTAATTCATCCCCCTCTTTCAGTTTTCCTACATTGTTGTTCCCAATAATTGGTATGAGAGCTAGATCCTCTAGAAGGAACTTGACCGCTTGAGGAGATCCAAGATGGAAGCTGTTGTTTTCAAGAAGGAGAGTCTGCAATTTGATGAAACTAATTACTATATGGAAGGACCAGATGGAGTGTCACTTGAGTTGTCTTGGAGAAGATTATTGGAAGATCACAAAGAATGGCTACAATGTTCCTCAGAATGGTCTTGTTATTGCACTTGAGATCAAGGATGTTGAACATAATATAAGAGCTAAAGAAGAATTGTTAAGTGCCCCGACTGATGTAGAGATGACTAATGTGATGCAATTGCAGACTGCACATGAGATTTGGGAGATGCTAGAAACCTTGTATGAAGGAGATAAACATATGAAAGTTTCTAAATTGCAGAGCTTGTAAGGAAAGTATGAGTTACTGAGAATGGGAGAAGATGAGAATATTTCATCCTTTATGGATAAAGTGAATGATCTTGTGCCGAACATCAGATGTTTCGGTGGATTCCTTGAGGAAGATGAGATTGTAGCTAAAGTGTTGAGATCCTTGCCTCCTTATAAACATAAAGTTGTTGCTATTGATGAGATCCAGACTATGACAACTATGACAAGAGATATGTTGGCTGGTAAGCTTACTGCTTTTTAATTGAGTGAACTTGGTGAGTCACATGGCAAATCTAAGACTGCATTCAAACCTACTATATCTGAGAAGCAAAAGTATGATCTAGGAGAGAGTTCAACTAGGGTTTTCAGATATGAAAGGGAAATGAGAGAGATGGAAGAACATGAAAGATAATTGGAAGAGCTTGAAGCACTTAAAGCCAGAATATTGCCTAAAGGAGCTGGTAAGTATGAAGGGAAGTTACCTTTGAAAAAAAAATTATGCAATAAGATTGGTCATTTTTCTTCTAGGTTTCCTGAAAGAGTAGAAAGAGTGTCAAAGTTTGATAAGCCTTACAAGCCTAACTGCAAGTATAGATATCAGAAGAAATGTTATTTTGTTGCTGATGAAGGTGTGATAGATGATGAGTCTGACAAAGGGAATTCAGAAGATGAATTTGTGTTCATTTCTATCAAGGAAGATGATCCGGTACCTATTGGTTCTACAAGTTGTATTGTTGAAGATACAGATTTGGCTTCTAAGATTGAAGAGAAAGATGAATGGGTGATTGACAGTGGTTGTTCACATCACATGATAGGTGATAAAGGTAAATTTGTGAATATGCAGAAGTATGATGGAAGTGTAGTAAGATTTGGAGACAATAAAGCTTGTGTAATTCATGGTAGAGGTTCTATTTCTCTTGATGGTAAGCATAATACCGATGATGTTTTGTATGTTGAATGTTTTAAGCATAATCTTTTGAGTGTCAGACAAATGGTTGATAAGGGATATGATTTGCAATTCAATAATGGGAAATATAAGACCTTGAATAGCTCCGATATAGAAATTGCATTAGAAACTAAAACTAAAGGTAATATCTTTCATCTAAATGCCGATGTGAAAAGTTGTTTGATTGCTCAGATTGATGAGAGTTGGTTATGGCATAGGAGAATGTGTCATGTTAACTTTGATTGCATGATTAAGATAAGTTCTACTCAAGTTGTTAGAGATCTACCTAAGATAGTAAATCCTACTAATCTGGTGTGTAAAGAATATCAATTGGGAAAGCAAATAAGAATTTCATTCAAGAGCAAACTGTATTCATCTGATGGGTTATTAGATCTTGTGCATATTGATTTATGTGGACCTTATAGGGTGAGAAGCTTACAGGGTGAAAAATACTTTATGTTGCTCATTGATGACTATTATAGAATGATGCAGGTCACTTTTCTAAGGGAGAAATATCAAGCACTGGAAAAATTCAAAATATTGAAAGCTAGAGTGGAGACAGAGACACGATTGAAGCTAAAGTGTCTAAGGTCTAACAAAGGAGAATAATTAACTTTCAATGAGTTTAATTCCTTTTGTGAAGAGCATGGAATTAGAATAAAATTATCTACTCTATGAACCCCTCAGCAGAATGGAGTTGTTGTAAGGAAGAACAAAACTATTTTGGATGCTGCTAGAACTATGATTATTGAAAGGAATGTTTCACATATCTATTGGAGAGAATGATAACTCAATGATGAACGAATAGTACCAAACTGGCACTGAGAGGGGGGGTGAATCAGTATAGACAAAATACTGTCCAAAACCGGTTTGACAACAAATACTCCAAACGACTGGCAAGCAGTGACACTGGTTTAAACAGAGTGTAACCAGTAAGACCCAGAACAACTAAAACAATCATAAACCAGTTACTCACTTAGATTTCCTCTTAGCTCAATACTATAGTACCATTACACCCTCATGCATGAACAAGTAAACTATCATTAGATCTTCACAATAGTTAGTTCAATATGTTTTATAGACAGGCATAAAACACAGAACCATCATATGCTTAACAGGTAATAACAAAGCATCACAAGATAAACGCATCACACATGACATACATATTTTTCACATGGAAACCCAACTGGGAAAAACCACGGTGGGGATGAATACCCTCAAGCTGCTTTTTGAACTCTTTAGAAGTTTTCTCTGTTAGGAGCCTTGTCCGGTTAAAGACATTACAATAGGTTCTGCTAGGAACCGATCCTGTTACGGATCACCTGGTTAAGGGATGGCTATAATACCTAGTTAAGGGTTAAACCCGGTTAAGGTTACCTTGTTAGAGGATTTCAAGAACTCAATAGCTAAAGGATCTCCAGAGCTCTATAGCTTCCCAGAACTCAATAACTTCGAGTTACCCTGTTAAAGGATTTGTATCAAGCTGGTTAAGGCTACCCTGTTAAGGGATTTCACAACTGTTGAAGTGGTTAAAGATCAACAGGAATTACAATGATCTGATAATAACACTCAATGCTAATGCAGATCTGTTTTGGCTCCTCTTCACCTTCTACACATTCACTTGGCAGGTATCTCTTCTCTCTTTTGGTCTAGCAAGAATCATGTAGCACTTCCCTTGGATACACACATACAACTTTTGCCAACAACTTTACAAAGAAACACAACATCGACTTTATAGGAAACAGATAGGTCGGTAGCAAAAAAAACTAAACCCTAAACCTGTTAGGTTAAGAAATTCAAATGGTTCAATGCTAACTGTTGAATCATACTGCATTAAATGCAACAATCTTGAATTGATCTCAAGACATTCTCCATCGTCCATTATCCACTGATTTCATGGCGGCTGATAACCCATCATGCGTTATCACCATTTAACAAACTTCATACATTCCCAAGGTAGATAGGGATAGTCTTCTTCATGCAAGATCCTTCATGTACACAGGGCTTGCGTGGCAACATGATCTGTTCTTCGTTATAATGCTAACTTGTCACACAAAGATCACTAATTGAGTCACACAGGCTTGAGGTACTCCAATCAGAAATCCTGAAGTGGAAACTACCTACCAACCGGTAGTCATACAATGCTTCCATGTGTCGGTTCCCATAACTACATGTCGGTTCACTTTGAGCAAATATACCACTTCACTTTGGCATTTATACCAGTTCACACATATGCCGGTTCTCTCTTCCCACCTATCACATATGCCGGTTCTCTCTTCCCACATATCACATATGCCGGTTTACTTCATATCACATATTGACATCAATGACAACATACAATATCATTATGTCCTTATACCGGTTCACATAATGGCAACAATCTCCCCTTTGGCATTGATGGCAATATACAAAGATATCTCTCCGCTTCACATCTTCTCCCCCATTTTCTGCAGATATCTTTTTCGCTTCACTCCTTCTCCCCCTTTGACAATAATACCAAAGTGGAGGCACAAGCATCCCTATTCCATTATGCTACTCCCCCTGAGGAGTAGCATCCTTCAACACATCAATCAACAAAAATTTGACTATGCAATACCTGACTGATGTGGAACAAATACTTTTAGTTCACCTCCCGAAGGGGCAGTACCCCCAATTCACCTCTTAAATGCACAAATGTAGTCTTTGGGAGAGGCTTGGTGAATATGTCTGCTAACTACTCCTTACTGGAAACATGTTCCAGTGCAATCTCTTTATTTTGAACCTTTTCCCTCAAGAAATGACACTTAAGCTCAAAATGCTTGGTTCTAGAATGTAAAACCGGATTCTTTGAAATATTGATAGCACTTGTGTTATCACAGAATATACTTACCGGTTCAGATAGAGGGATTTTGAAGCCATTTAAAACATGCTTCATCCAGATTGTCTGAGTGCAATTCATGAAAGCTGCAACATACTTTGCTTCCACTGTAGACTAAGAGATACAACTCTGCTTTTTACTCATCCATGAGACCAGTCTACCACCGAGAAAGAATGCACCACTGGTTGTGCTTTTCTGATGATCCACATTACCTGCCCAATCAACATCTGTGAATACTTTTAGAATGAAATCATTGCTATATGGGTACCACAATCCATAGTCAACTGTTCCCTTCAGATACTTAAGAATCCACTTGACTGCAACCAAGTGGGATTCTCTTGGACTTTTCTGGAACCTTGCAATAATACCAATTGCATGTGCAATATCCGGTCTGCTATGCACTACATAATACAACTTACCAATCATTGATCGGTATTCTTTCTCATCAACCAGTGCAGAATCATCCTCTTTTGACAATTTGCAACCGGTCACCATCGGTGTACCAACCGGTTTGCTATCTTCCATGCCAAAGGTCTTCAACACCTCTTTGACATATTTAGATTGAGTGATAAAGATTCCATCTTTCATCTGTTGGATCTGTAGTCCAATGAAGAACTTAATCTCCCCTATGAGTGACATCTCAAACTCTTTCTTCATCTCATCAGCAAACTCATGACTCATCTTGTCATCTCCACCAAAGATAATGTCATCAACAAAAACCTCACAAATCAGGATCTGATCTCCTTTAGACTTTAAGTAGATATTACTATCTTCACTTTTTCTCTCAAATCCAATCATCACAAGATGGGAATGTAGACGTTCATACCATGCTCTAGGTGCCTGCTTTAGACCATATAAGGCTTTATGTAGCCTGCACACCATATCACTGTCTTCAAATAGGGAAAACCCATCCGGTTGCTCTATATACACATCCTCTTCAAGTACACCATTTAGGAATGTAGATTTTACATCCATTTGATATACCTTGAATCCTTTAAAAGTTGCATATGCAAGAAGCATATGAACTCCTTCCAATCTGGCTATGGGAGCAAAGGTTTCTCCATAGTCTTCTCCTTCTTCTTGAGCATATCCTTTGCACACCAATCTGGCTTTATTCCTAATTACTATGCCATCCTCATTCAGCTTGTTTTTGAACACCCATTTGGTGCCAATGACATTTTTATGCTCTGGTCTGGGTACCAAGGACCATGTACCATTTTTCTCGATCTGGTCAAGTTCCTCTTCCATTGCCTTGATCCAGTCTTCATCTTTATGAGCCTCTTTGAATGATTTAGGCTCAAATTCAGAGATCATACATGAGTTTTCTCTGATATTTCTTCTTGTAAGGATTCTTGCATCCTTATCTCCTATGATCTTCTTAGGATCATGATTCAACTTGACATACCGAGGAATGGTCTTTACTAGTTCTTCTTGCTTTTCCTCTTCATCCTCATCTTCATTAGTATCAGCATTCACCAGTTCAGAAACACTGTTACTGGTACTTGGTTGACTGGCAACCGGTTCCCAGAAGGTTGCAACCGGTTCATTTACAGCTTGCTCACTACCAGTTTCCTCAGTTTTCTCAGAGGATTCATCAACTCTTACATTGATACTTTCCATAATTCTCTGAGTCCTATTGTTGTAACATTTGAGAGCTTTACTCTTGGTGGAATATCCTAAGAATATTCCCTCATCACATTTAGCTTCAAATTTGCCCTGATGTTCACTCCTCTTGATGTAACATTTGCTACCAAATGCCCTAAAGTAGCTAACCATAGGTGTCTTACCGGTCCAATACTCATACGGAGTTTTGTCCTTACCTTTCTTGATGAGTACCCGGTTCATTGTGTAGACTGCAGTGCTCACCACTTCTCTCCAAAAGATGTGAGCTACCTTTCCTTGAATCAACATGGTTCTAGTTGCTTCAACCATAGTCCGGTTATTCCTCTCTACTAGGCCATTCTACTATGGAGTCTGGGGTGCAGACAGTTGCCTCTTGATGCCAAATTCTTCACAATACTTGTTGAATTCACCGAAAGTGAATTCCCCTCCTTGATCAGTTCTGAGACACTTGATCCTTTTACCACTTTCCTTCTCCACTAATGCTCTAAAAGCTTTGAATTTCACAAAGGCTTCAGACTTGTCTTTCAAGAATGTGACCCACATCATTCTTGAGCAGTCATCAGTGAGAATCATGAAGTACCTATCACCCTGCACACTCCTAGTTTTCATAGGACCACACAAATCAGTATGCATAGGATCAAGCAAGTTGTCAGCAGTGAAATATTTACCTTTAAAGGTTGAGGAAGACATTTTCCCCAATTGACACTCTCTACACAAGGTATTATCCATTTTGCTTAGCATTGGCAACCCTCTAACCGCCTTGATCTTACTAGCCTTCACAATGTTATCAAAGTTTACATGGCAGAGTCTCCTATGCCATATCCAACTATCATCAAACTTAGCCATAAGACATGTACTTATATTTGAGTTCGGATGAACTAGGTTACCTTTGGTCTGCATGCCGGTGGCCACCAATTCACCATCTTTTCCTTTGATTCTGCAGACTCCATTCTTGAATTCTAGAGTGAGGCCACTATCATTTAGCTGGGCAACACTCAGAAGATTGTGTCTTGAGACCATCAACCCAGTACACATTGTCAGCACTACTCTTTCCATTCAGAGAGATGGACCCTTTTCCTTTGATCATGCATGGTGCATCATTGCCAAAGAGAACCACACCGCCATCATACTCCTCCAAGGATAGAAACTTGCTCCGATCACCTGTCATATAGTGAGAACAGCCACTATCAATGATCCACTCATTGGAATTATCAAACCGGGAGACAAGAGCCTTCTTGTCTGCCACATCTTCCTTTACAACAACAAACACAATGTCTTCATTCTCTTCATCTTTTGATTCCTCATCTGTGACACCTTCATCAACTGCCACAAAACAGTTTCTCTGATTTCCTCCTTTGAATTTCCTAAACCTTTCTGGTTTGTCCTTGTTATCGCCATTAGGACAGTTTATAGCAATATGTCCTATCCGGTTACAAGAAAAGCATTTCAAAGGTAGCTTACCTTTGTATTTACCGGTTCCTTTAGGAAGCTTCCTGGCAAGGAGAGATTCAAATGCCATCAGAATCTCCTCATCATTCATTTCTCTGCTTTGTCTAGGTTCACCACTAGTGCTAGCTTCTTTTCCTTTTCTGGATGGTATAGCAGAGGCTTTAAATGCTGATTCAATCTTTTGAACACTGCCATCAAAACTATTTAGCTCATAGGCTGTTAACTTGGCTATGATGGAGTCCAAGATACCTTAGTCTTGTCTATTGATCTCAGCTCCTGAATAACAGCAACCCTTATTGCATAGACCAACAACAGGGCTCTTAGGACTTTGCTTACCACAATGGAATCTTCTATTTTACCACTTGCACTCTTGATTTCTCCAACAACTATTTTGATTCTTATTCGATACTGTCGGATGGTCTCACCTTCAACCATCTGCATATCTTCAAACTTCCCTCTTAGGCTTTCTTCCTTACCTTGTTTTACATGTTCATCACCACTATAGATATTTTCAAAAGCATCCCATAACTCTTTGGGATTTACCTTGTCCTAAACATCAATAAACTCAATGTCAGACAGACTACTAATAAGGGCTTCCATGACTTGCCCATTTTCTTGTATCTCTCTCTTTTGGTCATCACTGAGAGCACCGGTAGGGACAACATAGACATTCTCAACATAACTCTAGTGTTGAGCACCCATGCTTCTGATGAATATCTTCATCCTATCTTTCCATATACCAAAATTTTCTCTGTTAAACTTTGGACCTTCCCTCTTCATCATTTGACTAGGATCTTTACCTCAAGCAGTTAAGCTTACAACACAGAGGACCTAGAGGGCTCTAATACCAATTGATAACTCAATGATGAATGAATAGTACCAAACTGGTACTGAGAGGGGGTGGTGAATCAGTACAGACAAAATACTGTCCAAAACCGGTTTGACAACAAATACTCCAAATGACTGGCAAGCAGTGACACTGGTTGAAACAGAGTGTAACCAGTAAGACCCAGAACAACTAAAACAATCATAAACTAGTTACTCACTTAGATTTCCTCTTAGCTCAATACTATAGTACCATTACACCCTCATGCATGAACAGGTAAACTATCATCAGATCTTCACAATAGTTAGTTCAATATGTTTTATAGACAGGCATAAAACATAGAACCATCATATGCTTAATAGGAAATAACAAAGCATCACAAGATAAAAGCATCACACATGACACACATATTTTTCACGTGGAAACCCATCTGGGAAAAACCACGGTGGGGATGAATACCCACAAGCTGCTTTTTGAACTCTTTAGAAGTCCGCTCTGTTAGGAGCCTTGTTCGGTTAAAGACATTACAATAGGTTCTGCTAGGAACCGATCCTGTTAGGGATCACCCGGTTAAGGGATGGCTATAATACCCAGTTAAGGGTTAAACCCAGTTAGGGTTACCTTGTTAGAGGATTTCAAGAACTCAATAGCTAAAGGATCTCCAGAGCTCTATAGCTTCCCAGAACTCAATAACTTCGAGTTACCCTGTTAAAGGATTTGTATCAAGCCAGTTAAGGCTACCCTGTTAAGGGATTTCACAACTATTGAAGTGGTTAAAGATCAACAGGAATTACAATGATCTGATAACAACACTCAATGCTAATGCAGATCCGTTTTGGCTCCTCTTCACCTTCTGCACATTCACTTGGCAGGTATCTCTTCTCTCTTTTAGTCTGGCAAGAATCATGTATCACTTCCCTTGGATACACACATACAACTTTTGCCAACAACTTTAGAAAGAAACACAACATCGACTTTATAGGAAATAGACAGGTCGGTAGCAAAAAAAACTAAACCCTAAATCTGTTAGGTTAAGCAATTCAAACGGTTGAATCCTGACTGTTGAATCATACTGCATTAAATGCAACAATCTTGAATCGATCTCAAGACATTCTCCATCATCCATTATCCACCGATTTCATGGCGGCTGATAATCCATCACTCATTATCACCGTTTAACAAACTTTGCACATTCCCAAGGTAGATAGGGATAGTATTCTTCATGCAAGATCCTTCACGCGCACAGGGCTTACGTGGCAACATGATCTGTTCTTCGTTATACTGCTAACTCATCACACAAAGATCACCGATTGAGTCACACAGGCTTGAGGTACTCCAACCAGAAATCCTGAAGTGGAAACTACCTACCAACCGGTAGTCATACAATGCTTCCATGTGTCAGTTCCCATAACTACATGCCGGTTCACTTTGAACAAATATACCGCTTCACTTTGGCATTTATACCAGTTCACACATATGTCGGTTCTTTTTTCCCACATATCACATATTCCGGTTCACTTCATATCACATATTGACATCAATGACAACATACAATATCATTATGTCCTTATACCGGTTCATATAATGCCAACAGAGAATTTGTTGGCACTGTTGTGTAAACATTCAATTGGGTGCATATAAAAGGTGATTCTAGTAAGACTCCTTATGAGTGATGGTTTTGTCATGTTCCTACAATTAGATATTTCAGAATCTTTGGAAGAAAATATTATATTAAAAGAGATGAGGATATAGGAAAAATTGATGCAAGATGTGGTGAAGGAATCTTTTTGGGATATTCTACTAAGAGAAAAGCCTACTAGTGTTACAACAAAAGACTGAGAAAAATAGTGGAAAGTGTGAATATGAAGGTTGATGACAGTCATGAGAAGCAAATCAAAGCATGTGGATATGAATATGATGATCAGGATGTTACTTCAAAGAAAGTGTAGACTCCGAGCATGAAACAGAGTGATCTGGAAGAGAGAATAAATCAAGATGTTGTTGGTGCTGAAGAATTTTGAGAGATTGAAAACCAAAACAATAAGAAGACTCCTAGGTATGTAAGATTAAATCATTCAGAGAATTAGATTATTGGTGATAAAAATAAAGGTGTGATGACTAGGAGAAGAATTGTTGCTGAAGTGACATGTTTGATTTCCAAAATTGAGCCTAAAGATGTTGCTAAATCTTGTAAAGATGAAAATTGGGTAAAAGCTATAGAAGAAGAGATAAATCAGATTGAGAAGAACAATACATCAGAACTTGTTTTGAGACCTAAGGACAAGAATGTAATTGGTACTAAATGGGTGTTCCGGAATAAGCTGAATGAAGATGGAGAAGTTGTAAGAAACAAAGAAAGACTGGTATGTAAGGGATATTCACAAATGGAAGGTAATGATTTTGAGGAGACTTTTGCTCTGGTAGCTATAATTGAAGTTGTTAGATTATTTCTTGCATATGTTGCTCATAATAAATTCAAGGTATACTAGATGGATGTGAAGTCATCCTTTTTGAATGGTGAATTGGAAGGGAAGTCTACATTGAGCAACCAAATGGATTTTCATTGACAGATGAAGAAGACATGGTATGCAAATTGAAGAAAGCATTGCATGGACTTAAACAAGCCCCTAGAGCTTGGTACGCTAGATTGGATAGGTATTTGATGAAGTTGGAATTTTGTAAAGGTACTATTGATAGTTATTTATATTTCAATATGTATAATGATAATATTTTGATTGTTGAAGTCTTTTTTGATGACTTTTTTTTGGAGGAGATGATGATATGAGTAAGAAGTTTTCTAATGATATGCAAAAAGAATTTGAGATGTCTATGATAGGTGAGATGAAATTATTTCTGGAATTACAAATTACACAGATTGATAAAAACATTTTCATATCTCAATCAAATTATGTAAAGGAATTGCTAAGGAAATTTGGGCTATATGATTCCAAATCTGTTGGAACTCCTATGGTGACTGGATGCAAGATGACAAAATATGATGAATCTCTGAAGGCAAATCAAACCCTATATAGATCTATGGTTGGTGGACTACTATATTTGACTCGGATGAAACCTGGCATTATGAATGTTGTATGTCTTGTTGTAAGATTCTAGGCTAATCCTAAGGAAATTCATGTTATTGCTATGAAGAGGATATTCAGATGTTTGAAGGGAATAGTTGATTATGGTTTGTGGTATCCGAAGAATGATGATTTCATTTTAAGTGCTTATATAGATGTTGATTGGGCAGGTGATGTTGATGACTGAAAGAGCACTATCGGTGGAGCATTCTTTTTGGGAAAGAGGTTGATTTCTTGGGAAATTAAGAATCAAGACGCTATTTCCTTGAATGATATGCAGAGATTGTTATGTAATCCAACGGTCATACTTGAACTGATTTGTTTTTAATCTCTATGAGAGAATTAGGTTTTTGTTGTGTTATCGACCTAATTGATTTGTTTATAAGATCAATGAGTTGTTTTTGTTTAGTGTGTTGGCAAAGTTGAATTGAGTGTGTGGTTGTCAAACCGGATGATGTATCTGCAATTTGAGTAAAAGAAGATAAGAGCATGAAAAGGATTTGAACAAGCAAGTGAAGTTCTATTTCTAACAGATCAACAAACTCCTATTATTTTCTAACAATTACAATAGTAAAATCCCCTAACCAGGTAAGCTCTAAGAAGCTTTGTGTTATTCAAATCCTCTAACCAGGTGATCCATTAGCTTGGATTCTAATCTTTTACAAAGGTCACTCCTCATAGGGTATTGCTTCTAACAAGGCATTATAGTCAATCCCTTAACCGGGTGGTCCCTAACAGGATATGTTCTTAACATGACTTTTTTGTAAAAGCTTTGATAGGCTTGGCTCCTAATAGGGTGAACTTCAGAAGAGTTCAGATAGTTATCTTGTGAGTCTCATCTCACCGTGGTTTTTCCCGTTTGGGTTTCCACATCAAAACTATTGTGTCAACTGGTGAATGTTTTTGTGGTTATGTTTCTATGGTTGAATTGCTTAACTACTTATTTCACTTTGATAAGTTATGTTAACTGGTAACAATCTGAAATAAGGTTTTACTTATGTCAAGTAAATGTATTTGAATGATTGTGAGTTTCAATTTGTTTACTATTATCTATTGTAATAGTCAACCGGTTTATCTTGACAATTTTATTCTGACAAAGATATTGCATTTATAGTTTAGTGGTTTAACTTGTCAGTTTTAAAGTTTACTTGAGAGGTTATTTCTGATTAAGGTGAAAGTTTATCAATTTTTCTTTCTACTAATTCACCCCCCTCTCTCAGTAGTTGACCGGATCCTTATCCTTTCATCATACCATCAATTGGTATCAGAGCTCTTCTCAAGTCCTCTAAGATCTAAGCCTAACATCTTGAGGTAAAGATCTTGTTGAACATGATGAAGAAGGAAGGTTCGAAGTTTAATAGAGAAAACTACAGAATATGGAGTGACAAAATGCAAATTTAAATCAAGAGTCTTGGAAATTAATACTGGGAACATGTTAATACTCAATATGTTGCACCTAGTGGGATTATGACTGATGATCAGAAGAAAGAGCAACAAGAAAACAACCAAGTGCTAGAGGCTATTATCAGTTCTTTGTCTCATGCAGAATATGTTGATGTCCATGGTCTGGAGACTGCATATGAGGTATTAAAGAAACTTGAAGAGATTTACAGTGGTGATGAACATGTGAAGATTGCCAAGGAAGAGAGTTTAAGAGGGAAGTTTTATGATATGTGGATGGTTGAAGGTGAGAATATCCAACAATATGGTCAGAGGATAAAAGAAATAGTTGGAGAGATCAAGAGTGGTGGTGGTAAAATGGATGATGCCATAGTAGTTAGTAAGGTGTTGAGAACCCTGCTATCGGTCTACACTATCCAAGTTGCAGCCATTCAAGAGCTAAAATCTATTGACAAAACCAAGGTAACCCTTGACTCCATCATTGGTAAGCTTACTGCTTTTGAATTAAATGATTATGATGGTAGTGTTCAGAAATCTGAGTCAACATTTAGAGCTTCTGTTTCTAACCCATCTATGAGGAAAATTAGATATGTTAGTCACTGTCATGAATCTAGATCCATCAGATAAATTGACGATGAAGACAGTTTGGTTGAGCTTGAAGCATTGTTGGCCAAGTGATTGCCCAGAGGTACCGGAAAATACAGAGGTAAATTACCTTTGAAATGTTTTGCTTGCAACAAGATTGGACACATAGCTACTAACTGTCCTAATGGTGATAATGAGCACAAGCGAGAGAAATTAAAGAAGTACAAGGGAAAAGGAAAAAGAGATTGTCTTATTGTAGTTGATGGTGGTATCACTGATGAGGAATCTGAAGGTGATGCTAATGAAGACATTGTCTTTGTAGCCATTAAAGAGGAGACATCTGATGAGAAAGATTTAGTTTCTCACATGGATAATTCTAATGATTGGATCATTGATAGTGGTTGCTCACATCACATGACCAGTGACTGGAGCAAATTTCTTTCTTTGAAGGAATTTGATGGCAGAGTTGTAAGATTTGGTAATGACTCACCCTGCATGGTTAAAGGTAAGGGAACTATTTCTCTTAATGGAAAGAGCAGTGCAGATGATGTCTACTGGGTTGAAGGTCTAAAACACAATCTTTTGAGTGTTGCTCAACTCAATGACAAAGGATACCCATTGGAGTTTAAGAATGATATGTGCAAAATCTATGGGAGCAAAGGTGAACTGATTACAATCGGCAAGTAGACTAAAGGTAACATGTTTCACCTGAATCCTAAAGTCAACAACTTCTTAATTGCTAAAACAGATGATTGTTGGCTTTGGCATAGGAGATTTTGTCATTTGAATTTTGACAACATTTTTAAAGTGAGTAAGTCCAAAACCGTGAGAGGTTTTCCTCAGTTAGACAAACTGGTTAATGCTCTATGTAAGGAATGTCAGTTGGGAAAGATGACATCCTCAACTTTTAAGAGAAACTCTTTTTCAGCAGAGCATCTGTTAGATTTGGTTCATATAGACCTATGTGGACCAATAAGGACTAAAAGTATTCAAGGTAATAGATATTTTGTGATCTTCACTGATGATTGCTCAAGGATGATGTGGGTCACATTCTTGAAAGATAAAATAGAGGCATTTGGTAAATTCAAGGCATTCAGGGGCCTTAGCTGAAAAGCAGAGTGGTAAGAAGATAAAGTGTCTGAGGAATGATCAAGGCAGTGAATTTACTTCTGAAGAATTCACTAGATATTGAGAAGAAAATGGTATCAAATGACAAATTTTTGCACCAAGGACACCACAACAGAATGGTATTGCAAAGAGGAACAACCGGTTAGTTGTTGAAGCTACTAGGATGATGTTGATGCAAGGAGGTGTTGCTAAAACCTTTTGGAGAGAAGCTGTCAGCACAACTATCTACATAATGAACAAGATTTTGGTAAAAAGAGGTAAAGATAAGACTCCTTATGAATACTGGTATGGTAGATCACCTAATGTTGGCTATTTCAAGATATTTGGTAGCAAATGTTTTATTAAGAGAGGTGACTATATTAGCAAGTTTGAGGCCAAAAGTGATGAAGGTATATTTCTTGGTTATTCCACCAACAGTAAGGCCTACAAATGTTATAACAACCAGACATAGAGAATCATTGAGAGTGCTGATGTTCAAGTGGATGAGTATCTTGAAGTCTCGGGAGAAACCAAGGTGGAGGAAAAGGATGAAGATCCTTGCATTTTGTTTTTGGAGCCAGAATCTGTGAAACTTGAAACCGGTAAAGCAAATAGTGATGTACTAGTTCAACCAGAATAGGTAGACTCAGAAGAAGAGGATGATAATGAAGAAGATGAACCTGAAGATAATGATCATGTTATTCTAAGGTATGTGAGACTCAATCACAATCCTGAACAAATTATTGGAGATAAGGATGCTAGAGTACTAACCAGAAGAAGAATTAGAGAAAATTATTGCATGATCTCCACTATTGAGCCTAGAACTGCTAAGGAAGCATTTGGAGATGATCATTGGGTCAAATCTATGGAGGAGGAGCTTGATCAAATTAAGAAGAATAATAAATGGACTCTAGTACCCCGACCAGTGAATAAAAATGTAATAGGTACTAAGTGGGTTTTTAGGAACAAGTTGAATGAAGATGGTGTAGTAGTCCAAAACAAAGATAGATTGGTTTGCAAAGGTTATGCACAAGAAGAAGGAGAAGATTATGGTGAGACTTTTGCACCGGTTGCTAGACTGGAAGGTGTCAGAACTTTACTGGCTTTTGTAGCTCATAAGGGATTCAAAGTATATCAGATGGATGTAAAATCTGTATTTTTGAATGAAATATTGGAAGAAGAAGTATACATTGAGCAGACATATGGTTATGCTTTAACTGATAAAAAGGACATGGTATGTAAGTTGCACAAGGAACTATATGGATTAAAGCAAGCACTGAGAGCATGGTATGAAAGACTTCATTCACACCTGATGAAGATAGGTTTTCAGAGATCCAGTGAGATAGCAACATATATCTCTAATTTGAAGGAGATAAGATATTGGTTAGTGAAGTGTTTGTGGATGATATCATATTTGGAGGAAATGATGACATTAGTAATGACTTTGCAAATGAAATGAAAAGTGAGTTTGAAATGTCTCTAGTGGGAGAGATAAAAAATTCATAGGTTTTCAAATACAAAAAATGAAGAGTGGTATTTTCATTACACACTCTAAGTATGTGAAAGAGGTATTAAAGACATTTGGTATGAGTGACTGTAAATCAGTTGGGACACCAATGGTTACAGGTTGTAAGTTGTCTAAGGAAGATGATGCCGCATTTGTTGATGAAAAAGAGTACAGGTCAATGATTGGAAAATTGCACTATGTTGTTCACAGTAGACTGGATATAGCTCATGCAGTTGGTCTAGTTGCTAGATTTCAGAAGAATCCTAAGGAAACACATTTGATAGCAACCAAGAGGATATTCAGATATTTGAAAGGTATTGTTGACTATGGATTATGGTATCCATATGAAGGAAACTTTGACTTGAAGGTGTACACAGATGCAGATTGGGCAGGTAATATTGATGACCAAAAAAGTACAACCGATGGAGCATTCTTTCTAGGAGGAAGAATTGTTTCATGGAGTAGCAAGAAGTAGAGTTGTATTTCATAGTCTACTGTTGAAGCTAAGTACATTGCTACTTATATGAATTGTACCCAGGCTATCTGGATGAGACACATTTTGGAAGGTTTCAAGATGAAGTTTACAGAACCTGTAAAGATCTTATGTGACAATACCAGTGCCATAAATATTACAAAGAACCCTGTCTTGCATGCATGAACTAAGCACATTGAATTGAAGTATCATTTCTTGAGGGAAAAAGTGCAGAGTAAAAATGTGATCTTAGAGCATGTTTCTACCAAGGAGCAACTTGCAGATATCTTTACTAAACCTTTGCCTAAGATTACTTTTGAGTATCTTAGAAGTCAGCTAGGGGTTGTACCCCTTCATGAGGTCAATTAAGCATGATTTAGATTACATTAGTCCAGGAGCTACTTGAAGAATTTTTTTGTAGAATTGGTGTAGGAGTGGAGTTATTCCATAGGGGGAGCATCAAGTTGTAGATTGTTGATGTTGATTAGTGAGTTTGACATTGCATGTTTTACTTTGAATTTGGCATTGTTGTCAAAGGGGGAGAAGAACTATGTGATTTTTGGAAGTGAAGAATTGTAATGTAAACCAGGATTCCTATTCACAATCACAACAATCAATGGTATTGATATTTGTATTGCCATCAATGCCAAAGGGGGAGATTGTTGGATTTGCATGAAGATTGCATTAATGATTTGTTATGTTGTCATTGATGTCAATAAACCGGTAATTTTATTGTTATAATAATGTTTTGTAATTGGTAGGAAGAGCTAAGTGAAAGGAACTGTAACCGATAGGTAAGTTTGGGGAGTGAACCGGTATTGCTAAGTATTACAGAGTTGAACTGGTAAACCCTACCTGTTATTTTGATAAACCCTAACCGATTAAGTCTAGTAAATCGGTTATATTGGTTTATGATCTGATGATTGGTGTTAATGATTATGACACATATGCATATTGTATGAGGAGAGTTTCAAAGAGTTTTTGGCACGTTGAGTTAATTTTTTTTATCTTGGGAATGAGCATGTATATTGCATGTAATGCAAAGAGCATGATGAGTTACTGAGTTTGATGAACGGTTGAGGCTTTCTTGAATGATGTGCAGAGATGTTATGTAATCCAATGGTCATACCTAAACCAACTTATTTCTAATCTCTATGAGAGAATTACGTTTTTGTTGTGTTACCGACCTAATTGATTTGTTAATAAGGTCAATGAGTTGTTTTTGTTTAGTGTGTTGGGAAAGTTGAATGGAGTGTGCGGTTGTCGAACTGGATGATGTATCTACAGTTTGAGTAAAAGCAGATAAGGGCATGAAAAGGATCTGAACAAGCAAGTGAAGTGCTATTCTAGCAGATCTGCAAACTCCTGTTGTTTTCTAACAATTACAACAGTAAAATCCCCTAACCAGGTGTCATGCCCAAAATTTAGGGCAAAAACGGAACAAATTTTTTTTTTTAAAACTTACTAAATTAATTAACAAGTTCACTCTCGCGACAAACGTTAGTGAAATTTCCATTATTAAATTCGAGCTAATTCTGAAACGACTAAGCAACGATGAATTGTTAAATTTTAAATCGCGTGAGACTAACGGGTTTAATTCTATTTCCGAGAGATATCTAGTCAATAGGTTTATTAAATTAATCAAACTAAAGGATAAAGGAGAGAAATTTTAATTTATCCTCCAATATGACTATATAGTCTTATCAATTTTTTTTTTTTAAATATCTCTTTATAATTTATTCCAAATTAAAATCGGGAATATATAAATATATAAATATATATATATATATATATATATATATATATATATATATATATATATATATATATATATATACATATTTGTATATACATATATATATATATATTTATAATTTAATTACTTATTCAAAATGTTCAAAATTCATTTATATACTTATATATATATTCCCATATATATATATGGAAACATATATATATTTATATTTTACTTATAAGCTGACTATTTTAACTCTAACTCAAAAGCCCTTTTTTTTTAACTTCCTAATTATAACACCATTTTCTTTTCCCAACCCTAATTAGGGTTCTAATTTCCCCACATTAATAATATCTAAACTAAATAATATTTCTTTTATTTTTTTTTTAAAAACCGAACTGCCCTAGCCCCATCTGGGCTAGGGTTTTAACCCATATAATTTTTATTTTTTTTACAGCCAAAGTTCCTTGCTGGGCCGAAGACCCTAACAGCGGCCACGATTTCAAGTTTGTAGGTCACGGGAGTTTTGGGTGGCGGGCTGGCCGCGCGCACCACTGTGTGAGCTCACAGTGGCGCCGCGGCACCACTGTGTGCCCACACAGTGGGCGCCGCTAGCGGTGGCCACACAGTGGCGGCCGTGGCTGTCCACTGTGTGCCCACACAGTGGGAGCCGCAAGCGGCTCCACTGTGTGTGCACACAGTGGGCACCGCGCGGCCGTCCACTGTGCGTACACACAGTGGAGTCCGTGGGGGCCCAAAACATATTATTATTTTTTTTTAATTTTTTTTTTTTAAAAAAATATAACATATAAAAATATATATATATATATATATAAATATATAATTTATATATATATATATATATGTATGTATGTATGTATATATTTATATTTACATAACTTTTATAATCATAGTTAAAAAGATGAAATTTATTTCCATATAAATTTATATATATATTTTTAAAAAAAAAGAGAATTTACATGCAAAATTTTAAACTAAAATAATTAAAGGAAAAAGCATTAAGTTAAATCAGATATATATATATATATATATATATATATATATATATATATATATATATATATATATATATATATATATATATATATATATATATATATATATAATTAATAAACTTTTAAATCAATGCTAACTAAAATACAATTTAGAATACTATTCAAAGATACATTATACTTTTTTTCTGGAAATAAAGAAATTCATTGATTTTTTTCTTCTAATAAATTATTCACATAAAACAACTTTTTCCATTTAAAATATCTAAAAACTTTCAACATTAATAAATTTCTATTTGCCTCAAGTAAAAATATAGGTAAAATCTAAATGAAAACAATTCTTTTATTTTCTTCCAAAATTCAAGAAGCTTTTGCAAGCAACACAAATTAACTTTTCTTTTTCAAATAAACCAGAAGTAGAAATAACAAGCTTTTCTTTTTTAAAACATCTCTAAGATATTCTTCCAATTTACAGAATGTTTTCTCTGAATAGTCACAACAATAAAACTTCAAATCTACTTTCACAAAATACAACTTGCTTCTCTTTTCTATGAATGAGGCATATTTCCTATAACAACTTTAAACAAACATCTGCAACTGAATTCAAGTATCTTCAATAACAATCTTCTGTATCTCTTTCATGGTTCCTATTCTCTTTCCTTTGAATTTTCCCGCATAATAGAAAACACAAATATGACCATGGAGTGCTCACCTCCCAGCCTAGGCTAACTGGTAGCCACCCCCGAGCTCGGAGAACCAAATCCTAGACGGGTTACAAACAGGCAAACACATAGAAAGCAATGCATACAGACTCACTTTCAGACACATTCCCAACTTGGCATTCACAGCACCACACTCTGGTGATGAACATTTTCAATGGGTGGTAGTGGACCAAATACCCTGAGGAGAACTACAGATATGAAATAAACCAGAAGCCACCTCATGGCACAATAAAAGTATCAAGAATCTCAACCCCTTATTCCTTATGCCCCCCCAAAGGCATTCTAGCCTTATATCCCTCCTTATGACCCCCATTGCACAAACAGGCCATGCAGCAAGGGTCACACAAAGATCCCTTGTGATCGCTCTCAAAAGAGAGTCTCTCACTCGAGGGCTGTCACTGCTACCACCCTCAAGATCCTCTTCTCTCCCAAGAGTAAGAGATCTTGAGAAAACTCCCAAAATACAATATTTCATAAAGCAAAAATACCAAGAGATTTTCAAATATAAACTTCCAAGAACACAGATTTCTTATACAAACAACTTCCAGACATAAACCAAAAAGAAGACATTACAAATAATAATTGAAACCAACCTTAATCTGCCCAAAGGTTATTATGATATCTGATGAAGAGCTGCCCAATCCACAAATCTTTTTTCTTCTACCCTTATTCAATTTCTCTATTCCATAACATTATTTTTTTTCCTTCCAATTTTTTTTCTGTCTCCAAAAATGGAGAGTGGGTGATTACCCTGCTATTCCCAAAAATCTTCCTTAAGAAGCTCACTCTCTGAGTTCTCACAGGATTCTAAAAAAACCAAAAAGAAGAAAGAAAGCAAAATGCAAAAAGACTCTCCTTCCAAAAGGAAAAATCTTGATTAGATTTAACTTCAATTTTCAATTTTCGCTCAACTCAAAAAAGCCAATTTTTAAAGCATTAAAAAGATCATTATAAAGTAGAAACTTGCCTAAAATTACCCCTAACCCCTAGGTATACCTTATGGGCTTTAGGAAACCCTAATAAACTACCCCTAGGTGTTCATTTAACCCATTTTAAACCCCTCTGAAGTTTATTTTCGTGTCAAACATAAGTTGACCACTCCAAATATTATATTCCCAAAATATTTATGACAACACATTAATTTATTTAAGAAAACTATAATTAAACACTTTCCCACCAAGAGACAAAATAAAATATTTAAATTTAAATCCACACATGTGTCAAGTGACACTAATAAAATACTTTTACAAAAATAAAACATGAGATTGTCTCTCGTGGTTTTTACACATTAAATTTAATTAACACTTAACACTCATGCAGCATATACTGATACGAATAAAATACAACACAAACGGGGTGTTGTCTCTCCAAATAGACAAACCCTGGCTTTACGAACATACATAAGTCTAAGTTTGATTCTCCGTAATTTTCCATGGTCACATGGTAAATTTCCCGCGCATCTCAATTTACACATTAGTACTTCCAAATATCCAAATATAATATAATTCAAAAATATAAAAATGCACATCATCACTTGCATACAATTTTCATCTGCACAGATTGAATACATCTTTTATCAAACAATTTCACATAAGCAATTTTCATCCCAATTCACATAAACTAAACATACATCATAGTTCTATATTCAGAGTAAAGTCCTGCAAATTCAATAACAACATCTATCATTGCAATATCATTCTATCTAATAATCATGTAGTGTTCTATCTCATAAAGCATGTAAGTAAATCATCAAATCATAGCAATGTTATCCAAATCCTGAAATCATATAAGTTCTAAGTCTCAAAATGCATCAAAATAAAGTATCCATAATAGTCTAAAATATAAAATCCACTAAATGTCAGACTGAGTCGAGGTGAGGCCTCACACCAGGTAAGCTCTAACAAGCTTTGTGTTATTCAAATCCTCTAACCAGGTGATCCATTAGCTTGGATTCTAAATCCTTTACAAAGGTTACTCCTCATAGGGTATTGCTTCTAACAAGACATTATAGCCAATCCCTTAACCAGGTGGTCCCTAACAGGATTTGTTCTTAATAGGACTTTTTGTAAAAGCTTTAACAGGGTTGGCTCCTAACAGGGTGAACTTCAGAAGAGTTCAGATAGTTATCTTGTGAATCTCATCTCACCATGGTTTTTCCCATTTGGGTTTCCACGTCAAAAATATTGTGTCAAGTGGTGAATGTTTTTGTGGTTATGTTTCTATGGTCGAATTGTTTAACTACTTATTTCACTTTGATAAGTTATGTTAACCAATAACAATTTGAAATAAGGTTTTACTTATGTCAAGTAAAAGTATTTGAATGATTGTGAGTTTCAAGTTGTTTACTATTATCTGTTGTAACAGTCAACCGGTTTATCTTGACAGTTTTATTTTGATAGAGATATTGCATTTATAGTTCAGTGGTTTAACTTGTCAGTTTCAAAGTTTACTTGAGAGGTTATTTCTAAGTAAGGTGAAAGTTTATCAGTTTTTATATCTACTGATTCACCCCCCCCCCCCTCTCAGTAGTTGATCAGATCCTTATTCTTTCATCATACCATTAGAATGGGTGTTGTTGCTCTGGGGGAGTAGGTAGTGTGTGGTTTGGTTGTTTAGAATTGTTTGAGTATGTGTCTAAGGGGGAAAGATTATCTAAGAGTGAGAAAATTATGATGTGTATGTGTCTTTGCAATTGTTGTCAAAGGGGGAGAGATGCATGTGAAAAAATGCCTTATCTACCTCAGATAGAGAGCTATGTGTGTATGATCTTAGGGGGAGATTGTTGGAGTTGTTTTCTTTATTTGCATTGATTATTTTTCACATTCATATATTGTCGTCAATGCCAAAGGGGGTGATTATTGTATATTAGAGTTGTTGGAATGTGTTGTTGTCATTGATGTCAACATATTCCTATGTTGCAGAGAATTGGTTTGTTGCAGAGAGTTGAGTTGGTTTGGTTGCAGATATACTGATGCAGATTAATGGGTTTTGAGATACTTATCTTTAGTTGATTTAAGTATGAGTTTCATTTTTCCGGAAGGTGATTTGATCAAGTTATGTGATCCAATGTGATGGTTTCTTTTTCTGTTGGTTTTGTATTGCAGAGTTGTGATTTATTGATTGTATTGCTCCAGAATTGATTCTTTATGTTATGTGGGTTTTGGAGAGTGTTTGAGACGTTCATGTGCGTCCTCAATTTGAGTGGTTCATGATTTGAAACTTCACAAGTGTATCTTTCAGTTTGTTATTGGTGTTCTTGAGCTCAAATGATGAAATAATGATGATTCGTGTTATCCAAGTTGTTGCAGAGGAAATCATGTTGCTTGTTGATGTTCTTTGGTTGTGTTCTATGCATTTTGGTGGTTTGCATTGATCGTGGTGCATGTTATTGAAGATTTCATTAGTCTGGTGGTATTCTTCATGTTGTACGACCTTGTGGTCGACCCGATGGCTGTTGCTTGTTGCAGATGATCTTGGCGAGATATTCAGTGGTGATGTGTGTTTTATGACTTGATTTGGGTCCATTCTATATCTTTTTTGACATTGTATTGGTCCTTGTAATGTCACCAAAATGTTTTGGTGGTTAAAAAATATGTGAATGAGAGATAATGAGGAAAACTACCCTTTCCCTCCAAGGAGAGATGAGAGTTTCACTACAAATTTCCCTTCAAACACTTTTTACCTAATTACATTGGAAGAGGAGAGGAAAATTCACTAGATTCAACCTCCAAAGAAGAAGATATATTTCTGAATGAAATAGGAATGATAAGTTAATCCCTTCTTCCTACTTGAAATGGAAAGGAATTGATTGAATTATGTAGTGCAAAAGTGACAAAGAATTGATTATAACTTGAGATCGGAGTATGGGATGAAGTTGTGCACCTGGATCTGGTAGTAATATGTCAAGACAATGTCACCCTACGAATTTGAGGAAAATTTGTCCAGACCATGGCGGGAATGTACACGGTCCTCCGAGAAATCCGTGAAACTAAAAGGGTTTTTCTGTCTCTGCAAATGGAGTCCAAATCCGAAAGTACAGTTGTGCACTTGCAACCTACACACAAAAAAGAGAGGAAAAGGGGTTGGGATTGGTGATTTGCCTTCACGTCAAACCCCAATTTTGGAGTTAACCAAGTAATGAAAGAAAGTACTTGCAAGTAAATATAAATGAAAGACTATAATGTAAATCACCTCAAGGGAGTTTGTGATAGCAATGTTGATAGAAATGCTTGTGTGGAATTGAATGTTGGAATCAATATCCTCTTCAATGGTTGAATCCTTGACTTGAATGCAACACCTAGCCTTGAAGGGAGACTTGAGATGCTCAATGCTTGAAAGGGATGCTTGAATTCTCTTGAATGCTTGATCGCAATTTTTCACCTTATTGAACTTATCCAAGCTCACCAACTTACCCAAATGAGAGCGAAAAAGAAACTTAAATACATGTCAATTAGGGTTAATGAAACTAATTTTCATCACAGGCCGACATCAGGGAAGTTTTTCCGCTCACTACACAACCTACAATGCATGCTTAGGAAAGGTCTTGCCCCAAAATAGGGCAGGGATAGGGGAGCGACACCCCTATCCTGGGAGGGAAAGGGCACCATACGCTTGTCTTAAGGGGGAAATGGGAACCACTCCCCTCTCCTGCCCCTTTCTCCATGGCAGAGTGTAGACAGGGTGGTGTGGAGGCTAAGGAAGAAGCAGATTCTAAGGGTTGAGCAATCTTCGGTCTTCGATTAGGCTAGGGGATTCGATCTTGCATGCGTGAGGACCCTAATGCGGTTGAAAATTCCTAGGGTCACAATTTTATGACACTACAATTAGCCCCCACTTTATTGGGAGTATGAGCGTACACTAATATTATCGGTAAAGTATAAGAAAATAAGATTGAAATAGTTTAACCATGTCAAGGAGGCAAGATGCGCCAATCCCCCAGTGGACTTAGAATCTTATGACTTCAACTGAAAAAGTAAAAGGGAAGATCGAGAAGGGGAGAACCATGACTGCAAGTAGCAAATTTCCCTTCACTATGAGTCATGAAAGCAAGGATACCAAATATTACAAAGCAAAAACAAGTTTACTAAGTAATTATAAGTATCGAGAAGGAAAATATTGATAGACTTATAAAGAGCTGAGAGGCGGGGGGTGAATCAGTGACAGCAAAAACAATACCACTTTTAACAGAGACCGGTAAAAACAATTAACTAGTCTACTTAATATTATGCATGCAATCCAAAATCATATTAAAGAATCCACAACAAGTAAAATATCCACCATAACACAAGTGTTTATACGCGAAAAAACCAACTGGGAAAAAAAACGATGAGATGGGACTCACAAGTTAACTATCTATATAAATAGGTAATTGACTAGTTAAGGTCTACAAAGTGCTTTGCTAGGAGCGAATCCTGATAAAGATCCCAAAGCCGTGTTAGGAGCTATACTTGGCTAAAGGTAGTATCCTGTTAGGAGTAACCTTAGTAGAGGATTTCAAACCCAAACTAATGGATCACCTGGTTAGAGGATTTGTACAATGAAGCTTGTTAGAGCTTACCCGATTAGGGGATTTAACTGTTGTAGTGATTAGAAAACAACAGGTGGTATGATCTAGAAATAGCACATCTTTCTAGTATAGATCCTTTTCTACTCACTTAAAACTACATCACCGACATACTCTGCAACTCCTTTGATAAATCACATCAACTTATCACTTGTATCTCGCATCATAAAAAATAGTTCATCACAATGTCATTATATAGACATTAGATTTCATGTTGGCTTAGGAACCTCATCACAATTTCCTAGGTGCAGTGTATCTGGACAATCTTGCATAACACATCACAAATTACTACCAAATCTGTTAGTTAGGGATAACTCATCATGACTGGTGGTAACTGATCACACAATCAGTGAAACTGGTTGGAACACCGATATCGATTAAGAGTTAACCTCTTCCAACTCATAGACAGATTGTCCTCCATTTTCTTCCTTGTCGATCTCCACAGTATCTCCAAACTGGTGTCATTGACAATGACCAAGACCAATTGTCATTCCTGCATATATCAATTGTTTACAAATACCGGTTAGACACCTTCAAACCGATTGGACTTCTCTATACATATAATACCGGTTTGCAATACAAAGACTCAGGAGTAGTACCTGTTTGTCTTAACTAAGTTGACTATGAAAATGTGAGCATATGTGTGTGTATACATGTGCCATCAATGACAACACATAAAGTCATCTATTACTAAAATCATCATCAAGCCAACAATCTCCCCCTTTGGCATTGGAGGCAACACTTAGAAGATTTTACAACTTTACAACTAAGTGTGTTTACAAAAATTGTACATATATATATCTACTCCCCCTTAACAATACATATAAAATTTTCACAACACATACATATTTTTACTCCCCCTTTGACAACAATGCCAAATTGAAAAGTAAAATACATATATATTATATCAAAATTTGCTTCAAAAACTACATATACAAAAATATAAGTTTTTCAAGGAGTGTTCACTGCAATTTTCAAGAAAATGTCACTAAAAGTAATCTTCACTTGAGTAAAATCATTATCCCATGTTTCCAATAATGTTTCAGTGATCTCAATAGTTGTCATAACTTGTGCAGTGAATTGTTCCATTGCATCCACTGTGCTCATCTCTAGAGTCGCCAAAACCGCTTTTGCATCCTTGTATGCCCGTTGTAAGATGTCCACTTTAGGTCTTAACATGTTCTTTAGTTCTTTCAAGGATCAGAGTCACTTAGCCTATTCACAATCATAAACATTTAGCCGATGTCTCCAAGCATCAATTGATTTGCCAAATGCTAAGGCTGAATCCTATAAAGGTATGTAAGCAATACATATCCTCTCTAGATCCTGTTTTGTCTGTTCTCGCCTCTTCTTCAAATCAGAATAGAAAAATGAAATGTTAGATGTTTAGGCCAAAATCCTTCCTCCAGTTTTAACAATAGTACTCAAAAGATCTTTATTTACAGATAGAGCAATCTTCCCTTTATCAACATCTATCAATAATTGCACTCCTTCTTCTTTCTATAATTCTTCTCAGCTAAAGTTTATGTAGCTTCTTCAAGGGATTTTAGTTGGTCAGTAGCATCAGCAACCAACTGTCCAAGCTTGCCGATAGGGGTAGTCAAATTGCCAATGTCAGTCTCTGGTAGGAGACTTGACAGAATCTCAACAACAGTTTGTATCATTTCTGCTTCTTTTCTCTGCTCTTTCAATCTTTTCTTTTGAGCCCGAGATTGCATCATTATAGCAATCTCCACAAGTTCATATGCACTCATATTATCTACATCTATAGTTCCTTTGATGCTTAATGAGTCACCCTCATTATCAGTTTTCTGCTTCGCCTTTTCTTTTTCCTTTTCATTTGTTTTCTCTTTCTCTTCATCCTTTTCTTTTCAGTTTCAATCACTTCAACCTCTTTCTTTGATTTCTCTTTCTCTACCTTTGTTTGCTTCTCATGTGTAGTTATAGTAACTGGTGGCAGTTGATATTCAACATGGTGTTCTTTATCCGGTGGCGGTTGAATATTCACACTAGGTTCATTGACCGATGCTTGAGCTTCTTCTTGTGTATCAGTAATGACCGATTTCTATACAGGTTCCTTAACTGGTTCAATGATATTACCAGTTGTATCAATAATGTCCTGGATTTCTTCAGTATCATCGACAAAGAAAATAATCGATGGAGAAGTAGTGTCATCTTTATTCTTAATAGGATAGACAACATCTGGTGTAATAATTTCTTCTTCATCTAGCTCCGGTTGAGCTCCAGTCTCTATTTGGTTAGGTTTATTCTTATGAGACTTCAATTGCTCATGCATCCTTTGAATTTTTTTGGGCAATAAGATGGGTATCATCTTCAACAAATTGAACCTTTTCAACCAATAACTTCAATCTTCTTGACTTAGAATGAAACTGTCCTTTGAAATTATCAAGCAATGCTAATAATTCTTCTCTAGGTAACTCAAGAAAATATTGAATGAAAACTCTATCAATAATTTCTTGATCCTGTTCTACAACCATTTTCCATTTATTTGCAAGAATAGAATACAAAGAATCAAATATATCTTTTTGAATATCCCGAGGCAACCGATTGTATTGACACAAGTGGTTGATTACCTCTTGAACAATTTGTTGTTTCTATCCATCATCAAATGAATCAAAATACTATTTCCCATTATCAAACCTTTTCCTCCCTAATGTTTTTACTTTTCTCTCAAAATAAGTCATAGGCTTGAATGATATAACATTAATGGGAGTACTTTTCTTTGAAATGTCTCCTAATGGTTTTGATTTCTTACCAGTCAATTTCATCTTCTTTGGTTCCTCTTCAGTGTCAGTATCCTCAGATTATGCTTGAAGAATAAGTTGTCTACCTCTCTTCTTCATTGCAACTTGTTTATTTACATATACTTTGGGTGTCGGTTCCTTTTTTACTTCAACACTTCTTGTCACCCTTGTATAGGTGGTCACTGAAGGTGCTTGCTCAAATTTATTCTTCTTCTTCTCTTTGGCACTACTAGGTTGAGCAAGCGCAATCCGTTCTTGGTAAGTTCCCAGTCTTTTCTTCTTATTATTCTTGGGAGATGCCAAAAGGTTGTTGGTATAACCGATTAATAAGTCATAATTGACTTTATAACTCATTTCTTCAATCTAATCTTCCCTTGGTTCAACGGCCTCCATAAGGAAAAAGTTAGTGGTAACTGTGAAATAGATGTCTTTTTCAAAGTGTTTCACCACATCTTCAGGCAACCTTAACCTCATGCTCATCTTCTTTTGGAACTCATTAAAATATATGTTCATGGCAACAGGGAATGTGTTCTTCACAACCTTGATGTTGCTCTTGATTTGAGCTGTAACTGGTATGTCCCTTGACCATTGAATGTCACCAATTTTTGGTAGGAAATTCTAAAAAAAGAAGAATAGACCAATCAATAATTGACCATACTTGAACTTTTGACTATTGTCATTCTTGATTGATTTTAGGTTCAACATCAATTGTCTCCTCATTGACTTGCATAAATCATAATCTGCATTCTCTACAATCATCTTGTAGGCTGCATGCACAACAACAGATGGCACATTGTTCATCCTGTTGGAATGGAATATCCTATAACCAATTACCATAGTTGCAAATCTGATTGCTTGATCTGCAATGTTGTTGACCAAAAATGCACGATCGTCAGTGGTGGTATTAGTCAGTGCAATCATAGTATCTTTTGAAATTATCCTCAGCTTAGGTACTTCACCAGTTTGCCATAAACTAGTCACTGCATGAATTACTTCCTTCGTGATTGTGTGTGACTTGTTAAGATACATAATCTCTCCATGCACATGACTAAGAATTATCCTAACACGCTCTTCCTCAAAATCTTCAAGAAAATATGCCACATTATGAAAACCCTTTTCATAAACCCTAATGAATTCGGGTTTGATTTTCCCGCTTTTATCACACAAAGATTTGAGTTGTGAATAGATTGACAGTGATCCTAGATCCTCAATTTTATAGTCTATATAACTGGATAAGTCACCTTTGATCATAACACCATCTGGAACTTGAGACAATGCATTATATGATTCAATTTTATCAGATTCCATGGACTCCATCTATCATAAGCCTCTCTGCTTGCTTAGATGATGATGCCATTCTACATAATCTTGATTTGAGAAAGATTAACAAAAGAATACCTTATTCCCTTCGCGTTGTCAGGGTTTCCAGTTGATTTCTCAAATGCACACCTATTTCGCCTTCTCTTATCTTCAAATTCGATTCAACTTTCAATCCGCAACACAAATCCATTCACAATCAGCTAACAATTCTCTTTTTCACTCTACTGGTGCTAAAAAACTCTCCTTCGAATGTAATTAGGGTAAAAATAACTTAGTAAAACTTTCTTTTATAAACTTACCCACTGCATTAATTACTCAATCGATAGGGTAATAAACCCTAATATACCACTTAAAAAAACTTTCCTATACCGATAGGTATATAACCGGTTGGTAATCATATAGAAAACCGATAGACAATGATATCAAGAATAACTCGAAATGCAAAATTCTCTTACCATACACTCTTCAAGGGGTCCGGAAGTAGATTTACCGCTATGCTCCCCTTAGGCTTGTTGAAAAGGCTCAGTTCACCGGTGCAGGATTCTCCACACTAGGTGAAGAGATAGATTCTTCTTATGCTTGTCCTCACTCTTCTTCTTCTTCTTCTTCCAGATTGAGTATTTTGAAGGATAGCTTCACAAGCTCGAACACAACGTCTTCATTAGCATTCTCTCACACAAAAATTCTATCGAGTCTTAGTGGAAGGCTAAGAATGAGGAGGAACACTTGAAAAATTAGAAATGTTTGTCTCCTTGTTAGAAGAAGTTTTAGGTTGAGGTCTTTTAGGTTTAATAAGAGGAGAAACAGGCCTCTTCTCTCGATAAGAGGAAGGAGGTGGAATTGCACTATACAAAGAAGGAATATTAAATGTAGGAAGGAGACTAGGTCCATCATGAGGAGGAGGTACAGGTCTATCCTTAGGAATAATATTGTTGTTCTTCTTAGGAGAAGGTATAGTCACATCCATAGGAATAGGTTGACGATCTTCCTTAGGAGGGAGATTAGTTCTATCCGTGAGGGGAAGAACCTCATCTTGAAGAATAATAGGAATGTCAAGTGTTGGGGATCTAGGTTGACTTAAGGATAAGATCATATATTTCTTCCATTTTTGATAAGATTGAAAAAGAGCATCTCTCCGTGATGAAAGAGATTTAAATTGTTTAGGCCAAAAGAAATCAATAGGAATACCAGGGCTTCTTTCGGATGGACAAAATAAGCTATGGTTCACGGTTATGATTACTCCATTGTGAGGGAATTTCAGACACTTGTGGATTGGAGAAGCAATAGTCTCATGGAAGATAGCCAAGGATAGCCCAGCTTCACATGGAATTGCTCAGAAGAGGGTATGATTAAAAAGTCAACATCCATGGATTTAGTATGAACTTCAACAGGAAGGGTGATAGAGCCAATGGTAGAGCAAGACAATCCATAAAATAACTTTGCGACCACATTAGAAGCATCATATATTGGTTTATGCAATCATAAAGTGAAAAGATACTCCTCAATAATGACATCAACCAAGCAAGAGGGATCAATAAGGGCACCATAGCAAGGGATATCCTTAACCTTTGCAGCTATGTATAAAGGGCCATCAATGCTCTAATGGTCTCACTAGGGTCAAATGAACAAGGATCATTAGGCGTATCTTGTTTCTCTACCATATTTACCAAGTTTGGAGCCATAGAAGTGAATTCCTCAGAAGAGAAAGAAAGAATTAGGCACAGTCTCAATAACATTAGAGGTATGAGAAGGCAGGGGATCAGTGAAAATCTTAAGATTTTGATTAGGACGAGCTGCTGATTTATTCCCTTTATCATTCACACCTGCCACATATATAGTATTATTATCAATCAAATCTTGAATCTTATTTTTCAATGCGAAACATTTCTCAGTATCATGACCAGACTGACGATGAAATTGACAAAATGAATTGTTATCAAAATAAGGAGATGCAAGTTTGGAAGGATCAACTTGTTTTAAAGGAGGAAGTTTGATAACATTTCTTTGCAACAACTGGGACATAATACTATGTAAAGATTCGTTTAAAGAAGTAAATTGTCTTTCTCTTTGGAAAAATTTAGAAATAGGAGGCACACCTGTTGTAGCATTCACATTGTTGTTGTTGATTGTATCTTTGAACTTGATGAATCTTTTTGTTGGTTTGAACTTCGCAAATGGTTGTTGAACACTCTCCCCCTTATCACTCAGAGCCATAGGAGTGGATTTCTCCATTTGACTCACAACCAATTGATAATGATGGAGTGTTACGCACAACTGCGGAAAGGAAGTAAACTTGGACAAAAGAAGCTTTTCCCTGATATCTTTTTGCAAATTAGAAATGAAAATTTGTTGAATATCATTATTAGGTACATGTAAAGAAATTTGAGCACACAAATGCTTACATCTACCAATGAAATCAATAACTTTTGAAAAGAAGTGATAGAATAATAAGGAAAAGAGCAATACCATAGTAAATACTTATCTCTTAGTGTTCTTGTAAACAATTTTGCAAGAAATCTTTGATCATAAGAAAAATTGGTACACAAGGTTTGAAATGTTTTGACATGCATAAGAGGATCACCTTTTCCATTATAGAGTTCCAATTGAGGGATCTCAACATGTTTAGGTGGCATGAATTTAACAATATCAAGAGAAAGTGAGCTTGCAACATCAATTGTGGGCACACTAAAATTGGATTGAATCATAGAAGCTATTTGTTGTTGTAAGGAAGACACAGTTTGAGCAAGATTGTTAATTGTCGCTTCGGTAGAAGAATTGATGTTAGACATAGTTGATTGAGAAGGTGGTGTGATGTTATTGAAAGAAGGCATGGATTGAGAATAAGGTGGTGGGACATAAGTAGGCATAGGTGATGATTGGGTAGGAAAAGGGACACTTAAAGGAGGAACAAAGTTGTTGAAGGAATCGCCCCCTTGTGTCACACTGATTGGTTGAGGAATAGTAGGAATACTTATGGAAGACATAGGTAAATATGGAGGATTAAATGAAAAAGAGGGATTTCCCCATGACCAATGGTTGTAGGAATGACATTGTGAGTTGATGTAGCCATGATGTTGGAGGTAAAAGTAGGAATACTAGTCATAAGAGTAGTCAAAGGAATTGAAGGATTGACTTGTGTTGAAGGTTGTGAATAACCTAGGGTTTCGGCACAACTCTTGATAGGCATGACATTAGAAGAAACACTATGTGCAATGCTACACAATATATCAATTCCATTCTTATCACTTTGAATCATGCACTTAAGTCCTTCAATTAATGGAAGAGCTTCACTATTAGGGTATTCTTGGGACATCCATTGTTGAAAGTTATCAAATTGATTGTCCAATGTGGAAAGTTGATATATAGAGACCCTAGTTAAAGCTTCTTCTTCATTATGGGATTCATCAATGGGGTGAATAGGCACATGATTAGGATGGGAATAATTAGCATGATCCTCATTAAAGAAGTCACCCAAATTAGGCTCCATCTCCTCAGTAATTAAACCTTGAGAGGCCTTAATTCTAATGCTTCGTCTAATAGGGATAGTATAGGTAGGACTAATAGTGGTAAAACTCATGCACTAGAGGAAAATTTGAAATTTGAAATTTGAATTTTGAAGTATAGGAACAAAGCTTACAAAATTGAGTAATGCAAAATGTAAGAAAATAATGATTACACAATTTGAACTTTGTTGGAGGAAGAGGATGACACAATTTCTATCAATGAAAGGAAATTGGAATTTTAAAATTAGGTCCAAGGGAATACCACTTCATTTTAAAATCAGGGCAGACTATAATTAACCTCTTAATTTTTAAAAATTGCTTGGAATTTGAAATGTCAAATTTTGGAGGAATTTCTGATTCTAAAAGGAAAAAAAATTGACAAAATCAGCCAATATTCTGGATTTAGGCTAGTAAATACAGTCATAACAGTCTCCCAAAATTTTAGGAAAAAAGTCGTGGACCGTGGCGGGAATGCACATGGTCTGAAAAACTTTTTTCAAAATTTTCAGGGATGACTATTGTATGCGGGAAATGTGGCAACGAAAATGAATAACTCAAATACAGAATACCCACACACCAATGAGACTCTTGGTGTAAGTATATGAACTGATTCAATCAATTCAACTTCCCAAGGGATCTCCCATTGTTCTCTATCTCACAGGACCTCTAAAGTCAATATTTTTCTCTCAGATCACTGAGCAAAGTGACTTAGGAATGGCAACTCCAAGAATGAGTGATGTTTGATTTATATACATGAATGTATTCTAAGATGTATGATATTAAAACTATGATGATTAAGCTAGCATAAAGATGATGATATGATAAAATATTAGCATATTATCCTAGCAAATGATATACTATCCTAGCATGAATATTCTATGATATATTTAAATGCTTCTAAATTCTATTATGATGATTTAAAAAAGAGAGACTAAATGTTTAGTAATTTAGGCTATAATGTAGATGCATGAAAACTTGGAGATTATGAAAATGAGGAATGAGAGATCTATTTATAGGGAAAATAAGGCAATGGGTGGTCAAGATTAGATAATTTTAACAAGGGCCGAGATTGAAAGTTAATCAATCCATGTTTACAATTCTCACCAATGAAATGGTGACAATTGTCAACAAGAGGTTGCTTGAGAGGAAATCTAAGAAGCATTATATGCTTGAGAAGACATGAAGGTTACCCTAGGAGGTAAGGGTTGTCCAATGGATAAAGCTTTTACCCAATGGATACACTCTTGTGCAAGAATTAAAGGGATAGCCAAGGTTAAAGCCATGAATCCTTGATGAGACCCTTGGGTTAGATGAGGGTTATGTTAGAGAGAAAGTCTCTAATCATGCAAGAAGGTTGAGTTAACCATCAATAGTTAGGAAGACTTTGAGGGTTAACTTGTTGAGGACATAAAGCCATTAATGCATTTCAAAGACTTTGGAGGCTTTGAGAGGTGACTTCTCTTTGCTTAGGAATGTGACAATAATTAGGATATGAATTAGGCTAAATTGGAAGTGATTAGTGATGAATAATGATGAACAGTAAATACCCAATAGATACAAAGAGGGGGGGGGTGAATCCATATAGACAAAAACTTCTTCAACAACTTAAACTGCAAAGACTGCGCTAACTGGTAAACAACATCACCGATCTAAATCAAGGCAATACCCGTAAAACACAATGACTGTAAAAGTCATAAAACGGTAACACTTAGATCATCACAAAACCTAATATCTCATTTCCACTTCACCCATATGCTTAAACAAGTAATACATTATAAATATAATGACCATTGGATCAGCTTGCATTACTGCTTAACAGAAAACACTAAAACATCACATGAAAAAGCATCACACATAACACACTGATTTTTCACATGGAAACACAACTAGGAAAAACCACAGTGGGGATGAATACCCACATGTTGTTCTTGAAATTTTTTGAAGTTCACTCTTTTAGGATCCTAGTCTGGTTGAAGACTTTATAACTGGTTCTGCTAGGAACCGATCCTACTAGGGATCACCCGGTTAAGGGATGGCTAAATACTCGGTTAGAGGTTAAAACCCTGTTAAAGGTTACCTTGTAAGAGGATTTGAAGAACTCAATGATTTTGAGTCACCCTGTTAAAGGATTTACAAAAAGCCTGTTAAAGCTACCCTGTAAAGGGATTTTCCATCTGCTGAAATGGTTAGAAGTCAACAAGTAATACACTGATCTGATAACAACACTTAATGCCAAGGAAGATCCACTTCAGTTCCTTTGCATCTACAATCACACTCTACATATCTCTACTCACTTCTCCGATTTGGCAAGAACCACCTCACATACATTCATTTGCCAACAACTTCAAACAAAAATCATCATCGACCTTATAGACAACAATTAGGTCGACAACCAAAACCTAAAACCCTAAGCATCTAGGTTAACAATACAGTCGGTCCAATCCTGGCCGTTTAAACACATTACATAGGGTAAAAAAATCTTGAACAAATCTCAAGACGTTCTCCATCGTCCGTTCTTCACCACTTTTGGAAGCTGATAACCCATCACACGCTCTCCATCGTTTACTAAGATTTTTCTCATTCCTGAGGTAGATAGAGTCAATCTTTTTCATGCAAGATCCTCAAGGAAATTCTTCACGCACACAAGGCTGATGTGGCAACATGATCTAATCTTCATTTCAATGCTAACTCATCACAGGATGTCATCGGTCGAATACTTGGAATGCATCAACCAGAAACCCTGAAGCTGAGACTACCAACCGGTAGTCATATCAAATGAAACCCCAATACAAACTTTTCATATACCGGTTCGCCTTTTTGCATATAACGGTTCATACCATCATACCAGTTCACCTTTTCGCATATACCGGTTCTCTTGCCAGTTTGCTTACTTCCATATACTAGTTCATACTTCAACATATTGGCATCAATGACAACATACAATCCCATCATGTCATCAAACTCTGCACATATGCTAACAATCTCCCCCTTTGGCCTTGATGGCAATACACAAAGATATCTCTACCTCTTCTTCCATATAATATGTCTTCAATACTACAAATATCTTCTCTGCTTCATATCTTCTCCCCCTTTGACAATAATGCCAAAGTGGAGGCACAAACATCCATGATCTACTATGTTGATCCCCCTGAGGGGTAGCATCCTTCAACACATCAATCTTGAAAAGATTTGACAATGCAATACCTGACTGATGTAGAGCACATTCCTTTAGTTCACCTTTTGAAGGGGCAACACCCCTAATTCACCTTGTAAATAGGTAAATGTAGCCTTCAGTAGAGGCTTGGTGAATATATCTGCTAACTGCTCTTTACTGGAAACATGTTCCAATACAACCTCTTTGTTCTGAACTTTCTCCCTCAAGAAATGATACTTGAACTCAAAGTGCTTGGTTCTAGCATGCAATACTAGATTCTTGGAAATATTAATTGTACTTATGTTGTCACAAAATATACTCACCGGTTCAGATACAGGGACTTTGAAACCACTTAATACATGCTTCATCCAAATTGTCCGAGTGCAGTTCATAAATGTTGCTACATATTCTGCTTCTGCTGTGGATTAAGAAATACAACTCTGCTTCTTACTCATCCATGAGACTAGTCTACCACCAAGAAAGAATGCACTACCGGTTGTGCTCTTCCAGTCATCCACATTACTAGCCCAATTGGCATCAGTAAATACTTTGAGATTGAAATCATTATTGTATGAATACCACAATCCATATCTATAGTTCCCTTCAGATATCTAAGAATCCGCTTGACTGCTACCAAGTGGGATTCTCTTAGACTTTTTTTGAAAATGTGCAGCAATGCCCACTGCATGTGCTATGTCCGGTCTATTGTGTACTACATAGTGCAACTTACCAATGATTGACTAGTATTCCTTCTCATTGACCAATGTTGAGTCATCTTCTTTTGACAATTTACAACCGGTCATCATAGGTGTACCAACCGGTTTGCTGTCTTCCATGCCAAAGGTCTTCAACACCTCTTTGATATACTTGGACTGAGTGATAAAGATACCATCTTTCATTTGTTTAATCTATAGTCCAATGAAGAACTTAATGTCTTTGATTAGTGACATCTCAAATTCCTTCTTCATCTCATCTACAAACGCATGGCTCATCTTATCATTTCGACCAAAAATTATGTCATCAACAGACACTTCACAGATCAGAATCTGATCTCCTTCTAACTTTAGATAGATACTGTTGTCTTCACTTGTTCTTTGAAATCCAATCTTCACAAGATGGGAGTGTAAACGTTCATACCATGCTCTAGGTGATTGTTTCAATCCATACAATGCTTTATGTAGCCTACACACCATATCATTGTCTTCTGATAGGGCAAACCCATCTGGTTGCTCTATATACACTTCCTCTTCAAGTATTCCATTCAGGAATGCAGATTTTACATCCATCTGATACACTTTGAATCCCTTGAAGGCTGCATATGCAAGAAGCATTTCAACTCCTTCCAATCTAGCTACTGGAGCAAAGGTTTCTCCATATTCTTCTCCTTCTTCTTGAGCATACCCCTTATATACCAATCTTGCTTTGTTTCTTACCACTGTGCCATCTTCATTCCGCTTGTTTCTAAAAACCCATTTGGTGCCAATAACATTTTTGTGCTCAGGTCTGGGTACCAAAGACCATGTACCATTCTTTTCTATCTGGTCAAGTTCCTCTTCCATAACCTTAATCCAATCTTCATCTTTGTGTGCCTCTTTAAATGTTTTGGGCTCAAATTCAAAAATCATGCAAGAATTTTCTCTAACCTTTCTTCTTGTAAGAATTCCTGCATCCTTATCTCCTATGATCTGCTTTAGATCATGATGCAACTTTACATACCTAGGAATGATCTTGGCTGATTCCTCTTGTTTTTCCTCTTCATCCTCATCCTCATCTTCATCTACATCAACATCTACTCGTGTAGGAGCACTGTTACTTGTACTTGGTTATTTTGCAACTGGTTCCCAGAAGGCTACAACCGGTTCATCTACTGCTCGCTCACTGTCAGTTTCCTCAGGTTTCTCAAAGGTTTCATCGACTCTAACATTGATACTTTAAAAAATTCTCTGAGTCCTATTGTTAAAACACTTGAGAGCTTTGCTCTTGGTGGAATACCCTAGGAATATTCCCTCATCACATTTTGCATCAAACTTGCTCTGGTGTTCACTTCTCTTAATATAACACTTTCTACCAAACACTCTAAAGTAGCTTACTACTGGAGTCTTACCAGTCCAATACTCATAAGGATTTTTATCCTTACCTTTCTTGATGAGTACCCAGTTCATAGTGTAGACTACAGTGCTCACGGCTTCTCTCCAGAAAGTGTGAGCAACCTTCCCTTGAATCAACATCGTTCTAGCTACTTCAACTACAGTCTGGTTGTTCCTTTTTGCTAGGCCATTCTACTATGGAGTCTGGGGGGCAGACAATTTCCTCTTGATGTCGTTCTCTTCATAGTACTTATTGAACTCACTAGAAGTGAACTCACCTCCTTGGTTAGTTCTAAGGCATTTAATCCTCTTACCACTTTCCTTTTCAACTAGTGCTCTGAAGGCTTTAAACTTTCCAAAAGCTTCAAACTTGTCTTTCAAGAATGTGACCCACATAATTCTTGAGTAATCATCAGTGAGAATCATAAAGTACCTATCTCCCTGAACACTCCTAGTTTTCATAGGACCACACAATTAAGTATGCACAAGATCAAGTAAATAATCTGCTATGAAAGATTTACCTTTGAAGGTTGAGGAAGACATTTCCCCCAGTTGGCATTCTCTGCACAAAGGATTCTCTGGTTTGTTCACCACAGGCAATCCTCTAACTGCCTTGATCTTACTAGCCTTCACAATATTATCAAAATTTACATGGCAGAGTCTCCTATGCCATATCCAATTGTCATCAAACTTAGCCATTAGACATTGACTGATATTTGTATTTAACTGAAATAAGTTACCTTTGGTCTACATACCGGTGGCCATCAATTCACCACTCTTTCCTTTTATTTTATATACTCCATCTTTGAATTCTAGAGTGGGCCCTTTAACATTTAGTTGGGAAACACTCAAAAGGTTATGCCTGAGACCTTCTACCCAATACACATTATCAACAGTACTTTTTCCATTTAGAGAGATGGACCCTTTGCCTTTTACCATACATGGTGCATCAATACCAAATCGGACTACACCTCCATCATACTCTTCCAGAGATAGAAACTTCCTCCAGTCACCAGTCATGTGGTGAGAACGTCCACTATCAATAATCCACTCATTAGAATTATCAAAGCGGGAGACAAGAGACTTCTTGTCTAACACATCTTCCTTAACGGCTACAAACACTATTTCTTCACTTTCTTCATCTTTTGATTCATCATCAGTGACACCTTCATCAACTGCAACAAGACAGTTTCTCCAATTTACTCCTTTGAACTTTTTGAACTTCTCTGGTTTGTCCTTATTATCACTGTTGGGACAATTGACAACAATGTGTCCTATCGTATTGCAAGAAAAACATTTCAAAGGGAGATTACCTCTGTATTTTCCAGTTCCCTTAGGAAGTCTCTTGTCAAGAAGAGCTTCAAACTCCATCAAGATCTCCTCATCATCCATATCCCTGCTTTGTCTGGGTTCATAGCGGGTACCAACCTCTTTTCCCTTTCTGGATAATGCAACAGATGCTCTAAAGGATGATTCAGTCTTCGGAATACTACCATCATAATTGTTTAGCTCATATGTGGTCAACTTAGCAATGATGGAGTCAAGGGATACCTTTGTCTTGTCAATAGATCTCAACTCCTGAATAGTAGCAACCCTTATTGCATAGATTGGTAACAAGGATCTCAAAACTTTTCTAACAATGGTGGAATCATCCATTGTACCTCCCGCACTCTTGATGTCTCCAACAACAGTTTTAATTCTTATCCCATATTGTTGAATGGTCTCTCCTTCAACCATCCGCATGTCTTCAAATTTTCCTCTAAGGCTTTCTTCCTTAGCTTGGTTCACATGCTCATCACCACCATAGATAGACTCCAAATTATCCCATACATCTTTGGGATTGTCTTTGTCTTGAACATCTATAAACTCAATATCAGATAGACTGCTGATAAGAGCTTCCATGACTTATCCATTCTCCTAAATTTCTCTTCTTTGATCATCGGTGAGAGTACTGGTAGGGACAACATAAGTATTCTCAACATAGTTCTAGTGTTGAGCACCCATGCTTTTAATGTATATCTTCATTCTATCCTTCCATATTTTAAAGTTATCTCTGTTGAACTTAGAACCTTCCCTCTTCATCATTAGAATAAGATCTTTTCCTCAAGCGGTTAAGCTTATAACACAGAGGACCTGCAGGATGCTCTGATACCAATTGATGAATAATGATGAATAGTAAATACCCAACAGATACTGAGAGTGGGGGGGGGCAGTGAATCAGTATAGACAAAAACTTCTTCAACAACTTAAACTACAAAGACTGCACTAACTGGTAAACAACATCACCGATCTAAATCAAGGCAATACTGGTAAAACACAGTGACTGTAAAAGTCATAAATCGGTAACACTTAGATCATCACAAAACCTAATAGCTCATTTCCACTTCACCCATATGCTTAAACAAGTAATACATTAGAAATATAATGACCATTGGACCAACTTGCATTATCACTTAACATAAAAACACTAAAACATCACATGAAAAAGCATCACACATAACACACTGATTTTTCACGTGGAGATCCAACTGGGAAAAATCACGGTGGGGATGAATACCCACAAGTTGTTCTTGAACTCCTCTGAAGTTCTCTTTGTTAGGAGCCTAGTCCAGTTAAAGACTTTACAACTAGTTCTGCTAGGAATCGATCCTACTAGGGATCACCCAGTTAAGGGATGGCTAAATACCCGGTTAGAGGTTAAAACCCTGTTAAAGGTTACCTTGTAAGAGGATTTGAAGAACTCAATGATTTTGAGTCACCCTGTTAAAGGATTTACAAAAATCTTGTTCAAGCTACCTGGTAAAGGGATTTTCCATCTGCTAAAATGGTTAGAAGTCAACAAGTAATACACTGATCTGATAACAACACTTAATGCCAAGGTAGATCCACTTCAGTTCCTTTACATCTGCAATCACACTCTATAGATCTCTACTCACTTCTCCGGTCTGGCAAGAATCTCCTCACATACATTCGTTTGCCAACAACTTCAAACAAAAATCATCATCGACCTTATAGACAATAATTAGGTCGGCAGCCAAAACCTAAAACCCTAAGCATCTAGATTAACAATACAGTCAGTCCAATCCTGGCCGTTTAAACACATTACATAGGGTAAAACAATCTTGAACAAATCTCAAGATGTTCTCCATCGTCTGTTCTTCACCGCTTCTAGAAGCTAATAACCCATCACATGCTCTTCATCATTTACTAAGATTTTGCTCATTCCCGAGGTAGATAGAGTCAATCTTCTTCATGCAAGATCCTCAAGGAAATTCTTCACGCGCACAAGGATGACATGGCAACATGATCTAATCTTCATTTCAATGCTAGCTCATCACAAGATGCCATCGGTCGAATCACACAGACTTGGAATGCATCAACCAGAAACTCTAAAGCTAAGACTACCAACCGGTAGTCATATCAAATCAAACCCCGATGCAAACTTCGTATATACCGGTTCACATTCCAACATACCGGTTCACCTTTTCACATATACCGGTTCTTACCATCATACCGATTCACTTCATACCATCATACTGGTTCTCTTACCAGTTTGCTTACTTCAATATACTAGTTCATACTTCAGCATATTGACATCAATGACAACATACAATTCTATCATGTCATCAAACTCTGCACATATGCCAACAATTAGAAGAATCTAGAAGGGGTTTAGGAGGCAAGTGGGAGGTGTAGGAAAATGCAAGTGGATGGAGGAGGATTTTAATTAAAATTAAATTGCTTTATTTCAACAAAATAGATACAACTTGCATAAATACAAGTGGGGGATTTAATAAATAAATTAGATTTATTTCTTTGCAAGGATCAATTTAATTAAATGTAAATTTAATTAAAAAGGGAGAAAGGGGAATTAATTAAATAAAGTGATTTATTTAATTAAAGGCTAGAAAAGATTTAGGTGAGTTTAATTAAATGAATTTAGTAATTCATTTAATCAAATAGATGAAAATGAAGAAATTAATTAAATAGAATTTAATTAATAAGAGGAATGGGGTTAAAATAAATATTAAATATTTATTTAGGAAAGTGGTCAGATTTATACATCTACAAATATTATGATGATTTCAAAGCTAACCCCAAAAAATTGACAAATTTTATGATTTCTAGATGGGCAGAATTAAGGTTCAAATGTAAAAATAGGACCCTATTAGGGTTTTGAAGAAAAAGAGGAATTGAATTACAAATTTGAAAATGGTCAAACCTAATGAATAGGGACACCTTGGAAAATGCTTAGAAATCTGAATTTGAATGAAATTGAGTGAAATTTACACAAAATCCAATTAACTTTGAAAATTAGGGTTTTATGACCTAACCACTTAACTTTGAAATTTGAATTTTGGGAAAAAGGAGGGAAATTGAAAATTTGAATTGTTGGAATGAAAACAAGTCTGAGAACAATCAGAAATCTGAAAATTAAATGGAAATCTATTTTTTGCACAAGTTCAAGATGATTTTTGAAAATTAGGGTTTTAACAAGTAACCACTTAATTTTGTAAATTTGATTTGCAAATTGAACAAGACAATGAGGCAATTGAATTTGACAAACAAAACAATTTTCAGATCTAAGATAACCACAAGCAATTTTTACAAATCACAAGTTCAATTTTAATTTTAAAAACTAGGGTTTTTAATGATTTAACCACTAAGTTTACAGAAATTTGAAACTTGCAAATGAAAAATATGCAATTTTGTTCAAAAGAGAGCATGCAAGACGTCGGGTTCACCAAAATGTATTGGTGGGTGAAAAATGTGTGAATGAGAGATCAAGAGGAAAACTACCCTTTCCCTCCAAGGAGAGATGAGAGTTTCACTATGGATTTCCCTTCAAACACTTTTAACCTTATTACATTGGAAGAGGAGAGGAAAATTCACTAGATTCAACCTCCAAAGAAGAAGATAGAATTCTGAATGAAATGGGAATGATAAGTTAATCCTCTCTTCCTATTTGAAATGGAAAGGAATTGATTGAATTATGTAGTGCAAAAGTGACAAAGAATAAATTATAACTTGAGATCAGAGTATGGGATGAAGTTGTGCACCTCGATCTAGAAGTAATATGTCAAGACAAAGTCGTCTTGTGAATTTGAGGAAAAGTTGCTCGGACCATGGCGGGAATGTACACGGTCCTCTGAGAAATCTGTGAAACGAAAAAGGGTTTTTTTGCCTCTACAAATGGAGTCCAAATCTGAAAGTACAGTTGCGCACCTAAAACTTACACACAAAAAAAAGAGGAAAAGGGATTGGGATTGAGGGTTTGTCTTCAGGTCAAACCCCGGTTTTGGAATTAACCAAGTAATGAAAGAAAGTACTTGCAAGTAAATGTAAATGAAAGACTGTAATATAAATCACCTCAAGGGAGGTTGTGATAGAAATGTTGATAGAAATGCTTTTGTGGAATTGAATGTTGGAATCAATCTCCTCTTCAATGGTTGAATCCTTGACTTGAATGCAACACCTAGCCTTGAAGGGAGACTTGAGATGCTCAATGTTTGAAAGGGATGCTTGAATGCTTGATCATAATTTTTCATCTTATTGAACTTATGCAGCCTGACCAACTTACCCAAATGAGAGAGCAAATGCAATTTAAATACATGTCAATTAGGGTTAATGAAACTGATTTTTGTCACAGGCCGACATCGGGGAAGTTTTTCCGCTCACTACGCAACCTACAATGCATGCTTAGGAAAGGTTCTACCCCAAAGTAGGGCAGGGATAGGGGCATCACGCCCCTATCTTGGGGGGCTAGGGGTGCCACGCCCCTGTCCTACCCCTTTCTCCAGGCAGAGTGCAGACAGGATGGTGCGGAGGCCAAGGAAGAAGCATATTTTGAGGGTTGAGCAATCTCCTGTCTTCAATCAGGTTAGGGGATTTGATATTGCATGTGTGAGAACCCTAATGCGGTCGAAAATTGCTAGGGTCACAATTTTATGATACTACAGTCCTCTTATGGATTTATGTATCATGTGATGTAATTTTGTAATTAGGTCTTATGTGTTGAGTCGACCTTCAGGTTAAGGTTGATGATTTGTATAAATAAGTGTTATAATCATATAAGATGTATATTTGTGGTTGCATCTACGATCTGTATGTGTGAACAAGAAAATTAATCTTTCAGTAGTGGAGAAGTGCAGAGAAGTGTTGTTGTGCAGACAATGTGCTTAACCAGAACTATGCTAAGGCATTTGGAGATGTTATTCTTTCAGTTCATGTAATCCAGATCGTTGTCCGATATTTGTAAGGAAATGAGCCTTCCCAGGGTTGTATCCCTTTGTTGTTTTTGAGCAATGAGCTCTAGGTAGTGTGCATGAATGCATGTGCATTCCTCATTGTAATATTTTCAGATACTACTACAAAGCATCATCATATTATGGGTAGGATCCTAATGTGGTTTTTCCCTTAACCGGGTTTTCCATGTCAAAAACTTGTGTGTTATGTGTGTTGTTGATGTGGTGTTTATCTTTTCTATTACTGTTCTTGATCAAATCTAAAGTTGAGGTTAATTTGTTTAAGTTTGGTGAAAGTTGATTCACCACCCCCCCCCCTTCCCCTCTCAGTTTCTTGTATTATTGTTACCAACATTTTTTCCTAAGGACTACCATTTGTCCTTAGAATGGATTTTTGAAGGGATTGAAACTAGTTCTCTTGGAGAGCTTTTCAATGATATAAATAAATTTTATCTTTTTCCTAATGAACTAAGAGTTTTGACTCCATCAAGTTAGGATATTGAAATCAACAAGGTTTTTGGTTTTTATTTGGGATTTAAGCTTTTAGTTTTTGTATTTAGGATATGGATCCATTGAAACATAGACAATAGACATGTGTGTTGAATTAAATTTTGACAAAGTTGAGTGACAACATCGCAATTCAATCAAAAGGAAAAATGTATTCGATGAAACACAGTAAGGTCTACTATTTAAAGATGATTTTATAAAAAATACACAGTGAGGGAATATTATTTAAAATATGAAATTAAGGAGATAGAAACACCAAGTGGAAATTAATCTTATGCCTCAAGAACTGTGTGGGACATAAAAATATTCTCATTCCACCTAATAAAAACCTCTAACTTCCTAGAAGATGTCCAAAGGATGTCTCACAAAAATGGTAGGTGGAGATATTCACACTTCTATTATGAGTAGTGTTACACATACCCACAAAAAAAGTGGGTGGAAATAGTTACACCTCAAAATTTCAAGAGGGCTAAAGACTTGAAACAAAACAAAAATATATAATTGCAATAAGCTACTATATACTAAGAATAAAAGTAGAGGAAGGAAGAGTTGGGTCCCGTTCATTTGGTTTACTTTATACATCAATGTGGTTCATAGTATCCATGGGAGGGTCCCAAAAATCATTGTTGTCTTGTTTATCTTTAGTGACAACTTGAATACAAGAGCTATAAAGAGTTAGTCAAGGGAATTTGTCAGAATCTAATTAGCCAATTGTCTCACCACCAAAAAATGTGGGAGACGAAAAAGATTGGTTAATGGGTTGTGGGCATCTTCATTAAGCATGATCTCTGCTCAAATGAGGTGGAGAGGCCTAAGAATGACCATCCTAGTTTTCACAAGAAAATAAGCTACATTGTCAATGACACCATGAGTTGGAGACTAACTTCTATTGGAGGTGGGAGTTGGAAGGACCTTAGCAACAACAGGAGACATTATCACAATAAGAACAGTTGGAGTTGAGTGACTTAAAGTGCAAATTTATTAGTTTGTACTTGAATTTGCATAAGACAATTAGAACATATCATGGATTTAGAATAAATCAATAAATTATGATCAACAAAACATCCAAAAAAAGAAGCATTTATATCTCTCCAAATGCTAAAATGAATGTTCGCCATAAAATCATGTCATTTTTTGTACTTGGAAGGGATTCTAAGTCAATCCCCTAATAAAGCCTTATGAAAAGAAAATGGCTTAGGCCAAAAAGGCTTAAGAAATTTATGGTTATAAGTCTAAGCAACTTGAGCTTTGAGATAAAAATAGAAAAGATACATGAAAGAATCCTAATGACCATAAAAGGACATTGAGGATCTAGAATCCCTAAGTCAGTTAACCTAGTACCAATGACAAAGTCTTGTAAAACAATACAATAAGAATAATGAGCAATCTTTGGCTCATGAATGGTCAGCCAAATGATGCAAATAGTCTACCAAATTGATAAAGAAGATTACATAAGCCATCTTTAGTTTAATATAGGTACCATAGGCAAATGAGGAAAAATCCAATAGTAGCCTTTGTGAGATGTAATTCTGAATTTTTGTATCAAAGCACAATTTCTAATCTTTTCACCTAGGTTCATGAGACCAAACTCCAATTTTGTGAACCATGTATGCAAGAATAACATCAATAACAATTTAAAATTTTTCATAATATTACTTGGATAGATGAAACATTTATGAGATTTAGCCAAGAACACTAGACAAATAGAAACAACAAATGAGAGAGAATTGAAAAGTAAAATAAATATAGATGTATTTAGTGATGTGATGAAAATGTGTAGGAAGGGGTACATATATAGGAAAAATATCTTACATACCACCCTACCTACCCTACCTACATTGCCACATAAGCAAGATTATGACACCTAGGAAACCACCTAAGTACCTATGTAGTATTTGTTAGGATTCCCAAAGATACTGAGAGGGGGGGTGAATCAGTATCTGACCAGTATAAGAATTTAGTTGAATTATAACATGAAAAGCATATCAAAACTATGTACCGGGAAACCAAAAATAATGCAGTAAATAAGAGCAATAACCACAACATAAGAGACACACCATAACACAATATTTTTAACGAGGAAACCCGGTGTGGGAAAAACCTTGGTGGGATTTGTGACCCACAATATTCGCTTGCTGGCTATTTATGGTGAAAATGGATAACAACAATAACAAAATTGAAAGGCTAAATGAATTCAACCACCAAACCCTAGCCTAACAACAACAAAGATCCACCATAACATATGAAGATTACCTAAGACAATGCAAATAACTTAAAATCACAAAGATTATACCATCACATGTCCAATAGGGTTTTGATCTCCATTCTTCCTATCTCCATTGATCTTGCTTGATATATTTGCTCTCAGATTTTTGTATGCACAAGAGCTCAACAAAGAACGGAATGTGGTTGCAAGTGGAATTGTAGTGTAGCCAAGTACTCCAAAATCAGTCATTAGTCATTAGCATGTGTCATTAGGGTTTGACAATGAAGAAAGCATCTCCTTAAATAGAAGACACAATATGAAATGGAGGGTTAAGATTGAGAGGTGTAAAAAGAGAGGTCGGCTAGGATTAGAGGGTAGGTAAAAGAAATGCCAAATTAATGAAAGAGGTAGGTAGTGTAAGAATTAAGAGATGAATGACATGTGTCATGTGTAGAAAAAGCTAATGAATTAATTAAATAAATAAAGATTTATTTAATTAATAGAAGAAGTAGGATAATTAAATAAATAAAATATTTATTTAATTTAGGAAAGGGATAATTTAAATAAATAAATATATTTATTTAAATGAGAAATAAGGCTAGAAGAGGATAAATGAATGAATTAAATAAATAAAGATTTATTTAATTAATAGAAGAATTAGGCTTAGATAATTAAATAAATAAAATATTTATTTAATTAGACATGACAATTTTGGGTGTCTACATTGGCCAATAAGGGAATATTACTGTTTCCAATAGGGGCCTGCACATGCAGGAAGGCCAAGTGCCTAGAGCTCACTGCTCAGTTACAAAAGAAGTCTCACTGACTTACAAAAATGGATTATACAAATTCAATGTCTTGTACTGCTTTAGATCAACATCTACTATGCTAGATTCAGTACTGGTTTAAGCTCTGCAATATACATAAACCCTTATCCAATATCCGCCTTACAATTCACATATTAGGTCTGCATTAATCCTTCCATCTTCTATATCTAAATTGTCTACAATGATCTCATACTTATATGAGCCATATTACAATCCGCCAAGTCGGCTTACAGAAGATTTTATAATTAAATACAAAATACATTAAACAAAATTCCTGTCGGCCATGGTGTCGGTGATCTGTGTGTTGGTGTTGAGTCTTCCGGTGATGGTGCCTACCGGTATCACATGATTGCAAGGTTGCCATCAATGACAATACCTTCAATCACCTACAATTTCTCATTGGAGTGTGCATTTGCCAACACAATGGGTGAACTACAGGCAATTTTTCTATTTTTATCTTTTATCTAGTTCAACAATAGCTACCCTTCTAGCTTCTAGTCTTCTATATAGACCAGTGGGTATTTCATCAACAATTTCCATCAAAAATTTCTTGTATATGTCCAAGTGTAAAATTACACTATTTTATACGCTTTCTTTATCATCAGTGGAAAGTGTGTTATATAGTTTGCTAATGTTTTTCAACTTTCCATCCTCTGTTATTTCACTTAAAAGTTTATCGAGTGGAGCAATAACTTGTTTTACCTTCTTTTTCTTTGGAGTTAACTTCTTAATTGGAGGCCTAACTGCCTGTTGCTTTTGCCTTGTTTTCCTGGGTGTAGGTGAGGGTGCCAGTGAGGGTTTTCTTTTCCTTTCTATCCTTTTGAATACCACCGATATCTCACTGTCAGAAGAAGTTGCAATCGGTCCCAGAGACAACTGAGAGGGGGGGGGGGGGGGGTGAATCAGTTGTCAAATAAATTCAAACCAAAACCTACTTAACCAACCTTAATGCTTAATACCGGTAAACTAAACTTTATGTCGGTAGACAGTTTATCAGTTAATTATAGTACCAGTAAAGATTAATGCATGAAACAGAAAGACAATAACATCCACAACACATAACACCAATATTTGTACGTGGAAACCCTGTAAGGGGAAAAACCATGGTGGGAAACCTTACCCACATTTAGATGATACTACTGCAGATAGTATGTGTATACAAATGGGGTCTACACATGTAGAAAGGCCAAGCGCCTAGAGATCATTGCTCAAACACAAATAGGAGTCACACTGACTACAATTGGATGGTTAAATCCAATAATGATGTACTGGTCAAAATAGCATCTTCATATGCTGGATTCAGTACCGGTGTAGTTCTAATTGCCTTTACAAAAACCTTCCTTCACCTTCAAATGATGTATGTGTGTATAGCTCTACTTATTGTCGCATATACCGAATTACAATCCTTCTCACATTCGCATATCGATCTTACAAGTAAGATCTTACATATATACCATAACCTAAGACCAATTTTAATAGGTCGGCTCTAAAAGATATTACAATAAAAACAATTTACAAGTAAATCAATAACCGATGCAATATCTAATTCAACATGTCAGCTTAATGCATTTACAACATTGATAAATCATCTCCAAAGCGTGTCATGCTGATCTGGAATAGATAAGCCTATCGATGCTTATTTTGGACCTATTTGCCGATAACAACAAATATGCAAACACGAATATACCAATGAACAAATCTCCAAGATAAAGTGTCCAAACGATGTCTTCAACATCACCAAGTGTTTTCCATGTCATTCCAAGTGTTGGTGAACAATATATCCTGTTGGTGAACCAGATACCAGTGATTGTGCATAAAGTCACTTTCTTATCGGTGAACATTGCCAATTCTCCAAAGTGCCAGAGTTGATAAGTGTCAATAGGTCTTGACATCAATGACAAACCATATCAACATATCCAAAATAACAAAAATCTCCCCCTTTGGCATTGATAGCAACACAAGATGAAAAAACCATCAAAGTGCCAAAACAAAAATGCCAAATACCAAAAACCAACGATCTCCCAAAAGAGATCATAACCAGAAATCAAAATTTAGATACAGAGAGTAATCAATCTCTCCCAAAGTAACAATCACTCCCCCTAGGAGTAACATGAGTTATCCTTGTGTTTTTCCATATCAATCTCTCCCCCTTTGACATCAAATGCCAAAGCCAATACAAAAACTAGGTTCAAATAAAAAACACCAACCAATTCAGTATACCAACTACTCCCCCTGATAAGTAGCTCACCTCATCAAAGTCGGAGTAAAAGATTTCTCTATTACTTCTGTTGGTTGATGACAAACATGAGTTGTCTAAGTCTCTATCGGTGGGGGTATGACCCCAAGATGATCTCTGAGATATTCAAAAGTCTCTTTAGGCAAAGTCTTAGTGAAAATATCTACAATCTGCTCTTTAGTATTCACATAAATCAGTTCTACTTCTTTTGCTTCAACATTCTCTTTCAGAAAATTCAATTTGATAGAAACATGTTTAGTTTTGGAATGTAGTACCGGATTCTTAGATATATCAATTGTTGTTGTGTTATCACAATAGATAGTTATAGGTTCCTTGCATTTTACCTTTATGTCCTTCAACATTTGTTTAAGCCATAATTCATGTGTACAGTTAGTTACTGCTGCAACATATTCTGATTCAGTTGTTGATAAAGATGTGGAACTTTGTTTCTTACCCAATCAAGAAATTAATCTGCTTCCAAGAAAAAATGCTTCGTCGGTGGTGCTTTTTCTGTCATCTACATCTCCTACCCAATTTGCATCTCTGTATGCACATAATTCAAAGTTTTCATCTCTAGGATACCATAAACCAAGATTTATAGTGCCTTGTAAGTACCAAAAAATTCATTTTATTGTTGATTCATGATTTTCTTTAGGATTACTCTGAAATATTGAAACAATACATACTGCATTCATAATATCAGGTCTTGTTTGTGTCAAATACAATAAACCTCCTATCATAGATTTGTACCTAGTCGGATTAACAGTTGTAGATTCATCCCTTAGTGATAATTTGTCATTTGTAGTCATAGGTGTGCTTACTGGTTTAGAGTTCTCCATCCCAAATTTCTTTAGTAACTCCTTCAAGTACTTAGATTGACTCAAGAATATACCTTTATTAGTCTGTGAAATCTGCAATCCTAAATATTTTTTTATCTCTCTAATCATAGACATTTCAAATTCTTGCTGCATTTCAATAGAAAAGTCTTTACATAACCCATCTTCTCCTCCAAAGATTATATCATCAACAAAAACTTCTATAACCAAGATGTCATCATTAGTCACTTTATAGTATAAATTGTTGTCAGCATTACCTTTAGAAAAACCAATCTTCAAAAGATATTTATCCAATCTAGCATACCAAGCTCTTGGAGCTTGCTTCAACCCATACAAAGCTTTCCTTAACCTGCAAACCATATCTTTGTTATCTATCAAAGAAAATCCATCAGGTTGCTCAATGTAAACTTCTTCTTCAAGATCTCCATTCAGAAATGCACATTTAATATCCATTTGATATACTTTGTAGTTCTTGTGTGCTGCAAAAGCCAAGAATAATCCAACTGCCTCAAATCTAGCTACTGGTGCAAAGGTTTCATTATAACCAATTCCTTCTTTCTGTGAATATCCCTTACACACTAGTATTGCTTTATTTTTGATTACCTTACTATCTTCATTAAGTTTGTTTCTGAATACCCATTTTATTCCAATTACATTTTTGTCTTTAGGCCGGGGAACTAATGTCCATGTGTTATTCTCTTCAATTTGTTCTAATTCTTCTTCCATAGCTTTAATCTAGTGTTTATCTTCACATGCCTCATTAATTGATGATGATTCAATTTGAGAAATAAGACATACCTCTTCATTTTCTAGTCTTCCTCTTGTCATAACTCCTTGATACTTGTTCCCAATTATCTAATTTTTAGAGTGGTTCAATCTTACATACCGGGGTGTCTTCGTTTGCTGTTGTTCTTCAGTTACAGTGGAATTTTCAGATGATACCGATGTAATTGGATCTTCATTCTATATCGGTGGGTTCAATGTAGGTTCATTGTCAGTATCTTTGTTGCCGGCTCAGAGTCTATATACCTTGAAGTTCCTCTAAACTGTTCATCAATTTTCATATTTGTACTCTCAAAAAAATTTCTGCAATCTCTTGTTAAAACATCTATATGCTTTGCCCTTAGATGAATAACCAAGAAATATTCCTTCATTACTTCTAGGATCAAATTTGCCAATATACTCATCTCTCCTAATATAGCATTTACTTCCAAATATTCTGAAATATTTAAGAGTAGGAGTAATGCCAAACCATAGTTCATGAGGGGTCTTACCGGTTTCACCTTTGATGTGAACTTTGTTGAATGTATAGACTGATGTGCTTACTACATCTCTCCAATATACATGTGGTAGATTTTCTTCTGATAACATACTTCTAACTGCATCCAAGATAGTTCTATTTTTCCTTTCTACAACTCCATTCTGTTGTGGTGTATGGGGTGCTGATAGCTGCCTTCTAATTCCATTCACTTCATAGAATGTATTAAATTCCTTAGATGTGAATTCACCTCCTTGATCTGATCTCAGACATTTGATTTTCTTGCCAGTTTCATTTTCTACCATCACCTTGAATAGTTTGAACTTCCCAAGTGCTTCTGATTTTTCTCTGAGAAAAGTAACCCAACACATTCTAGAATAGTCATCAATGATTAGCATGAAATATCTATCACCTTGTAAGCTTTTAGTTCTAGTTGGACCACATAAATCATTATGAATTAAGTCAAGAGCATTATTGGATTTTTATGGAATACTTTTGAAAGATTCTCTAACTTGTTTTCCAAATTGAAATTCCTTACATACCGGATTGTGAGCTTTAACAATCTTAGGTAAATCTCCAACTGCTTTGGTAGTACTGATTTTCACAATGCAATCAAAATTTACATGACAGAGTCTCTTATTCCATAGCCAACTTTCATCAATATGTGCAATCAAGCATGTCTTTTCACTATTATTGAAATGAAAGATGTTACCTCTAGTTTGATTACTGGTTGCAATTTCCAAACCAGTTTTGTTCATAATTTTGCATTTCCCATTCTTGAATTGTAACTGAAATCCTTTCTCAACTAATTGACCAACACTCAAAAGATTATGCTTTAAACCTTCAACATAGTAAACATTGTCGGTATTATGCTTACCATCAAGAGATATAGTACCTTTTCCTTTGATTAAACAAGCTTTATCATCTCCAAATCTTACTAGACCTCCATTATATTCCGGAAAAGTCAAGAATTTGCTTTTGTCACCAGTCATATGATGTGAACATCCTGAATCAATGATCCATTCATCCTTGATTTCAATTTTAGCTGCCAGGGCCTACTCTACCGATTGAATAGTAGGTGTCGGTTGATCTTTTGTTATAGCAACAAAGACCCATCCATTGCCTATTAGATCCTCATCAGAATCATCGGTGACTCCTTCATCAACAAGATAACAAGACTTGTCTTTATTCTTCTTAAATCTGTATCTCTGATATTCAGGGTTAGGCTTGTATGTTCTTCTAGCTTCTCTTAGTCTAGCATGTCTATCAGGGCATCTTGAAGCCATATGACCAATTTTTTTACAGTTAAAACATTTAAAGGGTGCTTTACCTTCATACTTACTTCCAACTGGACCTTTAGGCATTTTCCTTGCAAATAGTGCTTCAAGTTCTTCAAGTTCTTCATTTTCTCTCCTGCTTTCTTCAAGTCCTCTTGCATAAAAGGCTTTCCAATCAGACTTGTCAAATGATAGTGTAGATGATGTTGATGCCTTAAAAGCTAAATCTATCTTTATAGTAGCAACAGGACCAAATTCCTCAATTTCAAAAGGTGAAAGTTTTCCAATCAATGTGTCCCTAGTTACTAATGTATTAGGCATTGTTCTTAACTCATTTATAGCAGTAACTTTCATTTTGTATGCCGGTGGAAATCCTCTTAAAACTTTTGAAACAATTTCATCTTCACTTAAGGTTCCTCCACAACATTTAATACCCAAAACAATTTCATTAACTCTTTCCATAAAAGCAGAAATCCTTTCATCTTCTTCCATTTTTAGATTTTCATACCTGACCCAGAAGCTTTCACATTTTGCAATTTTGACTGTGGAATCTCCTTCATTCAATGTTTCCAAATGGTCCCAAATAGCTTTAGCAGTAGATCTATCTGATAATGCGCTCAAAAGTGCTTCTCTTGCTTTTCAATCATTTTCTTCATCTTTTCCTAAGGTAGGTGGATTAGGCTGATTTTGAGTAGGAGCAGTATAGCCATTCTTTGTAACATCCCAGATGTCCTTTCCAATGCAATTAAGATGTGTCTCCATCCTGATCTTCCATATGCCATAGTTGGTTCCATCAAGTTTAGGACTGTCCTTCCTGAAATAGTTAGTAGACATTGGATCCCCTCAAGCTGTTAAACTTCTGCAAAAAGAGGACTAAGCTCTGATACCAATTGTTAGGTCTCGGAGACAACTGAGAGGGGGGGGGGGGGGGGTGAATCAGTTGTCAAATAAATTCAAACCAAAAACTACTTAACCAACCTTAATGCTTAATACCGATAAACCAAACTTTATGTCGGTAGACAGTTTATCAATTAATTGCAGTACTGGTAAACATCGATGCATGAAACAGAAAGACAATAACATCCACAACACATAACACCAATATTTGTACGTGGAAACCTTGTAAGGGGAAAAACCACGATGGGAAACCTTACCACAATCAGATGATACTACTACAGATAGTATGTGTATACAAATGGGGTCTGCACATGCAGAAAGGCCAAGCGCCTAGAGCTCACTGTTCAAACACAAATAGGAGTCACACTGACTACAATTGGATGGTTAAATCCAATAATGATGTACTGGTCAAAATAGCATCTTCATATGCTAGATTCAGTACTGGTGTAGTTCTGATTGCCTTTACAAAAACCTTCATTCACCTTCAAATGATGTCTGCGTGTATAGCTCTGCTTATTCTCACATATACCGAATTACAATCCTTCTCACATTCACATATCGATCTTACAAGTAAGATATTACATATATACCATAACCTAAGACCAATTTTAGTAGGTCGGCTCTAAAAGATATTACAATAAAAACAATTTACAAGTAAATCAATAACCGATGCAATATTTGATTCAACATGTCGACTTAATGCATTTACAACATTGATAAATCATCTCCAAAGTATGTCGTGCTGATCTGGAATAGATAAGCTTGTCGGTGCTTATTTTGGACCTATTTGTTGGTAACAACAAATTGTAGCATCGTAAATTGTATGCACTTGCTAGGGTGGTACAATTTCACACCTAGTTTAGCACCCGCCTTGGTGCATCTTGCATTTTGCATTACATTTCCCCTTTAGCACTTAATTAATTAAATTAATTAGGTCTAAGTTCTATTTTATCATCTCCCATATCATAAAATTGGGCCCTTTCATTAAAGTGTGCCCCTTTCATTTTATTCCTCCAATACATCATTTAATCGAAAACCCTAATTAAGTCCTATTTTGAACTTGGGGGCTTGATTTCGGGGGTCAAAACATCTCGAAATCACCTGTAACTTCGGGATTCTCTCTAAAATCATCATATTCGACGGCCCTGAAAATTTGGTGAAAAGTTGTCGGGACCATGGTGCCCGGCGTGCACATGGTCCCGGACATTTTTCTCAAAATTTCAGGAGCGCAATCCAATCATAAAATAAAGCTTAACCCCAAGAAATTGGTGGGAGATTCAATCTCTAAGTAAGCCTAAAGTTGGAATTAAGACCTAGGGTTTCATATATAAGACCTCTCTTTCTTCATTTGAAAGGATCCGAATTTTTGGTTTCAAGGGCCTCCTACGCAGCGAAAGAGCAGATCTTTGAAGACTTCAACAACATTCAACATCCATCCATCAAGCATCTATCAATTTCATTCATCCATTTAGGGCTTTGAAGGCATTGAAGAACAATAAGGGATCACCGACTGAAGATTGGCTTGTACCCCTCCCTTGGGGTTGGGTATGATTTCATGTTGTTTTCATGTCTTTGCATAAGCTTCATCATATCATTTGTATTCATGCTTTAGATCACTTTGCATCTTGATTTGAAGCACTTACATTATCATGTACAAGCAATTAGGGTTTACTTTCTAGGTTGCTCTAGTTTGCTTACTTGCATTTTAGGATCTTGCACACACACAAGGTCTGCACACACTACTTTTACAATACAACTTGTCTATTCGTGGAGGTGGAAACCACCAAAGCAGGGGTTTGACTAAGGCAAAACCCTATATAGCCGCCCACCATACCTTTTCAGATATAAGTGCAGGTTTCGGGATTCGGACGACGCCGCAAGTTGCAGATCCGACGGAAGCGAACCAAGGCAGAAAAACACACCAAATTTCAGAGCAAAAGACTAGGACAGGGGCATGGGGTGCCCTGGTCCTGCTAGGACAGGGGCGCTGGGCACCCTGGTCCTTCTGTCAGACAGCATTTCCGACAGTTTTCCAGGTTGTAAAATAGCAGTTTCAGGAGTAGTTTCAGGAGTAGAATTAGGACAGTGGCGCTTGCGCCCCCGTCCCGAACATTTTCACTCAGATTTTAACTCCGGGTATGCATTTGCATTCTTGTCTTGTCCTTGTGTTTACAGCTTTCCATTGTTTAACCTTAATTCTGCAATCTTGTTATTAGTTCATACTTGCACTTTGGGATTAGGAATTGAACTTGTATCATTTTATCTTTCAATTACAACAAAGGAATATAAATCCTAATAGGTAGCCTGTGGCTCTCTCTTCCACAAAAAGAAGTAGCCAATTGTGTGATACCTCTAGGCTCTTTCGTATTCCACAATGTGTGTCAAAAGGTAGGATTAGGACATGTTAGCCTAGTCTCGCTTTTTCCCCTACACATTTTGGTGAACCCGACGTGAATCTTATTATTGCTTTCTCTTGCATTACATTTGTTAGATCTAAATCTAGATTTAGCGAGTTTCATTTTCATAAAAAAAAAAAAGAAGAAAAAAAAAAAGGGAAGGAAAAGAAAGAGTTTGTTTTGGTTTCTTTGCATTGTGTGTTTAAGTTTTATGCAATCTTTATTTCAAAATGTCAGATTTTTATTTGCAAGATGTTCATATTTGTGATGATTATGAGTTAGATGAAGCTATAGATGATTTTTTGAAACCTAAAGATACCAAACCTTCATTTTACCAAAAACTCATAAACCTATGCCATTTCGTTGTGATGAGAAAGATAAGTCGAATGATTGCTCTCAAGGGTACATTCCTATCAACTCTTCCACTAAATCTAGTAACATGGTTGTTTTCAATGATCCCCTCTATGAAGAGATATCTCCTTTTGAATCAAAAGATAAACCTTTTAATAGATATGATCATGCTTTGTTGGATGATTCCCTTGATAACTTTGTGGCTCCTAAAAAACGCTCCCTTCATGAGGATCCTTTTGTGCAAGAAGATGACATTATCCCTACATTTCCTAGTGATGGCATTTCCTTTTCCAACAAAATTCCTACTAGAGATGATGAATTAATGATAAATGCTTACCCTTCTCCTAAAGTTTGTCTTACCCATAAGCATCCCTTAGAGAAAGAAGATGAAATAATAAGCAAATTCCTTAATTCTCTCTCCCCTAAAGATCATATTGAACATATTTTGAGGAAAGAGGATGAGTTTAACACATCTATTGATGCTCTCCCTCCTAAGGATGAGGAATTAATAAACAATGTTATCTCCTCTCCCGAAATTGACAATACTTTAAACATTCCTTTTAACAACTTCACTATTTGGGATGAACCATTAGAAGAAGGTATAGATTATTCTCTACCCATAGCCAAAGGGGATGAAATCAAGATTGAAAACTCCCTTGATAGTTTCTCACCTGCCTTGAATCTCAATCATTCTCCCTCTAAACATAAAGCATCTCCCTCTCCTCAACTTGGTTCTACTCATAAGGAAACCCTAGTTCAAAGCAAGATGGTTAACATCTCTTTCAAAGATCTCCCTCTCAAAAGTGAGACTTTAGAGAGTAATGTTGATTCTTCTCCTAGAGAGTTTATTCCCCATGTAGATCCTTTGATGATAGAGGATGATATGACCTTTCCTAGTATTACTCTTCCTACTGGAACATCAATTCCTACCCCTTGTCTCTCTCCTAAAATTGATTTAATCCGTGATAAGATTTTAGTGCAAGAGAAGACTATCAATAATTCTTCCAACACTTTTGTTCATTCCTCTAAACCATCCTCAATTAATTTGATACATGTGAATGAAACACCTAACAAACCTCTCTTCACTGTCCAAGGTGCCTGTCCTTCTCAAAATTCTCAACCTTTAAATAAACCTATCTTAGTGGTCCAAGGTGGTTATGCTAATGATTCTTTTTGCACTCCTAAGAAACCTATTATTACTGTGCAAGGAGGTTATTCTACTAAGAGCCCTTATGAGTATGCTAAGCAACTGACTAGAGAGAGTTATAATGTGGTTGCTCATACCTATAATACAAGAAACAATAGGCAACCTAATCCTCCTCCAGTTATCCCAACTTCACTTCCTCCTTCCCAACCTATTCTTCCTCAAGCTCCTTGTATTTCACAAGTTCTTGGTAAGGAATATGATCTCATAAAACAACTTAAAGCTACCCCTGCTAAGATATCCCTTTGGGATTTGATCCAAACTTCTTCCGCTCATCATGGAATGTTACAAGATGCCTTGAAAGATTTGAATGTTCCTCCACCTAATACATCTAGTAATATAGTGTCTTTGGTTAACTCTGTGATGAATCCTAAAGCTCAAATTGTGTTTACTCAAGATGAATTGCCTACTAGTGAAATTCAACATCAATATGATCCCTTGATGATTGTGGTTATCATAAATGACACTGTTATAAGACGAACACTGGTAGATAATGGTTCTGGCCTTAATGTGTGTAGCATTAATCTATTGCATAAGATGAATGTGGATACATCCCTTATTAAGCCTGACTCTCGTCCCATTTGAGGCTTTGATAATGTGGCTAAGTCTTCATTAGGTATTATCACCTTACCCATCATAGTGGGACCTGTTACTTTGCCTACTCCTATCCATGTTATGTCGGGAAATCTAACATACAACTTGTTATTAGGGAGACCTTGGATTCACAGTATGCACGCTGTCCCCTCTACATTGCATAGACAAGTTAAATTTATTTATAATAATAAGACATATACCTTGATAGGTGATACTAATTTTCAAGCTTGTTTGCAAACATCTACTTCCAAAGGGAGTTCTTCTAAGCCTTCCTCTTCTAGTGATGACTCGTTAAACAAGATACCTATGGATGAATCATCACCCTCTAATAATCAAAATTCTTTGGATGAGTCGGAAGCTCCTGAAGAAGATTCTCCTCACACCTCTAATTCTCCTTCTCCTCACACCTCTAATTCTCCTTCTCCTCACACCTCTAATTCTAAAGAATTTGATTCTTTGCCTTACGAAAAACCACCTTCTCTTTCTGAAATGGCTAATCTTTATGGCCGTGGTTTTCACATTTTGGCTAAGAGTGGCTATAGTGGAAATGGTTGTGGCACAAATGAACAAGGAATTAAAGTTCCTTTAGAACATAACATGCATGAATATTTATTTGGACTTGGATATAATCTTTCTAAGCCCACCAAAGCATCTAAAAGACCATCTCTCAATGTAAATGCTATATTTAGTAGTGATGATGATCTCACTTCAACTAAATCATCTTCTACTTCTATCAACTCTCATTCCCCTCATAAGGAAATCTTGGTGATGAACAAATCTCTTTATGACTCCCTCAAATTTCTAAATCCACTTATGAATCTTTATCTCCTATTCATAATAAAGTCCTTTCCTCCAGGGATAAGGCTCTAATAAATTACACTCATCCCTCTTCTAAGATTTCTTGTGACTTTTCTTCTTCTTTTATCATTTTATACATGTTTTTGATCTCACTTATAGTTGAGCATTTAGCGTGTCATATTCAAATACCTCATTCAATCTATCATGTCTTTGAATACCATTAATGGCTATTATGTTGCTCATCATTATGTGACATTGGTAGCTCATTTACTGGGAGCTCATTGTCATTCATGACGGTACAATTTCAAGTGCAATCATATTTTTGAAGCAACATAATAGCCTAATTTTCTATGTTATCTCTTGTTCCTATGGGGACAAGAGTGATTTCATACATCTCTTCTTTTTATGGTTAAAATTTCCCTTTGGGGTAATAGTGTGGAAATATTGATCATCTTTTCTTTAGAATCCTCTTTTTCTAGATATGGGAGAAGATGTGTATTCTCTTTCTTATCCTACCCACTTCTTGTGAGGAGCATTTTACATACACTAATGTCTTGCTTGCATGAACTCATGTGATTATGTAGTACATTTTGCTTATGTCTAAATCTCTCCCTAGAAGATTGTGTAAGTCCCTCTCCTTGTCCTTATCCTTGGGAGGCAATGATCTTTCCTTGTTTTTTACCTAAGGATCCACTTTTTCCTATTTCGTGGATGGTGTGAACTTTATTATTTGATGTTATTTCTTGTATGCATTTGTTGTTGTTTGTTCAAGGATTCTCTCTTACAAGAGGTGTAAGTCCTTGACTACAACCTCTTTTGGACTTGGTAAAATACATCCATAATGAATTCACTCTCCCAATTGGGTTAAAAAGAGCGTTATCCTTCATTAAGAATCACTTTCACCTCGCAAAAGAAGGAAGTATTGCATTCTTATTCTAGAAGATGTTATATTTGTCTAAGATAATTCCTCTCAGGGATAGGTGTCTTTTGTACAAAGATCTCTTCTCCTCTAAGGATCTCCTTTACACATACTACAAGATATCCCTTTTCAACTATCTTATCCTTGCTTAAAGAGTGCAAAACTCTCTTGCTTGGATCTATGACATTGTTGCATTTTTGGGGTATCTTCTTTTGTGATGAAGGTAGGTATCCTTGTTCTACTTTTCTTATGACATAAACATTACACTTTTTGAGCAATGGGTCATTCTCGGAACCAGAGCACAGACTCTTAGAGCGAGATGTCTCCATTTTTCTTTTATGTAAGGTGATTATTCTCGGAACCAGAGCACAGACTCTTAGAGCGAGATGTCACACTTTTGTACTATACATATACAGGTTGTAGCATACTCGGGCATAGACTCCTATGAGGTGCTTCTAACCTCCCTTACACACACATGCACGAGGTTGAGTGGAACTAGCGGCATAAGGCTAGACTTTCTCACTCTCCTCCCTTACATGGATCACCTAGATAGACTCTAGGGGCTAGTTTTCCATGTCCTTTTTCCCATGGATCACCTAGACAAGATCTAGGGGCGAGAAGTCCATGTTTTCTCCCTCACTACTCTTTTCATGGATCACCAATGTGTGTATTCATGCTTTTTTCCTTTCTTTTCTTCTCTTTGCATTTTGTTTCCATTTACATCCTTCATCTTGTGTTAGAGAACTCTCAAATCCTCACACTCTTTGTTGTGTTGGAATTGAGATTTAGTCCTCTTTCTTACCAAATGATTCTCCATTAGTTTTTGATCTCATATCAAATCTTCTTGTGAGCATTTGTCATCAATATTCTTTAACAATTTGAAGTGGTAAACATGATACCCTGTTTCAACTCACTAAAATTAGCAAGCCAAAACAGGGGGGGGCATATAGCTACCCTTGAATTTTCATCACCTTCCTTAGTAAGCATTAGGTGATTTTGTGATCTAACGTGTGTTTTGTAGGGTGCGGTTCCTAACTATGTACTGCAGATACCGCTGGGGGCTTCGTTCGACAGACTTATGGATATATCCTTTTTCAAATAATGTTTACTTTTCTGTACTTTAGCTTGCATATGCACGTAGTGTTCATATGACCGCTAAAGTGGGGGCTAAATGTAGCGTCGTAAATTGTACACACTTGCTAGGGTGGTACAATTTCACACCTAGTTTAGCACCCGCCTTGGTGCATCTTGCATTTTGCATTACATTTCCCCTTTAGCACTTAATTAATTAAATTAATTAGGTCTAAGGTTCTATTTTATCATATCCCATATCATAAAGTTGGGCCCTTTCATTAAAGTGTGCCCCTTTCATTTTATTCCTCCAATACATCATTTAATAAAAAACCCTAATTAAGTCCTATTTTGAACTTGGGGGCTTGATTTCGGGGGTCAAAACATCTCGAAATAACCTGTAACTTCGGGATTCTCTCTAAAATCATCATATCTGATGGCCCTGAAAATTTGGTGAAAAGTTGTCGGGACCATGGCGCCCGGCGTGCACACGGTCCCAGACATTTTTCCCGAAATTTCAGGAGCGCAACCCAATCATAAAATAAAGCTTAACCCCAAGAAATTGGCGGGAGATTCAATCTCTAAGTCAGCCTAAAGTTGAAATTAAGACCTAGGGTTTCATATATAAGACCTCTCTTTCTTCATTTGAAAGGATCTGAATTTTTGGTTTCAAGGGCCTCCTACGCAGCGAAAGAGCAGATCTTTGAAGACTTCAACAACATTCAACATCCATACATCAAGCATCTATCAATTTCATTCATCCATTTAGGGCTTTGAAGGCATTGAAGAACAATAAGGGATCACCGACTGAAGATTGGCTTGTACCCCTCCCTTGGGGTTGGGTATGATTTCATGTTGTTTTCATGTCTTTGCATAAGCTTCATCATATCATTTGTATTCATGCTTTAGATCACTTTGCATCTTGATTTGAAGCACTTACATTATCATGTACAAGCAATTAGGGTTTACTTTCTAGGTTGCTCTAGTTTGCTTACTTGCATTTTAGGATCTTGCACACACACAAGGTCTGCACACACTACTTTCACAATACAACTTGGCTATTCGTGGAGGTGGAAACCACCAAAGCGGGGGTTTGACTAAGGCAAAACCCTATATAGCCGCCCACCATACCTTTTCAGATATAAGTGCAAGTTTCAGGATTCAGACGATGCCGCAAGTTTCAGATCTGACGGAAGCAGACCGAGACAGAACAACACACCAAATTTCAGAGCAAAAGACCAGGACAGGGGCGTGGGGTGCCCTGGTCCTGCCAGGACAGGGGCGCTGGGTGCCCTGGTCCTTCTATCAGACAGCATTTCCGACAGTTTTCCAGGTTGCAAAATAGCAGTTTCAGGAGCAGAATCAGGACAGTGGCGCTTGCGCCCTCGTCCCAAACATTGTCACTCAGATTTTAACTCCGGGTATGCATTTGCATTCTTGTCTTGTCATTGTGTTTACAGCTTTCCATTGTTTAACCTTAATTCTGCAATCTTGTTATTAGTTCATACTTGCACTTTGGGATTAGGAATTGAACTTGTATCATTTTATCTTTCAATTACAACAAAGGAATAGAAATCCTAATAGGTAGCCCGTGGCTCTCTCTTCCACAAAAAGAAGTAGCCAATTGTGTGATACCTCTAGGCTCTTTCGTATTCCACAATGTGTGTCAAAAGGTAGGATTAGGACATGTTAGCCTAGTCTCGCTTTTTCCCCTACACACAAATATGCAAACAAAAATATACCAATGAACAAATCTCCAAGATAAAGTGTCCAAACAATTTCTTCAACATACCCAAGTGTTTTCCATGTCATTCCAAGTGCCGGTGAACAATATACCCTGCCGGTGAACCAGATACCGGTGACTGTGCATAAAGTCACTTGCTTGCCGGTGAACATTGCCAATTCTCCAAAGTGCCAGAGTTGATAAGTGTTAATAGGTGTTGACATCAATGACAAAACCATATCAACATATCCAAAATACCGATAGTATTAACACACTAACACCACACTTAAGCCTAGCTTAGTCCAAAAGTGAGGAGAAAAGTGGGTCCTAACATCAAAGCCTTATAAAGTACCCAAGTACATGCAACTCATTAGAAGAGGAGAAAAACCTATGGGAGAAAACTCCTCCCCAAATGAGGGTAAAATATGTGCTCTCTACAAGATGAGAAGTAAAACACCCCATATGAGGGAAAAAATCCTTGCCATGGAAGAGGAGTGAGATCATGTAGCTCCCCCTCAATGAAGATCCACTTGTAGTGATGGTAGATGTTAGATATGATCCAAGCCCAACAAAAAACATTCCTCCGTTAGGAAGAAATACTACCATAAAATTATGCACGTTACTTACTATTCCTAAAATGAATGCGGGGGAAGAAAACTCGATATGGATGAAACCTCTGCCCATTTCTCAAGTGTCCCCATGTCAATGATGAAATGTATTGTTGATGTGGTTGTTAGTCAAATACAAACACAAGTAGATTTCTACAACAAAACTCAATCTTTTCTCTTGAAGATCTATTAAATTCTAATGAATTTGCAACTCAAGGCTTCGATTGTCAAGCCTTGATGTCCTAAGTTCACTTAGGGTTTGTTATATTTGTTGTTATCACAAAGGGAATAATAATGTTCTTTCTATTTTACAAATTTCTACAATGGACAAGTTATAGTATTCTTCCAACACCTTTTAGAGTTTAGAGACAAAGTTTACGATTTACAATTCCCAAGTTTAATCAATTCTTCAGATAATTTTCATTTCTTTCATGAAGTCATTAGAAATATGTAAAACATTCCAATTCACTTCACTTTATTTAAAAAGGCAACTTGTCAAATTCAATATAATTTTCAAATAAAAACAAAAGATTAAGGATAAAGAAGTAAAATGTACGATTCAAAGCTTCTAGATACTTTACACATATATTTTATAAGAATCAACAAATTCAAAGTATAAAATGTATGTACTTCATCAGAAACCATGCACAACTACATACAAATAGTGTGATCTTCAAAGGAAACTGGTCAATTTACAAAAATTGCTTCAAACATGTCAAACAACAACACAATGTTGATATCTCCACAAACATTAACCAATTGATATCATGTAAAATATATGATGAGGAGTGATCCTTGTGATTGGATTTCAAATTTATCAATCTTCACATAACATGTCTTTACCTAAAATGAAACAAAGACCATGAACATGCAACAAATTAGCTAATGTTCCAATTCGAGCATGTCAAGTATCAACAATTTTTGTGTTACAAGTGTGGTTAATGTTGCACCAAAAGATCAACCTGTTAATGTCAATACAACTACTAGGGTTATAGAATCCACAGGAGACAGTTAAGCCATGTCACAAACCCAAGCGTTGTGTTGCACAACACAAGGAGACCAAGGGCGCACACCTTGCAACAATCCCCCCCCCCTAGCGCAAGTGAGGGGTTTGAACCTATGACCAAGCTCTAATACCACTTGTTACAACCAAAAGATCAACTTGTTAATGCACGATACAACCACTAGACTTATAGAATCCATAGGAGGCGGTTAAGTCATGCCACAAACCCAATTGTTGCACTACACAGCACAAGGAGACCAAGGGCACACACCTTGCAACATTTTGAATGTCTTAAAATGGCTAATATATGCCTTTATAGTCTTTAGACATCAAACTATTTGATCAAAATCAATAGTAAATATTTCATCAAGGCTAAAGGATGGTATTTTGCAATAGATGTCATGTGGATGATATCACAGATATAATAACTGGCAATAGACTTCAATGTCACCATCTAAATTAACTTATCTTGCTCTCTAGTGAGATTGGCAGTAAAGTCATCTAAAGAGGGTATTTTCCAAGTGGATCCCATAGTACTCATGGTGGAGTAGAAAGTTGAAACAAACACTGAATAATTTGGACCAAACTTATGTAGAATTTCAAGAGAACTAGCTGATCAACCTTTTTGTCTATTCCACATTCCTTAAGCTATAGTCTTAGCAATTTGAATTTGGTGAAGAAATCTTCTAAAGTGTCAAATGAAGTGGGGCTCAAATTAATGAGCTAATTCTCTAACTCATGGCCTCTCATTTCATCATGCTTCCCAAAGAATTTTTCTAGGACATCCCAAACTTCCTTAGGAGTAATTTTGCACTTTAGTAAATATTAAAATATTTCTAAAATATAAAGTGCACATGTGACATCATACGTGAGAACACATTATCTCACCATAAAACATGTCTAATAATATGTGAAGCCATAAGTATCTTCCAAGATGACCTTCTCATCAACTCATTGGCCTACGAGGGTCAATTACTAGGCCAAACTCCACAAATGTCTACACACTAATGAGAAGGGGACATTACATGGATCTCTAACATGAAGAAGAATAAATTTTAAGGGGAAACCCTAAGTCATGTAAGAATGTGTTAGGTTCACCAATAAATGTAAGGAAGTAAAATCCCCTTTTATATATATCTAGGCTAATTAGATTAGTGCAATCAATAGGCAAAGAATTAACCTAGATTAATTAGAGTTGGGACAAGTCATTTTAATAAATGTGAGAATTAAAGGCAAGGGTTAGGTATTCTTATCTCTAAAATGATGATCAAAGAATGGGGTTGAAGTTGTACAAAATCAATTTATCATTGTTGAAAATTATTAATGGACATCATCTAACAACTATCCCAGGTTGTGTGTTATATGAGAAACACTTTACAATATGTTTGTTAGCACTAAGAGTTCAATTCCAAGTGTTAGAGATTTGACATGTGCTACAAAAGATCAATCCAATAGAGCAAGTGGCTAAAGACTTCTTCACCTTTGTCTTTGAAATAGTTGAACGTGTCAAGGTGGTGTTTAAGGACACCATTTAGGCATTTGCCAAATCAATAGGTGAATGGCGTTTTATAGGTGAAGCTTCTTTGGTGCCCACAAAATTAATGGTAATGAGCTTTATTGAAGGCAATATATATAGGCATGTAGATGGCCTATATAATGATGATGATGTGGATCTAATAATTTAATGCCTTTTAAAATGAAGTGTGTTCTAATTGTTATCCCATATAATTGCATGTGTAATATAGTGCACATTGAATGCCCTTAAAAACAACCACACAAGCGCATGTTGAGCTAGTTCATTATAACTAGTAGAAAGGGTACAAAACCTAAATTTTGAATTTGATAATTTGAATTTATGGTGTATTCTTGTGTCTTGGAATTGAATTGGGTAGATCTTTAGTCATCTAGAAATGAGCTTTAGGCCTAAAAGAATAATTATGAGGTTGTGAATGAATGCTTTAAAGGAAGTCCGAATAAAGGCACAAGTAAATTATGAGTGTATAGGAATAAGTGTAAGAAAGAATAGATAAACATAGATAGAGATCAAGCCATGAGCCAAGTCCATTGGAAGAACATGTTAGTTGTCAATATTTTAGTGTATTAAGACATTCTACTAAGATAATCACAAAACCATATAAAAAATTAAACAAATATCAATTTCACTATTACATTATTTATAAAAAAAATAAAAAAATTACTATTAACCCATCATATCACCTCCTTTATTGAGTGGATATTTAACAAGAGAAATATCAACTAATCTTTTATTGAGTGGACATTTAATGAAAGAATTATCTGTAATCTTCATTGAATGTATATTATATAAAGAATTATCAACTAATATTTTATTGAGTGGGTATTTAATGAAAGAATTATCAACTAATCTTGATTGATATTCCTTGTTCTGTCTGCTCAACACATTTACTGTTCCTTTGCTTGTAACTTTTATGATGCTATGAAATCAGACCATGATCAAACAATGTAACTTCTGTAACCTACTGTTAAACTATTTCTTGTCAAAACTTAACCCAATTTGATTAAAAACTAATCATGATTATAAGATTGAATAATGTGATTTGTATCTTCCATCTAGATAGGCTCTCACACTGATGATTATTTTAATGATCCATCATAATTATTTCTCACTCATTGTGATTCCATGTCTGCTTACAATATTTTATTCATTATTGAGATGTTTAAACACACCTTCCAAGAGAATATAAGAATAATCAGTAGCTTCAAAGTTGGATTGCCCACCAAATTATTAACAAACATATTATCATAATATAATTTCCCTGTTTAAGAATCAAATCATACATTCACATGTTATTGTGTTTTTCTTCAGTCTGTGGGCCTGTTTTCCTACTTCCCTGCTCGGTATCTATTCACACAGTTATATAGGTGTTTATCATGTATTCACAGAGATATAATTGATGGGTTTTGTAGGTGTTTATCATATCATGTATTCACAGAGTTATAATTGATGGGTTTTCTATTTTCATGATAGGAATCAATAATCATTTCAATAATGCACATTGTATCATTATGCATGCAAATTCCCTGATTTTTAAGCAGTTGTTATCATTATATTCAAGTTATATATTTGTTGAATACATCAGTTTTCTATAGTACATTAAATTATGTATAATTGTTTTCGGATTTGATTGTGTATTAATTGTTAGATCAATGTTTTGGATCACCCTCTATGATCCATCATCAGAATGTATGAGTGCAATCAGAATGATCCGAAACATTGACGCAAAAATTAATAAACAATCAAATCCAGAAATAATAATACATAATATATATCTGATGAATAGGCCTTCTCTATTAATTAAAAATATTAAAGTACATATTCACAAAAAAAGACCGGAGATCATCCGGCTAGAGTCACTCGGCCTTCTTTAATAATTTAGATTTAGTGATACTCATTAAGTTTTATATATGTACATAATCATGACCTTTTGTAAATGATTGTGGGAGATTAATTTTGATGTGTGTTTTAAATTACAACTGTTTTGATTATATATTAAAAAAATCAATAGAAAACCTAAAAAATGATTAATTTCATTTATTGTGAAATTTTTTAGAAAGTATAATTACCTTAGCTTTCTACTTCACATGGAATTTAAAATGTCTAATTGACTTCTAAAAAGTTAGGATCAAAATTTTGAGCAAAGTTTTTGAATTAATATTGTAGGTGTGTTTGGGGGGTTTAGTGACTTTGTGGGACCCTTATGTTGTTGATAAGAAAGTGTTAACTAGTAATAAGTGTTATTTAACTATCATAGTCATGATTAAATATGATAACTCTCAATAGATTCTTTTGAATATTTATGCATTGAATGGTAATCTTTGTAGAAAGACCATGCGGAGGGAGTTGATTGATTTTAGAGATTCTTGTAAGGATATTCTCTTAGAGACTTTAAAAACCCCTTTTTTCCCTATTGATAAGAAAGGTGGTATCTAGAACTTCATGGTATGAAAGGTTTGGAAAGCTTCATTTATAAGTATTGTCTTAAGAGGAGCCAAGTATACGTGGTCAAATGATGGATATGGCTAACAGTATTTAGGTGAGAGTTGTAAGATTACTAGTTTTAATGGATTTGTATTTATCATTTAATTGTTGTTTTTCTTCCCTTTTGAAGATTGGCTCTAACCACAACACTCTTTTAATAGATTTGGTAAAGATAAGAAGGTAAACCATCCTTTTAGATTTGAAAATATATGGCTGCATCATTGTGACTTAGAAGCAAAAGTTAAATAAAGGTGGAAGATTGATATTAAAGAATAAACTATGTATAAAATTCTTAAAAATTTAAGAATGCCAGGTTTAATATAAAAAATGGAATTGAAAATCTTTTGGAAATATTTTTATTGAAAAGAAGAAAATCAAAGAAGATCCTAAGCATCTAGAAAAAAATATCCATGGTTGTGGGACAAATCAAGAGTCTTTCATTAAAAAGAAAATATTATTCGTAGTAACTACCACTCTCTTGTTGCCGAGGAAATCTTTTGGAGACAAGAATTTAGAGCTTTTTCATTGACTACTAAAGATGGAAATATTAAGTATTTCTATATGACTACTCATAGGCATAAAGGCACTAACAAAATCAAGAATATTAATAACATAGATGCTTCTTCCTTTGATGATGAGATTATCAAAGAGGGTTCCATTAACTACTTGAAAAATATATTAACTACTAAAAAGGAGATTAGCCTAACTTACGAAAAATAAATTCTTAATGGCATCCCCACCATCCTTTAGTAAAGGAATGATGAGGACATAATGTTGGCTTGATGATGATTGTAATAGATGAATTATGTGTTGTCATTGTTGGCACATGTATACACACACATATGTTCACATTGTCTTAGTCATCTTAGTCAAGACAAACCAGTATTACTCCTAAGTCTTTGTATTACATAACCGGTATTATATGCATAAAGAAGTCCAATCGGTTTTGAGGGTGTCTAACCGGTATATGTAGACAACTTGATGCAGAGGTCTTCAACAATATTGTGGCAAACCAACCTACACACCTTGGTCTTCTTTACCTTGAGTCTTCCTCATGGCTATGTTTCACACCTCAACTATGAAATCAAACTCTTACCCCTAACCAGGGATGGTACAACACTTTTCCCCACTTCCTAAGACCTATCAAGATCTTCCATAATGCTATTTTGAAGCACAACACAAATATTGGCTTTTGAGGCCTAGACAAGCCTACTAGTATAGGTCTACTAGCACAGGTTTCACAGGTTTACCGGTACCGGTCTACCGGTTAGTAGCCCTATTTCACTATCTTTTGGACTTTTCTCTAGATAACACCAAACAACACCCTAAACAAATTCAGGTTTCAGACACCCTTTTGGGGTTACTATCAGATTCCAAAAGATTGGAATTCCACCCTATTCCTGCACTCTTCAACACCTACTTGGGTCACATGCCTAATTGATCAGGTTAGACCGATTTCACAAAGGGGGTATATGAGAATGGGATCACAGGAAGGTTCCAACTCTTCAGGAAGTTTCTTCTATGTTCAAATACTCCAATTCCATCAATTCAACTCATCATCTCATCATTGTTCATTGTATGCTCAATGAAACTCATCTAATCTAATCTAAACCCTCAACTGATTTAGACTAGGGCTTCGTGGTAATGTACCAACCAACTACTCTGACCTCGCCCCTCTGGAATCTCAAAATACATGTCCCTAACTTTCATTTTACCCATGGCCATCGGATCCCAATGAGTAGATTGCAAGTTAGGGTCTTATTTGCATGGTAACCCTTGAAAATGGAGGGTTTCAAACCTGTAGAAGATAAACGCTTATAACTTCCACTAAACTTTACTTCAAGAGGTCAGACCAAATGCATTGGAAGGGTGTTTCAGGGTTCTTTCTAACCAGATCAAAAATTCATTAGCAGATCTCATGCTCTATATGAATAGTATGGATCATACCACGGTTATGGCGAAATCAAACTTGTTCTATTCACTTTCTCCACCAAATTTTACAAAACTTTCGACTCCCTCCTCTTCCTAAGGTTGTCCAAACATATATAAACCTTTTCCAACGTCCATAACCAACTTTTGAATAGTTAGGACCATTGAAGAAGTATTTGGCGTCCTACCGGCAACTTTGAAAAGTTGCTTGACAACAGATGCAACATTTTGCAACTTAGGACAACGTCGGTTATTAACCACCTAGACCTTATGGAAACACAACAAAGGTCATTATTTAGACTCCAAACACCTAAGACAACATCCTAGACATACTAACATTGAAAATCCAAATTCCAAGCCTTCATGGCCTAATAGACCTCTAGGTTTATATGCTCACCTAAGAGATTATTGACCATACAAATAGGCATTCAATTACATCAAGGGTGATCATTGATCCAACCCATTATTAGATCATAAATGAACCTGTAGACACTGTTGTCTTCAAAATCTGATTCCCTTTAAATATCCTTAGAATAATATGATTCAAGCTTGGTGCAGAAGAGACATCGGAGATAAAGAAATTCTCAAGACAACATATGACAAGGTTTGGATAGACTTTCTACACTTCGGGCTTCCTCGGAGCCCAGGTGGGTATACCTTTGTGAATTAAATTCACACTTTCAAACAAAAACCCACAGCAAACCAGTCCAGAAAACTGGTGGATTTATTCACCTTGAAATCAACTGAAAACAAAGGATGGAAATTATACTTAAATTCAGCATTTCGATCAACAAAGCATGCAAAAAACAACTTCAATTAATACTAGTGCCTTATCCAAGGTCACAGAGTCATCTAAACTCAAATAAAACTCCTCAAACAATACATCTTTATGCTTCCCGTCGGCTTGGTTTCTATTAATTCTTATATATTCAAGCATTCCAAACTAAGCTATGGTCCTCAAAATTCAAGATTCCTCCAAAATAATTTACTGGTATGAGTGATCCCGCGTATTTTATTTCCCTCCTAAAGAGAAAAGCTAACAAACACTTATACTAAAATTGCTTTGCAATTCCATTCCAACAGAACAACCCTAGATTATTCAGAATGAAAACAGTAAATAAATTTGTGAACGAACTTGAAGACAACACAAAGCTTTACTCAAAACCGGTGGCCTATATATTGATATTCAGTTCAAGAAATATTACAATAAATTCTGATTCTCCATTAGACTTAGAAAAGCTCAGATAAATTTCTGCAACGTTTTCTTACAAAATTTTGTGATCCCTTTTCCTCTAGTCTTGGTATCCATTTATAACAACATGGATGCACAAAGCTTCGGACCTTTCAAGGACAGTTTGTTACAATCATTTCTTTCAAAATAAAGAGGTTACAAGCTCGTTTCAGCCTCTGCAGTTACTTCAACCTGTTGTTCTGTTGCAACCTCTTCTGTCTTTTCAGGGGCACTCTCCAACTGTTTCGGATCCTGGGTAGCATATTTAGTTGCCCACTCACTATATATCTCTTCTATCGGCCATGAAAAATTAATCACATCATCTTTAATTTTAGTCAACCTTTTCCAAGAATTTCTCAGTTTGTTGACTTCTGAATTAAGGAAACCATAATGTGACTTAATTTTTTCTATCTCTTGTATTGTCACAACAAAGAAAGAAGTATCATCAAGATCAATGATTCCTTTAACTCTTGCTGACAATTTAGCCTCTATCTCCTTAAGCCATATCTGCTTGTCTTTTAACTGATCCTGATTAGCAAAAATTCCTGGGAGCAACTCAAAAACTTGATTAGTGTATTCCTTCTTACATAAATTAACCTTCCTATCCACATTGTCCACTTCTGCCGCCAATTGCATTAAGACTTTTACAACATCAGAAGTGGATTTGATGATGGGATTGGCTCTTCCTTCATCACAGGATACACACATGAACTCTAGATCTTGCTCCCTAGGCCTCCATTTGTCAAAAATGGGTGTCAAAATGGCCTTATCTCTCCTCAGCTCATTCCATATCTCCATAATTTTTCCCTCATTGTTGTAAAGCAATGAGGCATTTATTGTATCTGCAAAACTGGAGATTGTGGCACTTACTTTCTCCTCATATTTCCCTGCATATAAGGCCTGAGCCTGTTTCAGGTTTTCTGGTTCCTAGGGAGTAATCTCAATCATTTGAGAGCTGGAGGGTGCTGGAGATGGTGGAGGTTCAATGATGGGACTAGTAGGTGGAGGTCTTGCAGGAGAAGAGGAAATCACCAGTGTTGAAGACTCACCTTGTTGGTATTGTCCCATCAACTGGCACTGCAATTTAGCAATGATGCTATCTTTACCTCTTACCTCCTCCTTGGCACTGTTATAGGCCTTTAAAACTATTTTAAACTTAATTTGGAGGGCCTCTTTTTCTTTGGCTTCCTTCTCTGCCACTGCAACACTAAATTTTGTAGTTTCTAGCACAGTGCTAGCAGCTTCTACTACCCCTATACTTTGCACTCTCTTTACCATCATTCCACCAAGGTAACTTGACCCTGGGGTATCTTTGCCTTTCTTGCTCTCATTTCTTTTGAGAGACCACATGACTAGTGCAACATTATCTTTATTGAAATTTACCCCTTCCATGGGTTTAGTCTCTCTTCTTACTGTATCCAACACTAGAGAATCTGCAATGTCCCACTCTAGTAAGATAAGCACTCCATCTTGTGCTACCATATCTCTTCCCTGCTCAGGGGTGATGGTTTTGAATTATTCCATCATCTCTTGTTTTATTTCTTCTTCCACTGAGGCTGGATCTTTATTGGGCTGCTCAGCCTTTCTTGTCTCACATCTAGCATTATATCTATCTATATGCTATTTCCAAATGAATTGCACAAATGCTTCCGATCTGACAAAATTGTCATCAGCTAGAAAGGCACTACTTGCCTTTTTTATCTCAGGATCCCACTCCTGGCCTTTAAGTTCAGTAGAGGTGATGTCCATTTCAGCATCAATGGGTTCTTTTGGCATCCCTTCCTCCACTTCATCATAGGTGTATGCAATTTCCCCTAAACTACCCAACTGCAAGAGGTATTTAGCTGCTACTTGTTCATCTCCTATATGGATAGGGGATTGGGATGGGGAATACAAAGGTGTATCTGATTGCACTTCCTTCCCCACCCTTTGCTTCTTTGGGCTGTCTTGGATGTCAATGACATCTTGTATCTCCCTCTTTCCTTTGGATGTAGAGGGCTCCCTTGTTGTAGGCACTAGCATACTGTAACCTGATTTCTTGTGCAGTGTGTAATCACCAGGAGGAATTGCTTTGCTGGAAGCTGACCTGCTTAGGATCATTCTGGCTTTTTCAGGGTTACTCTTAATCACAGCTTCCCTCTTCTCCTTCAGTGTTTGCATCACATCCTCAAAGCAAACAATCAAAAACTTTATTTTCTCTTCCAGTGGGAAGAAGCTAGACAATGGGTCATAGCTAGCATCAAACTGATGCAAAAAATCCAAGGCTTTCTTATAAGCCACCCACTTTTCTTTCCTTAGCTCCTGCTCATCTAGATCAAACTCATTTCTGATGAGGTCTTTAGGAAACTGGAATTGATGAGGCCTACCTCTGCATGCTACCTTCTTCCTAAACACATCGTTGAAGAAGTCCTCTGGATCGGCACACCTGGACACTGCAGTGGACAAATGATAAGGTTTGAAGAAATCCTCAAAGCAGTTCCAGCCTTCCTTCGTTATTACAAATTGGTGGGCTATGGTAGCTGCAAGGAAAATAGTCCCTTTACCTCTGTCTGTCAACTCTACTTCTTGTAGGACACCAATTTGCCTAAGGATCTCCGCTATCCCCACTTTGAGAGGGACCTGGTAAGGTAACAAAAATGGAGTACCCCTGAAACGAAAAACTCTGAAAACTGTGGAGACTAGATATAAATAAATGTCGCCCCAGTTATGAACAATTTTTATATTTTCTGTGAATTTTTTTGGCCTTATGAAATCCAGAAGAACCTTGGGGACTCTTGGATTATCAGAGCAGAGAAGAGTTCTTATTTTGGATGCGAAATATTTATCAAACTTCAAAAAACTAGCATCCTCTCTGTCCCATGACAACACAGTACTCCATAATTGTACCAACATTTTTTCTCTTTCCTTCTCCTTAACCAGGTCTAGTCCACTGGCAAAATAATCACCACCTTTGAAGAGAAAAAGGTGCATTAGGAGTGAATACCATCCAAAAGGTCTGTTCACCTTTCCATTCTTTATTCCTATCAACCCTCCATGGATAGCATCGGCAATGAAAGAGGCATAATCAAATGTGATAGCAAGAGAAGGATTCAAAATCTGGGCAATCATTAGCAAGTAATGATTCGGCATATTTGCTTCAGCATCTTCTCCTTGAACTTGACAAAGTGCCCAATACATTCCTTTAGCCCTCAGGGTAAACATACTTAATGAGAAGGGCTCCTGTGTGTTGGGTCCTACAACTGTTAACCCTCCTATTTTCACAAAAAGTTCCTTGAGAGGCCAATTCCTGAGATGACTCCTCTGTGCACCATAGATTTGGGCTAATGATGTGAAATTTATAGGTTCTAGGAAGTTTGTGAACTCATTAAGCCCAAATGCTTTCCTAAACTCTTCAGCATTAATTTCAACAAGGGTTTTCCCATTTACATCCTGGATGCATCTTGTGGCTGGATCATAGTTTAACGCCATTTGGGTTAGCAGGTCTGTATCCATGAATACCCCTGGGACTACTAATTTCCCAACATCTAACTCCCAGATACTGTTTTGAGGGGCAGGAGAATTTCTCATTCCAAATCCAACGTTAAACAACCCCAACCCGGACAGTCCAGCCTGTGGGTCTCTCAACCAATTGCCCTTGTCATATAATCCTTCTCCTATTTTTAGACGGGAAGCCCTAGGAAATAACTCTTTAGCCTTTGATGCCTGATTGGTTGACAACGTCAACTGTTCTAAAAAATCATCACATACACTTCTTTCTAAATAGTTAACCTTGTCGGAGAATTCCCTTTTAGGAGCCATTTTGTAAATGCAAGAGATAAATGCCACTCTTAAACAACTCTGCGAAGAATTAATTATCTATTTCAGAACACTACACAAGAATTGCTACAAAAATATGAGAGAACCTGTTCTTTGCTTGAAGGAAATTGTTCTGCAACTGAACCAACTTGCTCTGTATCTGATGAAAATAACTCTGCGTCTGCTCTTCCGCAAAATCCTTTACAAGATATCTTTACCCGGTTGTTAGGAAATCAAATATTTGTACTCAGGGCCTTAACTGTAACATTGATTCCGCATGCTTCGGCCGTCCCTTCAAAATTGAATTCATACAAGAATTCATATTTTTCGCTCCAACGGGTCACAATATTCCTGCAAGTGCTTCATTTTGTTCTTTCGCAACTTCGCGAGGCATAACTATTGGGCAACTTAGTCCTGTGAAATAACGTCAACCGTTCGATCAAAAGAAACTTGATCGAGCGTTAGATTAACTAACGGCTTTGGCTTTTCTCTGGGTCCCGCTTTTCTATTGGCTACATAATACCACATGGTAGCTAATCATTGGCCTTGAAATCCCCTTCGCATTCCACTTGATACTGGCCGCGTGTCTTTCTTTTATACCGAGGGTTCCACTTTGGCGGGCCCACACTTTCTTCTTAGACCACGTGTCATCATGACACGTGGACGGTTCTCGTTCACTCTTGCTATTTCGCGGGCATAAAGAGTGAGCACCTTACCCTTGCGAAATAGCGCGGGCCGTCGGATCATCTCTGAAGTTGATCGGCATTTAATCCTCTGAAAAAGCTCTTAGGAGGGGTGGGCCCGCTGACTCATCGTGAACACCTAGCACCCTGTCACTTTCGGTGCTGATTTGTCGCTCTATCATTTGCCAAAAGAAAACCATGGGGCCCCACTTTCATCTCAACAGCTCTATCCTCCAGGTCATTATCATGACACGTGGATGGTTCTCGTTCACTCTCGCTATTTCACGGGCATAAAGAGTGAGCACCTTACCCTTGCGAAATAGCGCGGGCCGTTGGATCATCTCTGAAGTTGATCGGCATTTAATCCTCTGAAAAGGCTCTCAGGAGGGGCGGGCCCGCTGACTCATCATGAACACCTGGCACCCTGTCACTTTCGACGCTAATTTGTCGCTCTGTCATTTGCCAAAAGAAAAACACGGGGCCCCACTTTCATCTCAACAGCTCTATCCTCCAGGTCATTATCATGACATGTGGACGGTTCTCGTTCACTCTCGCTATTTCGCGGGCATAAAGAGTGAGCACTTTACCCTTGCGAAATAGCGCGGGCCGTCGAATCATCTATGAAGTTGATCAACATTTAATCCTCTTAAAAGGCTCTCAGGAGGGGTGGGCCCACTGACTCATCGTGAACGCCTGGCACCCTGTCACTTCCGGCATTGATTTGTCATCTTGTCATTTATCAATAGGAAAACACAGGGCTTCAATAAATTGTTAACAGCTGTGCCTACCAGGTCATCTCCATTTGCGACCTGACTCACCTCCGGGGCTCGCCTTTCAGCCTTTAACCCTGACCTGCTGACTGTTGTGACTTGTGCCATGTACCGCCATTTTACTCGTTGTCAATGACCAGCTGGACCATCTATGTGGCCTACCATGTGGTTTTCGCTATTTCGCAGGGTATAAACTACGCGCAACTTCGCCTAGCAAAATAACGCGAGTCGTGGATCCATCTGCGAGATGCACACTAGTTACTAGGCCCGACAACTTTAGAAGAAAAACATACAAGGCATAAAATTTTCGATTAATCAACATAACCGCCTAGGCAAACAACAAGGGGGACACATCCTACGACCTCGTGACCCATTACCTAAGTGAATAAAGTAACGGAAGATTAGAAACCAGAGGGTTTTAAAACAAATACGATAGGATCTAAAATAAAAAACCCTTAAACCCTTAAAGGCTAGAACAAAGCTGAAGCATTTGGATTTACACCCTATTCAAATAAATCAACATATCATAGCCAATCATGGAAAAAGAAAAACACAATTTTAATCAGTGATAACAACGGCTCTAACTGGGGATGGTTGATTGCGAGATCAACACAAGAAAACTCAGAAACTCTGGAGAAACAAACCAAAACACAGACCAAAACCAGAAAAGCAGGAAAGAAAACAAAATATGTACAAACAAAGGACCTACCGTGCATGGACATTTAAGAGAAATAATGCTTCAGGAATTGTCCATGCACTGGAAATTCCTGCATTTCATCATCCATATTTTTCAAGAAATATGAATCCTTACCATTTAAGTCACAAACCACAAAAGGGCCAATCCATAGTGATTCAAATTTTTTATGCTTTCCTTTATCCTGTCCTTTTGCATTCCACTGAAGAACCATGTCATCAATTTGAAACTTCCTTAGTAATGTCCTTTTATCAAAAAGATACTTTGACTGCAACTGGATCTTCTGATTTTTCTTATGGGCAGAAGTCCTAAGCTCCTCCATTTCTACAATTTGGATCATTCGGTTTTCCATTGGTTCAGATACCTCCATGTCCTCATTTTGCAAAAACTTATACACTGGAAGTAGGTTATTTACTGGCAGTCTGGCTTGGGTGCCATAAACCAACTCAAAAGGTGACATTCCAATGGATTTTTTAACTATTATTTTATCCGCCCATAGAGCTAACTTCAACTTTTGATCCCAAGATCTTTTATTTTCCTCTAGGATTTTCTTGATGATATTCACCAGGCTTTTATTGCTAGATCCTGCTTGTCCATTCCCCTGAGGGTGATAAGGTGATGAGTATGACATGAGTATACCGTGACTATTGCAAAAGCCTACAAATTCTTCTGATCTGAAACACATAGCATTATCCATTACCAGTTTTGTAGGTGTTCCAAATCTAGTCACAATACTATCCATCAGGAAATCAATGACAATTTTACTAGTAGCTCTTCTTGTAGGAATGGCTTCTATCCATTTGGTGAAATAATCAGTGGCCACTATGATCCATCCATGACCTCTCCCTGACTTCTCAACAATTTCTCCAATAAAATCAATGCCCCACTGGACAAAAGGAGCTTCTACAGAGACTGGATTTAGGGGTAAGGCTCCTTCATACTTGAGCTTGGAGGAGAATCTTTGACATGGATCACATCTCCGAACATATGCATGGGTATCTTTAAATAAGGTGGGCCAATAGTACCCAGCCCGTATTATCTTGCCAGCAGTAGTCTTAGCAGAATAATGACCTCCACATACTCTATCATGCATTTCAGTCAACACCTGTTTAGCTTGAAATTCATCCAAACACATTAGTAACTCTCCATCTCTTTTTCTCCAGAAAAGATCACCCCGAATGAGCACATATTCTTGGGACTTGAGTTTCAGAGTTCTTCTCTAATTGTATGTCATTTCTTTTGGGAGTATATCACCTCTCAACACTTGGATTATCTCTGTGTACCAGGGTTGCCTCTCAATACTAGTGACCAAAGCATCTCTAACCTCAACATTGTGTACTTCTACATTCATGAGATTTGACTCAGTCATGAGCTTAGCCAAACCTAACCCTCTCACCAATTTGGTGATCTTTATCTCCAAGTTGAACTCTTGAATTCTATTGATCCATCTACATCTCTTCCCAGTAACCTCAGACTGAGACAAAATATCTTTAACTGCAGCATGTGGAACAAAGGCAATGATGTTTGCATTCACCAGATATGGCCTAAAAGCCTTAACAGCTTTAACTAGGGCATAAGCTTGTTTCTCCATGGTTTCATATTTTAGTTCTGCTGCTTGCAAAGATTTACTGTAGAAGGCTATGGGATGTTCATATCCTTCATTGTCCTTTTGTAATAGTACTGCAGCCACCGTGTGATATGAAGCAAAAGAAAACAGAGAAAAAGGCTTACTATAATCAGGGGATTTCAACACTGGTGCCTCCTGGATTGCCTTCTTAATCTCATCAAAAGCTTTTGAAGCTTCTTGATCCCAATGAAACTTTGTGTCCTTCTTAAGCAATTTGACAATAGGCTTCACTATCTTTGCGAAGTTTGCAATGAATCTCCTGACAAAATTTACTTTACCTAAAAAGGATTGGATACCTTTCACATTTTTAGGTTCAGACACCCTATTGATTGCTTCGATTCTCTCAAGGTCTATTCTTACCCCTTCCTTGGAAACTATGTGTCCCAATAACTTTCCTTCAGTGACCCCAAAATGACATTTCTTGGGATTCAGTGAAACACCAAATTCCAGGGCTTTATCGAACACCTTCTCTAGATGTCCACAATGATCATCAACTTTCTTTGAGAAACAAGTTAGATCATCTTGATAAACTACCATGATGATATTTATGAATTCTTTAAAAGCCACATCCATAGCTCTCTGAAATGTAGCTCCTGCATTTTTTAAACCGAATGGCATCCTCACATATACATAGGTTCCCCATGGAGTAGTGAAAGCTGTTTTGAACTGTTCAGACTCCTTCACCAACACTTGATTGTATCCAGAGAAACCATCCATCATGGATAAAAGATCACAACCTGTCACTCTTTGTAGCATTGCTTCCATATTTGGGGATGAGTAATTATCTTTTAGGGAAGCAACATTCAGATTCCTAAAATCTACACACAATCTAATGTCTCCATTCTTCTTCCTTACTGGGACCAGATTAGAGACCCATGAAGAATGCCTTATTGGTTTGATAATCTCCCCTTCTCTCAATTTGGTCAACTCTTGTTGCATTTTAGTTTCTAATAAGGGGTTGATAGGTCTATGTTTCTGTCTAAAAGGCTTAGCATCTGGAAGTAAAGGAACTTCATGCTAAAAAAGATCTTGTCTATACGCCTTTAGGTCTTCATAAGACCAAGCAAAGACATGCTTATACCTTTTCAATAAATTGATAAGGTTAGTCTTAACATGAGGGGGTAATTTCTTTCCAATATATACCAACTTAGGGGATGATTCTGTCCCCAGGTTTACCTCCTCTAACTCTTCTAACTTGGTGGTAGATTGCTGGTGTAAATGACTATCATTATAACTAAACATGCTCTCCAGCTCCACCAACCCTTTAGGTATCTCATTAGTTTCCAACTGGACAACATCATTTCCAAACACTGTCTCTCTATTATCTACCACTTCCACCAATGCATTACAATCAATCTTTTGTCCATCATAATCATCAACACATTGGATAAACCTAAGAATGTCTTCATCATCAGCAAAAAGTTGCCAATTGTACACATTATCAGGGATAGCAGGCCTAGATTTTATTTCCACAGTGGAAATACCGGTTAGCGTTGCATCATCATTTTTCAAAGCAACATTAGCTAGGAAATCTGCCATAATATTTTTTGCTCGCTCTATCCAATTAATAGAAAATGCATTAAAATGTTCAATAACATCCCAAACAGCATGCTTATACTGCTTCAATCTATCATTCTTGGATGCATATTTGGATCTCACCTGAGAGACAACCAATTCTGAATCCCCCATTACTTTTAACAGTTTAATTCCATGCCTTTTTGCAACCTCAAGTCCTAGTAACAGGGCTACATACTCTACAGTATTATTTGTGCACTGGAATGCCAATAAGAATGAGTATTTAAAAGTTATACCTGACGGGGACACAAAAAGAACCCCTGCTCCAGATCCTTCTTTGGAGCAAGCTCCATCAAAATACATCTACCATAACCCATACTGTTGTGCTTGTAGCTTGACTACAATTGGATCAATATTCTTCAATTGAAGTGAAATTGGTTGAAGTCTAAAGTTATCCAAATCTACATCAATCATACAATTAAGCATACTAGGGTCCACATTTTCAATTACCTTAGGAGCTCGTGGCTCTCTGTATAGTTTGACCTGATTACCACCAATAGGAATAGTAGCATAAGACAAGTCCAGTTGAACATTCCCCCCTACTGTTGCTGCCCACTGCCTGGAAAGTAACATACCATAGTGGGGTTTAGTATCGGTAACAATAACATCCATTTTGTAAGTGGCTTCAGGAAATGCTGCTATTTTTACTTCTACATCTCTCATTGTACCTATCACAGGCACTTCTCTGTTATCCATGGCATAGCATTTCCCATACACAGTGGTTACTGATAACCCTAATTCTTTCATAACACCATAGGGCATTACATTAGTAGCAGCTCCTGAGTCTATCATGTTGTTTTTAATCAATCGATTATTGACTAACAAAGTAACATAGAAGGGATCTACCTGAGAAGGCTCCTGAGTGATAGTGGTTCTGACATAGACCTCTGGGGTTTGGAACTCTTGATCCTTTCCAACTTTAGCTAAACCAGTGGGTAATACTGTGTCGCAATCAGATATACTAGAGAATAAAGACAAAGCTGCATCCTTATGTTCTTTAATCTTTAGCAATTCTATTAATGGAACAGTGACTTTTATTTGAGTTAAAGCTTGGGCCATATCAAATGTAGAATTATTACATTTTTCAGTATTAACCTTAACCTTTTCTATTTTGAATTGGCTTGCCTTTTTCACTGTCTCTGCTCTTTGTACATCACCAACATTTTTGTCATCTATGCCTTTAAGTAAATCTTTAACTGGTTCCTCTTTTCCTTGACTGACCTTGGGAATAGTAGTAGCACTGCTTGATGCCCCCTTTTTTGTGACTTCTTTTACAAACATAGACCCTGGCTCACCTTGATCAGTATCTCTCTTGGTGCTTCTCAGATTATAGTTGTGTTTTGCTTTGGTAATTGCAGCCTTAGTGAGATTTCTAACTTCTTCCTCACTAGGCCTCCTAAGATGAACTTCTTCATCTTCAATTGTTACCACATTCATTGTAGGATGCCAACCTAAGGCTAACTGTCCCTGCACTAGCCTTTCACTATCCAGCACATCACTGTATTCACTTTGCACAGATTCCTCATCACTTTCTATGATGGTTTCAAACATATTAATGTCAGGCTCTGCTTCTGGTCTCATAGATTCTTCCAGAGCTTGGGCCACTGCACACTGATGAGGAGAATGTGGTCCATCGCAAGCAATACACCAAGGAGTATTTTCTATATTGTGAACAGTTTTCTCTTTCAAAGGATCAGGTGTGTTTTGACTTTGGGTAGTTTTGGGCTTCTCAATTTGGGGTTTACCATCCTTCCAATTTGTATTATATGGCATATCATGTAATCTAGGAGGTCTATCTTGCTAATTATAATGGGGCTTATCATTTTTGTTAACCTTGGCAGTCAAATCTTTCATAGCAGTAACCAGTTTCTCCATTTTATCATCCTCTTTAGCAACTTTGTTAGGTTGTTGTTTGGTTTCATGCCATAATCTACCATCTGTCCTTCTTCCTAATTTTCCAAATGTTTTTCTATTACTTTCTACATTTATGGCAATTCTAAAAGCATCCCTCAGGTTATGAGGATTTTTATCTCTCAAGATATAGGCCATTTTGGAATCAAATGCATTGTAATATGTATTAAGACACATGTTATCATCTAGCCTCATCACTTGATACAATCTGTGCATAGCTTTCTAGAATCTGGCATTGAAATCAGTGACTATTTCATTTTCAAATTTTCTAATATTATCGAACTCATTCAGCATGAAACTCACATTAGTCTTGTCACCATACTGTTCTTGAAAGCAATTTTTAAAATCATCCCATGAACCTATGCTATTTACTGGAAGACCTCTGTACCAATCTCTTGCATCATCAACCAGGGATTAAACAAATAGCTTCATAATAACATCTTCATCTGCTATCTCATAATCATTTATTAAATCCCCAAAAGATTTTAGATGTTCCTCAGCACTAATTGCATTGTTCCCAGCAAACTTATGGAGTTTGTCTCTTAGCTCAGTAGGAACATGATTTGGATATCCTGGGATCCCATCAAAAAACAATTACCTATACTGTTCTAGATTGATTGGCCTTCTTTGAAAAGGGGTAATAGCACTATTATTTCCCATGGTCATTTTAGCTTTTGGGATTGGAGATTGAGGTGCTTGGATGTATTGCTTATTCATAGGTATTTGGATTACTGAGGCAGTTTTAGCATGAACTGCAGGTTGAGTATTGACCTGAGGAAAAGAAATATGTTGGGGATTAGGCTTGCTAAGATCTTCCAATGGGAACGTAATAGGAGGAGCCTTTAAGTAATTAATCTTTCTTTTTACTTCCTAATTCGCTGTTTCTAACTCAGCCTTTTCCAGTTCCATTTGGAGATCTTCCTTTTCCTTCCTCATCCTTTCCATCTCTCTCTCATGTGCTAGAATCCTATGAGAAATCCCTTCTGCAGTTTTAGATTCTACTTCATCATCTACCCATTTATGTTTTCCTTTGTTTAAATTAGCTTTAGGAAGCTGGGAGTCATTAAATACTTCCCTAATTGGTTGGGCTACTGACTTACAAGCTTGTTTAGTTTTAGGGATTAGGATTTCCCTAATCACAGGGCCTTCCTCATCGCTTTTTTCTTTTTCCTTAGCAAGCATTTCAAGATCAGCTATCTGTCTAAGAAGCCTATCTCTTTCCATTAATTTGGCTTTAACTTCCTTCTCCTTATTTGCCTCCCTTTGGGCTCTTAAGGAGATTAAATGATGGACCCTTTTATTTAAATCTTCAATCTCTTGAGACATCTTATCTCATCAGGGAAATTTTCCTCAGAGTCTGATGCATTAATTTGATCTATGTCAATTAGACTAATGTTCCCATCTATTGTCCTAGGAACAGAGTGCCTAATTGCATTTGAACTAGTTCTATGTTTTGCAGAAACACTAACATGAGATAGATCTTGATTTAAAATAGGTGCATCATCAATATTTTCAAATAATCCTGAATGGAAACCTAAAATATCATGCTCTGAATCTCTAGAAGATGAATTAGACTTTGCATATACAGGTCGATCAGGCATCTTACCAGTATTATTATTTTTCTGCACCCACGCAACATTTGATGGCTCATGCAACACAGATCTCTTCTGGCCTCTTCGTGACTGTTCTGGCAGACCTTCTTGCAAGGCTTCACGAGGATGTTTCTTCATGAATGATCTTGTGTTCTTGTTTCCTTGCATCTCGCTTGTCTTCCTTTTAGAAAATTCGTATCTCACAAGGATTGGTTCAATAGTAACAGAGTTGCCACCCACAAAACTATGGGAATAATGAAAACAAGCAATCTTACCCACAAACACACAATAATTTTCTTTACAAGCCTCAACACAGATCTGTGTTTATATCTTTGTTATAACTGTCCCCAACAAAGTCGCCACTTTTGTTGTCTTCAAAATCTGATTCCCTTTAAATATCCTTAGAATAATATGATTCAAGCTTGGTGCAGAAGAGACATCGGAGATAAAGAAATTCTCAAGACAACATATGACAAGGTTTGGATAGACTTTCTACACTTTGGGCTTCCTCGGAGCCCAGGTGGGTATACCTTTGTGAATTAAATTCACACTTTCAAACAAAAACCCACAGCAAACCAGTCCAGAAAATCGGTGGATTTATTCACCTTGAAATCAACTGAAAACAAAGGATGGAAATTATACTTAAATTCAGCATTTCGATCAACAAAGCATGCAAAAAACAACTTCAATTAATACTAGTGCCTTATCCAAGGTCACAGAGTCATCTAAACTCAAATAAAACTCCTCAAAGAATACATCTTTATGCTTCCCGTCGGCTTGGTTTCTATTAATTCTTATATATACCTGACACATACAAGAATTCAAGCATTCCAAACTAAGCTATGGTCCTCAAAATTCAAGATTCCTCCCAAATAATTACTGGTATGAGTGATCCCGCGTATTTTATTTCCCTCCTAAAGAGAAAAGCTAACAATCACTTATACTAAAATTGTTTTGCAATTCCATTCCAACAGAACAACCCTGGATTATTCAGAATGAAAACAGTAAATAAATTTGTGAACGAACTTGAAGACAACACAAAGCTTTACTCAAAACCGGTGGCCTGTATATTGATATTCAGTTCAAGAAATATTACAATAAATTCTGATTCTCCATTAGACTTAGAAAAGCTCAGATAAATTTCTGCAGCGTTTTCTTACAAAATTTTGTGATCCCTTTTCCTCTAGTCCTGGTATCCATTTATAACAACATGGATGCACAAAGCTTCGGACCTTTCGAGGAGAGTTTGTTATAATCATTTCTTTCAAAATAAAGAGGTTACAAGCTTTTCGCAAAAGCAGTTACAAGCTCTTTTCAGCCTCTGCAGTTACTTCAACCTGTTGTTCTGTTGCAACCTCTTCTGTCTTTTCAGGGGCACTCTCCAACTGTTCCGGATCCTGGGTAGCATATTTAGTTGCCCACTCACTATATATCTCTTCTGTCGGCCATGAAAAATTAATCACATCATCTTTAATTTTAGTCAACCTTTTCCAAGAATTTCTCAGTTTGTTGACTTCTGAATTAAGGAAACCATAATGTGACTTAATTTTTTCTATCTCTTGTATTGTCACAACAAAGAAAGAAGTATCATCAAGATCAATGATTCATTTAACTCTTGCTGACAATTTAGCCTCTATCTCCTTAAGCCATATCTGCTTGTCTTTTAACTAATCTTGATTAGCAAAAATTCTTGGGAGCAACTCAAAAACTTGATCAGTGTATTCCTTCTTACACAAATTAACCTTCCTATCCACATTGTCCACTTCTACCGCCAATTGCATTAAGACTTTTGCAACATCAGAAGTGGATTTGATGATGGGATTGGCTCTTGCTTCATCACAGGATACACACATGAACTCTACATCTTGCTCCCTAGGCCTCCATCTGTCAAAAATGGGTGTCAAAATGGCCTTATCTCTCCTTAGCTCAATCCATATCTCCATAATTTTTCCCACATTGTTGTAAAGCAATGACCCATTTATTGTATTTGCAAAACTGGAGATTGTGGCCCTTACTTTCTCCTCATATTTCCCTGCATATAAGGCCTGAGCCTGTTTCAGGTTTTCTAGTTCCTGGGGAGTAATCTAAATCATTTGAGAGCTGGAGGGTGCTAGAGATGGTGGAAGTTCAATGATGGGACTAGTAGGTGGAGGTCTTGCAGGAGAAGAGGAAATCATCAGTGTTGAAGACTCACCTTGTTGGTATTGTCCCATCAACTGGCACTGCAATTTAGCAATGATGCTATCTTTACCTCTTACCTCCTCCTTGGCACTGTTATAGGCCTTTAAAACTATTTCCAACTTAATTTGGAGGGCCTCTTTTTCTTTGGCTTCCTTCTTTGCCACTGCAACACTGAATTTTGCAGTTTCTAGCACAGTGCTAGCAGCTTCTACTACCCCTATACTTTGCACTCTCTTTACCATCATTCCACCAAGGTAACTTGACCTTGGGGTATCTTTGTCTTTCTTGCTCTCATTTATTTTGAGAGACCACATGACTAGTGTAGCATTATCTTTATTGAAATTTACCCCTTCCATGGGTTTAGTCTCTCTTCTTACTGCATCTATCACCAGAGCATCTGCAATGTCCCACTCTGGTAAGATAAGCACTCCAGCTTGTGCTACCATATCTCTTCCCTGCTCAGGGGTGATGGTTTTGAATTATTCCATCATCTCTTGTTTTATTTCTTCTTCCACTGAGGCTGGATCTTTATTGGGTTGCTCAGCCTTTCTTGTCTCACATCTAGCATTATATCTATCTATATGCTATTTCCAAATGAATTGCACAAATGCTTCCGATGTGACAAAATTGTCATCAGCTAGAAAGGCACTACTTGCCTTTTTTATCTCAGGATCCCACTCCTGGCCTTTAAGTTCAGTAGAGGTGATATCCATTTCAGCATCAATGGGTTCTTTTGGCATCCCTTCCTCCACTTCATCATAGGTGTATGCAATTTCCCCTAAACTACCCAACTGCTAGAGGTATTCAGCTGTTGCTTGTTCATCTCTTATATGGATAGGGGATTGAGATGGGGAATACAAAGGTGTACCTGATTGCACTTCCTTCCCCACCCTTTGCTTCTTTGGGTTGTCTTGGATGTCAATGACATCTTGTATCTTCCTCTTTCCTTTGGATGTAGAGGGCTCCCTTGTTATAGGCACTAGCATACTATAACCTGATTTCTTGTGAAGTGTGTAATCACAGGGAGGAATTGCTTTGCTGGAAGCTGACCTGCTTAGGATCATTCTGGATTTTTCAAAGTTACTCTTAATCACAGCTTCCCTCTTCTCCTTCAGTGTTTGCATCACATTCTCAAAGCAAACAATCAAAAACTTTATTTTCTCTTCCAGTAGGAAGAAGCTAGACAGTGGGTCATAGCTAGCATCAAACTGATGCACAAAATCCAAGGCTTTCTTATAAGCCACCCACTTTTCTTTCCTTAGCTCCTGCTCATCTAGATCAAACTCATTTCTGATGAGGTCTTTAGGAAACTGGAATTGATGAGCCCTACCTCTGCATGCTACCTTCTTCCTAAACACATCGTTGAAGAAGTCCTCTGGATCGGCACACCTGGACACTGCAGTGGACAAATGATAAGGTTTGAAGAAATCCTCAAAGCAGTTCCAGCCTCCCTTCGTTATTACAAATTGGTGGGCTATGGTAGCTGCAGGAAAAATAGTTCCTTTACCTCTGTCTGTCAACTCTGCTTCTTGTAGGACACCAATTTGCCTAAGGATCTCCGCTATCCCCACTTTGAGAGGGACCTGGTAAGGTAACAAAAATGGAGTACCCCTGAAACCAAAAACTCTGAAAACTGTGGAGACTAGATATAAATAAATGTCGCCCCAGTTATGAACAATTTTTATATTATCTGTGAACTCTTTTGGCCTTATGAATTCCAGAAGAACCTTGGAGACTCTTGGATTATCAGAGCAGATGAGAGTTCTTATTTTGGATGTGAAATATTTATCAAACTTAAAAAATCTAGCATCCTCTCTATTTCATGACAACACAGTACTCCATAATTGTACCGGCATTTTTTCTCCTTCCTTCTCCTTAACCAGGTCTAGTCCACTAGCAAAATAATCACCACCTTTGAAGATAAAAAGGTGCATTAGGAGTGAATACCATCCAAAAGGTTTGTTCACCTTTCCATTCTTTATTCATATCAACCCTCCATGGATAGCATCGGCAATGAAAGAGGCATAATCAAATGTGATAGCAAGAGAAGGATTCAAAATCTGGGCAATCATTAGCAAGTAACGATTCGGCATATTTGCTTCAGCATCTTCTCCTAGAACTTGACAAAGTGCCCAATACATTCCTTTAGCCCTCAGGGTAAACATACTAAATGAGAAGGGCTCCTGTGTGTTGGGTCCTACAACTGTTAACCCTCCTATTTTCACAAAAAGTTCTTTAAGAGGCTCATTCCTGAGATGACTCCTCTGTGCACCATAGATTTGGGCTAATGATGTGAAATTTATAGGTTCTAGGAAGTTTGTGAACTCATTAAGCCCAAATGCTGTCCTAAACTCTTCAGCATTAATTTCAACAAGGGTTTTCCCATTTACATCATGGATGCATCTTGTGGCTGGATCATAGTTTAGTGCCATTTGGGTTAGCGGGTCTGTATCCATGAATACCCCTGGGACTACTAATTTCCCAACATCTAACTCCCAGATACTGTTTTGAGGGGCAAGATAATTTCTCATTCCAAATCCAACTTTAAACAACCCCAACCCAGACAGTCCAACCTGTGGGTCTCTCAACTAATTGCCCTTGTCATATAATCCTTCTCCTATTTTTAGAAGGGGAGCCCTGGGCACTAACTCTTTAGCCTTTGATGCCTGATTGGTTGACAATGTCAACTGTTCTAAAAAGTCATCACATACACTTCTTTCTAAATAGTTAGCCTTGCCAAAGAATTCCCTTTTAGGAGCCATTTTGTAAATGCAAGAAATAAATGCCACTCTTAAACAACTCTGCGAAGAATTAATTATCTGTTTCAGAACACTACACAAGAATTGCTACAAAAATATGAGAGAACCTGTTCTTTGCTTGAAGGGAATTGTTCTGCAACTGAACTGACTTGCTCTGTATCTGATGAAAATAACTTTGCATCTGCTGCTCTGCAAAATCCTTTAAAAGATATCTTTACCCGGTTGTTAGGAAATCAAATATTTGTACTCAGGGCCTTAACTGTAACATTGATTCCGCATGCTTCGGTCGTCCCTTCAAAATTGAATTTATACAAGAATTCATATTTTTCGCTCCAACGGGTCACAATATTCCTGCAAGTGCTTCATTTTGTTCTTTCACAACTTCGCGAGGCATAACTATTGGGTAACTTAGTCCTGCGAAATAACGCCAACCGTTCGATCAAAAGAAACTTGATCGAGCGTTAGATTAACTGACGACTTTGGCTTTTCTCTGGGTCTCGCTTTTTTATTGGCTACATAATACCACATGGTAGCTAATCATTGGGCTTGAAATCCCCTTCGCATTCCACTTGATACTGGCCGCGTGTCTTTCTTTTATACCGAGGGTTCCACCTTGGCGGGCCCACACTTTCTTCTTAGACCACGTGTCATCATGACACGTGGACGGTTCTCGTTCACTCTCGCTATTTCGCGGGCATAAAGAGTGAGCACCTTACCCTTGCGAAATAGCGTGGGCCATCGGATCATCTTTGAAGTTGATCAGCATTTAATCCTCTGAAAAGGCTCTCAGGAGGGGTGGGCCCGCTGACTCATTGTGAACACCTAGCGCCCTGTCACTTTCGGTGCTGATTTGTCGCTCTGTCATTTGCCAGAAGAAAACCACGGGGCCCCACTTTTATCTCAATAGCTCTATCCTCCAGGTCATTATCATGACATGTGGATAGTTCTTGTTCACTCTCGCTATTTCACGGGCATAAAGATCGAGCACCTTACCCTTGCGAAATAGCGCGGGCCGTCGGATCATCTCTGAAGTTGATCGGCATTTAATCCTCTGAAAAGGCTCTTAGGAGGGGTGGGTCCGCTGACTCATCGTGAACACCTGGCACTCTATCACTTTCAACGTTGATTTGTCGCTCTGTCATTTGCCAAAAGAAAAACACGGGGCCCCACTTTCGTCTCAACAGCTCTATCCTCCAGGTCATTATCATGACACGTGGACGGTTCTCGTTCACTCTCGCTATTTCGCGGGCATAAAGAGTGAGCACTTTACCCTTGCAAAATAGCGCGGGCCGTCGGATCATCTCTGAAGTTGATCGGCATTTAATCCTCTTAAAAGGCTCTCAGGAGGGGTGGGCCCGCTGACTCATTGTGAACGCCTGGCGCCCTGTCACTTTCGGCGCTGATTTGTCATCTTGTCATTTGTCAATAGGAAAACACAGGGCTTCAATAAATTATTAACAGCTGTACCTGCCAGGTCATCTCCATCTGTGACCTGACTCACCTCTGGGGCCTGCCTCTCAGCCTTTAACGCTGACCCGCTGACTATTGTGACCTATGCCATGTGCCGCCATTTTACTCGCTTTCAACGACCAATTGGACCATCTATGTGGCCTGCCATGTGGTTTTCGCTATTTCGCGGGGTATAAACTACGTGCAACTTCGCCTAGCGAAATAACGCGAGCTGTGGATCCATCCCCGAGATGCGCACTAGTTACTAGGCCCGACAACTTTAGAAGAAAAACATACAAGGCATAAAATTTTCGATTAATCAACATAACCGCCTAGGCAAACAACAAGGGGGGACACATCCTATGACCCCGTGACCCATTACTTAAGTGAATAAAGTAACGGAAGATTAGAAACCAGAGGGTTTTAAAACAAATACGATAGGATCTAAAATCAAAAACCCTTAAACCCTTAAAGGCTAGAACAAAGCTGAAGCATTTGGAATTACACCCTATTCGAAAAAATCAACATACCATAGCCAATCATGGGAAAAGAAAAACCCAATTTTAATCAGTGATAACAGACACCACCATGTGCTTGAAAATAGATGTGTAATGGAATGTGCTCTGCACCATACTCTCAGGCCCAAAAGAAACTCAAGTCCCTTGAGTTGGGATGTCTACAAAGCATGTTTCAGTCTTCTCAATGGTCTCAGAAGTCATCCATGTAGCATCCTCTAAAGGTTGATTCTTCCATTTGACTAGGTACTCCAAGTAAGTCTTCCTCCTTGTTTTCTTGCTAACCCTTTGATCCAAAATGCACTCAATCTCAGGTTTAAGAGGGGAAGGAAGTCCTTCCAACATAGCTGGACTGGAAGAATCAAATGGACATGCAACACTGTAGCTTCCTAAAATTGCGACACTTGCAATTTCGACTGCATTTCGGTCTTCACGATGGCGACGCAACACGCAACCTGAGTGGAGACCCTGAAACTTGCTCACGACACTGAAAACTGCATTTTTCAAGCACCTTGGCCTGAACCTCCTTGCACCCTGCTGTCCCGGGAGGTGGGACCAGAGCGCCCAGCGCCCTGGTCCTTCAGGACCAGGGCGCCCAGCGCCCTGGTCCCTGGGTCCTATTTTGGGCCCGGTCTCCTAAGGGGTCTCGGGTCTTTTTGTTTGCAATTTGGAAATTAACTTTCCTGGTTGGCCTAAGGTCGGGAAAATCAGTCTATCAGCCCTAATTGACAAGTATATAAACTACATTTTTCTCTCTCATTTGGGATAAGGAGAGGATATGTGTACAAAGCGTGGAAATTATACTCAAGCATTCAAGCATTCAAGCATTCCTTCAAGCAATTGATCATTTCAAGTCTCCATTCAAGGCTAAGTGTTGCATTCAAGACAAGGATTCAACCATTGAAGAGGAGATCACATACTACATGCTACAACATACAACATACAACATCTAAACCTTCGCACATAAGGATACAAACATCCTTAGAACAAGGTATTAGTACTTGTTTTACATACATTTACAGCACTTGCTCATTTCTTGGTTAATTCCAAAACTGAGGTTTGACCTAAAGGCAAACCCCTAATCCCTAACCCCCCAATCATCTTCGCTTTTTCTGTGTGTAGGTTGCAGGTACGCGGCTGAAATTGAAGATCTGGAATCATTGTGCAGAGACGAACAGATCCCCCTTCGTTTCGCGGATTTTTTGGAGGACCATGGCGCCGGGCGCCATCGTCCCGACAACTTTTGCTCGAATTTGCAGGACAGCGCCGTATCGACATTTTACTACTAATTCCAGGTCCGCAGCTTCATACTGTATTCCTATCTCAGTTTATAAGCGAATCTTTATCACTTTCTATGCATGCTTAGCTTAATTCTCCTATCAACATTCTTTAACAAAAGAGGGTAGCCTTGCTGTCTTAACCCTTGAAACACATTTAGCATCCAATCTTGCATTGCGTGGGATTGGATCTTGTGGGTTTCAACCCCTCTTTTGAATGTAAAGTCTCTCCCCTAAGTGAAAACCATCGAATCCTAGCGAACCTCCCTTCTCTCTCCTCGGAGTTGGAAGAGGGGAGAACAACTAGGGTTCGATCGCGATTTTCCGCTTTACATTTTGGTGAACCCGACGTGAACATCCTTTCTGATTTTTCATGCTTAGATCTGAAAAAATTGATTACATTTCCATGTTTGATCTTTTGCAAAATTTTAGAGGTGATTGCATAAAACCCCTAAATTTTCTTTTTAGTAATTGAACCTGCGAAATGTCTAAATGTTAATGCCTGTTTCAGATCTGCCCTTCTATTACAAATTATCAATTCATATTTGTGCTTTAATTCTGAAAATTAAGTGGTTAAATGTCAAAACCCTAATTTTTGAAACCCTCTTGATTCAACCTTTGTCCGACAATTTCACTGATCAAAACATCTCCAAATCAGCTGTAACTTTGGATTCCGCAATAAAATCACAATATCTTTCATCCCTGAAAATTTGGAAAAAAGTTGCGAGGACCGTGGCACCGAGCGCCATCGTCCCCGACATTTTTTCCGAAATTTCGGGAGCGAGATCTTACTGTATTTTCCTGCTAAAATCCAGAATTTTGGCTGATTTTATCAATTTTAACACCTTCAAAATAACAGTCAAAGTTGGTCTTGTGATTGCTTGGATTAAGGCTTCTAAACATTTAAAAATCATTGAAATTGAAATTTTGTGTCAAAATTGTGTTCTTACTGTCCTAAATCTGAAAAGTGTGTTATCATTCATTAAAAATTTCAGTGCTTTATTCAAATTCTTGCATTTTGTGACTTTTGAAATTAAGTGCTTAATTACAACAACTTTGATTTCTGCTTTCAAAATTGAATTTTGCGTGAAATTGAGTCAATTTTTAAATTTCAAAATTTGCATTGCTCTTGACATTCCCTCTAAAATCATAACATTCAAAATTTCAGTTTCCCTCTCTTTTTCAAAATTCAAATTTTTGCATTTTTTGACAATCTTGATAGGGTTCAATTTTGAGATTACAACTTTAATTTGGCCTTTCTACAGAACGTAAAATCACTCAATTTTTTCAGATTAGCTCTAAAATCATCATACCTTTCATCCCTGCAAATTTCGAAAAAAGTTGCAAGGACCGTGTTGCACTCCGGGCGCCACGGTCCCGGACATTTTTTCCGAAATTTCGGGAGACTGTCGTGATTGCATTTAACAGCTTAAATCCAGAAGATTGGCTGATTTTACTGAAAATTGCTACCTCTAAATTCAAAATCTTCTCTCTCTTTCTAGTGCATGAGTTTTACAACAATAAGCCCTACTTACACTATTCCCGTTAGACGAAGCCGTAGAATTAAGTCTTTCCAAGGTTTAACTACTGAGGAGATGGAACCTAATTTGAATAGCCTTTTTAACGAAGACATGGGTAATTCCTCTAATCCTCCTAATGATGAAGAAGCTCTCCATGAGGTTTCTGAAGAACAACTTTCGAAATTGGATAACCAATTTGACAATTTTCGACAATGGATGTCTCAAGAATACCCTGATAGTCAAGCTCTTCCTTTAATTGAGGGTCTAAAACGTATGCTTCAAAGTGATAAGAATGGAATTGATATTTTGCGTGGTATTGCACACATTGTGGATTCGAATGTGATGCCTATGAAAAGTTGTGCCGGAACCTTAGGTTATACACAACCTCCTACTCAAGTCAATCATTCTATTCCTTTGACAACTCCTATTGCTAGTATACCTACCTTTACATCAAACATCATGGCTACTTCTATACAAGACATTCCTCCCGTGATTACTAGTCATGGGGGCAACCCTTCTTCAATTAACCCTCTTCCTTCATTCAATCCGACTTCTTCATTCATTCCTTCAATGAGTGTCCCTATTATATCACCACAAATGAACATGACGCAAGGGAGCAATTCATTTAACCATTCTATTCCTCCTTGTAGTGTTCCTCCTGTCCAATCATCTCCTATGACTAATTATCATAGAGTCCCACCACCTTACTCTTTACCTTCTTTCAATAACATAACACCTCCATCTCAATCTAACACATCCAATATGAACTCTTCGACTGAAGCGACCATTAACAATCTTGCACAAACTGTCTCTTCTTTACAGCAACAAATTGCCTCTATGAATCAATCTAAGTTTAGTGTGCCCACATTTGATGTTGCGAGCCCACTTTCTCTTGATATTGTTCGAGCTATTCCTCCTAAACATGTTGAAATCCCGCATTTGGAACTTTATAATGGTAAAGGAGATCCTCTAACACATGTTAAGACTTTTCAAACAATATGTACCGATTTTGCTTATGACCAAAGGATGCTTGCAAAACTGTTTACTAGAACATTAAGAGACAAAGCCCTACAATGGTATTGCTCGTTGCCTTCCTATTCTATTACTTCTTTTGAACAACTTGCAAATGCTTTCATTCAACAATTTCAAAACAATATAAGTCCTAAAGTTACTTTGATTGATTTAATGCATTGTAAACAAGGTGTTAAAGAAAAAGTGACTGATTTCATTGGTAGATATAAGCATTTGTATGCTCAAATTTCTTTTCCAGTGCCTGACAATGATATTCAAAGAATCTTTATTTCTAATTTACAAAAAGATATTCGAGACAAACTTCTGTTTTCTGAGTTTACTTCTTTCCAATAGTTGTGTGCAACTCTTCACAATTATCAACTGACTGTGAGTCAAATGGAACAATCACATCCTATGGCTCCGAGTGATAAGGGTGATAGCAGTCAACAACCATTTGGGAAGTTTAAACCGAACAGAGATTCCATCAAATTCAATGAAAACATCATCAACAACAATGTGAATGCAGCATCAGGTGTGCCTCCTATTTCTAAATTTTTCAAGAAAGAAAGAAAGTATACTCCTTTGAATGAATCATTGCATAGTATTATGAATAAGTTATTGGAACAAAATGTGCTTACTCTTCCTCCTATAAGACAAATTGATCCTGCAAAGATTACTTCACCTTATTTTGATAACAAATCTTTTTGTCAATTTCATCGTCAGCCTGGGCATGATACTGAAAAATGTTTTTCTTTAAAGGGTAAAATTCAAGATTTGATTGATAACAATACTATCTCTGTTTCTGGAGTGAATGATAAAGGCAACACATCTGTAGCTCCTCCTAACCAAAATCTTCAGATTTTCACTGATCCATTACCTTCTCATACCTCTAATGCAATTGAGGCTAATGATTCTTCTCTCTCATCTGATGGTCTTGTGTCTATGACTCCAAATGTGATTAACTTTGTAGAGTAGCAAGAAATCCCTAAAGAACCTTCCATCACATTTGATTCCAGTGAAACCATTAGGGCACCTGATGGTCCTTTATACATAGTTGCAAAAGTTAAGAATATACCTTGCCGTGGAGTGCCTATTGATCCTTCGTGCATGGTTAATGTTATTACTGAAGAATTTCTTTTTAGTCTGCAATTGAATCAAGTGATATATGACAAAACAGATGTGATTGTGAAACTATTTGATGCATTTTCTTCTCCTGCAATTGGTTCTATTACATTGCCTATTGAGGTCCATAACAAATCTCTTGATGTGAACTTTGCTATTATTCCATCTTCCGAACAATTTCGTGTGAAGCTTGGCTATCCTTGGCTATCTTCCATGAAAGCTATTGCTTCTCCTATTCACAAGTGTTTGAAATTTCCCCATAATGGTGAAGTTGTTACTGTCAATCATAGTCTCTTTAAACCAGCTGAAAGAACCTCTAGTGTTCCTATTGATTACTTTTGGCCTAAACAATTCCAATCTCTTCCTCCGCAAAGTGATCATCTTTTCAAATCTTATCAAAAGTGGAAAATAGATATGATCCTATCTCTAAGTGAACCTAGAGCACCTAAACTTGATATTCCTATCATTCTTCAGAAGGAAGTTCTTCCTTTGAAAGATAAAACTAATGTCTTTCCTCAAGAAGATTCTCAACCCATCCCTATGGATGTGACTATGTCTATGCCTAATAAACTTCCTAAGAGTAGACCTATACCTCCTCGTCATGATGGACTTGGTCTTCTCCCTAAACCAAAAATTCCTCCTTTATATGGTGCAGTTCCTCCTCCTTCTTTTTATAGAGAGAAGAGACCTTCTTCTTCTCCTATTATCCAGCCTAAGAGACCACAACCTAAACACCCAAGTGCTAAGGATGAGAACATTCCTCCTCCTCAGTCTTGTCCACTTCCTACTAAGACTAGACGAAATCGTTCTGCACGTGAACGCCGATGAAAGCGTCGTCTTAGAGCTCAGGTAGCTGCTTCTCAAACTTTGCAATCTCCAAAAACACCTTCAACAAGCATGATTCCATTTTCTCCTCAGCCGGAAATTGAGCCAAAATCTCCTAAACATAAGATGCATGATGGTCTTGATCCGGTGCGAGTTAAAGATCCTATTTTTATAAATCTTGATGATGATATGGATGAAAATGTTATTCATGATGAAAATATTACTCCTCTTGCTTCTGATAGTGAATATGAACTTGTTGATGTTGATAACCATTTATCTAATGAATTTTCTAAAGAACTTATCCTAGCTCCTAGACAAGAACAATGTGGCTCGGAACATGAACATAGCCCTTGTTTGGATCTTGTGATAGCTCCATCTGTTGTGTTGGATGTTCCTCCTCTAGCGTGTTCCCTGCCTTCCCGAAACATTGATCAGCAAGATCGGGGGGTAGATGACATGCTAGACTAGTTACATTAGCATAGCAGATTCTCTCCTCCTCTCTTTTGTTACTTCTTCTATATGTTATTCTCATTCTTCTATTTGTTGTCCTTGGTGTTGTCTACTTGAGGATGATGCAAAGTATTGAGATCTCTCGATCTCTCTCATGTTGACTCAAAAGACACATGTGTTCCCTTCTTCTAGGTGACCTTCCTTGATTGGGGAATGAAGAACAATTATGCATACATACATATGATATATATACATGAATTATCATACAGCATACTGACCCCGAGGAAAGCGAAGTCACCTCGTGCTTTATGTTTTGTGTCTATTATCCTTGGGCTTATCTCACACTTGGGGGCTAAATCCTTGCGATAACGTGCTCCTTTCCTTTCTCATTTCTTATGTGTATCACTACATTAAAACAATCACCCCCGGTGAGGCGTGTGCGATCGCTTTAACGTAGGGGGGCATACATCCTGTTCATATCTTTTCAAGATACTTGAAAATTTCTTGGCAAATTTAGCCTTGCCTTGAAAATTTTTGATATCTTTCTTGCATGACTCATAGTGAGGGAGCCTTACTACTGATAGTCATGGTTCTCCCTCGTGATCTTCCCTTTTACTTTGTCAATCGAAGTCGTAAGATCCTTAGTCCACTGGGGGCTTGGTGTATCTTGCCTCCTTGATGTGGTGAAAGTCTTTCAATATTGTTTCCTTGTACTTTACCGAAAGTATGAGCATACATACTCCCGCTAAAGTGGGGGCTAAATGTAGCGTCCTAAAATTGCGACACTTGCAATTTCGACTGCATTTCGGTCTTCACGATGGCGACGCAACATGCAACCTGAGTGGAGACCCTGAAACTTGCTCACGACACTGAAAACTGCATTTTTCAAGCACCTTGGCTTGAACCTCCTTGCACCCTGTTGTCCCGGGAGGTGGGACCAGAGCGCCCAGCGCCCTGGTCCTTCAGGACTAGGGCGCCCAGCGCCCTGGTCCCCAGGACCATGGTGCCCAGCGCCCTGGTCCCTGGGTCCTATTTTGGGCCCGGTCTCCTAAGGGGTCTCGGGTCTTTTTGTTTGCAATTTGGAAATTAACTTTCCTGGTCAGCCTAAGGTCGGGAAAATCAGTCTATCAACCCTAATTGACAAGTATATAAACTACATTTTTCTCTCTCATTTGGGATAAGGAGGATATGTGTACAAAGCGTGGAAATTATACTCAAGCATTCAAGCATTCAAGCATTCCTTCAAGCAATTGATCATTTCAAGTCTCCATTCAAGGCTAAGTGTTGCATTCAAGACAAGGATTCAACCATTGAAGAGGAGATCACATACTACATGCTACAACATACAACATACAACATCTAAACCTTCGCACATAAGGATACAAACATCCTTAGAACAAGGTATTAGTACTTGTTTTACATACATTTACATTTACAGCACTTGCTCATTTCTTGGTTAATTCCAAAACCGGGGTTTGACCTAAAGGCAAACCCCTAATCCCTAACCCCCCAATCGTCTTCGCTTTTCTATGTGTAGGTTGCAGGTACGCGGCTGAAATTGAAGATCTGGAATCCTTGTGCAGAGACAAACAGATCCCCCTTCGTTTCGTGGATTTTTCGGAGGACCGTGGCGCCGGGCGCCATCATCCCGACAACTTTTGCTCAAATTTGCAAGACAGTGCCGTATCGACATTTTATTGCTAATTCCAGGTCCGCAGCTTCATACTGTATTCCTATCTCAGTTTATAAGCGAATCTTTATCAATTTCTATGCATGCTTAGCTTAATTCTCCTATCAACATTCTTTACGAAAGAGGGTAGCCTTGCTGTCTTAACCCTTGAAACACATTTAGCATCCAATCTTGCATTGCGTGGGATTGGATCTTGTGGGTTTCAACCCCTCTTTTGAATGTAAAGTCTCTCCCCTAAGTGAAAACCATCGAATCCTAGCGAACCTCCCTCCTCTCTCCTCGGAGTTGGAAGAGGGGAGAACAACTAGGGTTCGATCGCGATTTTCCGCTTTACAAACACAAACATCATCCACAGAACCTTTATATGCATATATATTAGATACATTGAATATAGTAAATTAAACCAACATCAGGGGTAGATCTATCTTGTATGCATTTGGTCCACATCGTTTTAGGACCTTAAAAGGACCTATCATTTTCATGAGTAGCTTGGTGTACTTCTCCTTAGGGAGTCTTGCTTTGTTGAGATGAATCATCACCATACCTCCCACCTTAAATTGAACATCTCTCCTTTTTAGATCTGTTGCTTGCTTATATTTCAAAGAGGTATGAATCAATTTATCTTTGACTTGTTGGTGTATATCTTTCATGACTTCAACAAAGTCACCTGCCTGAGCACTTCTTCTATCAATATTCTTCACTTCTCTGAGTTCAAGAATACCTCTAGGATGGATGCCATATATAATTTGGAAAGGACTCAGTCTGGTACTTCTGTCCACAAAGTCATTATAGGAAAATTATGCCTGAGGGAAAATTGTATCCCAAGTAGTTCCATGCTCCTTGGTCAAGCACCTTAACAAGTTTCCAAGGGACCTATTTATTACCTCACTCTGCCCATCAGAATGAGGGTGATAAGCAGAAGAGAAACACAATTTAGTCCCCAACTTATGCCACAAAGCTCTCCAAAAGTTTCCTAGAAACTTAGGATCCCTGTCCGAGATAATGCTCAAGGGTAACCCATGAAGTCTGACAATTTCCTTGAAGAATAAACCTATAATATTAGAAGCATCATGTGTAACCTTGCATGGTAAAAAGTGTGCCATCATTGAAAACCGGTCTACCACAACATAGATAATGTCATAACCTGATTTAGTCCTAGGAAGGCCTAAGACAAAATCCATACTAATCAAATCCCAAGGTTTGGTAGGGATGGGTAAAGGAGTATAGAGGCCTGCATTTGAACTTGTACCTTTAGCTCTTTGACACACCACACATTCTAAAACAAATTTCCTCACATCTGATTGCATTCTTGGCCAAAAATAAAACCTTCTAACCAACTCAAGTGTCTTATCAAGTCCAAAATGTCCTGATAAACTCCCACAATGCTTTTCCTTGACAATATTCTTCCTCATTGAGCAATTAGGAATACAAAGTTGACTACCCTTGAAAATTGAACCTTCTTGAAGCATATAATTAGAAAAATCAGTATGATACCTTTCATTCATAGCTTGACAAACCCCATAAGCCTCCTTGAAATCTGCATCTTCTTGGTACATGTCCTTCATACCAGTGATTCCCATGCTTTCTAATTGAATCTCTTGGATTACCAAGTTCCTCCTACTAAGAGCATCTACAACTTTATTGGCCACTCCCTTCTTATGCTTGATAGTGAATGTGAAAGCTTGAAGGTACTCCATCCACTTCGTGTGCCTGTGATTGAGTTTCTCCTACCTGTTCAAAATGCTTAAAGCATGATTATCAGTATAAACAACAAATTCCATAGGTAATAGATAGTGCCTCCATTTCCTGAGGGATTTTACCAAAGCATACATCTCTAGATTGTAGGTTGAATATTTTTGTTTTGCTTCATTTAACTTCTCATTGAAAAAGGCCACAGGCCTACCCTCCTGACTCAAGACTCCTCCTATATCCTTCTTAGATGCATCACATTCAATAGTGAATACCTTATGAAAATCAAGAAGGATTATGATGGGCTGCTCTGCAATCTTTGTTTTCAAATTCTAAAAAGACTTGTTAGCTTCATCATTCCAAGCAAATTGACACTTTCTTCCACCCTTGATGGTATCTATCATAGGAGCACTAACCCCACTGAAATTTATTATAAACTTCCTATAGAAACTTGCTAAGCCATGGAAACTTTCTACCTAACTTGCAGATCTAGGTGTGGGCCAATTGAGGATTGCCTCCACCTTAGATGGATCCATTCTCAGATTAGTTTTGGAAAAAACAAATCCAATAAACACCAATTCCTCCTACAAGAAAACACACTTGTCCAAGTTGACCTTCAATTGCTCCTCATGCAGCCTTTTCAATACCAAATCCAAGTGCATCAAATGTTCAATTTTATCCTTAATGAAAATCAATATATCATCCAAGTATACTACCACAAAATGATTGATAAAGGGCTTAAGAACCTCATTCATTAACCTCATAAAGGTACTCGGGGCATTGGAAAGCCCAAATGTCATTACCATCCATTCAAACAATCCTTCATTGTTCTTAAATGTTGTCTTCCATTGGTCTCCATCTCTGATCCTAATTTGGTGATAACCACTTTTCAAGTCTATTTTGGAGTAGTACTTGGCCTCTCCTAGACAATCCATCAAATCCTCTATTCTCGACATTGGGAACCTATATCTTATTGTTATCTTGTTGATAGCCCTAGATTTTGTACACAACCTCCATGTTCCTTCTTTCTTAGGAGCTAGCACTGTCAGAAGTGCACATGGGCTTATACTCTTTCTAATGAACCCTTTCTCAAGTAACTCTTGGCTCTTTCTTGCAACTTTTGTATTTTGTTCAGGGGTCGATTTATAGGTTGCCTTATTAGGTAGGGTAGCACCTGGTATAAGGTCTATGCAATGACTGATTTCTCTTTGAGGAGGTGAGGTATCTATGGTACTGTTTGCAACTATTCCCTTGTACTTATCTAACAGATCTTGAACCTCCTTAGGCCCTACTTTCCCTTTTGCCTCATGGCTCTTAGGCTGCTTCTTAGGTTCATCCTTAGGTTTAATAACTATGGAAAAGAAAGGAGTATCCTTCTCCTTCAAATCCGTCATGAATTCTTTCTCATCCACTAGCATGACACTAGTCACAATGTGTTTATCCTTACTGTCATCTGGGAGAGGGGTCATGGTAAAGTTCTCTCCATTTTTGGTGATGGTATATACATTATTTCTACCCTCATGCCTATCATCTGACAAGCATCCATTTCTACCACATCACACAACACTCTGTCCTTATATTGACCAATTGAAAAGTCTACCCACACTTGTTCACTATTCAACACTTGTTGTCCCTTATTCAACCAAGATACCTTATAGGGATAGGGATGAGGCACTCTTTGCAATTTAAGCTTGGTGACCATCTCAATAGAAGCTATGTTATCTATGGACCCGGAATATAAAATGACCTTACAAACTTTACCTTGTACCTTGCAGGTGGTTTTGAAAAGAGACTTCCTCTGAGGTGGCTCTTTGCTGATTGGTTCCTTCAAGAGAGTCCTTTTTATCATCAAGAGCTCTCCTTGCTCCAGGTCTGCAGGTCTTGAAGTTGATGTGTGGTAGGAGGTCATACTCTGACTGTCTTCCTCTTGAATCAAATGTGCTCTTTTTTCACCCCAATGACCACCATTTCCTTGCTTCTTTGGACACCTAAAGGATTGATGTCCCACCTAGTTACAAGAGAAACACCTACCATTCCTCTTCCATTGACTAGGTTCTCTTCCCCCAAATATTCCTCTTCCATTTTATCTTCTCCCTCATGTTCTTGACCGCTTGTTTCTCCTTGGGGTTTAGGGTATGATCCTCTACCATTGAATCTTCCCTTACCTCTGAAATTTGTACCCCTTCCTCTATTATGGTGTTCTCCTTGCCTCTTTTGCTTCTCCTCAATCCTAAGTGTCATTTGATAACACTTATGCACTGATTCAGGAGCAAACAAACTTAGTTCATCTTGAATGTTGAACTTAAGGCCATCCATGTACCTTGCTAGCTTTTGTGTCTCACTCTCTAGTATCTTTTCCTTGAGTGTCATTCTATGGAACTCCTCGGTGTAAGCACTAACATCCAAATCCCTTTGCCTCAAATTTTGTAGTTTCTTATGTAGGATGATCTCATAATCCTCAGGGAAAAATTTCTTCTTAACTTCTAACACCATCCTCTTCCATGAAGTGATGGGGTTCTTACCTTCCACCATTCTTTCCCTTTGTAGGACATTCCACCAACTAAGGGCAGGACCCTTCAATTTTGACTTAGTCAGCTTTACTCTTTGGTTATCTACCACCTCCTCATACTCAAAATAGTTTTCCAAAGCCTCAATCCAATCCATGCACTCCTTTGGACTCATCTTCCCTTGAAACATAAGTAATTTTGCCTTAGTGTCTCTTCCACCTACTCTATTAAGGGCTTCAATGAATTGTCTTTGATCTGCAGGTACAGTTGGGTTCTCTCCTCGTTCTTCTTCTTCCTCAAAGTCTGATCCAACTTCCTTCCCAGCCTAATCCTTCTTCAACTTTCCTAGTTCTGCTTCCATCCTTCTGTTCTTGGCTATTTTCTCCCTCACTATCCTAGCCAATTCTACATTGGTGACTCTAGAGGGTATCTCCTCTTCACTTTGTCCCTCTGTTCGATGTCCCATGGTTCAAACTCTTCCCAAGGTTCTTCTAAAGCTCTGATACCACCTGATGCAGATGTCTTCAATAGTAGTGTGGCAAACCCACCTACACACCTTGGTCTTCTTTACCTTGAGTCTTCCTCACGGCTATGTTTCACACCTCAACTATGAAATCAAACTCTTACCCCTAACCAGGGATGGCAAAAAACTTCTTCCCACTTCCTAAGACCTATCAAGATCTTCCACAATGCTATTTTGAAGCACAACACAAATATTGGCTTTGAGGCCTAGACAAGCCTACCGGTACAGGTCTACCGGCACAAGTTTCATAGGTTTACTGGAACCGGTCTACTAGTTAGTAGCCCTATTTCACTGTCTTTTTAGAATTTTCTCCAGATAACACCAAACAACACCCTAAACAAATTTAGGTTTCAAACATCGTTGGAGAAGTAGATGGCATCCTACCGGCAACTTTGAAAAGTTGCTTGACAACAAATGCAACATTTTGCAACTTAGGACAACGTCGGTTATTAACCACCTAGACCTTGTGGAAACACATCCAAGGTCATTATTTAGACTCCAAACACCTAAGACAACATCCTAGACATACTAACATTGAAAATCAAAATTCCAAGCCTTCATGGCCTAATAGACCTCTAGGTTTATATGCTCACCTAAGAGATTATTGACCATACAAATAGCCATTCAATTACATCAAGGGTGATCATTGATCTAACCCATTAATACATCATAAATGAGCCTATAGACACCACCATGTGCTTGAAAATAGATGTGTAATGGAATGTGCTCTGCACCACAACCGATATATACTAGAATGGCATGATACCAGCTTGGAGATTCAGCAGAGATCAACAAGCAAGCAAATGGAGGACAATCGGTTTATGTGTTTGATGAGGTTAACTCTTAACTGGTATTGGTGTTCCAACCAGTATTCACTGATTGTGTGTTGAGTTATCACCGGTCGTGATCAATTATCCCTAACTGACAGGTTTATTGGAAATATGTGATGTGTTATGTGAGATTGTCCGGCTACACTGCACCTAGGAAATTGTGATGGAGTTCCTGAGCCGACATGAAATCTAATGTCTATATAATGACATTGTGATGAACTATTTTTGTATGATGTGAGATATAGTTGATGTTATAAGTTCGAGTTGTTGCGAATTGCAAAAATAAGTTGGTGATGTAGTATTGAGTGAGTTGAAGAGGATCTATACCAGCAAGATGTGCTATTATTAGATCATCCCTACCTATTATTTTCTAATCACTACAATAGTCAAATCCTCTAGTATGGTAAGCTCTAACAAGCTTTTTGTACAAATCTTCTAACCAGGTGATCCATTAGTTTGGGTTTTGAAATCCTCTATCGAGGTTACTCCTAACAAGGTACTACCTTTAGCAGGGTACAACTCCTAATAGTGAATTGGGATATTTAATAGGATTTGCTCCTAGCAGAGCACTATGTAGACCTTAACCGGTCAGTTACCTATTACTGCAGATAGTTAACTTGTGAGTCACATCTCACCGTGGTTTTTCCTAGTTGGGTTTTCCATGTATAAACACTTGTGTTATGGTGGATGTTTTACTTGTTGTGGATGCTTTAATATCACTTTGGATTGCATGCATAGTATTTAGTAAGTTGGTTAACTGTCTTTACCGGTCTGTGTTTAAAGTGGTATTATTTTTGTTGTCACTGATTCATTCCCCCCTCTCAGTACTTTATAAGTCTATCAATTGGTATCAGAGCCTAACTTTCTTAAGGCTTAATCGCTTGGAAGGAAGCCCTAAAACCACCATGGGGGATATGAGTTATAGAGATGGATAGAGTTCTTGATGCTACCAAGGAAGAGCTTGAAACCCTAAGGGTCAGATTTAAAGCTTCACAAGTCAAAAGGAGAGAGATGACTGAGCAACTATTGGAGATATCTGATAATAGTTCTTCAGATGAGGCTAACATTGATGCATTGACTGAAGAAGTTGAAAAACTAAATGGTGAAAAGCTAAATCTGAAGAGAGAGCTTGAAGCCCTAACCATCCACATGAGCCAAGAGATTGAAGCAAGAAGGGTAGTTGAACACCTAATCAAAGAGAGAGATCATGAGATTTTCAAAATCAAGCAAGAGAATGCAACTTTGCATGAGCATTGGCATGAAGAGAAGGAAGAAAAGGAGGCTTTGTAGCTAGATCTTGAAATAGAAACATCTCTAAGAGACTCTCACAAAACACAATGAAGATCTTACTAGAGAGATCACCGAGGCTAATGGAAAGCTTTAAAAGTTCAATAAGAGTTCTTCTATGTTGGATGAGTAGATCCAATCTCAGAGGAGGGAAGGTGACACATATGGACTTGGTTTCAATACATTTGAGAAACGAGAATCTTTCGGTACCAAGAGCAACATGCATGGAGGTAATACTGCTCCTAAGGCTAAAAAAGCCTAGTGGTAAGAAGGTTTTCAAACCCGTTTGCTTTAACTGTCTCAAACCTAGACATACTGCTAATGTGTGTAGAAGCAGACTTAATGAGAACATGAGCTATAATACTAATGCTAGATATGTGTCTAGAAGATTTGAAGGTCGTTGTTACACATGCAACATGTATGGACATAGATCAGTTGAATATAGATATGGAGCAAACAATCTGACACCTCACATGAATCCAAGACCTAATGGTGACTGGAGTAGAACCTATGACAACCGGGGAAACATGAACTTGCAGAAACCCTATGTCAACCTGTTTAGTCCATATGAAATGGAAAAGGTAACTAATGTGATTTGCACCATTTTCAATAATTATGGTCATGTGGCTATGAACTGTAGAAGGAGAACTGGAAGAGGCAATGCACCATGGAGAGCATCTAGGATGGCCTACTATCATTGTCACAAACCGGGACAAGTGGCGAATTTCTATAGAACAAGGAAGAACAAACCAGTTAACCATTCTATAGATCTGAAACGTAAGCAAAAGATAAATGTTGAGGAAACCAGAGAGGAGATGAACAAAATTTGGAAGAAGAGTGAGGATAAGCCTGCAGAAGAATCTAACCCTTCACTTAGTGTGGAGAATCTTGCACCGATGAATTAAGCATTTCAACAAGCCTAAGGGGAGCATAGCAGTAAATCTACTTCCAGACCCCTTGAAGAATGTGTGGTAAGAGATTTTTGCATTTTGAGTTGTTTTGTGAGAATTCTTGATATCATTGTCTATCGGTTTTCAAAAGATTGTCAACCGGTTATATACCTGTCAATATTAGGAAGTTTTGTTAAGAAATATATTAGGGTTTGTTACCCTATTGATTATGCATTTAATGCAGTGAGTAAGATTATAAAAGTGATTTTTACCAAGTTATCTTTACCCTAATTGCATTCGAAGAAGAATTTTTTAGCACCTGCAGAGCGAAGAAAAGAAGTGTTAGCTAATTGCAAACAAAATTGTGTTGTAGATCAAAAGCCAAATTGAATTCAAAGATTGGAGAAGGCGAAATGGGTGTGCTTTTGAGAGAGCAACCAAAAACCCTACCAGCTCAAAGGGAATAAGGTATTCCTTTGATTAATCACTCTCAAATCTAGTCTATCTAGAATGGCATCATCGTCTAAGAAAGTAGAGAGACTTATGATTACTGCTAAACCTATGGAGACTATGGAGTCTGATAAAATAGTATCATACAATGCTTTGTCTCAAGTTCCTGATGGTGTTATTATCAAAGGTGATTTATCTAGCTACATTGACTACAAAATTGAGTATTTAAGATCACTGTCAATTTATTCTCAACTCAAATCCTTGTGTAACAAGAATGGAAAAATAAAACCTACGTACATTAGGGTTTATGAAAAAGGTTTTCATAATGCAGCATACTTTCTTGAAGATTTGGAAGAATAACATGTTAGGATAATTCTTAGTCGTGTGCATGGAGAGAATATGTATCTTGACAGGTTGCACACAATCACGAAGGAAGCAATTCATGTAGTGACTAGTTTTTGGCAAATCGGTGAAGTTCCACAGCTAAGGAAAATTTTAAAAGAGACTATGACTACACTGACTCAGACCACCTCTGATGGATGTGCATTTTCAGTCAATAATGTTAAAGACCCAATAGTCATACTTGCAACTATGGTCATTGGTTACAAGATTCCAATAGGATGAATGGTGTCCCATCTATTGTTGTGCATACAACTTACAGGATGATTGCTAAGAATGAAGATTATGACTTATGCAAGGAAATAAGGAGCCAATTGATGTTGAACCTACAATCAATTTAGAAAGATAGTAGTCAAAATTTCAAATTTGGTCAACTATTGATTGGTCTATTCTTTGATTTTCACAATTTCCTACCAGGAATTGGTGACATTCAATGGTTGAAGGACATACCAGTAGCAACTCAAATCAAGAACAATATTAAGGCTGCAAAGAACACATTTCATGTTGCCGTGAACAAATATTTCAATGAATTCCAAAATAAGATGAGCATGCAAATGAGCCTACCTGGAGATGTGGTGAAACACTTTGCAAAAGACATCTATTTCACATTTCACAATCACCACAAACTTTTGTCTCATGGAAGTTGTTGAACCTAGGGAAGATGAAATGGAAGAAATGAGTTATGAAGTCAATTATGACTTGTTAATCGGTTATGCCAATAACCTTTTGGCATCTCCAGTGGACAAGAAGAATAAAAGACTAGGAACATACCATGAGCAAGCTGCACCTGCTCAAACCAGTAGTGCTAAAGGTGAGAAGAAGAAAGGTGAGCAAGCACCTTCAGTGTCAACCGGTACAAGAGTGACAAGAAGTGTTAAAGTAAAGAAGGAACCGAAACCCAAAGTATATGTAAAGAAATAGATTGAAATGAAGAAGCGAGGTAGACAACTTATTCTTCAATCAAAATCTGAAGATACTGATACTGAAGAGGAGCCTAAGAAGATGAAAGCAACTGGTAAGAAAGCCAAATGAATAGGATAAGTGTCAAAGGAAATTACTCCTATTAATGTTATATCATTCAAGCCTATGACTGATTTTGAGAGGACTTTAAAGACATTAGGGAGGAAAAGTTTTGATAATGTGAAAGAGTATTTTGATTCTTTTGATGATGGACATAAGCAACAAGTTGTTCAAGAGGTAATCAATCATTTGTGACAATTAAATCGGTTACTTCTAGATATTGAAAAGGATGTCTCTGATTCTTTGTATTCTATTCTTGTAAATTTATGGAAAGTGGTAGTTGATCAAGATCAAGAAATCATTGACAATATTTTCATTCAATATTTTTTTGATTTATCTAGAGATGAATTGTTAATATTACTTGATAAATTCAAAGGACAATTTCATTCTAAGGCAAGAAGATTGAAGGTAGTGGCTGGAAAGATTCAATCTGTTGAAGATGATACCCACAAAATCGCTAAAGACATTCATAGGATGAATGAGTAATTGAAATCACAAACAAAGACTCTATCAGAGCTAAATATTGAAGAGAATATTGCACCAGGTAAGGATGATACAACTTCTCCACTGGTTATTTTCCTTGTTGATGATATTGGTGAAATACAAGACACCATTGATACAACTGGCAATATCATTGTACGAGTTAAGAAATCTTTACTGCAACTAGTCATTTCTAAAACATAGAAAGCAGTTGATACACCGGTTAATGAACCTAGCGTGGCTGTTCCACCGCCAGCAGAGAAAGAACAACAAGTTGATATTCAACTCCCATAGGTTACTACAGTTTCACAGAAGAAACAAACACTGGTAGAGAAAGAGGTTGAATTAAAGGAACCTGAAAGGAAAAAGGATGAAAAGAAAAAGAAAACAAAGGAGAAAATAACAGAGAAAACAAATGAAAAGGAAAAAGCAAAGGCAATACAAAAAATTTGATGATGAGGATGACTCAATAGGCATCAAAGGGCCTATAGATGTAGATGATATGAGTGCATCTAAACTCATGTAGATTTCTTTTGTGATGCAATCGAGAGCTCAAAAGAAAAGATTGAAAGAGAAGAGAAGGAAGCAAAAAAAATTCAAACTATCATTGAGATTTTGTCAAGTCTCCTACCAGAGACTAACATTGGGAATTTGTCAACTCCTATCGGTAAGCTTGGACATTTGTTTGTTGATGCTTCTGACCAACTGAAGTCTCTTGAAGAAGTTGTTGAGACTTTAGCTGAGAAGAATTACAGAAAGGAGAGGGGAGAGCAACTTGTGTCAGATATTGACAAAGGGAAGATTGCTCTAGCTGTCAACAAAGATCTTTTAAGAAGTGTTGTTGAGACTAGAGGACAGATATTGGCCTATACCTCTAACATTTCATTTTTCTTTTTTGATTTGAAGAAGAAGCAAGAAGAGACAGAACAGGAATTGGAAAGGATATGTACTACTTACATACCTTTACAGGATTTAGCCTTAACATTTGGCAAGTCAGTTGATGTTATGCAACATCAATTCGATGTTTAAGATGGTGAACGGGTTAAGCACTTGAGATCTCTGAAAGAACTCAAGAACCAGTTGAGACCCAAAGTGGACATCTTACAACAGGCATACAAAGATGCAAAAACAGTTATGTCAAACCCCTGCAATGAGCACAATAGATGCTATGGAAGCATCCATTGCACAAGTTATGACAAACATTAAGATCATTGAGACATTATTGGAAATATGGGATAATGATTTTACTCAGATGAATATTTCCTTCAGTGATATTTTCTTGAAAATTGCAGTGAACACTCCTTGAAAAGACTCTTATATGTATTTTTTGATGCAAATTTTGATCTAATATATATGTATTTTACTTTTCAATTTGACATTGTTGTCAAAGGGGGAGTAGAAATATGTATGTGTTGTGAAAATTTTGTATTTATTTGGGGAGTAGAACTTTATTGTTAAAGGGGGGAGTAGATATAGAAATATGTTTGTACAATTTTTGTAAGCACACTTAGTTGTAAAGTTGTAAAATTTTCTAAGTGTTTCAATCAATGCCAAAGGTGGAGATTCTTGGCTTGATGATGATTGTAATGGATGACTTTATGTGTTGTCATTGATGGCACATGTATACACACACATATGTTCACATTGTCTTAGTCATCTTAGTCAAGACAAATCGGTATTACTCCTAAGCCTTTGTATTGCATAACTGGTATTATATGCATTAAGAAGTCCAATCGGTTTTGAGGGTGTCTAACCAGTATGTGTAGACAACCGGTATATACTAGAATGGAATGATACCATCTTGGAGATTCAGCGGAGATCAACAAGGAAACAAATGGAGGACAATCGGTTTATGTGTTTGATGAGGTTAACTCTTAACAGGTATTGGTGCTCCAACCGGTATTCATTGACTATGTGATGATTTATCACCGGTCGTGATGAGTTATCCCTAACCGACAGATTTGGTAGCAATCTATGATGTGTTATGCGATATTGTCCAGATACACTGCACCTAGGAAATTATGATGGAGTTCCTGAGCAGACATGAAATCTAATATCTATATAATGACATTATGATGAACTATTTTTGTATGATGCGCGACATAGTTGATGTTATAAATTTGAGTTGTTGTGAATTGAATAAGTAAGTCAGTGATGCAGTATTGAGTGAGATGAAGAGGATCTATACCTACAAGATGTACTATTAGTAGATCATCCCTACCTGTTGTTTTCTAATCACTACAACAGTCAAATCTCCTAGCAGGGTAAGCTCTAACAAGCTTTTTGTACAAATCCTCTAACCAAGTGATCCATTAATTTGGGTTTTGAAATCCTCTATTGAGGTTACTCCTAACAGGGTACTACCTTTAACAAGGTACAACTCCTAATAGGGCATTGGGATCTTTAACAGGATTCGCTCCTAGCAGAGCACTTTGTAGACCTTAACCGATCAGTTACCTATTACTGCAGATAGTTAACTTGTGAGTCCCATCTCAGCGTGGTTTTTCCCAGTTGGGTTTTCCACGTATAAACACTTGTGTTATGGTTGATTTTTTACTTGTTGTGGATGCTTTAATATGACTTTGGATTCCATGCATAGTATTTAGTAAGTTGGTTAACTGTCTTTACCGGTCTATGTTTAAAGTGGTATTCTTTTTGTTGTCATTGATTCACCCCCCTCCCCACCCCCCTCTTAGTTCTTTATAAGTCTATCACATAATTGATCCTATGTGTATGGAAGTCAATTTTTTTGTCTTCTCTTTTGAGGGTTGAAAAGCTCCAAGGCTTGGTGATTTTTTTCACATTCTTGTAGAAATTTTGGAATATTATCAAATACAAGGTGGTTGCTACAACTTAATATTTCATATCTTTAGGTAAAGTATCAAGAGATATCAATAATAATAATTTGATTATTATCCTAAAGAAACTAGGGGCTAGAGACTAGAGGTTCTAAGGACTTTAGACCACTAAGCCTTTATAATACTCTATATAAGATATTCTCTAAGATCATTTCTTTGAAATACAAGGAATCTTGTTGTCCATTATAGTTGATCAATAGAGTGGTTTTGTCCAAGGCATACAAACTTTGGATCCTATAATGATTGTTCATGAAGTGATTAATTTATTTAGATATATAAAAGTAAGAAAGTTGGACCCATTCTTAAGTTGGATATGTGCAAGGTATATGATAGGGTTACATAGTCTTTTCTAAATAAAGTGTCAATTTTTTTTTATTATTTTTTTACACCAGTGGTATCCCCATGACCTAGCCCAATGCCCAACCCACCTTAACTTGAGTTGAGACAAGAAAATTATATATTCTCCTTCTTCTTGATTATCATGATTGAAGTTTCAAGGAGTTCTATGGTACACAAAAGAGTGGTATGTTTAAACTCTTTAAACCTTGTAGTTTGAGGAATAGGTTTCACTAGTCTAAACATGCAAATTAGGAATCAAAACCCATTCACATCAACATACATTGGGGAAACAACCAATAGGACTAATTACAAACTGATGCAGGAGCATCCCCGATCAATGAGCAATCTTGAATCAACCAAAAATATTTCCTTTCAGTTTTGTTCTTGTTTAGTTCTTTGTGCAATTTCAATATTCTTACTGGTGTGTACCAGTAGTTCCTTGTTCTTCATGGTAAATCTTGTTTTTAGTTTCCTGGTGGTTTCATGTGGTTGATTTCATATTTCTAGTTCATTTGGGTTCTTCTTCGGTCAGTTATCACTTTCGGTTGGCTATTTTTGGGTTCCTGAGACAGTTCTTGTGCTTACTAGTTGGTTTTCCTTCGTTACCGATGCGATTCTAGGCTTGTGGATTCATCTTGGGTCTTGTCCAATGTTCTTTGGCATTTGGTCGACCTTCCCGCTGAACCGTATCACTTGGTTGTTATTTTCTAGAAATATTTCTTCTTAGGGCCAACCTAATTACATGTTTCATTTTCCTGCATTGGTGAATGCAATCCTTTGAGGCTGACCTAGATATGTTCCGGTGGGTATAAATATGATGTTATGTAATAATTTGTAGGGACAGAGGAAATAGAATGAAGAATAAGGTTTGAGATTCACATGTTGTGATCCGGTTGATTCTTAGAGTCCTGGTTGGATTGTATCTGGCTCGAAGCCTGCATGTAACTGGTTAACTACCAAATGTTCTTTGATGATAATATGAAGATTGTCGGATGATTGCTGGAAGTTATAAGGCTGTAATTTGATCTTTTTATGTGAATTTGTTATGTTTTATTACTGCTTTTGTTGTGTCTATCTACATAAGTCGGTTGACTCTTTTGAGGGTTTTTACCGGTTATGGTTGCATCACGAACCCTTGGAAGAGTTGGGAAGGTAAATTGGTTGCTTCCTTATTGACATGCAAATAAAATTGGATAAGATAGAATGATGAGATGTAAGAAATAGGGCTAATGATACAAAATTGTAAGTCATCATCAATAATAAGCTACAAAACATATATGTAGACCTTGAGTAGAAATTTGGAAACATGGATCAAATTTGTGTCTATAATTTGAGCTTGAAAGTGTTTGAATATGTAAATAGACATCATTGTCCTTAGGGTGTCTGATGTAGATACTAGAAACATATTCAGGATCAGCATTTCGCTCTAAGTAATAATTCTCTAAAATTTCTTCGAAAAAGTGTCGAACACTAAAAGCAATGGTCAATGTCCAAGGTTATTTACTTCTTCAAAATTTGGCTCTCTTTGTCTCAATCTACACTTTTTGAACCTATACTTTACTAAACCAAAAACCTACACACACAAAAGAGTAAGAATGGTGTTGGGTTGATAAGGGTTTGCCTAGGTTATACCCCAGGTTTGGAATTAACCCTATAATGAAGAATGGATATAAAAGAGAGCTTACCCTTGTAGGGAAGATGCTATATCTAGAATAGAATGTTGAAATGAAATTTTATACCTTCATTCATGAATCTCCCTTACCTTGAAGTCTTCATGAAAGGTTGATGTTGCTAGGTAGGTACTCGTGAATGTCTTCACATAAACTTGAAAATGAATGCCAGCTTGGATGTTTGAAAATTTGACTACTTGACTTCTCCTTCACTGAAATGCTTGATATCTTGATCAATTGAAATGTTTGATGTGGATTGATTTCCTTGATGAGACATGATTGAGAGATCTTTCAAATGAGGGGACAAGACTTTGTTTATACAAAACCTCATGAAATGTGTTGAAAATTATGAAGAATGCCAACATCAAATATATTTTGTTAATCAACTTTTCCCAACTGTTAGAGGGTTCAAATTTGGTCCCTTTCACTTGTATTGGGATGCCTAACTACCTAGTCTAGGAGGAAAAGGGTGCTAGATTCCCTAGTCTAGTCCTTTTGGACTAAGCCAAAGTTAGGAAGAAAGCACAGAAAGTAGAGACCACAAATCTAGTATAATAAAGGAAACGAAGGAAAATGCCAAGTTGAAACCCGAATGAGCATGAAATAGTGTGAGGATACAATTTATGATACATTTAGCCCCCACTTTAGCGGGATTATAACCTTATGCTCATAATCCTAGTAAAGAACAAGATAGCATCAAAATATTTTCACCAATACGTTAAAAAGACAAGAAACACCAAACCCCCAAGGACATAAGATCTCACCAGTCTAAAACATAAAGATAAAAGGAGCAACAATGATCAAATACATGGAGCGTGCAAGAATGAAGAAGAGATATGGATCCTAGGTTAAGTAAGGAACTAAGCCATATGAGAAGAGAGAGAGAAAAGCAGATGCATGACTCCTTAGTCTAGTAAAGAATTTCTTACTATGAATAATGTTAGCACAAATAGAGATATTATAGAGAAGGGAATTTGCTACCTCAAGGATGATGGATCCTTGAGAACAAACTATCCCTCTGATACCTCCTTGACCTGGTGCTAAGATAAGCCAAAGGATAACATAATTATGTTAGGATGTCAGATACCTAGGAGGTGTCTCTAGACGGATCCGTTGAGCATTTGTCCTTGGGATGAGCGCACAGAGTTGGGACACCAGCGTGGTGCATTGTCGTCCTATACGGATGAAGCATAGAGTTCGCACAAAAAGCTCTAGATGCACTGGCATAATGTATTAACTGATAAAAAGGTATTAAAACAAAGCGATAACACAAAACATGAGACTAAACCAAGAGATAAAAAGAAATGAGATAATGTTACACGTGGTCCATGCTAGCCTCTCACAAGTTAATCTCCTCTTCACGGTGGTGTTCCTACACACATGCAAGAAAGGAAAATGTTGGGGGTTGTGTTTTGGAGCCTGCCTAAGTCAGACCCCCATTTTGGTGTTTCCACCTCCACGGACAACCCAAGAAGCCACGGGAATAATAAAGCAATAAATATAATTGAAAATATGCAACAAGAGAATGGTAAAAGATATTGGAAATGCTAGCGTAGTCCTTGAAATGTTGCAACAATGGTAATGCTTGTAAAATGTTGTCCAAAGATAACTTCCAAGAGCTTCAACCTACAAAAGATCATCAACTTGCTAAGGGAATCCCTCCAAATTCCTTTGAAAATGATAGATAAAGGTCTTGGAAGGAAATTGGATGTTGGTGGGCGCATACAGAGGTGTTATGATTCCTTCTAGGCATAGGCATAACGCTCAAACAATCACCTGCAGACTATCAGATTCATGAGATGCTAGCGCATCACATGAACGTCTCCACGCCACGCCACATCGATCCTGTGTCCTCGAAGATGACAAGTTGGCAGCATTGGTGGTACTTTATCCAGAGCTAACAAAGATAGTTTAAGTGGACAAAAGGATAGGATGGCAAAGCCCTACCTCCAATGACATGGAGGAAGGCGCCATTTGTTACATTAATCACAAGGGATAAGATTTTTGACATTACATTTTATCCCCACTTTAGCAAGCATGCCCTTGCCGAGGGATGCGAAGCTAAAGTAGAGGAAGATATAGAGAAAGAAAAGTCACAACAAGGAGGCAATTTTTTGTTGATCAGATGAGGTTTCCCCCAGTGATATGATGCTAAAATTTGGAATAGATATTGGTACTTGGTACATCACAAACATGCTAGTTGTAGACTATCCTAATGGATGGTAAGGTAAAGGAAAGCATAAGATAATGTAACAGAAACAAACCTCACCTTGGAGGAAAACCCCTGGTTATGGAAAGATATGAGATAAGCGATCATCATTGGTATAAGATACGTCGGTATGGGTAGCAAGATGTGTTATGATAGATGACCATACGATAGGGCGTGATATGTCAATATGGATAACCATACAATAGGGCGAGATGATTGCCAACATTGATAGAGAAATGTGATAGGGAAGATAAATTTGGTAAGTACTAGATTGACCCCTACAAAGGCAAACAAGAGAGAAAAATCAAGAATGGTTTGGCCCTCATGTAGGCGATCTTTGCAACAAATCCAGTGGTTTTTCCCCCACCTCGGCGATCTTCGAAAAGAAAAAGATCAAGTGGTTTTGCCCCCACCTAGGCAAGCATGAAAAAGCAACTAACAAATAGAGCTATGGTGGCCCCCCCTTAGAATGATATGCATGGAAGGCATGTCATTCTAAGGAGAAAACCAGTTGTGGAACGTCAACATAGAGAGATGTTCCCATGGAATGCTACCTAGAGAAAGTGGCACATAGATATCCACAAAATCAAAAGATGCAATGCAAGAGCACAGGGGGATCCAATAGTCTGGCATCAGAACCCATAACAGTGTCAAAAGGATATATAGTATCACTGGGAGATGTGTGTATCGTCATACCACCAAATTTCTTGGGTGTGAAGAAGAGCACATGAAGACAAAGATAAAATAAAAATTTGGGTCAATATGGAAGAAGGCAAAGAATGCCCCCAACACTTTTTATCGTTCCTGAATGGAGAAAAGAAAGAAACGACAAATAGAAGAAGAAGAAGGTAGACAAATAGAGGAATGTGTATGACAGAAAATCCCCTGTATCTAAGCACATATGGAATAACTTGGGTCCTTCAGGGGAGCACAATGGATAAATACAGACAACCTCTCATATCCAAGTACCTATAGAGTAACTTGGGTCCCATGGAAGGAAACAAATAGATAAATCAAGCATAGGGGAACACAATCAAGCATACATGCAAACAGATGTAGAGAAAAGATAAAATCCTAACGATACGCTCTTAGGAGGGGATCATACTGTAGGAGATCATCATCCTCGAGGAGATCCTCATCCTCCCAATCACGATTATAGGGAGAAGAGGGTCAAGCCCGAAGAGGGACTATCGAAAGGGTCGCACCAGGTGCCTCACCAGGGACCAGAGAAAGAGACAAAGCATCATCGATGTCTTTGTCTACAGGCTCAGAGGAGGCAAGGGTCAATGATCTCATGAAGATCATAGACAAGGTTGGGATGTCCTCCAAGGAGTCGAACATGCAAGCTTTAGTGAGGGAAGAAGGTGACTCACTTGGAGAGGATGAAACAAGAACAGGACTATCGACCTCTGGAAGAGGGGTAGTAACAAATTTAGGAGAAGGCAGGACCTTCTCGATCACGAACATAGAGATAGGGAAAACAGTTGGCACTAGGATAGGCAGAGGAAGGAGTGAGGAACATACCTGCAAAGACTTGCATCATCAAAACTCTAGCACAGGGCCTTATTCAAACTTGTGCTTACATGGGATAGGAGTGTCAGGCCTCCTATCAACCATAGCAGGCTGAAGGATACAAGGAAAAATCTGATGTTGGAATGTTGGCAAAAAAGGTGGGGTAGACAAAGTTGCATTGGGCACCACCTGCATGTGCAACATATTAAGTGGTCGGGATAAGGGAGGCATGTCAAGTAAATAAATGATAAGAGGAGGCTCCATGGAAGGAGCGATGAAGACATGCACCCGCTTAGGGGGAGGCTGGTTAGAAACACCTAAAGTGGCAAGGAATGAGACTGAAACAAACGCAAAAAATGGGAGTAACCAAAGGGATAAGCTTCAAAGCAACAGTGCTGGGTGTCGAGGCCACACCAATAGATTGCAAGGCAGCATCACATTGTCGAGCTCAGGCTCGTCAAAAATGTTTACACTCACGCACATCCTAGTTCCGATGGAGGTGAGGACTACCAATCCAAGTCAAAGAGGATTCAAGAGAATCATGCTCCATAGGAGATGCCTCCAAAATTGTGTCAAGGATGGGGGAAGTTCTAGTCAATGAAACGGAAGGTCTATCCTGGAGAGGCACCACATGCACAGAAATAGATGCCTGACCTCATTTCGCTCAAGGAGCAGTTGGAGGAACAGAGGGTGCCAATGTGGGTTGTGAGGAAGGTGCAAGCAGAGATGAAGAAACATGAGAAGAGTGCTTCATGTTCTCATAAGGAGAGGGCCGAGGAATATCAGCCATGGTCAGGAGCTCAAAGGGATGGAGGGTCATGGATTTTGACAACATGGGTTCGTGCGGAGCACATTCCATAACACATCTATTTTCAAGAGCATGGTGGTGTCTACAGGTTCATTTATGATGTAATAATGGGTTGGATCTATGATTTCCCTTGATGTAATTGAATGCCTATTTGTATGGTCAATAATCTCTTAGGTGAGCATATAAACCTAGAAGTCTATTAGGCCATGAAGGCTTGGAATTTGGATTTTCAATGTTAGTATGTCTAGGATGTTTGCTTAGGTGTTTGGAGTCTAAATAATTACCTTGGATGTGTTTCCATAAGGTCTAGGTGGTTAATAACCGATGTTATCCTAAGTTGCAAAATGTTGCATTTGTTGTCAAGCAACTTTTCAAAGTTGTCGGTAGGATGCCAACTACTTCTCCAATGGTCCTAAATATTCAAAAGTTGGTTATGGATGTTGGAAAAGGTTTATATATGTTAGGACAACTGTAGGAAGAGGGGGGGAGTCAAAAGTTTTGTAAAGTTTGGTGGAGAAAGTGAATAGAACAAGTTTGATTCCGGAAATTGACTTTGGGATTTTTTTTAACATATCTTCTCATAAGCTTTTAAATTCATTCTAATATGTCTTTTGTGTGCAACCTGTTATTATTTAATTTTCCTCCATGAGATGACATGTTTTGGAGGCATTTGTCAAATGGATCTTTTTCTATGCAAATTCTTTCACGGCTTGTCCGGTGTACTTCAGTGGGTGTCCATACCATGAGCATGAAATAATGTTTCTCTCAAGCATCCTTTTGAATAATTCATGATGCCATGTGTATGTTTGTCATGCTACACACATGTCAACCAATGCCTCTCCTTTACTTTGTATTCTTGGGTGACAATGTTGATTGCTAGGACATAGTTAAAACTAACATCTTTCATAGGCAATTTAAGGAGTATTGGCAATGTTTCACTCTTTGTTCTCCCTCTTCATCGACGTTATGGTATGTGTGAGAATCTTTACTTTGGCAACCTAGGAAGAGTTACCAACTTGTTGACAAAACCAATATGCCACCTTGAAACCTTTTCTTCACCTTGTCTATACTTACATTCTTTCCTTGTGCTATTACAAAACTCCAGTTTTAACAAAGGCAAAGGGATGCTAGCAGAGGTTACAGAATTTGTCTTTACACCCGCCAATTGCATCGACTTGAAAATTTCTAAAGACTTTCTTTTAACAGACCGATTTGTGCATATCCTACAATCTTTGGTTGTCATGAGACCACATTTCTTTGATGTTTTTCCTTTGAAGATGCTTTAGTGCATGACCATACATTGCTATGAAGACGTGAAGAGCACTACGAAATGATTGGGAAATGCGACATTACCTCTGCAAATTGCATTTGTTTGAAAGTTTTGAAATCTTTTTCAACATCTCCATTTTGCGCAGTCTAGAACTCAAACAGCTCATTCATTTTTTTATGTTCTTCCACACTTTGCATTCATATCGGCCAAGGTAATAGCAACTAAGTCATTCAATGATGGATGTTCACAGCCTACTCCAAACCTTAGCACTGGCATAGAGGAATGCTGGCAGAAGTTGTTGAATTTGGGCTTTACACCTGAAAATTGCATATGCTTGAATATCTCCAAAGCTTTATCAACAAACCCATTTTGTGCATATCCAACGACAATTGCAGTCCATGAAACCACATCTTGTTGAGGTATACCGTCAAACAATTCATGTGCCTTCTGTAGATTTCCACATTTTGCATACATGTCTATCAAGGCTGTCACAACTATAACATCTGAAGAAAATCCGTCTTCAAACACTTTTCGATGGATTTTCATACCCTCATCCAAGGCTCCCATTTTGGCACACGCAGGGAGGATGCTGGAAAAGGTTGCTGAGCTGAGCTCTACATCTACCAACTGCATTTTCTTAAAAATCTCTAAAGAGTTTTCCACAAGGCTATTTTGTTCATATGCAACAATCATAGCAGTCCATGAGACAACACTTCGTTGAGTCATTTTGTCAAACAACTCGTATGCCTTGTGTATGCTTCCACATTTTACATTCATGTTCAACACGACATTTGCAGTTGCTTGAAAGTTTCTAAAGAATTTTCGCCAAGTTTATTTTGTGCATGTCTTGCAGTCATCACATTTCATGAGATCCCATCGATTTGAGGCATTTTGATGGGTGAACGTAACCTGTTCAAAAGCTTCCATTTTACGCAGGCAGAGAGGATGGAGACAAAGATTGTAGAGCTCGGCTTTGCAATTGTCACTTTAAATTTTCTTGATGGTTACCAAGTTGGTTTTACTGAGTGCATGTAGTTTCAAAGCAATATAAGAATCAGTTATGATAACTAACTCTTCCTTGAAAAATGCATATGTGCTTTCAGAAGCTTGCACAACTTTTCGCTTAAGAATGCATCAGCTCTTTGGCAACTTGATAAAATTGTCAATAAATGAGTTAGAATAACTAACTTTGAGAGTGCATCGGTGTTTTTCTATACTTTGCAAAGTTGGAAATCTTACAAATATTACTTCATTTATCGTCCACATCTTTAGTCAATTAGTGACTTTTGAAAGTGCTACAACTTGCCAATGATATTAATGAGTTGATATGTTGGTAACTTCAGAATATTGAGAATTTTTTTTAAGTGAAACTTTGAAAATATGTCTCATATAAGTATATTGGCTTCTTTAGAAAATAAACCAACTTGCCGATGAAGACTTTATCATTGAAAGTGTTTGAACAAACTTGACCAACTTGTTAAATCTTCGATGAATGAGCTTTAACAACTAAGTTTTCACGGATGGAATGCATGGGTATTTTAACTTGTATTGACAACACTCCTAAAGAAGGATAATAAATCATAATTTTTTTATTTTAAAACCCCTCATTTATAACTTCTTCGGCCATGAGATTATTAGTTCAAGGATTTTAGCACTTTAAAGTTTGACCTAAAAATTTTAAATTTTACTGTTAAAAATGGAGCTAACAAGACCCTAACTCACAATCTACTCATTGGGATCCAATGGCCATGGGTAGAATGCAAGTTAGGGACATGTATTTTGAGATTCTAGAGGGGCGAGGTCAGAGGATTTGGTTGGTACATTACAACCAAGCCCTAGTCTAAACCGATTGAGGGTTTAGGTTAGATTGGATGAGTTTCATTGAGATTACAATGAACAATGATGAGATGATGAGTTGAACTGATGGAATTGGAGTATTTGAACATAGAAGAAACTTCCTAAAGAGTTGGAACCTTCCTTTGATCCCATTCTCATATACCCCCTTTGTGAAAACGGTCTAACTTGATCAATTACACCTGTGACCCAAGTAGGTGTTGAAGAGTGCGGGAATAGGGTGGAATTCCAATCTTTTGGAAATCTGATAGTAATCCCAAAAGGGTGTTTGAAACCTAAATTTGTTTAGGGTTTTTTTTAGTGTTATCTGGAGAAAAATCCAAAAAGACAGTGAAATAGGGCTACTAACTGGTAGACCGGTGCCGGTAAACTTGTGAAACCTATGCCGGTAGAGATGTACCAGTAGGCTTGTCTAGGCCTCAAAAGCCAATATTTGTCTTGTGCTTCAAAATAGCATTGTGGAAGATTTTGATAGGTCTTAGGAAGTGGGCAAAAGTGTTGTGCCATCCCTGGTTAGGGGTAAGAGTTTGATTTCACTATTGAGGTGTGAAACATAGCCGTGAGGAAGACTCAAGGTAAAGAAGACCAAGGTGTGTAGGTGGGTTTATCACACTACTGCTTAAGATCTCTGCATTAGGTGGTATCAGAGCTCTAGAAGAAGCTTGGGAAGAGTTTGAACCATGGGAGATCGGACAGAGGGACAATGTGAAGAGGAGATATCCTCTAGAGTCACCAATGTAGAATTGGCTAAGATAGTGAGGGAGCAAATAGCCAAGAACAAAAAGATGGAACCAAAACTACCAAAGTTGAAGAAGGATCTGGCTGGGAAGGAAGTTGTCTTAGAATCTCAGGAAGAAGAAGGGGAAGAACAAGGAGAGAACCCAGTTGTACCTACAGATAAAAAGGCAATTCATTGAAGCCCTTAAGAGAGTAGGTGGAAGACTATTTTGAGTATGAGGAGGTGGTAGATAATCAAAGAGTAAAGGTGGCTAAGTCAAAATTGAAGGGTCCTGCCCTTAGTTGGTGGAATGTCCTCCAAAGGGAAATAATGGTGGAAGGTAAGAACCCCATATCTTCATGCAAGAGGATGGTGTCAGAAGTTAAGAAGCAATTTGTCTGTGAGGATTATGATATCATCCTACATAAGAAACTAAAAAATTTAAGGCAAAGGGATTTGGATGTTAGTGTTTACACTGAGGAGTTCCACAGAATGACACTCAAAGCAAAGACACCGGAGAGTGAGACACAAAAGCTAGCAAGGTACATGAATGGCCTTAAGTTCAACATTAAAGATGAACTAAGTTTGTTTACTCCTGAATCAGTGCATAAGTGTTATCAAATGGAACTTGGGATTGAGGAGAAGCAAAAGAGGAGAGGAGAACACCATAATAGAGGAAGGGGTACAAAGTTCAGAGGTTAGGGCAGATTCAATGGCAGAGTATCATACTAGAGTATCATACCCTAAACCCTAAGGAGAAACAAGTAGTTAGGAACATGAGGGAGAATCAGGGAACAAATTTAGTTTTAGAGGGAGAAGAGCAAATGGAAGAGGAAGATTTGGGGGAAGAGGACCTAGTGTTTTCACCGGTAGGTGTTTCTCTTGTAACCAGGTGGGACATCAATCCTTTAGGTGTCTAGAGAAGCAAGGGAATGGTGGTTAAGGGGGTGAAAGAAGAGCACATTTGGTTAAGAGGAAGATAGTCAGAGAATGACCTCCTACCACACATCAAATTCAAGACATGCAGACCCAGAGCAAGGAGAGCCCTTGATGATTAAAAAGACTCTCTTGAAGGAACCAATCAGTAAAGAGCCACCTCAGAGGAAGTCTCTTTTCAAAACCACCTGCAAGGTACAAGGTAAAGTTTGTAGGGTCATTGTAGATTCCGGGTCCACAGATAAAATAGCTTCTATTGAGATGGCCACCAAGCTTAACTTGCAAAGAGTGCCTCATCCCTATCCCTATAAGGTATCTTGGTTGAATAAGTGACAAAAAGTGTTGATTAGTGAACAAGTGTGGGTAGAATTCTCAATTGGTGACTATAAGGATAGAATGTTGTGTGATGTGGTAGAAATGGATGCTTGTCATTTAATACTTGGTAGGTCTTGGAAATATGATGTGGATGCTAAGCATGAGGGTAGGAAGAATGTATATACTATAACTAAAAATGGAGAGAACTTTACCATGACCCCTCTCCCGAATGACAATAAGGGTAAACACATTGTGACTAGTGTTATGCTAGTGGATGAGAAAGAATTCATGAGGGATTTGAATGAAAAGGATACTCCTTGCTTTTCCATAGTTATTAAACCTAAGGATGAACCTAAGAAGCAGTCTAAGAGATATGAGGCAAAAAGGAAAGTAAGGTCTAAGAAGGTTCAATATTTGTTAGATAAGTACAAGGGAATAGTTGCAGACAGTACCATAGATACCTTACCTCCTCAAAGAGAAATCAGTCATTGCAAAGACCTTATACCAGGTGCTACGGTACCTAATAAGACAGCCTATAAAATAAATCATGAACAAAATGCAGAAGTTGCAAGATAGATCCAAGGGTTACTTGAGAAAGGTTTCATTAGAAAGAGTATAAGCCCATGTGTAGTCCCGACAGTGCTAGCTCCTAAGAAAGAAGGGACATGGAGGTTGTGTATAGACTTTAGGGCTATCAACAATATAACAATAAGACATAGGTTCCCAATGCCGAGAATAGAGGATTTGATGGATCATCTAGGAGAGGCCAAGTACTACTCCAAAATAGACTTGAAAAGTGGTTATCACCAAATTAGGATCAGAGATGGAGACCAATGGAAGACAACATTTAAGACCAATGAAGGCTTGTTTGAATGGATGGTAATGCCATTTGGGCTTTCCAATGCCCCTAGTACCTCTATGAGGTTAATGAATGAGGTTCTTAAGCCCTTTATCAATCATTTTGTGGTAGTATATTTGGATGATATACTAATTTTCAGTAAGGATAAAAATGAACATCTGATGCACTTGGATTTGGTATTGAAAAGGTTGCATGAGGAGTAGTTGAAGGTCAACTTGGAAAAGTGTGTTTTCTTGCAAGAGGAATTGGTGTTTCTTGGATTTGTTGTTTCCAAAGTTAATCTAAGAATGGATCCATCTAAGGTGGAGGCAATTCTCAATTGGCCCACACCTAGATCTGCAAGTGAGGTAAAAAGTTTCCATGGCTTAGAAATTTTTCATAGGAAGTTTATAAGAAATTTCAGTGGGGTTAGTGCTCCTATGATAGATACCAACAAGGCTAGAAAAAAGTGTCAATTTGCTTGGAATAATGAAGTTAACAAGTCTTTTGAGTATTTGAAAACAAAGATTGTAGAGCAACCCATCTTAGTTCTTCCTGATTTTCACAAGGTGTTCACTATTGAATGTGATGCATCTAAGAAAGCTATAGGAGGAGTATTGAGTCAAGAGGGTAGGCCTGTGGCCTTTTTTAGTGAGAAGTTAAATGAAGCAAAACAAAAATATTCAACCTACGATCTAGAGATATATGCTTTGGTACAATCTCTCCGAAAATGGAGGCACTATCTATTACCTATGGAATTTGTTGTTTATACTGATAACCATGCTTTAAGCTTTTTGAATAGGCAGGAGAAACTCAATCGGAGGCACATGGAATGGATGGAGTACCTTCAAGCTTTCACATTCACTATCAAGCATAAGAAGGGAGTGGCCAACAAAGTTGCAGATGCCCTTAGTAGGAGGAACTTGGTAACCCAAGAGATTCAATTAGAAAGCATGGGAATCATTGCTATGAAGGACATGTACCAAGAAGATGCAGATTTCAAGGAGGCTTATGGGGTTTGTCGAGCTATGAATGAAAGGTGTCATACTTATTTTTTTTAGTATATGCTTCAAGAAGGTTTACTTTTCAAAGGTAGTCATATTTGTATTCCTAATTTCTCAATGAGGGAGAATATTGTCAAGGAAAAGCATTGTGGGAGTTTATCAGGACATTTTGGACTTGATAAGACACTTGAGTTGGTTATAAGGTTTTATTTTTGGCCAAGAATGCAATCAGATGTGAGGAAATTTGTTTCAAAATGTGTGGTGTGTCAAAGAGCTAAAGGTACAAGTTCAAATGTAGGCCTCTATACTCCTTTACCCATCCCTACCAAAACTTGGGATTCCGTTAGTATGGATTTTGTCTTAGGCCTTCCTAGGACTAAATCAGGTTATGACAGTATCTATGTTGTGGTAGACCGGTTTTCAAAGATGACACACATTTTACCATGTAAGGTTACACTAGATGCTTCTAATATTGCAAGTTTACTCTTCAAGGAAATTGTTAGACTTCATGGGTTACCCTTGAGCATTATCTTAGACCAGAATCCTAAGTTTTTAGGACACTTTTGGAGAACTTTGTGGCATAAGTTGGGGACTAACTTGTGTGTCTCATCTTCTTATCACCCTCAATCTACTGGACAGACTGAGGTAATAAATAGGTCCCTTGGAAACTTGTTAAGGTGCTTGACCAAGGAGAATGGAACTACTTGGGTTACCATTCTCCCACAGATAAAATTTTCTTATAATGACTCTGTGAACAGAAGTACAGGGTTAAGTCCTTTCTAAATTATGTATGGTACACATCCCAGGGGTATTCTTGAACTTAGAGATGTGAAAAATATTGATAAAAGACGTGCTCAGGCAAATGACTTTACTAAAGTCATGAAAGATATACACCAACAAATCAACGATAAATTGATTCTTACCTCTGAGAAATACAAGCAAGCAACAGATCTAAAAAGGATGGATGTTCAATTTAAGGTGGGAGATATGGCGATGATTCATCTCAACAAAGTAAGACTCCCTGAGGAGAAATACACCAAGCTAATCATGAAGAAGATAGGTCCTAACAAGGTCCTCAAAAGATGTGGGAACAATGCATACAAAATAGATCTACCCTCGGATGTGGGACTGTCACCTATATTCAATGTATTTGATATATATGCATATAAGGGTGTTGTTGATGATGTTTGTGATGCAGGTCAGTCTGATTCCTCTACTGCATATATGAAGGACTTCCTTCCCCTCTCAAACATGAGATTGAGTGCATTTTGGATCAAAGGGTTAGCAATCAAACAAGGAGGAAGACTTACTTAGAGTACCTAGTCAAATGGAAGAATCGACTTTTAGATGATGCTACATGGATGCATTCTGAGGCCATTGAGAAGACCAGAACTCGCTTTGCAGACATCCCAACTCAAGGGACTTGAGTTTCTTTTGGGCCCAGGAGTATGGTGCAGAGCACATTCCATTACACATCTATTTTCAAGCACATGGTGGTGTCTACAGGTTCATTTATGATGTAATAATGGGTTGGATCAATGATCACCCTTGATGTAATTGAATGCTTGTTTGTATGGTCAATAATCTCTTAGGTGAGCATATAAACCTGGAGGTCTATTAGGCCATGAAGGCTTGGAATTTGGATTTTCAATGTTAGTATGTCTAGGATGTTGTCTTAGGTGTTTGGAGTCTAAATAATGACCTTGGATGTGTTTCCGTAAGGTCTAGGTGGTTAATAACCGATGTTGTCCTAAGTTGCAAAATGTTGCATTTGTTGTCAAGCAACTTTTCAAAGTTGCCGGTAGGATGCCAACTACTTCTCCAACAGTCCTAACTATTCAAAAGTTGGTTATGGATGTTGGAAAAGGTTTATATATGTTTGGAAAACTGTAGGAAGAGGGGGGAGTCAAAAGTTTTATAAAGTTTGGTGGAGAAAGTGAATAGAACAAGTTTGATTTCGCCATAACCGTGATATTCTCCGTACTATTCATATAGAGCGTGAGATCTACTGATGAATTTTTTATCTAGTTAGAAAGAACCCTGAAACACCCTCCCAATGCATTTGGTCTAACCTCTTGAAGTAAATTTTAGTTGAAATTATAAGCGTTTATCTTCTGCAGGTTTGAAACCCTCCATTTTCAAGGGTTACCATGCAAATAAGACCCTAACTCGCAATCTACTCATTGGGATACAATGGCCATGGGTAGAATGCAAGTTAGGGACATGTATTTTGATATTCCAGAGGGATGAGGTCGGAGGAGTTGGTTGGTACATTACCACCAAGCCCTAGTCTAAACTGGTTGAGGGTTTAGATTAGATTAGATGAGTTTCATTGAGCATACAATGAACAATGATGAGATGATGAGTTGAATTGATGGAATTGGGGTATTTGAACACAGAAGAAACTTCCTGAAGAGTTGGAACCTTCTTGTGATCCAATTCTCATATACCTCCTTTATGAAATCAGTCCAACCTAGTCAATTAGGCCTGTGACCCAAGTAGGTGTTAAAAAGTGTAGGAATAGGGTGGAATTCCAATCTTTTGGAATCTAATAGTAATCTCAAAAGGGTGTATGAAACCTAATTTTTTTTAGGGTGTTGTTTGGTGTTATCTGGAGAAAATTCCAAAAAGATAGTGAAACGAGGCTACTAACCGGTAGACCGGTGCGGTAAACCTGTGAAACCTGTGTCGGTAGACCTATACTAATAGGCTTGTCTAGGCTTCAAAAGCCAATATTTGTCTTGTGCTTCAGAATAGCATTGTGGAAGATCTTGATAGGTCTTAGGAAGTGGGCAAAAGTGTTGTGCCATCCCTGGTTAGGGGTAAGAGTTTGATTTCACAGTTGAGGTGTGAAACATAGCCGTGAGGAAGACTCAAGGTAAAGAAGACCAAGTTGTGTAGGTGGGTTTATCACACTACTGTTGAAGACCTCTACATCATGGGTTCCTTTCCCTTGGTTGCACTAGGTGCAGTCATAGGATCAACAAATACCATTTGAGGTTGTACGGTACTAGGAAGACATGGAGGTTTGTTCGAGGGAGCAGGTTGAGCCTTTGCCCCCGATGATGAGGATACATGAGGCACTACCTTCTCCAAGACTGGAATCGATGGAGGAGGGGTTGATGTAGGAGGCGACAACTAAACACTAGGATGCACATATGTAGGGGCCAACTCCCCCGTCTTATATTGATAGTAAGTGTGATTCATTAGATCACCATGGGGAAGCATAGGCCCGACTAGAGCAGGCCAAAATTGGTCCAACAAAAAATCCCCACTAACGATCAGGGGTCGATATCTAGTGTCCTGGATGACATGCACTATGCCCTCATGGGAGAAATTAAGACATTTGTGGACAACTGAAGGGACTTCCTCCATGGCAATCAACCAAGTAATGTCTAGCTTAACTTGGAAGAGGTCCAACATGGGGATGATCATGAACACAGAGGACACTTCCTTAGCCTATATGAGGACCGTCAAGGTGATACTACCCAAGGGGCAGATAGAAAACCCATCATGCATCCTCAAGATTATGCGGAAATCATCATATGTCAGCCTATGCCAACCATTCACAAAGAGAGTCTCCTTTGTCATGAGGTCGACTCTGCTCGATGGGTCAACCATCACTCATGTGACAATTTGACCATTCAACTTGGCAGGGACATAAAGAGGAGCAAGTTCTCTACAATACGAGGCATCCAGAGGGGTGAATGACAGGGATAGATCAAATGCCTTCCCAATATGGGCTGAAGGTGTGTTAATGGGGGTGATGGTGACCATATTCACATGTGGACCATCATTTGAGGAAGGATTTGATGCAGAGATAAAGTTTGTTGAATGCAGAGGGAATGGATCAGTATAAATCTGTAAGTCATTGTTGGTTATCAACAAACTTGTTTGATTTGTGTTTCTATGCATCCACCTTGATTGCACCACTATCGATGTGGTCTTGCACAACATATCAAAGATGATAACACCACTCAGTTTCATGGCCAGGCACACGGTGATAATGGCATAACTTTGATCCATGATACCAAAAAGGGTGGGGTCGATTATTAGACAACGATTTAATTTTTGGAAGGGTGATGAGGTTGTCTTTCAATAACCGTTGCATTATGCTCAAGTAAGAGTCATTTAAATTGGTAAAGACTCTATTGTGTTGTGAGATTTGCCTGATAGCTATCAGAGGAACAGCTACAACATTAGCCACTACTTTATTCTTTCTAGACTCTGAGATTTTGCCAAGATCAAGAGCTCAATGAAATGTACAAAATAGAGACATAATATGGGACAAGAATAAACTGTATTCTCATCAATAGAAAATGATCAATAATCAAATTACATAGTTACATACAATGTAGATGAGCTTGCTTATATAGGCAAGGCTAGGGATATGTGAGCACACAAACATGACATGTGGCTCAATAAGAAACAAGGGTAGGTAGGAAATAGGTGTGGGTAGGTAGGAGAAATAATATAATAGTCCACATGAGGTGGATCACCCACTGAATGTGGAGTGTAACAACAAAATCAACACCATAAAAGGTGGAATTTCTCCTACACACACTATCCCAATGTGGCACAAACACCCAAGTGTCTCATTCTCAAACTACTATGAAATGCATTATCCTAAGTAAACTTAAGTGTAATAATATCCATGATGAATAATTATTTACACCAACACCCCCCCTTAAGTGCAACTTAGGGGAATGCACTTAAGTCTACAATGCAGCTAAGCAATGCAAGATGGGTCCCGGCTACAAGGCCATGTTAGGTACCCATGTACAAATGCAAATGCATGCAAACCAATGCAATAAAATCTCTCACAAAGTGGGGAAAGAGAGAAAAACCCAATGGGAAAAAACCCTCCCCCAAAAGAGAGATGAAAAACATACAAGAGAACTCTCATAGAAGAATGTGAGGAACAAAACCCCATGTGAGGAAAAAGTCCCCCCCATATGAGAGAAGAAGAGAAGCTAGGAAGCCCCCCCTCAATGTGGAATCTGCACCAATGATAGAAGCTCGATGTATGAAGAAACTGCTCCACGAACGTCAAACAACATTCCTCCCCTTAGGAAGAAACAAAACCAAAGGTGTATCCATGAAGTCTCCCCAATCATGAAGGGAAGATGTATGAAGAAAACTCATGATGAAAGGAATCTCTGAAAACTGCTCAAGTGTCCCCATGTCAATGCTGAAAGATACCCCTTCCAAAGGTGGTAAATTGTGCCACACTGCTGAAAAAGGCACTCCAAGATCTAGTGGAGATGGATGTAGAACATGTCCCAAAGACTCACATGTCTCCTCAAAACATAAAGAGACCTCCTCCAACTGTTGTACATAAGTATCCACAATCATGTCAACCTCGAAAGAATGATCATGTAGAGAATGAACAAGAGGGTCAGAGTGTGCCCTCGCAACAATTGAAGAAGGATCACCTTCATCAAAGAGAAGATGAATGTCATCAATGATGTCTCCCAAATTTGCAATGTCTGTCAAGTAATCATCCCATGAATCTGAAGCTGGAAGACAATGAATATCCTGCTGCACTGAATCACATGAAGGCAAAACTGTCGCACTATCTGCATCATCAGGTGCAATAGGTGATGTGATATCAATATGAGGAGATGACATACAAGACTCAAGAACGGGGTCACATGTGAGAATCCCCATGTTCAAGTGTCCAAAGTTCTCCTCAAAATTTGAACCATCACAAGAAATGTGATCATCATGTGTAGAATCATCAAATGTGAAATCATCATCATCAACAAAAGCTGAAAAGGAGTATAACCGAGATGCATGATCAACCACCCCAGTCGCAATGATAGCTCTAGTCTCCATGTCTCTAATGAAAACTGAGTCAGGTGTGAACTCCACAACTCTCTTAGTTGCACCATGTGTGATTTGATAGATAGAAAGGAGATTGTTTGTCAAGTGGGGTACACACAACACATCATTGAAGGAGTTATCCCCAATGTCAATAGATCCTTTCCCAATCACATCCATGTATGTATGATTGCCCATCAAAATCTATGGCATGGTGCAAGGCTCAAATGTAGAGAACATAGACTGTGAAGATGCCATATGATGAGAAGCCCCTAAATCTAGAAGCCATCTCTCTGAATCATGACTGATAGTAGCACATAGAGCTTTTTCTTTTCTTGTTCCAAAAGAGTGAGTCTTCCCACTTGTAGAAGCCATGAATGCTTGCCCTTTTCCTTTTGAATGTGAGGAAGTGGAAGTTGATGAATCATCCTTCTTGTAGACTTTAGGCAAATCAATCTTATGCTTTTTGATGATATGTGTGAGCTCATCAATCTTCTTAGAATGGCAACGATGCTCCTCATGGCCAATCTTTTTACAATAAGCACAAGTAGGTCTCTCCCTCTTTGGTGAATTACCTCTCTTGGAAGAGGATGAATCTCCTTGTTGTGGAGAAGATGGTTCTTTTTCCTTAGGCTTTGATTGCCATTTCTTCTTGTTTGAGTTGTCCTTTCCTTGATTTCCTTTGTTCCCTTGATTTGCCACTAATGCTTGAGACTTAGAAGCCTTAAGAATGCCCATGCTTATCAACTTAGTTTGTTCCATCATCAACATTTCATTGAAAGCATCAAATGTAGGCATTGTGTAGCTTGAACCCATTGTCATCCTATGGGTTTGGAAACTAGAAACAAATGCTGCATATTCTTGTGGAAGCTTGCCTATCAAGTTGAAGATCAATTGAGTATCCTTCTTATCAATGCCACAATCTTTAAGTTGTGCCCTCAACTCATTTGCCTTAGTGACATAATCTTGTATAGTATCAAAGTTCTTGGGATCCAACATGGTGAGATCACTATCAATTTGATATCCCTTAATCTCATCAACTTGACCATACAAGTCTTGAAACTTTTGCCAAGCATCCTTGATTAGAGTACATTTCTCAATATGAAAAATGAGATCCTTTGATACATACTTTCTTAAGGTACCAATTGGCATGATATTTTTAGTGAGCCAATCCAAGTGACCAACTAGATCAACCTTAGGATCAGCGGGAGCAACAATAGTTCCATCAATGTAATGAGTGAGTCCTTTTTCCATAAGTGTACTCCATGCATCAATTTTCCAAGTAGCATAATTATGAGGAGTTAAGAGAGGAAACTTAGAAGAGCCCATAGCAGCAAAAAGGAAGGAACACAAGAGCACAAAAGCACAAGAGACACCCCCCCAAATTCACTCAATCAAGTAGCCCCCCCAAAGTGATGATTTTGGCACTTTATACTTAGTGAGATTACAATGAGCCACTTGCAAAACAGGGCAAAGTGGACTTATGATGCAAATTTTACAACTTCTCAAATGAGATACAAGAGACTTCAATCAATAGTGCAATGAATCTAACTGAGATTCAAGCAAATATACAAGTACCAAAAGAGCCAAGAATGGCCAAAATCTGAAAGTACAATTTCTACTTACAATGGCATCAATTTGATAGCATCATGTGAAAGTAGACAAAAAAATATGCACTTTCAAAAAAAATGGCACTTGAAAAGGAGGTCGTATGACCCCAAACGAAGCCTCTGAAGTTGAAAAAACTGGGATTACTTAGGTACAGTCACCAAAAACTGCATTTTCTGAAAAAAAAACCGTGCATCAAAATAAAAAAATTTCTTCACCACTGCGGAGAGCATGAAATTCTAGCCCATTTCAAAAAAAATTGCTCGAAAAAAGGAGCAAAAATGAGCAAGTTATGGCTATTTGAAGTTGAACTGCAAAATCAAAAATGCAAATGAGAGGAGCCTGTGAAATTTTTGAAAAATGCTGACGTGGTGCTGATGTCAGCAAGTCACTGTGTTAAATTTGATGGTCGTATGACCATCACAAAAACTTCACCTCTCTGCTGACTGGGCGTCCGTACTGTACGGACAATTGACGTGGCAGATGACTGTGCAGTACGTATCGTACGGATTTGCTGACTGGGTACTGTATAGATGACTGTGTGGCTCTGTGACATGGCGCGATGACGTGGCGTCCGTATGGATGATGTGGCGGATGACTCGATTGTCGTACGGACGGGTTTTACCCATAGGCCAGTGGGCGCCTGCCACGTGGCGGGCACGAGTCCTCTAGTCTGGTTGACCGCCAGCGGGAGGAAGCGGTCGGAGCCGAGGGAAGCCGGCAGTGGCGGGGGAGCTGAGGCGCTCGGGCGGCGACGGCGTGTTGTAGCAGGCGCCGGAGGGGAGGAGCGAGCACCGGTGTCGGGAGGAGCCGACGCGAAACCTGGGCACCAGCAACGTCGATCTACGGGACGGCGGCATGCAGAACGAGGTGTAGGCTGATAGGTACACGTCGTCCGGAGTTGCAGACCTGCAACACGCGGACCTATGGGTACAGCAAGTCATGGGAGGGGTCTGCGGACCCCCCAAAAACAACAATTTTTTTGTTTGTTTTTTTATTTGATTTTTTTTTTATTTTTCGAATTTTTTTTTTATTTTTGAAAAATATTTTCAGAAAAAAAAGTTTTTTTTTTTTTCGAAAAAATAATAAAATTTTTGGAAATTCGTACGATTATAGCAAAATTGGCGAAAAAAATTTTCTCACCAAAATAGGCCGACTTTATAACCAAAATTCATGGAAACGGCAAGATTGTATTCAGGACAGGATTAGAAGGCAGATGAGGTGGAGGTGGGTCGAATCCACCGCCACCTCCATTAGACCCTACAAAAAGACCAGTGCCACTAGTAGATGTAGTTCTAGTGCTAACCGGAGATATCTGAGCCATAGCAGAAGCAAAGGTTGAGCCACTAGACATACCCGTATAACCCAACGGAGTAGTACATGCATTGATATGATGAATAGTGGGCCTAGGGTCAACCATATGCACTAACAAAGTAGGTATGTCAACACTCAGCTGGGAACCACTGATGGACTTGAAAATAACTAAGAGGGGGGGGTGAATCAGTGACACCAAAACCAAAACTACTTCAAACACTAACTGGTAGATGAACTTAACAAAGCTTTTAAACACAATGCATGCAATCCAAAATGATATAACAACATCCACAATAAGTAAAACATCCACCATAACACAAGTGTTTGTATGTGGAAAACCCAAATAGGTAAAAACCACGATGAGATGGAACTCACAAGTTAACTATCTACAATAATAGATAACTGACCAGTTAAGGTCCACAAAGTGCTCTGCTAGGAGCGAATCTTGTTAGATATCCCAAAGCTTGATTAGAAGCTTATACCCTGTTAAAAGTAGTACCCTGTTAGGAGTAACCTCGGTGGAGGATTTCTGAATCCAAACTAATGGATCACCCTGTTAGAGGATTTATACATTGAATCTTGTTAGAGCTTACCCGGTTAGGGGATTTGATTTCTACTGTGATTGTTAGAAAACAACAGAAATGGTTTGATCTGTTCTGAGTAGCACAATACTTGCTTGATCAGATCCTTCTAAACATTCTCAACACTTCTATACAACACACTCTTCATCTTAAAACTTATCACTCTTCAACATAAAACTCTTTTTCTCTTCATGCATACCATCATATCCAAAAATGATTTACTAAGATGACGATATATAGACATTCAGATTTCATGTTGGCCTAAGGAAATCACAACACAATTTCCTAGGTGCAGTGTATCTAGACAAGTGATCATAACTCATCACAAAAATTACCGCCAAAATTTTATCAGTGGAATAACTCATCACGATCTATGGTAACTCATCACAAAATTACCAAATACCAATTGGAACAATCAAATATCAGTTTGAGTAAAACATATGAACCGTTATCTTTGAATCTCCTATCATGATCTCCACTTGATCTCCATCGTGATCTTCATCTTGATGCTGACTTAGTATAGCCACAGGTTGTTTCTTATGCACATACCGGTTATCACAAAGTACCAGTTAGAGATTAACCACTAAGTATACTAGTTGACAGTGTAAACAATTGAAGTTACACCGGTAGTCAATATAATCATATGTGTGTGTGTGAGTATTTCATCAATGACAACATATGATGAATACATTACAATCATCATCATGCCAACAACCACAAACATCTAACTAACCATCCTCAGGAGAGGTGTCTGCTAGTAGTACATGACTCTTCACAATCAAGGACAACACTCTCAACATCTCTAGACCTCTCTTATCCGAGATGAGCATATCCCTCTAGGTATTAACTACATTCCACACCTAGGAGAGAACATTCTCTCGATTAAGAAACCCTTCGAAGTCTCTCAGGTTCTCTTCTAAAGACTAGATCCAATCAAAGTCGATAGTGACAGCAAAATCATGGTCAATAGCGAGAGGAGAAGGCGGCAGAGAGTTCGTTGGGGAAATTTTTTGGGAACTAGCAGTCGAAGAACCACCCATGAAAGGGATCCTAAGAGCACAAGAAGTGAGAAACTCATTCAGATCAGGGAGAGGATCCTTGTCCATCGTTCTAGGTAGAGGAGGACTGTAAAGATCAGGGGGAAAACTCCACCTAGAAGACCTCCTAACCATAGCTCCTATTGTAGTCTGAGTCATAAAGCTCATAGACGAGCTACACAACATTCAGGACCACACCATAAGGACACAAAAAAGTTGGTTTAAGTTAGATGCAAATACCAAAAGAAAATGCATCAATTTTATCAGATGCAAATGCTTGTTTTTGTTTGTTTTATTTTTTAGATTTTAAATTGTTTCCAGATTTTTTTTATTTTTATTTTTTAAAACTTTGTGAAAATTTTCAAAGACTAATGCAACTAAATGAAGCATAAAGTAAATAATACAAAGAAAATCTTGTATCACGTCAGGTTCACCAAAATGTAGCGGGGGAAATTTGCTACCTCAAGGATGATGGATACTTGAGAGCAAACTATCCCTCTGATACCTCTTCGAACTGGTGCTAAGATGGGCCAAGGGATAATAGAATTATGCTAGGATGTCAAACACTTGAGAGGTGTCTCTGGGTGGCTCCCCTAATCCTTTGTCCATGGGACAAGCATGCAGAGATAGGATACCAGTGTGGCACATTTTCGTCTTATATAGATGAAGCGTAGAGTCCGAGCAGAAATCTCTAGACACACTGATAGGATGTATTAACTGATAAAAAGGTATCAAAACAAAGCGATAACACATAATACAAGACTAAACCAAGAGATAAAAAGAAATGAGAGAATGTTACACGTGGTCCATGCTATGAAGCCTCCCGCAAGTTAATCTCCTCTTCACGGTGGTGTACCTACACACATGCAAGAAAGGAAAATGTTGGGAAGTGTGTTTTGGAGCCTACCTCAGTCAGACCCCCATTTTGGTGTTTCCACCTCCATGGAAAACCCAAGAAGCCATGGGAATAATAAAGTGATAAAGATAATTGAAAAGATGCAACAAGAGATTGGTAAAAGATATTGGAAAATGAAAGAGAGAGAGATCAAGGAAACTCCCCTTCCATAAATGATTGTTGGAAATGCTGGCATAGAGTGCTTGAAATGTTGCAAAAATGGTAATTCTTGTAGAATGTTGTCCAAAGATAACCTCCAAGAGCTTCAACCTGCAAAAGATCATCAACTTGCCAAGAGAATCCATCCAAATGCCTTTGAAATTGATAGATAAAGGTCCTGGAAGGAAACTAGACGTTGATGGGTGCATACAGAGACGTTACAATTCCTTCTAAGTGCAAGCATAATTCTCAAATGGCCACCCACACACTATCAGATTCGTGGGATGCTAGCACACCGCATGGATGTCTCTGCATCGCGCCTGTGATCCCGAAGATGATAGGTTTGCGACATTGGTGATACTTTGACCAAAGCTAACAAAGATGGTTTAAGTGGACAAAAGGACAATATGGCGAAGCCTGACCTCCGATGACATGGAGGAAGGCACCATTTGTCGCATTAATCACAAGGGATAAGATTTTTGACATTATAGATACAAAGCAAAACCTCATTTTGCTAAATAATCCAATAAAAAATCAACTGCAAAATGGTTGTTGTAGCATGCACCAAGCACAAAGATTACAAAACAAATCCTTGGCTTGCAAAGTTATCTGAACAAAAATCAACATCAAAATGGATGTTGCGGCGTGCACCAAACATATCATGGTGTGTGATCAATGTAAGGGCCTACATTTATTTCTAATTTCCACAACAATTTTAATGCTCATAATTACATATTAATGAAATGAAATAATTTACAATACAATTGATGATAGGATTTCTCATTTTTCCATGTAATCGTATCAATCCAAGTACTAGCACCTTACATAGAAAGTACTATGTTTCATCTTATATTCATATTATGGAATGAATCTTTCCATTTCCATGTACAAGTACATAAAGTAATAATTACATGATACATATAAAATCATATACAAATGAAGAGCGTTTGATCACCATTAACCTCTTGGTCTTTTGTTGATTGAGGATGAGAACATGATTAAGGCACTTTCCTACCTAGCCACATATTAAACACACCATGGGACTAAGAGGGGTGTTGAATTAGTCTGCACCTTAAAACAACTTATAATTATTTAAACTTCAAATCACAATTAACTTATCTCTACAATTATTAAACATAAAACCACAAAGCACAACACGCACAAGAACACCAAATTTATTTGGAAAACTCAAGAAGGGAAAAACCACGGTGAGAATCACACTCACAATATGAATAACTTATTACAATGTTTTAGGCTCAAGGCCAAGGAAGCTCACTGCACCTAACTGGACTTGCAAGACTAAAGCACACAACCTTAGGGCAAGCTACAAAGGACTTGCATTACTGAGACACACAATCTCAGGACAAGATACAAAAACTGCACAAACTTCCAAAACTAACTATCTTCCGACAAGTACAAGAAAATGAAGAATTAAAATGATCAAGATCTCTGTTAGCAGCGGGAAGGAAGGAAGAATTAGAGGGGGGTGAATCAGTCTTCACCGGATTAAGAAACTCAATCACAAAAATAGATCCATAGTACGATGAGACTCTGCAGTAGTATGTGAAAATGTTACACTGGGGAATGTACATGCATTCGGGCACACTGCCTAGATCTCACTGCTGAAATATAATGGCCCACAAGACTACAACCCTCAGGGAAGTATCACTGACTTGCAGTAAGTTTTGGACTACAATCCGGAAGGGATGAACTAAAAGAATAGCATCTCCAAATGCTTGATTGTAGTTCTGGTTAAGTACAGATGTCTGCCCTGCAACACCAATCTCTCTTCAACACAACACCGAAGGATAAAACTCTTGTTCACACATACACCACTCTCTGATAATGCAGACACAACATCAAAACCTAAATTACATGAGTATATCACCTATATATACAATTCATCAACCTTGACAACAAGGTCGGCTAAACCCTCAACCCTCAATTACAAAATTACATCACATGATACAAAGATCAACCACCAGACCAATATAATGATATACATGACATAACATGGACCTAATTCAAATTTCAAAACATGCAACACCACCGAAAATCATGCCAAGATCAACCGCAACACATTACACCACCAGGAAATCTACATAACACGAAGAACATCACCGATTGATAGAAACCACCAAAAACTCGCACAACGATCAATGCAGATCACCAAAACAAATAGTAAATGAGTAGGAAACACCCACAAGCATGTTATAATCATCAATAATAGCTACGCCAACACCACTAATCAAATATTCATCAATCAACACCAAAAACTCAGGAACACAACCAATCAACAACTGTTACAAAGAAAGATAACTTGTGGAGCACTGAATCATGATCCATTTGAAATGAAGATACACAAGACCATCCCAAGCAATATCCCAAAATATCAGCACAAGATCTGAGCACACCGGAATATATTAGAGGGTATAATGGACTCTACAAAACACTGATCAACAAACCAAAACTACAAAATGAATAATAAGATATTCCCAATCTACAATCATCGAAGCAATACATAGGAATATATTGACATCAATGACAACAACATATCCTAGCAGCAATAATGACTAACAATAGCCAACAATCTTTTGATCATAAAATTGTCCTTGAATGGAATATACCCATTACTTTTTTTGGAATTTTTTACAATTATAAACAATGCAAACACCTGTTAGGGTTAGAAAATGATAATCAAACACTGTTGAAAGTAACCCTTCCACTTTCTGATCACCAAGAGTCCAATGTGGGAAGGTGAGAGCATACAGTGATAAGGGGATCATTAGCTCAATGATCTACTATAAATTACAATGCAAGTACAATATTGGGCAACAAGCCAACCCCTTCTGCTTATCCAGCGGGTGAAAGAACTTCTACAGCAGTTTGGCGGTGCAACTAGCCAATTACAAGATTTAAAAGAACTATAAATAACAACAATCACTCTACCACTTATCCAGTGGGAGGACTGAAAATGGAATTGCAATCTACTCAATCGCTTATTCAATGGGAGGACAGTGTTACAATAACAAAAGAAAGGTAGCAAGCCAGCCTCTTCCACTTCTTAGTGGGTCCTGAGAAACCATCCAAAATAGATAGTTGTTATTACTACTAATCAACTCTACAATGCACAATATGGTTTTTCAAATTAAGAGATATCATTGTCCAAAGATAGGTGGCCAAGCCAGCCTCTTCCACTTATGTAGTGGGACTAAGAGTAAATAATAAACTTGATGTTAGTACTACTATCCAGCATTACAAAATGGATAAGAATGGTAAATCAAGTGTTGATAACAATTCCAACAGCTACAAACTAGTAAGATATTCACTCCCAAAACCAACATAGACAAACCTCACCAAAAAAACACTCCACACCAACAACTTCAGAATCCGATATGCAAACAACTCACTGGGAAAACGCAAACCAACAACTACAAAACTCACAAATGTACTCACAACTCTACCCACACTCAACAAAATAACCCCAAAATGGATGCAAATGAAAGATACAAGGTAGGCAGTAAGGATAGAACAAACAAACTGCACCCAAAACCCCTAAATTCCTTTATGCACACATTCCCAGGTAGTCCAGCATAATACATCCAAGGCAGAAGTACGATTTGGATTTTAAAAATAAATACTCGACATTAAGCACTACAAACTTACAAACATAATCACCTAGGGCATAGAAAAAGGATGAGCCATTACCCAGAATGAACTCACACATGAACAAATAGTTGTGAGTGAAAAAATTCTACAGCCACACCAAAACTAGCAACTTGAAAATCCACACATAGCACTCCAGAATAAAAAACCACAAAATCTTCATCTTTGTTGAGCTCAATCTTCTCCTTTGGATGAGAAACAGTCACAAGTTCAGCTAGGCGCTATCTCTCAAGCACAAAACTAAAAGTACTAGGAGGTATGCATCTCTTGAAGAAAAAGTTTGATAGTATTTCAACAACACTTTGTTATCATAGCAAATGGATACCCAAAATGAGAGCCCAAGGCCTTTATTTATAATCTTCTCTCCAAATCGAATTTCCTTTCCCTCCAATATGGGATTAAACATTGACATTGAAATTTCTTTTAATTTGCCTTTCATTTATTTTCATTCCATCTCCTTCCCAAATTGTCCAAGTGCATAGATGAGTCACTTTATTAAATTGTCAATAATATAATAAGTGAGCGCTCAACATAAACTTAGGCAAATGACTTTTAAATATTTATTTAACAACAATGTATTTCTCCCTTAAGCAAATATCAAATATATTGTAAAGTCATAATCCCTTTTAATAAAAAATACCCTCATGGGCGTACAGACTTAGGCTATAAGTTGATAAATTAAATATCAAATCAACCCCCTTTATGTCATACACCATTTACACCTAGGCCAAGGGGAAAATAATAATTAAAAAATACTCTAATTCTCATATACCAAATACTGCTCAAAATAATTTAAAGGCTGGAATCCTGAAAACTGCACTCCCTGCCATAGCTTCTGAACTGGACCACAACAACCTACCAAAAATAGTACTTACTATAAATAGCACACTGCTAAAATAGTAAGTGTTTCCAAAATGATTTTTAGCACATCTTGAGCAGTCATCGCAAGTAAGTCCGAAAAAAGTCTTCAGATTTATTTGCATGTTATACCATCACGAAGCTCTTTGAAAGCCCAGAAAATCCCAGAGAAATAAGTTGCTCTCGCCTCCACTTACTAAAAATAGTAAGTTTTCCAAACTCTGCTCCTTGCTATGCATGTACTATCATTGCGAAGCTTTGTGAAAACCCAAAAGGAATCCATAACCCAAACTAACAAACTCCAACATGTAGGCCACCAAAAAGGCCAAAACATCCTCCTAGAAAATAGGAAACCCTAATTTTGCCTATGACTGACCAACGAGTCTCAGAATTGGCCAACATACCCCAATACAAACTAGAGTGTAAAAGGGGACATTATAGTTCCCAAAATTGCTTGTCCTTAATCAATGCCACCACAACTCCAGAAAACTTTAAACTAATCCATACCCAAGCAAGTACGATCTCAGGGTCCCATGATCGTCTCAGGAACAACCAACCTTTCTGACGTTGCGCCACTCTGATCGAATTAGTGAAAACGTCATTGCCAAAATTGCACTATTCTCCCTTGTGACTCCAAAATGTTACCATCCATGATACTCAAACTAAAAAATCTTTAAGGACTGAAATCAATACCATGCAGCATCCCATGCCCATAAAGCTCTGAGTAATCAATATCAACAATGCCACTGTTTATCACAAGCCTGGGCAAAAGGAAATAAAGTCTACTCAACTATCAATCAAACTCCACAGTATGTCTCCCCAAGGTGTAAAGTAGAGCCATGACTCTAAATGTGACTTCTCCAAATCTTCCTGCAAGGAGGAAAACAATCCTTTGCAAGAGCTCAACAAACTCATTCTCATAACTCCACATGAATCTACTAGGCCCCAATTGAATTATTTTGATGCAACCATGGAGTCTTCTGAAATCTCTTATAGTTCCCACTCCAAGCACCTCAGAATGATGAACCATAGAAAGAAAAGGTTCATTGTCCCAATCATAAGTAGAAGAGAGGGCATAAGAATAACCACTAGTTAGAGCTTGAACACTTCCCATACACAGATACTGATTGCCCCAACTCGCCATACCTCTCATCTAAGACCATAAACCCATCCTACCAGGAGACTGTGAAGTCTGAAAAAGAGTACAACAACAGCCCATTGAGTCTGAAATGATTGACTTGAGATCTGATTTTAGGAAAATCAGCATCCAAGAAGATGAATAGATAATGCAACACAGGAAATTGTCATCCAAAAAAACACATCCACTCACGTCCAAGGCTGGAGATTTCCTCTCTAGTGACTCCAACTCCACATAGAACCATCCTTTGGTCTGAATATCTTCCCAATCCACTAGTTGATGAGCGAAAGGAACCATCAAAAGGCTCGTAAAGAAGGGAACAACACCATCAAGACTAAAAATTTGTTCCTTATCCCTCCAAAGTTCCTTCTTTCCACATGTAATAAGGTCCATCAGACCATGTTGACGATCTCGGGCCTGGATACCCAGCCAAAAGTGATCTTCAACACACTAAAAAGAAAATTCAACACATCCCTAAGTGCTAGTAAGGACCAAGTGCATACTTAATAAATTGATGTCTCCTCTAGCAAACCCTTGAAGCTAACCATGAAAGCTTCAACAACATTGGAGTATGGAACAAATGTTCTCCTCAAATCCAACTCCCAAAATGGACTAGTATGAGCCTTATTATTATTCAACCCAAGGAATAGGTTATCAAGCATGTAATCACCATGTTTTGGTCCTTCTTTCTCCCCTACTACATGAGTAACAAGTCTGAAATCATCACTCCTTGTTGATGCAATGAAACCATGGACATCTACTAAACTGTGTTTAGACAACACCTTGATGCCAAAGATGTTGAAATCATCCCGATATAACACTTCCCAAGTGGAGTCTTCATCCTCAACCCCACTTATGCATTCACTGTTTGTTGGCTTGATGATGATTTTAGTGTTTTCATCATTTGTTGTCATTGATGAAACACTCACACACACACACATGATTATATTGACTATCGGTGTAACCTCAATTGTTTACTCTATCAACCAGTATGTTAGAGGTTTATCTCTAACCGGTACTTTGTTTCAACCAGTATGTGCATAAGAGATAGTCTGTGATTATACTAAGTCGGCATCAAGAAGAAGATCAATATGGAGATCAAGCGGAGATTCAAGGACAACGGTTCATATGTTTTATTCAAACCGGTATTTGATTGTTCCAACCCGTATTTGGTAATTTGTGATGAGTTACCACATTTCATGATGAGTTACTTGCACCGACTGCTTGGTGGCAATTTTTGTGATGAGTTATGATCACTTGTCCAGAAACACTGCACCTAGGAAATTGTGTTGTGATTTCTTAAGGACGAAATGAAATCATAAGGTCTATATATTGACATCGCAATGAATTATTTGATATAGTGAAAAGTGTTATGTTATGTGCGAAAGGAAAAAGAGTTAAGTTGCAGAGTATGCAGAAGAGCAGTGTTAAATATGTTTAGAAGGATTTGATTAAGCAAGTATTGTGCTACTTAGAACATATCAAACCATTCTTGTTGTTTTCTAACCATTATAGCACAATCAAATCCCCTAACTGGGTAAGCTCTAACAAGCTTCAATGTATAAATCCTTTAACAGGGTGATCCATTAGTTTAGATTCAGAAATCCAACATCGAGGTTACTCCTAATAGGGTACTACCTTTAACAAGGTATAAGCTTCTAATCAACCTTTGGGATCTCTAACAAGATTCGCTCCTAGCATAGCACTTTGTAGACCTTAACCGGACAGTTATCTATTACTGAGATAGTTAACTTGTGAGTTCCATCTCACTGTGGTTTTTACCTATTTGGGTTTTCCACGTATAAACACTTGTGTTATGGTGGATGCTTTACTTTTTGTGGATGTTATATCTTTTTGGATTGCATGCATTGTGTTTAAAAGTTGTGTTAAGTTCTACCATGTTGGAAGAACAAATTCAATCACAAAGAATGAAGGGTGATATCTCTAGACTTGGTTTTCACACAACTAAGAAAGGTGAATCCTCCGGTACAAAAAGCAACAATCCTAAGAACAAATATGCTCCTAAGATCAATAAGCCTACCAGTAAGAAGGTCTCTAAACCTGTTTGTTTTGTTTGCCATAAACCTGGTCACACTGCAAATGTTTGTAGAGACAAACCTAACAGAAATGCAAGTTACAATACTAATGCTAGGTATGTGTCCAAGAAATTTGAAGGTCATTGCTTCACATGTGGAATGTATGGACATAGATCTGTTGAGTGCAGATATGGAGCAAACAATCCTGTACCACACATTCATCCAAGAACAAATGGTGATTGGATAAGGAACTTTGACAACTGGGTAAGAACTAGCAAGGACCCTACGGCAACCGATTTAGTCCATTTGAGATGGAAAAGGTAACAAATGTTATTTGCACCATCTATAATAACTTTGGTCATGTGGCTATGAACTGCAGAAGAAGAACAGGAAGAGGAAATGCAAGACCTTGGAGATCATCTGGTATGGCCTGTTATCACTGTAACAAACTGGGGCACTTAGCAAAATTCTGTAGATCCAGAAATAGCAAACCGGTCAATTCTTCTAAGGATCAGAAAGGAAAGCAAAAAATTAATGTTGAAGAAACCAAAGAGGAAATGAATCAGAATTGGAAGAAGAAAAGTGATGACTCGCCTGGAAAAGAAATTGTTCCTTCACCCAGTGAAGAGAGCCCTACACCAGCGACTTAAGCCTTTTTAATATGGCTAAGAGGATCTCAATGGTTAAAATACCTTCGGACCCCTTGAGAAAAATGAGCGGGAAAAGAATTTTGAAACATGAAATTTTGGTAACTTTTTGTCAATATGTTATCAACCGGTTTTCCCCTTGAGCAGTGAAATTAGGGTTTGTAACCCTAATGGACGAGCATTTAATGCAGTAGGTAAAAAGGATAAAAGCGAGTTTTACTTTGTCATTTTTACCCTAATGCATTCAAGAAATAAATTTGGAGCGCTTGCTGAGCTAAGAAAGATTGTTTTGATGTTAATTGCCGAATTGTTTCATGATTTGTGAAATTAAGTTGAATTGAAGGTTGCATAAGGTCGAACTGGTGTGCACTTGGGCATTTCAAACTGATAAATGGGGAAACATGCGCAAAACAAGGTATTTCTTTGAACATACTAATTCGATTCTTTTTCATCTGAAATGGCATCAACTTCAAAGACTGTAGAGAGGTTAATGATTACTTCTAAGTCTATGGAAGTTGTAAAGGCATAACAGATTGTGTCATATAATGCATTGTCATAAGTTCCGAGTGGAGTTTTGGTCAAAGGTGATTTGTCTAGTTACATTGACTGCAAGATAGAAGATTTAGGATCTCTATACATTTACACACAGTTGAAATCACTTTGTGATGAGAACGGTAAGATTAAGACAAAGTATGCTAGGGTTTTTGAAAAGGGTTTTCATAATGCCGCTTATTTTCTTGAAGATTTCAAAGAAGCACATATCAGAATTATTTTGAGTCGAGTTCATGGAGAAAACATGTATTTAGAAAGAACTCACACAATTACAAAGAAAGCCATTCAGGCTGTGACTGGCTATTTCTCAACCGGTGAAGTACCCGAGTTAAGGAGAATTTCTAAGGATATTGTCTTCAACTTAACCGGTTCTACATCTGATGGACATGCTTTTTCTATTAACAAGATTAAAGACCCTGTAGTAAAACTAGCAGCAATGGTAATAGGCTACCAAGTATTTTACTCTAGTAGACTTAATAGTGTCCCTTTAGTAGCAGTTCATACAACTCACAGAATGATTGTTGATAATGCAAATTATGATATCCGTGAAGCTATCAGGAGTCAATTGTTTTTCAATTTGCAATCTATCAAGAAGGATAGCACTTTGAAATTCAAGTTTGGTCAGCTATTAGTTGGACTATTCTTTTATTTTTAGAACTTTCTACCAGGAATTAGAGACATTGAGTGGTCAAAGGACTCACCAGTCTCAACACAAATTAAGAACAGCATCAAGGTTGTAAGAATACTTTCCCTTCTGCCACGAATAAGTATTTTAATGAGTTCCAAAAGAAAATGAGCATGAGAATGAGACTACCAGAAGAAGTGGTAAAGCACTTTGAAAAGGATATGATCTTCATTGTTACCACTGATTTTTGCTTGATGCAAGCAATTGATCCAAGAGAGGAAGAAATGGAAGACATGAGTTATGAGGTGAACTATGATCTATTGGTTGGTTATGCTAATACCCTATTAGCATCACCTAAAGACAAAAAGAAGGCAAAATTGGACATTGTGGTATTCCAAGATGCACCTGCACAAACCAGTATTGAACCTGTTAAAAGTGCAAGAGGAAAGAATAAAATATCTGATGAAGCATCTCCAGCAATAAAGAGTACTAGGGTTACCTGGAGTGTCCTAACCAAAAATGAACTGGAACCCAAAGTATATATTAAGGAGACAAAGAAGAGAGGCGGAAAATTAATTTTGCAACTAGAGTCTAAGGGAACGAATTTTGATGAAGAACCAAAGAAGGCAAAAACAACTGGCAGAATATCCAAGAAGGTTAAGGAAGTGCCAAAGGCAACTGTGCCTATTGATATAGCATCTTTCAAGCCAGAAACCCATTTTGAAAGAACAATGAAGACACTAAGGAGGAATAGGTTTGGCAATGTAAAAGAGAATTTTGATTCCTTCATTGAAAATGAGAAAGAGCAAGTGATTCAACAGGTAATCACTAATCTATGTCATTATAGTAGATATCCACATGAACTAGAAAAGGATATCTCAAATTATTTGTACAATATTTCTCTGAATTTTCTAAAGATGATATTAGTGCCTTAGTTGCTTGATACATATCTCAGTTTACATTCAAAGAAAGAAGACTAAAGTTACTCAGTGGAAAGAAGGCAATTGTTGAAACTGAGACCCATCAAATACCCTGTGAAATCATAAAAATGGAAGAACTCATCCAATCCAATATGAATGAGGATAATGTTGTTGATGATGTTAATTGACCGAAAATGGATGAAGAAGAGATTATTCAAACTAATGAGGTCTATCCTCTCAAGAAAAAGTATGAATCCATTATTCATGTTGTTGATGATGTTCAGGACACAGTTGACCTATCTGGAGATAACACTGCACCAGATATGGAGCCTCCTGCAAATACTGATGTACAGGTTACCTTAGTTGAGCAACCGGCAACTCAATTAAAAGTGGACAATCCACAAACAACAGAACAACTAGAGAAACCCCAATCTCCACTAGTCATTCAAGTTATTCAGAAGGAGCCTACTGAAATTGTTGTCACACAGCCCTCTAAAAAGGAAACAGAGAAGAATACAGAGAAAGCAATCATTAAGGTTGTAACCTCTGAATCAGCAAAGCAGAAACAACTTGATGAAGATGATGATGATTCTCTAAGTATTTTAGGACCTATTGATATGAACAACATGAGTGCATCAGAAATGATGAAGATTGCAAATGTCATGCAATCTAGAGCGCATAAGAAGAGATTGAAAGAAAGGGTTGAAGCTGAAACAATTCAAACTGCAATAGGTATTTTATCTGGTTTGCTACCAGAAACATCTACAGCACATCTATCTACACCTATTAGTGAACTTGGTCAGTTAGTTGCAGATGCATCTGATCAAATCAAGTCACTAGAAGATGTTGCTCAGCTGTATGCTGAAAAGAGTCACAACAAGAAATGTGGAGAAAAATTGGCAAAGGATATTGATAGTGGTAAAATGGCTCTATCACACAATAAAAGTCTATTGAGTAAAACTATTGAAACAGGAGGAAAGTATCTTGCTTCTACCTCCAATATTACTTTCTTTTATTCTAACATTTCAAAAAGTCAAATTGAAACAGAGAAAGAACTAGAAAGGATATGTAAGGCATATGTCCCACTCCAAGACTCTATACTTGCCTTTAGAAAATTTGTAGATGATTTGCATAATAGACTGGACATCTATGATAATGAGAAGGCAAAGAGACTCTGATCTCTTAAAGAACTCAAAAGCGAGCTCACATCACAGGTAGACATACTTTAGAGAGCTCACTCCAATGCAGAAGCCATTCTTGCAACCCCTAAAACCTGCACACTCGACTCAATGGAAGAATTTCATTCATAGCTGATGTCTACATTTGAGTATACTGAGAACATATTGGAATCATGGGAAAATGCTTTGTCGTAGATGAAGAAGAGCTACAATGATATTTTTATAAGATTAGCTAAAGCATGAACTTTTAAGTTATTGTTGTATATGTTGAACACTTTGATACAAATTTTCTATATATATATATATATATATATATATTGCTTTTTCAATTTGGCACTGTTGTCAAAGGGTGAGTACAAATATGTATGTGTATTTTTGAAAATTTTGTATAATATATGCATTAAGGGGGAGCATGAGTAAATGTGTAAATTTGTTGTGTATACACACTTAGTGGTATTACTGTAAAATTTTCTAAGTGTTGCCATCAATGCCAAAGGGGGAGATTGTTGGCTTGATGATGATTGTAATGTTTTCATCATTTGTTGTCATTGATGAAACACTCACTCACACACACACACACACATGATTATATTGACTACTGGTGAAACTTCAATTGTTTACTTTGTCAACCGGTATGTTAGAGGTTTATCTCTAACCGATACTTTGTGTCAACTGATATGTGCATAAGAGATAGTCTGTGATTATACTAAGTCGGCATCAAGATGAAGATCAAGATGGAGATCAAGCAGAGATTCAAGGACAACAGTTCATATGTTTTATTCAAACCAGTATTTGATTGTTCCAACCAGTATTTGGTAATTTTGTGATGAGTTACTTGCACCGACTACTTGGCGGCAATTTTTGTGATGAATTATGATCACTTGTCCAGATACACTTCACCTAGGAAATTGTGTTATGATTTCTTTAGGCCGACATGAAATCATAAGGTCTATATATTGACATCACAATGAATTATTTGATATAGTGAGAAGTGTTATGTTATGTGCGAAAGGAAAAAGAGTTAAGTTGCAGAGTATGCAGAAAAGTGGTGTTAAATATGTTTAGAAGGACCTGATTAAGCAAGTATTGTGCTACTCAGAACAGATCAAACCATTCTTGTTGTTTTCTAACCATTACAGCAAAATCAAATCCCCTAACCAGGTAAGCTCTAACAAGCTTTAATGTATAAATCCTTTAACAGGGTGATCCATTAGTTTGGATTCGGAAATCCTCCACTGAGGTTACTCCTAACAAGGTGCTACCTTTAACAAGGTATAAGCTTCTAATCAAGATTTGGGATCTCTAACAAGATTCACTCCTAGCAGAGCACTTTGTAGACCTTATCGGGTCAGTTATCTATTACTACAGATAGTTAACTTGTGAGTTCCATCTCACCGTGGTTTTTACCTATTTGGGTTTTCCACATACAAACACTTGTGTTATGGTGGATGCTTTACTTTTTGTGGATGTTATATCATTTTAGATTGCATGAATTGTGTTTAAAAGCTTTGTTAAGTTCATCTATCGATTAATGTTTGAAGTAGTTTTATTTTTGGTGTCACTGATTCACCCCCGCCCCTCTCAGTGCTTTTCAAGTCCATCAATATCAAGCAGCCTCAAAAGATTACTATTCACAAAATGTAACACATCCTTATGGTTTGACATCACATCATCCATACACTAGAAACCATACTCAAGTCTTTGAGCTTTTGCAAGTTAACTCTGGAATTTGAATTGGAAAGAGAACAAGTAGAGTCTTTGTGTTGTACGGATAATCTAGTTAGAGTAAAAGATCTTTTAATATATTTGTAACTCTTTGAGCTCACGATATATTTGGGTTGCAGTGGTTGATAGGGATTAAGTATTCAAAAGAATCTTTGACTTCTTAGTGTGCATAATTCCCATCCCTGGGTCATTTTTCCACAAAAAGGGAAGTAACGAAAGACTTTGTTCTTTCTCGGACACTTTACTTCCTAGTTAGATTAGTTTAATATTACAACAAAATTAGAGTTGTTTTACTTAAGGAATTTGTTCTAAAAAGAGAATTAGATATAACCAGTTCTGAAAAAAGAGAACTAAGTTGTTGTTTCATCCTGGAATAGTGTAAAGTTACCAGGTAGATAGAATAAAAAGTAATTGCAATAGAAAGGGGGAGCCTTGCCTTACAATTAGGAGAGATCATATCTTGCCTTCTGAGAGATATTATCTCATGTGTTGTCGTGAAACTCGCATTTTGTAAACCTTCATCAGTTTAGAAAATTTTTACCCAATAGGAAGCTTTTAATGTGATTTTTCTAGATTTTTTTTTGGAAACAACACTCTGAATCACATTTTCTCAAAGAGGGGTAAAATGTAGACACTAAAATAAGGTCAATGCTTGTGTCTTCCCTTTGTACAATGTCTTCTTAATTGTTTGTTTGGTCTTCACCTTTCCTTGATTCTAAATCATTCTTATGTCCTCTAATTTGATCATTTCCTTTCAATTTTCTATCATTTTGACCTAAATCACCCTTCTTGACCACCTGATTAAAAAATTATGTCAGATACTCAATTTAATATCCTTAAATGCCAATTTGATTCAATTTCATGTCCTTTCATATCAATTTGTCCCAATAAATGTCCTATGACATAAATTTGTCCCAATTTCTTGTCCTATGACATCAATTTGTCCCAATTTCCTGTCCTATCACATCAATTTACCCCAATTTCTTGTCTTATCACGTCAATTTGGCCCAATTTCCTATCCTATCACATTAATTTGTTCCAATTTATGTCATATGGTATCAATTCGACCCAATTTCTATCCTATGATATTAATTTGCCCTAATCTCTATCCCTTGGCATTGATTTGACCTAATTCCCTCCTAGGGTTAAATAATCATTTAATTATTTAACCCCGTTTATGCTAACATATCCCTCTTGGATAAATATTTATTTTTTATTTATTTATCCCCATTCCCCCTTTTCACAATTAAATGAATATTTAATTTGACAATTTGCTAACTTGGAGTGAATTAATAAATGAAAATTTATTAATTATTCTTTCATTTCTATCATCACTTCTAACTCTGCTTATCTCTTCCACTTTTTTTATTTGCTCCACTTAACTCTACTTACCTTCTATTTCACTCTTTGCTTCCAAATGATGAATTTCCTATAACATTTCACTTCACTCAATCTCTCATTCAATATTGTCCATTGATTGAAATTTATTTTTTTTGTCCATTCAATATTTGAATTCTATAAACTGAGTTCATATTTCTTGTCTTTAGAACCACGCTTTTTGAATATCGTCACGATCATGACACATAAATAACCATGATTTTTGTCATATGTGCACTCAACCTATTAAGAGATACATGTCATTAGAAGAGATATAAAAAATGACAAAGCAATGTCAAAGGAATGTGTTTTGGTGATATCATTTTGAGTTCATGTTGTTTTGTTTGCATTTTGTTTTGATGTCTCGATCGGTTTGATCGAGATTAGTTTTCATGGCATTCTAGCTTTGTGGTTTGCTTTTGAATATCATGCTTTATTCTAAATATTTTCCTAGTTGACATATATATATATATAAAGATTAAAACCTATCATAAAGATTCAATCCAAAATTCCAAACAAGGATATTCAAACCAAAACATTACAAGACATCACTAATTTGACAAAAGACAACTTACCACTATTCTAACTAATATAACTCAACTTGACCAACTAGGTTGTGAATGTGTGATAGTTCAATAAGGTTCATATATAGAGGCTTGTTCATTTCCTGCATCCAACTTAGCACATGACAACAGTAGTCAACTGTTATTAAATCATTTATATACATCATATATTTTATCTTTAAATATTCAAAATATAAGAATGATTGCACATTCATTCATCTTATTTCCAATCAAGATAAATATATTCAAAGCATATTCATGTGCTTAAAGTATTTTAACTAAAACAAGTAATAGTAAATAGTAACATCGCAATGGGGTGTAACAGATAGATTCTAAATTTAAATGTCAACCCCAAGCCTAGTCCACCATGCAATATCAACAACCACAACAACAAGGTGAATAACAAGACACCACCACAATGAAATATGGAGATCCCTACCAAAACATGTCAGTAGCTAATACATCTCGATCAACTATTCTTGAATATCAAGAACAATAACCACTTGGACGAATGGTATACAGACAATAAGGTCATACAGGAATGAAAGACGAACCTCCTAAACAAGGAAATTTTGACATGATGACGCAACGGATTGAAAAACTATCCAAGAAAGTTGAAGGATTAAAAACAAAAGGTCCTAATCTCTTTGATAAAAATTTGTACATGCCTCCTTTCCCCAAAAACTTCAATGTACCTAAATTTGAAGAGTATAGAGGAAAAGGAGACTCAAAAGATCATTTCAGATAATTCTACACATCTTATATGGAATTTCACTATGATGACACATATATCATGTGTCTATTCCCTCAAAGTCTATCACAACAGGTGATGGATTAGTATGCACAATTACCTGGTAACATCAAATCATGGAATGGACTAGGCAAGAAATTCATTTGTCACTTTGCCTTCAATATCGATAATGAAGTCACCATGACTGACATTTGCACTACTAAACAAAAGAAATGAGAATCCTTTGTGACATTATTAGAAAGATGGAAAAACTTAGTCAGCCGGTGTCCATTCGACATCCTTGAGGAACAACAAGTCAACCTATTTATCAAAAATCTAGTACCAAAATTAATGTATGAATTAAAAATCAAGAGTCCTAGCACTATTGATAAACTTGTCAAGAAAGGGACAAACATTGAGAAAGCTCTTATACAAAAGGGGATTATTAAGATCAAAAACCCTAGCACTTCCAATGATAAGAACAGATTTTGGTCTAGAAATAAAAATGTTACCAATGATGGTGTTGTGCATGCAAGGATAGTAAACAATGCATAAAAAATCTCACTCTTCAAGGGGTTGCACCACCAAATAAATAGATCGACAATCAATCTCAATAGAAAGCTCAAAACAATGTGCCTTTTCAGTAGCCACCGCAAAAAAATTAGGCAGCCAACATCGTGCAACAAAACCAACAACGAAAACCTCCCAAAAACAAAGAGACATCCCCTCGATAGTTTACACAGTTAAGGGAACCTATTGAATATGTATTAAAATAGTTTCTTCAACTGAACCTTGTACAACTACCTAAAATTAAAAATGAATCAGCAATAAAACCTAGGTGGTGGAATGACACCCAATATTGTTAATATCATCGAACCAAGGGACATTAAAACCCTTCTTGTTTCCAATTGAAACACCTTATACAAGACTTTATTGATCAAGGCTTGGTTGAAATAGAGTCCCCTATAGCATCCTTGAACATAGATCACACCATATTTAAAACTCTCCTACTTGATCATGACAAGGGAAAGGCCTCTACATCTACTTCTGATCTAAAAGGCAATGTCAATTACACTAATATTTCCTACTAGTATACTATTAATTGTCTCCAAGTGTCAAATAGTCATGTCTCTATTGTAACTATCAAGGATCAAAGTTCCCAATGTGTGATAACTACTCATCAATCTAAGGTAATTTTACAAGGAGCTCCTTCTATTTCATAAGTTACAAGTCAGTATAATATCCTTGATCATTTGGGAAAAAACACCAACACAAATCTTTATCCTTGATTTGTTGCATATATCTCGTACTGATAGAGCAGTCCTAGACAAGGCATTACAAGAGTTCACAGTCCTTATCGACATAAATGTCGACTAGTTTCATGCTATAATAGGACATATCGCTCCCTCATCCCCAGATACTTTTACTAACAATGATTTCACTCAAGACTAGCCCAATCACAATAACAGATTGCATTCAAAAGTCTTCATCCATAACCATAAAATAAGATGAGTCTTGATAGATGGTAGAGCAAGATTGAAGTTTTGTACATTGAGAGTTATCATAGCTCTCAGTTGTTCTGAAAGTAACATTGATCCTTCAAAGAAAATAACTATCAAAGCTTCCAATGATACAGAGCGTCTTTCAAAAGGAGTCATTGTGTTACCCATTCAAGTTGGACCCACCATTGAAAGTATAGTAGTATAGCTTTGGGACATAAATCTCCCATATAATATGATTCTAGGTCGTCCATGGATACATGCCATAAAATCAGTTCCATCTACTTATCATTAGTGTCTGAAATTCCCTCATAATGGAACATAGATTACTATCCCTAGAGATCTAGATCCCTTCCAATTTTGGGCCAATTTAAAAGGGATGTATGAGAAAAATGTTCTAGTAAATAGAGGAGCTCCTTCATCCACTGACACTTCTCCAAACATGGATCCTCAAACATTGGCTAAATTATCCAAAGGAAAACTCAAAGTTGAAGATTAAGGATGTGGGGGATACACCATGGTGCAGTCATTCCACATTGGAAAACTACCTACTCCTAAGTCCTATGGAAATCCACGTCATGTGAAAAAGGAACCCAAGGTTATAATTCAATATCAACCTCTTACTATTTTCACAAAATGGGGAGACCATAACGAAGAAAAATTGAGGAAGATGTATCAAAATGGCTTTACAAAGATGAAGAAGATGTACCACCTGTATAGTTTCTTGTTGAAAATTATGGAAAGGGATTCACCATTATGCAAAAGAAAGGGTATGATGGACATAGTCATCTTGGCACAAACAAGCAAGGAATTATAGAACCTGCTCAGCTAGAAGAGCGGCATCACATTAGAGGACTACGATTTCAACATTACGAATTGGTCCCTCTAATGCCATGTTAACCTTATGTGAGGAAGGACACAATCCTTATGATGAAAAGACACCCAAGGAGAACTTTTGTCACAACATTTTGCACCCTGCGATGATCAAACTTGATCATCAACCTTGTGAAACATTGAATCAGCCTCTCAAGTGTGGGACCTTGTGAAATGTGAGGTTGACTATTTGGAGAAGACTGGCTTCCTTTCCAATCCGAGTGCAGAGTGTTGGACCAACCCAACACTGGTAAAACTAATCTATGATCTGATAGGGAAAAGGGAGAGAGAGAAGGGTTGTTGAAAAGAAAGGAAAGAGGTTTGCACCTAGACTGAAAGTCATCTTCCCTGCCTATGACTACACAAAACATCCATAAAACGGCCTCGAGTATGTACAGATTTCTATCCAAATTATCCACCTAAGATGCGAGTGAAGGTTGGAATTCTATGAAATGAGAAGAGAAATTGATCTTAATTCACGGTCAACATCCACAGAGGGATCAACACAAACACCTACAGCTAAGGAAAACAAACAAGGATGCATTCAAACAAAGAGGTAAAACATTACACAAGTTGTAAGAACTGAAAAAAGGCACGTAAGACTAATTTTATTAATGAAAGGGAAAGGGAAAATTTTAAAAGTGCAAAGAAACATAAGTTTTCTGCAGAAGAAAAGAAAGAAGATCCTGATGAAATATATAAAAATTGCCTTTATAGTTGAGGTATAACTCAAAATTGAATCATAGTTGGAAACCCTAACCCTCCTAGGGTTAGGTTACAAAAAATTTGCAAGAGGAAAAGATCATATCAACAAGTTGATCTAATTGCGTGCAAGGACAGCTCTGATAATATCTTCCCCACCTAGGAAGAAACAAAATCGTTTTGCAGAGAGAGAGATCTCAGAGTGGAATAGGTCTAAGTACGTCTGCAGAGCCCCCAAAAGTCTTCATATCGCATTGAAAGAGTATGAGTTGCATCCAAAATGGACCTGAAGAAGTCGCATTTGGAGTTATGGCAAAATATTCAGCAGCTGGATGAAAATTTGATCATGTATCGAGCGTCGTCTAAGTGAAATGAAAATCTCGACCATCGAGTCGACAACCACCCCTGACAGAGAGCATTCAAATTCCAGTGGCCTCCACAAGTTCAAAAGTCAATTGTCGATCTGAGATCCCGCACGAAGATGGACGAGTGAGATCTCGCCATATGTGCGCTCAAAATCCCAATGCAGGATTAAGTCGCAACTGTCTGATGGATATTTCAAGTGAGGATCAATGATGGAGATTGTGTCTAGAAGAAAGGGTTAGGCCCACCACATCATATCGTTGTGATAAGGCTTATTGTCAAGACGAAAAAACACACCTCAATCCCATTGATGGTCTAGTCAAAAAGACCTTCACCACATCACGTCGCCTGCGAGCTCACAAAACAAAACTACTCACCAGAAGGAACATGTGGGAGAGAAGGCAAAGAGAACGAATACCCCGCTCACCTGCAAGAAGCAAACTGCATCGTCGAAGGGAGTCGTGGGGAAGCGGGGAGGGAAACAAGTCTCCCACTCGCCTACAACACTAAACTAAAGTTGTTGGAAGAACACCTGGGGGTGTGGGAGAAGCAAAACAGATAACCCGTGGGCCCGCCAAACAATGCTAAGGGAGCCAAAATAAATCGCGGGGCCACGGGAGCCCAAAAATAGTTGCCCTTCGGCCCGCAACGTACGAAGCCGAAAAGTCGAGAAGCCAGCGGGGAAACGAGTGAAGTCAAACATTTCCCACCAGTTCGCAAAGTAACATGGAGGGAGAAAAATGGAAACTGTGGGGAAGCGGGCGAAGCAAAACTTGCTTCCCGCTTGCCCGCGGCACAAAACAAGAGGAACAAAAGGACTCTAGGGGGGCGCGGGAGCCAAAAGGAACCCTTGCGCCAACCAGTGGAAAGAACGCAAAAGGGACCCAACCCATTACAAAATAGACATCATACAACAGTCCCAAGAAGAAATAACAAGATTACAAATAGGTAACCTAGACAAAAAAACAACATAGCTAAATTACATCAAAACATTAGAAATTAGAAATGGGACCAAAACATGGGCCCAAAGGAATGTTTTGAGATTTTTGCAAAGAAAGAGGTTGACCATTTTTCCTTCTATGAACAATAGTTCATGAGGAATCTTTGATAGGAGAAACATAAGGTAGATTACTGTCCCAACCAAGAAAAGCTACAATAAAGTTAGGATTTGGTGAGCCAAGGATGGGGACTCAAAAGTCATGGGAGAGAGAGTTTGGGACCATAGATGGTATGAAACCCATACTCAAAAGAACCCCAAAAGGATCTTTCAATGTCATAGTAACAAACCTAGTCGATAAAGAAGTATCAGCCATAAGACACATCCCAACAAGAAGAGCAATAGGGAACTTAGTAGGAGCCATAGTATCTCAAACAACATGAGCCACATAAGTAGGTGTTGTTTGCAAGGAGTGTTCTAAACTAGCAGAAGAGTCCAAGTTCAAAAACACATGGAAGTCAGTAGTGCATAGAACAACAGAGTACAAAAGGAATCATGGGCTTTTTCAACCTACGAGTTGTTCATGCAGGTGCTCACTTATCAATTTTGCTTAATCCACATACTTTTTTTCATCACAAATATCCAATACAAACTGGCACAAAACTAGGCCTCCAAATTGCATGGTGCAAAAGTATGATCGTGTCTACAATATCCTTCTTGAACAAATCTCTTTTCATCTAAGCGGGAAGTTTCAAATTTCCTTTCCTTTCTACCTTCAACCAGGTCCAAGAAATGCAATTAAAACACTAGTCTATCTAATTTTGAAAGAACTCCCAACTAGATTGCATAGAAATGTCTACATATTGTTCCCTTCCAGGAATTTGCAATGCTAAGGACACAACTTCAGTATCAACCCTCACTACTACATATTCATTCGAGGTCCTAATTTTGTAGGAGTCTGGGTGGTAATTCTGAACACATGCAACAACTAGCAGGTAACCTCTGACTTTTAGGAAGCCACTATCTAAGATTTTATACATTATGTGAGACCTATTGTGGCATTGTAATCTTCCCAAGACTTCACAGAGGTTAACATCCGCTACGTCAATGTCTCTCACATCATCCAAGGTGTTTCCTATAGCATGAGACATTTTGGGTTTCATCAAATGTAGAAGAAAATAAACTAGAGCTTCAATAATTATAGTGGAAACCAAATTAATTAGCAGGATATGTAGGACATGATAGAGATATGAATTTATGAGCATTTCCACAAAGACCCTTCTCTAATTTCACCCACAAAGCCCTAATTTTTGATAAAATTGTAGAGGAGGATAAATCTTGCTCAAACTTGGTTCTTACGTACCCGCATACTCACCATTAACACAATCTTCCAAATGGTTTCTTGTTCGCCACTCAGAGTATAAAATGAGATATCAACAAAAGGTGGTAGCTCTCTACATGCCTGAAGTGTCAACACTTTTCCCACGTTTTGATTTTATTTTTGCATTTAATTCTCATTAATGTATAATGTATGTCAATGTCATGACTAGAGGCATGGCTTGGAAGCAAGAACCACTTGTTATTGGATTATCGACAAAGATGTGAATCATGGAACCATTGAAAGTGGTTGCAAGAGTTCCTAAACAGTGTGATCGATCGATCATAAAGACAAGTGAAAGCCCATGAATAGCCATTATGACTCACCCATGTTGAGTTATTGAGTGATCAAGGAAAGACAAACCTTAAGAACCAGGGAGACTATGGGTACCGATGTTCCAAAAGATTGCATTTTGCTAGTGGAAAAAGAGGCTAGGGCCTTAAAACAAGTTAAAAACCGTTTACACCTAAAGCTTCAAAGAGGATCAGTCAATTGGGTGTTTTGAGAACTAAGGAGGAATGAATTTGGTTCCAAGGTGATGCTGACCAAACGACTAGGAGTTGTAGATTAAACATTGAATTAACATCCATTAAACTCGAGACTAGAAAGATGGGTAACAAGTATCACAATAAAAATTTCATTGTTTTCATTGCAAATATACAATGGTAAAAGGCTACGATCTTGCTTAAAATTTTGTTTTTTCAAGTGACTACCTGGAGATGACTAGTTGTCCTCGAGATATTTTAGTTTTTGAAGTCTTGTTTCCAAGATGTTATCAACACATCCCTTGTTTCTTGGCCATGCTAGCATACCCAAAACAGTATAAGGATGGGGATGATCAACAAAGCCCCAGAGATATGTCCACACGTATCCCTACTATTTACAATTCAACTTTGAGATAGTCTTTGCAGATTATGATTCTACATCACCATAACATAACAATCCCATAGCACATGCATCGTTTAACACCAAGTTGTAATATTATGCATAGCTACAAAATGGTGGAACTTTTCTTAGGATCGGTTGGCACACCAAATGATAAATAATTTTTTAATTAATCAGGAAAAACTTGGGAAATTAGAAAACCTTGACTGATTTTAAAAATAGAAAAAAATTCTAAGCAAGTTTTTCATGTATAATTTGTGATTATTATGTACTCGTACAATGTCTTTGTTAATGCATACAATCTACATTTAGACTTTCTATTTGTAAATTGTTCAGTTATGCAATTGGTATTTTTATGTTGTTATTATTATTATATGCTCATACATCATTGTAACATATTAATTTTAACATAGTTTGGTTTAGTTTTAAGTTGACAATATTTTCTACCATATATCTAAAAAAATTATGAAAAAGAACTGACCAGAAATGTAGAAGCATATCACATTCAGTTCTGAAAAGTTTATGTTATCAATTTGTTTCACAAATTCCACCTGAATAAGTGTAGTGTATGACAAATAGGTATGAACAAGATGTACAAAATATCTTTGTGCTTTCAAAAACTCAAAACACTCCCCTAGATTTGTGAAAAGACAATGTGTTTTTTAGACAATAATTTGAAGTACAACATTAACAAATGTATAGATTCTTTATTTAATTTGATTACTATAGCCAAAGCTACTAAGAGAATATGAGGTTGTAATCATTGATATCTATCCCTCTACCCAGTTTCAAACATCTAAAAAGGAAAAAAAGTTGTTTAATACGCAAATCAAAATTGGATAGCCTAAACACCAACACAGAAACATTATTACCTTAAAAATAAAAAGGAAACAATAAAACAAACACATATTTGTTAATAAATATTTTATATCATTTGTGAGTTCTTTTTGGAGCACAAGTCAATACTGAAATATTTTCAGTTGACAATTGAGAAGTACCGATTCCATTTGGGACAATGATACAGGTGCATTAAGGAATCCCTTAAATTTCAATAAAAACAAGCATCTCTCCCAACTTGAAGATGACAACTTTATATAATTTCTCATGTTGAGGAATAATGGCTACTAAGATCAGATATGACCTTCCTCATTGGAGTCAATTCACATACTTTATAAACAATGGCGAACAAACGCTCATCCACAATTTTTAATCTCATCTATTGTCTCTAGAAACACAATTGTCTATAGAGAGACAAAAAATGAAATTGTTTCTAGGAAGACAAATGAAATTGTCTTTTGAGAAGCAATAATTCTTTTGTTTTATATTGTCTTTATACAAACAATAATAATATGTGTGTTTTGTATTGTATTTATAGAAATGATAGTTTAAATAATAATTGTTGACACTCGATTAAAGACAATACACAAGTTTATTTTTGTCTCTAGTTAAGACGATTTACTCAAAAAGTGTCTTAAATATTGTCTTAAAACCCGCCTCTATGTAGTATTGATATAGAATAAAAATTAATTTCATTTGTTTGGTGACAATTTACCTTATTCAAATTGTAAATAGTGGCCTCCTGCACCAAATGTCTTGAGTTGAACAAATACAAACTTTCTATTTAATATCAAAAGCACATTCTACAACAAGTTAACTAAAGTAAAAAGCTAAAAAACTATTTGTTTTTAGCAGATGATACAACAATAAAAATAGACAAGTATTGATATGCACAACAACACAAATCTTCAATACATATCTATGATAGGATTAAGCATCAACTTCAAGAACATCAGTCTAGAAGATAACAAATAAAATTGTACATGTGAGCAAAGAATATGTATCTATATGCCATATTGAAGCATGATATTGCAATCACAGTAGCAAATCCCACTCCATAACTTAACCCCACTCCCACTGTCCACCATCAATCCATTGCATTTGCATACCCATTGTTAGCAGCAGCAAAGAAGGAAGACTGAGAGGGGAGGGGGGAGGGGGTGAATCAATCTTCACCGGATATTAAACTAAATCACCAAAAAAAGATCTGATAAACTGTAGTAACAACAAAGGTAAGCAAATTGAGAGCACAATACACAACACCAATATTTTGACATGGAAAACCTGGTTAAGGGAAAAACCATGGTGGGAACCTACCCATGGTAAGATGATTCCCAGTGAATTGTTTGCATATCAGATTCTGAAGTTGTTGGTGTGGAGTGATTTTTTGGTGAGGTTGGTCTATGTTGGTTTTGGGAGTGAATATCTTACTATTTGCAGTTTTTGGACTTGTTATCATCACTTGATTTATCATTCTTATCCATTTTGTAATGCTGGTTAGTAGTACTAACAGCAAGTTTCTTGTTTACTCTTAGTCCCACTACATAAGTGGAAGAGGCTGGCTTGACCGTCTATCTTTGGACAGTAATATCTCTTAATCTAAAAATCCATATTGTGCAGCGTAAAGATGATTAGTAGTGTGTCGACTTGAATTTCATTTTCAAAATACTGCCTGCAGCATATTAGTTTCACAAAATACAAAGGAAATACTACAAGAAATCCAAACTCAACCAATGAAACTATATGAAATTAATATAAAATGAAAACATTATTACCTTCATGATTTAAGTCTCATTGTGTCCTAACTCCACTGTTCCTAGTTGCAGATGATTTTCTCTCAGACAAGCACTGGTAGCTTCCAAGATGGCATATGAAGAATGGACCGATAGTTAACTAATACTATAATAATGCAAATGATATTAAGCTAAAATGCTATGAAAATTATTTATGCTCAAAAACTCTAAAATGCTATTTGCTTCAAACTCAAACTCGCGGATGCAAAATGAAAACTCCTAGATGACTATTTGATTAGCTATTAGTTTATTAGTTTCAAAATGGCTTAGGAGACCTCTTTTTATAGATTTTTGAGTGTGTGAGCTTAGGTGGCAGAGATCAATGGTCATGATCAAATCTTGCAGATTGGATGGCTATGAGCAAGAAACTGAAGGCTGGAAGAAAGGGGGAAGGAGAAGACAAGTGTCACTCATCTCATCTTGACTAAGTTGGAGACTTGAGAGGATATAGGATAGTTGGAGAAGATGTAGGAATGAGAGGACAAGTGAACTCAAGTCCTCCTAAGATATAGGGATGTTAGAGAGTATAGAAAAAGGCTAAGAAATATGTGCACATACACAATATTTCATTTATTTTGGAAGTTGGAGATAAGTAGCTAATAAATGTTTAATCTAATTAATTTGATTGAATTAATTTAGCCACATGATGAATGAGTTGGCAAAGAAGTGATGAAGTGGAGATGTAAGGATGAGTTGGAAATGAGATTAAATAATTAAGAAATTATTTAATATTTGAGACTAGGATAGAAGAATAATTAAATATTAGATATTTAATTGATCGATTAGAGGAATAATTAAATATTAGATATTTAATTAATTGATTAGAGGAATAATTAAATATTAGATATTTAATTAATTGATTAGAAGAAAAGGATATAACGAATTAATTAATAAAATGTTTCAATTAAATTAATTAATAGGAGGACATGAAATGAATTAAATAAATTAATCTTTTCAAATTAACTATTTATTAGAAGAATTATTATTAAATAAATATAAAATGTTTATGTAATTGCTCATAGCCATTTTTATGTGTATACAAGTAGTACTAACAACTATCTATTTTGGACTATTGCTCAGGACCCATTGAATAAGTGGAAGAGGTTGGCTTGCCACCTTTCTTTTATTATTGTAACACTATCCTCCCGTTGAACAAGCGGTTGAGTAGATTGCAATTCCATTTTCAGTCCTCCCACTGAATAAGTGGTAGAGTGATTGTTGTTATTTATAGTTCTTTGAAATCGTGTAATTGGCTAGTTGCACCACCAAATTGTTGTAGATGTTCTTTCATCCGTTGGATAAGCAGAAGGGGCTAGCTTGCTGCCTAGTATTGTACTTGCATTGTAATTTTCATTAGATCATTGAGCTAACAATCCCCTTATCACCGTATGCTCTCACCTTCCCACATTGGGCTCTTGGTAATCAAAAAGTGGAAGAATTACTTTCAGCAATGTTTGATTATCATTATCTGACCCTAACGAGTGTTTGTGTTGTTTTTAATTGGGAAAAAAATCCAAAAAAATTAAGGGGTATATTTAAATGGTATCAGAGTTGGTTTTCCTTCCAGCCTGTGATTTATGTTGGTAAATTTCTTCATAAGTGATAGAGAAATCAAGTATTCCTGCCATCATGTGCTTTCAGCAGAAATTCAAAATAAGATGACTACGGAGAAATCTATATCTGAGTTGATACAAGAGTTGTCCATGCTAATGAGGGATCTTGACCTAAAAAGGGCATATTCAAGGATTATTGCAAAATCCAAAGGTTTTAATGGAGAAGTGCACATGACACATTAAGATGGCCATGAGTTTGAAGGAGAAACCTTGACACATGAGGAGTGTGTGTTAGAGCCCCAAAATACTCCTTTAGACTTGCATGTGGTTGGTAGTGATAAAGATAAGTTTGGCAATAAGAACAAAACAACAGTCTAGAAACCTCATTTGGAATTATCCAATGAAGGTCTTAAGACTAATGACTTCACAAAAGATGTAAGTAGAACTATTGTGTGGGTTGAGTTTGCTAATGAAGAGCATGTTAAGGATGATTTGGGTGGCATCATTGAACCAGCTTATGACCAATACCAAAGTGATGATGTTGGTGATGATTCCAATGCGCTTGTACATAATCATGTTGAAGATTTGGTGATAAATGGTTATCCTCTCGTTGTTGCCCCAACTTCCCGAGAGTTTTCACAAGACCTCTTGGGTATGCATGTGGCTAATAAATATGAGATCAAAGATACACCTATAAACGGTGGGCTCATTGAAGGCAAAAGGGATAAAATATTCAAAACAACTAGCATTGATGACTCTTTGCTTCATTATAGTGTTGGTGACATGGGTGGTCTTGGGTTATTAATTGGGAGGTGACTTATTCAATGAATCAAGACTCCATGAGTATGATGAGAACTTTCCCTTTGATTAGAACAATAAGCCCCTTAGCACTTGGGATCCGGGTGTGATGGCACCTAGCGATGACAAGGAACCTGTGTGGGATGAATTTCCCTTTGATCTGGATGATGAAATGGAACTTGATGAGGATTCTATATCAGCAAACAATGGTGACGTTACACTTGATCTTGGGATTGCCTTCTCGTTTGATCAAAGTGACAAAAAGGTGGGAGCAGATTTAAAAGTCTATAAGGCTCCCGATATTGAAGGGTTTGATGGTGTTCTTGAACATAAATCAGATTTATTAGTGCACAGAGTTTATCATCATCTTGGTGTTGATCAATGTCACCACGTGGATGATGTGGGGTGTGAGACTAGGGACAACCAAGGAGTCGTTGAAAACAAGAATGGAAATTTTGATTGTAATCAAAGGTTCGAAGAACTAGTGGAGTCTAATCCTATTTATGATATTGAGCATTTTCAGCTAGTTGGTGGAGTTAGACAAGAGTCTTGGAGTAGCTATGGGGGCAGTGATTGCAAGAAACAAAGTTCTGATTTTTTCTTGTTGCCTATCAGTAGTACATCATCTCTACATTCTTATAAGTGGGATGGTCAATTCAAGGTGTCTATTGAAAAAGAAATGCAAGCTCTATCTCAATTTGATCACACACATAGTTTGACTAAAGAACTCTATTGGAAGGGTCAAATGGATGAGAGACAGAAAGGGATTAAGGATGAAGTTACTCTCCCTAATCTGCGACTTATCAAAGACTTTTTGGATATATTGAAATCAGATTACATACACTTGATTGAAGATCGAGATCATGCCTTCGAACTTGCAACGAAGACCACTAGTGCATTCCAAGGAAAAGAGAGAAAGGTTAATGAGCTTACTCTTCAGCTTGAATCAACAAAGGACATGTTAGAAAACATTCAGTTGGCTCTAAGGGAGGTAGAAAGTCAATTTGTTGATTTCAAACTTTTTAGGGAGCAAGAGAATGCACTAAGAGTTGAAGAAATCGAGCAAGTAATTGGTGAGCTTGATAGTCTTCAAGAAGAGTTTGATCTCGAGAACTTCACAAAAAAAAACAAAAGTTGCATGTGCAGATTCGGATTAGCAAGATGGAAGTGAGCAAGGGGAAAGGGATGGCTTCCAAGTTCTTGTCACAAATTTACTCACAACTCTACCGACACTCAACATAATAACCCCAAAACGGATGCAAATGATATATACAAGGTAGGCGATAAGGATAGAACCAACAAACTGCACCCAAAACCCCTAAATTAATTTAGACACGCATTCCTAGGCAACCCAACATAGTACGTCTAAGGCAAAAGTACGTTTTGCATTTTAAAAATAAATACTCAACATTAAGCACTACAAACTTACAAACACAATCGCTCGGGGCATAGAAAAAGAACAAGCCATTACCCAAAATGAACTGACACACGAACAGAGAGTTGTGAGTGAAAGCATGCTACATCCAAACCAAAACCAGCAACTTGAAAATCCACACATATCACTCTAGAATCTCTCAAGCACGCAATTGAAAGAACTGGGAGGTATGCATCCCTCGAAGCAAGAGTCTGGCATTATTTCGACAACACTTCATTATCATAGCAAATGGATACCCAAAATGAGAGTCCAAGACCTTTATTTATAATCTTTTCTCCAAATCGAACTTCCTTTCCCTCCAATATGGGATTAAACACTGACATTCAAATTTCTTTTAATTTGTCTTTCATTTCATTTCATTCCATCTCCTTCCCAAATCGCCCAAGTGCATAGATGAGTCACATTATTAAAATTGTCAATAATATAATAAGTGAGCGCTCAACATAAACTTAGGGAAATGACTTTTAAATATTTTTTTTAGCAACAATGTATTTCTCCCTTAGGCAAATATTAAATATATTGTAAAGTCATAATCCCTTTTAATGAAAAACACCTCCATGGGTGTCCAGACTTGGGCTATAAGTTGATAAATTAAATATCAAATCGACCCCCTTTATGTTATACACCATTTACGCCTAGACCAAGGGGAAAATAATAAAAGTATTAAAAAATACTTTAATTGTCATATACCAAATACTGCTCAAAATAATTTGAAGGCTAGAATCCTGAAAAGTGCACACTACCTGCCATAGCTTTTGAACTGGACCACAACAACCTGCCAAAAATAGTACTTACTATAAATAGCACACTACTAAAATACTAAGTGTTTCCAAAGTGATTTTTACCACATTCTGAGCAATCGTTGCATCTTACTAAAAATAGTAAGTACAGAAAAAGTCTTCAGATTCATTTGCATGTTAAACCATCATGAAGCTCTTTGAAAACCCAAAAAACCCCAGAGAAATAAGTTGCTCTCACCTCCACTTACTAAAAATAGTAAGTTTGCCAAACTCTGCTGCTTTCTATGCATGTACCATCATTGCGAAGCTTTCTGAAAACCCAGAAGGAATCCATAACCCAAACTAACAAACTCCAACATGCAGGCCACCAAAAATGTCGAAACATCCTCCTAGAAAATAGGAAACCATAATTATGTCTCTGACTGACCAACAGGTCTCAGAATTGACCAACAAACCCCAAAACAAATTAGAGCGGAAAAGGGGACATTACATTGAACCACTGCCTCAAGAGAACAATGTCATGGCAAACACATCTCACTTCATTTATTGTCTCAAAACACTGCCACTCTAAAGATATGATCATCAAAGCCCTCACAAACTGAAACTTGCATTTCTACTTCTTCACGTGTGCTTGCATATCTTTCACATAGATTTCAAAACAATCCACACACTAATTCACACATCTACACTTCCATTTATGCAAGGTTAGACATTGAAACCCTCAACTAGGTAGGCCACAAATTGAATATACATCAATAACATAAAGTCGGCCATCTGAGCCAAAATCATACAATGCAATCAACACCAGGAGATAAAGGGGACCCAAATACATCACAAGACATCTTCCTAAGTTGACTCCAATGAATCGCACATGCTAACACTTCCTCCAAAGTTGACATCAAATGTAATGTGTAGAAAAACAATGAAGCATGTTAACCAATCAACCAAAAAAACATCAACCAATGCACATTACTCAATGCAAATAAGGTGCAATTGATAGCCCATAAACCTGATAATTGTTTTATATTATCACATTATTCACCAGTAATTGTGCACATGTATATGTAAATAAATACATTTTAAATGTTTCGCCACTTGCATACAGTGGCAATTGTAAACATAATTTTATTTTTTTTATAAATAAAAAAGTGAGTTAATTTGTGCACCTTCACTTCTATTAGAATTACAAATGTACCAGTAATTGTTAATTATTTTGTTCAACTACACATTCAAGTAGTGAACATGTATTGATGTAGAATGCAAATATTTATTGGCCCAATTAAAATTATGTAATGGCTAAAATACAAAAGTTTTTTGGGGGGTCAAGTGCACTTGTAGTGAATGGTTATTGGAACTAGCACGGCTACTGTTGTTGTTCCCCTAACATGCTCAATAACAAGCTTTCATCTTGCATTCTCCTACTAGATTATTTAACCATTTTATACTTTTGAAATTTGGTGACTGATTCAATATATTGAATTTGTGATTTTATTGACATAAATAACAATATTAGCTTTTTCTTGCAAAAGTTTACAAAGATACAAAGTATGAAAGACGTCCAATGTAAAATCCTCCTTAGAAATTTGTAGGTGTGGCTAACCATGTTATAAGCAAGCAAAGAATGTTATGGTATAGATTTTACAAGTAGTTGTAAGATAATTAAGATTAATATGAAAAAGCCAAAATTCCAAGTACTTGGAAGAATAAAAAGTTGGAAACAGTATGCACAAGAATCACAAGTAAAATTAATAAGGAACAACAAAATATTTGTAGTACTCCCAGGTCGGGCAAAGTTTACATAAAATAACTATTCACAAAATATCCAAGCCATGAGGTGGCACAAGTATGTATCTATATTGAATGCAGATTAGAGCGCCCAACTTAATGAGAGTCAAAAGTGTGGTGTAGGTGAGAGGGAACCTACACTTACAAAGATTGCTAATGATAGGCTATTGTCTTTTGACTGTAAATGTTTTGAGGTTATTTTCTTTTTGTCAATACTTCAGTAGGTGGTGAGGAATGGATGACATTTAGATAATTAAACCTTTTGGTGCATTGATTAAAAGCTTTTGTGGAAATATTATCTAGTAAATCAACTATAATGAGTACTCTGACACTTCTAATAAAATTCAAGATCCAATAATCCCATAAAAAAAAATAGTTGGATATATTATTGGATTATTGGATCATTAATTTTCAAGGTGGATACATTATCTAGTAAATCAAGTCTTTTATGTGAGAAATTAAAGTAGCCAACCTTGTCCATACAATGGTCAAAAACTCCACCTTGTGTCTTTTCTTGCAAATAGTTGTGCATGATATTTGTCCTATCCCTTGCACATACGGCACCAAAAAGCCTACGATAAAATACAACTGCAAAATTTACATTACTGCTATGCATTAATTGCTATATATAATGATGGTGACGAGAGGCACTCAATGTACAAAACACACATTGATTGACAGAGTACTTTCAAACCATAGAAATTGGATAGCAAATTTGTTTTCAATAGTCTTGCAACGATCTAATGAACTTTGGACCATTGATTTCAATCAATAGGTCATCCATCTCAAAGAAGTAACATCTTAGGCATAAAGATAGTCATTTGAGCCAACAATAAAATACGGGTTGTTGATGTTAGCTCTACATATCTTCGAACTATTCATCAAGAGCAAGTAATGACTAAAGATTTCCCACACTCCATATTTTGATTATGCTTTGGGCTTCCTAAAGCTAATACTTATATTTGGGTGGATGGAAGAAGGCGTGCTAAAGTTTGACGAATTAATGATAATGTGTTTGAATGGGCCTCAAAATGTTTCCTTTATAGTGTCATAAAGGAGTCCAATGACCATTTATTCCTTCATTTTCTACCCAATTTGCCTACGAACAATTAAGAGGTAGAATTTGGACTAGGTCATACCTAAGAACCTTTTCAAAGTATTTTAAGGTTGGTTTTTAAAAATTTGCAGTCTTAGACTTCACAAATTATGGGATTTGTTGCCTTCAATTGTCCTGGAATTTATGGCTAAAAAATATCTTCCAAGATAGAGCTATCTTGATTGCAATTGTTTGGGATAAGATAGAAACTTCCCTAAATGAGTCAGGGAAATAGTCTAATCCAAATTGGAAGATTCGCAAAATAAGGGATATCATTTTAGAGTTGACCTAAATTGCATTGTCTTTGTAAGATGAGAGAGGAGATCTCAATTTCTTATGATGAAGGAGCTAAGGGGAATCCTAAAGAAGTAGGAAGAGATTTGTCTTTCACAAAAAAATGGGCAGCCTCTACTTATTTTGTCAATTGATTTTGGTGAAGATATTAATAATCAAGCTGAAATCTTGTTTTTTAGATGTCTATGGCTTTGAATAGAGATTAGTGTAAGCTTGAACTGGAAGAAGATTCAAAGCTTATAATTGATTGTATGGTCTCTAAGAAGTGCAATTCTTGGGCTTTGAAGAATGTTCTTTGGAAAGTAAAAGGGCTTCAAAGTGACTTTCAAAGTTTTTTAAAGTATATTAAAAGGAGGAATTATGTAGTTATTGCTCAACAAATGACAGGAATCATGTAGTTGATTTACCAGTCACGAGGTTGAAAACGACAATCTGCATCTATAAGCTGTAATATAACTTCTTGAATATTAGGAGAAATATACGAACTGCCCACTTTCACACTGGGAGTAAATACTATTCAATCACGTTATAGAAAGAAACAGGTACGAATTATGTATAACAATTTAATAAGAAATGGTTATGTTGTCACTTATGCAAAAAAAATCTGACTACAAATTACTCAAACCTTGGAGTCAAGTTGCCTCCTTGGGAATTAATGAAAAGCATTTTGAATATTCATCAAAATGAAAAAGATTAAATTTGTTGCTTGATTTTAATACAAACCTGAAGGCTTATGACACTTAACAGAGTAGTCCAAAACATATTGCAAAACAAACATTCATCGCAATTGTGTACTTAATGATCAAAATAGCACACAAAAATATTAACCTTAATAAAAGCATTCCAATAAATTAAAAAATTATGACTAAGCAAACAGTTATTTACATGCTTGAAGTTGAAACCATTCTTTCAAAACTACCATGCAAATAAACAACCCTGTTACTAAGCACCAAATTTTTACTTCCTTGCCTGCAATTTTTTCCTTTTCTATTCTGTCAAAAAGATGATGTGTCTTGGTTTGTCAAGATCACTCAACATCTTGATTGAGATTCCTGGTGGATACTTTGTCGCCATGGAGAATAACTCGCCAGAATTCCACTTGAAACATAAATACAGAGCCCTTCTTTGGTACCACTGCAAACAAGCCACATGTTGAATAAGTAACAACCATTTTAGTCACCAGATCTACTAAACTATGAATTTATCATACCAAATCAATAATGTACCTACAACCCAATTAAAGGAATATACAAAAATTGAATTTATGGAATTAAATTCTACTCTAAAATAAGGCGATAGCATCTGATTTGTAGACTTTACAGCCTAGAGACAGTATTCTTCCTTTATTCCTTCAGATGATGCTCTCATATACTTTTGGGGCAATCGCACTATTATCCAATTTGATAATAGCATAGGCATAAGTCCTTAGAGTGGATGCAGGAATCTCTTTTGTTGCCTAAATTACTAGAGTAGACAAATGGATTTGTTGGGTTCTCAGATGAAAGAGACGGAGCCTTACTAGGTTTCAAATGACTGAATTGGAATAGATCTATTTCACGCTTATCAATATTTTGACGAAGAGTCAATGAAAGGGCAGGATCACAATAAAGCAGAGGGTCAGTGCATTAACTAGGCTAACTGATAGGGAGGATCTTAGTTGCTTGAGTCAGCTTGACTCACTCCAAGGCTTTCTTCCTAGCCTAACCCGGGAATAATTCTCTCTATTCCCCTACTCCACTCTAGGTCCTCACTACCGAGGGTTGTTACTCTGCTCTTTGTGAATTCACTTTCGTAAATCCACCAACTCACTAATCCACCGGATCTCACCAGACACCTTGCAGGGTTTGCTCTACCATGGATTATACCTACACCTTCTCCTAAGTTGTTTTCGTCCTCATGCTTGGATCTTTCTTCCTATTGATCCCATCTTTCCCCTGGGCTGAGGCTAACAACCTAGACTCCAATCTACCCTGCAAGTGATTCCTCTTGGTCACTGATACCTAGCTGGGCTATCATCAAGCTCGCCTAGGGCCAGTTTGCTGAAACGGCCAACGCCATTCCCTAGTCTACTACAAATAGAACTCTATCGTACATGTTTGGCTCTTCTTGACAACCTCCAATGGTCGTGTGGATCCCACGACGAAGAATCAAGACAGAGCCATGTTTATGACTGCTTGTCAACAACAGAAAAACAAGAAACAGAAAGACAGCTTTATTTATAGAGCCGAGTTTGGCACGACTTCAAGATTGAAACTCACAAAACAAAGAAAAGTAACATCATCTCTATCACACTGGCATTTAGAGATTTAAGCCATTAATTACAGTTTTCAAACGAAAATTGAACTCACTAATCCACCGGATCTCACCAGACACCTTGCAGGGTTTGCTCTACCATGGATTATACCTACACCTTCTCCTAAGTTGTTTTCGTCCTCATGCTTGGATCTTTCTTCCTATTGATCCCATCTTTCCCCTGGGCTGAGGCTAACAACCTAGACTCCAATCTACCCTGCAAGTGATTCCTCTTGGTCACTGATACCTAGCTGGGCTATCATCAAGCTCGCCTAGGGCCAGTTTGCTGAAACGGCCAACGCCATTCCCTAGTCTACTACAAATAGAACTCTATCGTACATGTTTGGCTCTTCTTGACAACCTCCAATGGTCGTGTGGATCCCACGACGAAGAATCAAGACAGAGCCATGTTTATGACTGCTTGTCAACAACAGAAAAACAAGAAACAGAAAGACAGCTTTATTTATAGAGCCGAGTTTGGCACGACTTCAAGATTGAAACTCACAAAACAAAGAAAAGTAACATCATCTCTATCACACTGGCATTTAGAGATTTAAGCCATTAATTACAGTTTTCAAACGAAAATTGAACTCTAAGAAAAAAACCAAAAACAGTCTTCAAATTGTTGTTCAACACAATCCCAATCCAGCCTCCTAAACTTTTTACAAAATGCTCATTGGGTCTTTTATATCCTCTGCGACATGTCATGAAAAATCCCTAACGGACGAGATCGAACTCGACACAATCGGTTTCCTGCTGTAACTGTCTTTACATTTTCATCGGGTCATCGCGTTAGCATCACTTTCCTCATCGGGTCATCGGGTTAGCACCGAAACATTCTTGTCGATGGCCGATGGTGCGCTCTCAATAAAAAGCTTCCTTATCGGGTTGCCGGTATAGCCTAAAACACCTCCTGTCGATGGCCGATGGTGCGCTCCAAACCGTATGCTTTCCCATCGGGTTATCAGGCGGCACAAAAACTAGTTACACTGATACTTGATGGCTCTACTTCATCTTGCTCCGCTCGCTGCCTTCTCGCTAGGTCCCACCATGGTCGCCAAGTCGCGGGAGATAAACCCCGCGCAACTTCCCATAGCGGTATAGCGACCAACGTTGATCAACCCGAGACTTGCTCACTTGTTAGTCGCTCCGCTCGTTGACTTCTTGCTGGGTCCCACCATGGTCGCCAAGTCGCAGGTGATAAACCTCGTGCAGCTTGCCATAGCGGTATAGCGACCGACATAGATCAACCTGGGACTTGCTAACCTGTTAGCTAGCGGTTTCATCGGGCTATCGGGGTAGGTGGAAAACACTCCCACCGATAGCCGATGGTTCCACTTTGACTTGCTCCAACCACTAGCGACTTCATTGGGGCAAGTTACGCCGAAAACATGAATTTTCAAAAAATGAAGACAAAAATGCGCTCCAAGCTCCAAACATACAACCTAATGGACTAGAACCAGTCCTTATGCCAAAATTGCAAAGGGTATTTCCACACCCTTAGGTGCTCCTGCACCATACTCCCCACACAAAAAAATCAAGTCCCCCCTGGGGGCGGCAAGGTGACATCAATGCCCAGTCTTTTGAAATCGGATTCTGCAACCCAAGTCGCTTCGGCTTCAGGTAAGTTGTGCCACTTGATTAAGTTTCCATTTACAAGCCATGCCTCGTTTGCTTCTTCACCCTGGAATCTAAAATCTATTCCGCCTGTGGTTTAGAAACGGGTGGTACTGGAATATCACTGAGAGTAGTCTCCCCTTCTGGATTCGATTCATCTGGCATTGCTACAGGACCTTTAAATTGAACCAAGTCTTGGACATTAAACACAGGGGACAATGCCAAATCTGTGGGTAATTCTACCTTATAAGCATTGGAGCCATACTTAGCCAAAATTTTGCAAGGACCTATTCTCCTCATCTAAAGCTTACTAGGGACTCCCTTCTGCAATCTTGCCTTGTTCAGATGTACCATAAACATGTCTCCAACTGCAAATTGAACGTCTTTTCTCCTCTCATCTGCTTTAGCCTTAATCCTCTGCGTAGCGTCGATCAATGTTCTCTGCACTTGTTCGTGCACCTCTTTCATAGACTGAGTGAAATCCTCCGCATGTCCACTTCTTCCTTCCAGGCTTCCCAAATCTCGAAGTTCACAAACACCGCATGGGTGAAGTCCATAAACAATCTCAAAAAGACTCTTACCTGTAGTTCTGTTGACACTATCATTATAGGCAAATTCTACTTATGGTAGCACTTGATCCCACATCTATCCATACTCTTTTGTCAGACACCTCAAAAGATTACCCAATACTCAGTTAATGACCTCAGTTTGACCATCTGTCTGTGGATGGTACGCAAAACCAAAAGAAAGGTTAGTTCCCAGTCTTGTCCACGGAGTTTTCCAAAAGTGTCCCATAAACTTCACATCCCGGTTTGAAACTATACTGAGAGGCAGCCCATGAATTCTTACCACCTCTTTGAAAAATAAATGTGCAATGTAACTAGCATCATGCGTAGTCTTGCATGGAACAAAATGACTCATTTTACTAAACCGGTCAACAATGACAAAAATACTATCCAGGCCAGTCTTGGTTTTTGGCAAACCTACAATAAAATCCATGTTGATGCACTCCCACGGTCATTTGGGAATTGGTTAAGGTTGGTATAGTCCAGCATTTGAACTAGTACCCTTGGCTCTCTGACACACAATACACTATTCAACATACTTCCTCATATCTTTATGCATTTTCGGCCAATAATAAAATCTTTGCACCAACTCAAGTGTTTTATTCAGACCAAAATGTCCACTAAGACTTCCATTATGTTTTTCCTGTATGAGATTTTCCCTCATAGATCCTCTTGGCACACATAATTGACATCCCTTAAACAAAAGACCACTCTGCAATGTGTAATCTGCATACTGGCTATTGAAATGATTATTAAACTCGTTGCATACCTTGTATACCACAGAAAAGTCTTCATCTTCTTTGTAAAGCTCCTTGAAACTCTCCACACCTATGCTCTGCAAAGTCACTTCTTGGACAGTGAGAAGTTTTCTACTTAAGGCATTTGCTACCTTGTTCAGCTGTCCCTTTTTGTGCTTGATAGTGAAAGTATATGCCTGCAGGTATTCTATCCATTTGATGTGTCTATTGCTCAACTTTTCTTGAGAATTAATAAAACTCAAGGCTTGGTTATCTGTAAACACTACAAATTCTTTGGGCAAAAGATAATGCCTCCACTTCCTTAGAGCTTGCACTAAGGCATAAAATTCTAAGTCATAGGATGAGTATCTCTTCTTAGTTTCATTCAATTTCTCACTATAAAATGCTATTGGTCTTCCCTCTTGGTTCAAAACAGCTCCTACTACTATATGACTAGCATCACATTCTAAAGTAAACAACTTATCAAAACTTGGTAAAACTAGGATGGGTTGGGTAGCTATCCTCTTTTTGAGCAACTCAAACCCCTGGTCGGCTTCTTTAGTCCACCTAAACTCGGTTTTCAACCCACCCTTAATTGAATCAAGAACAAGAGCACAAATTTCACTAAAACCTCGAATGAACTTCCTATAAAATTGGGCAAGTCCATGAAAACTTCTTACCTCAGTAGCAGTTTTCGGTGTAGGCCAAGTCTGTATTGCTTCCACCTTGCTAGGATCCATTTCCAAAGTGCCTTGGGATACAACAAAACCCATATAAATGAGTTCTTGTTTCATGAATTCACATTTTTCAAGATTGATTGCCAACTGTTCCTCATGCAATTTCCTTAATACAATCTGCAAGTGTTCAAGATGCTCTTCCTCTATTTTGCTGAATATGAGGATATCATCAAGGTATACCACTACAAATCTACCTATGTAGTCCTTCAACACCTCATTCATCAACCTCGTGGAGGTGCTAGGGGCGTTAGTATGCCCAAATGGCATAACTAACCCCACTCATATAACCCCTATGTAGTCTTAGAAGTTGTTTTCCATTCATCCCCTTCTTTAATTTGGATCTGGTGATAACCACTCTTTAAATCCAGCTTAGTAAAATACTTTGCTTCTCCAAGACAATCCATTAAATCTTCAATTCTAGGGATAGGAAATCTGTATCTTATAGTGATTTTGTTTATTGCTCGAGAGTCAGTACATAATCTCCATTTACCTCCTTTCTTGGTTGCTAAGACCACTAGCACAGCACATGGACTTATACTTTTTCTGATTAGACCTTGATCAAGCAGCTCTTGTACTTGTCTTGCCACTTCTTTGTTTTGTTCATGAGTCATCTTATATGCAGCCTTATTAGGCAGTGATGCTCCGGGTATAAAGTCTATTTGGTGACATACTATTCTAGGAGGAGGTAGCATTGCGGGTGTTCCATCACTCACAATGTCCTTAAACTGTTCTAACAACTGCTGAACCTCTTTAGGTAAACTTTCTTGTTCAGTCTTCTTTTCTTGACTAGGTTTCACTAAAGAGAGCATAATGTTCTCCATCTCCTTTCTTGAGATTTCTCAAAAATTCCTTTCTGCCGGCCAACAACACATTAGGACCACTAGTCTTGGTTCCTTCATCCTCTACCAAAGATTGAATCTTGTATGTCACCCCTTACTTTGTGAATGCATAGGAGTTCTTTTCCCCGTCATGGATAGCCTTTCTGTCAAATTGCCACGGTCTGCCTAGCAACAAATGACAGGCGTCCATGGGTAAAATATCACATAAAATTCTGTCAGAATACTTCCCAATTGCAAATTCAACCCATACTTGTTCATTTACTAACACATGTTGTCCTTTATTCAACCATGTGACCTTGTAAGGATGACTATGTGGCATGCTACTCAACCCAAGTTTACTTACTGCTTCTTCAGAGATGATATTGTCCGTTGATCCTGAGTCAATGATCACTTTACACACCTTACCAAGTATCTTGCCCTCTGTTTAGGCTCTTCCTTAACCGGCTCCCTGATTAGCAACCTTCTAACCATCAGATTCTCACCATTCTCTGAGTCAAGGTTTACTTCAAGAGACTTCACACTACTAGAATCCTCTTGCACATAATTAATTCTATTCTCTTTATGTGATGAGGTTGCCTTCTCCAGACACCTATAGGCAGGATGACCAAAATTACTGCAATGGTAACACTTCATGTTTGCAAAGTATGAACCTCCGCCAAAACTTCCAAATCTACCTCTGTTGATGCTGTTATGACCTCTTCCTCTACCATAATTTCCTCTTCCACTGGATTCATTAGTTTGCTCAGTCAATTTTGACTCTCCTTGTGATCTTACTTCACTTCCTCTGCCATTGTAGCTTCCTCTATAACCTTTTGAATCTCGGCCTCTACCTCTGCCTCTACTGGTACCTTCATGTTTCTTCTTATTCTTTTCTTCTACTTTTAGGGCCAACTGATAACATTTGTGAACGGTATTTGGACTCAACAAACTTAATTCCTCTTGTATGTTCCACCTCGGACCGTTAAGATATCTTGCTACTCTAATGCTTAAATCCTCCATCACTTTTGACCTTAGACACAACTTCTGGAACTCTTCAGTGTAGGTACTTACATTTTACTCCTTTTGCCTTAGGTTTTGTCTTTTCCTATGCAACTGCACTTCATAATCCTCAGGAAGACAAGTCTCTCTGATTTTGCTTACCATCCCTTTCCAAGTAGAGATGGGGATCTTACCTTCTCTCTCTCTCTCATTTTGTATAAATTTCCACCAAGTAACGGCAGCACCTCTCATTCTTGACTTAGCCACCTTAACCTTTTGGGCCTCAATCACACCTTCACACTCAAAATGGTTTTCCATACCCTCTATCCATTCCATTACCGACTCTGCTTCCATCTTGCCACTAAACAGTGGTACTCCTTCCAAAGACTTTCCACTCATTGCCTTCAAAGCCTTCAAGAATGGTTCTTGATCAATAACAGGGTCTGGGGGAGGGACTTCATCGTCTATTGCCAACATTTGACCCTTCTCATCTATCTTCCCACTCACTTTCGCTGCCTTTACTTCCACCACACCTAGTTTCTGCTCCAATTGTTCCAACATTTCCTTGAGCAATCAGTTTTCATCTTCTTGGTCAGCGACCTGTTTAGCCAATTCTGCATTGGTCACCATCTTTACTCCTCCTTCTGATACTAGATCAGTCTTACACTCTTCACCCCAAATCTTTAACTCGCTCTGATACCAATCTGATAGCGAGGATCTTAGTTGCTTGAGTCATCTTGACTCACTCCAAGGCTTTCTTCCTAGCCTAACCCGGGAATAATTCTCTCTATTCCCCTAATCCACTCTAGGTCCTCACTACCAAGGGTTGTTACTCTGCTCTTTGTGAATTCACTTTCGTAAATCCACCAACTCACTAATCCACCGGATCTCACCAAACACCTTGCAGGGTTTTCTCTACCATGGATTATACCTACACCTTCTCCTAAGTTGTTTTCCTCCTCATGCTTGGATCTTACTTCCTATTGATCCCATCTTTCCCCTAGGCTGAGGCTAACAGCCTAGATTCCAATCTACCCTGCCAGTGATTCCTCTTGGTCACTGATACCTAGCCGGGCTATCATCAAGCTCGCCTAGGGCCAGTTTGCTGAAACGGCCAACACCATTCCCTGGTCTGCTACAAATAGAACTCTATCGTACATGACTGGCTCTTCTTGACAACCTCTAATGATCATGTGGATCCCACAATGAAGAATCAAGACAGAGCCATGTTTATGACTGCTTGTCACCAACAAAAAAATAAGAAACAGAAAGACAACTTCATTTATAGAGCCGTGTTTGCAACGACTTCAAGATTGAAACTCACAAAACACAAAAAAGTAACATCTACTCTATCACACTAGCATTTAGAGATTTAAGCCATTAATTACAGTTTTCAAACGAAAATTGAACTCTAAGAAAAAAACCAGAAAACGGTCTTCAAATTGTTGTTCAACACAATCCCAATCCAGCCTCCTTCTAAACTTTATACAAAATGTCCATTGGGTCTTTTATATCCTCTACGACATGTCATGAAAAATCCTTAACGGACGAGATCGAACTCGACATAATCGGTTTTCTGCTGTAACTGTCTTTACATTTTCATTGGGTCATCGGGTTAGCATCGCTTTCCTCATCGGGTCATCAGGTTAGCACCGAAACATTCTTGCCAATGGCCGATGGTGCGCTCTCAACAAAAAGCTTCCTTATCAGGTTGTCGGTATAGCCTAAAACACCTCCTGCCAATGGCTGATGGTGCCCTCCAAACCGTATGCTTTCCCATCGGGTTATCGGGCGGAACAAAAACTAGTTACACCGATACCCGATGGCTCCACTTCGTCTCACTCCACTCGCTGCCTTCTCGCTGGGTCCCACCATGGTTGGCAAGTCGCGGGAGATAAACCCCGTGCAACTTCCCCTAGCAGTATAGCGACCGACGTTGATCAACCCGGGACTTGCTCACCAGTTAGTCGCTCCGCTCGTTGACTTCTTGCTGGGTCCCACCATGGTCGCCAAGTCGCGGGCGATAAACCTTGTGCAGCTTGCCATAGCGGTACAGCGACCGACGTAGATCAACCCGGGACTTGCCCACCCGTTAGCTGGCGGTTTCATCAAGCTATCAGGGTAGGTGGAAAACACTCCCACTGATAGCCGACGGTTCCAATTTGACTCGCTCCAACCGCTAGCGACTTCATCGGGGCAAGTTACGCCGAAAACATGAATTTTCAAAAAATGAAGACAAAGATGCGCTCCAAGCTCCAAACATACAACCTAATGGACTAGAACCAATCCTTATGCCAAAATTGCAAAGGGTGTTTCCACACCATTAGGTGCTCCTGCACCACTAACCAAACTGAGGAACAAGTTATTCATTTTTGTGTTGACACATGATTTATGGAATAAATATTACCAGCAAAAAACACTCAAGTGGGAGTGGTCTAGGACCAAGATTAGGCACATGTATCCTTAAAATACTAAGTTGTCAGTTCAGGTTCGTGCAGCAGTTTGGATTCGAAGAACCAATACGCCGGTACAGTAAAATTTTGAAAAGGGGTAAGGACCCGTTTGGGTTCGTTAGTACAAAAACTATATATATATATATATGCAGTCTAGAAGCAGGAATTAAGATTAGAATGTCACATAACATCATATAAACAACAAAACCAACATAAACTTGTAATCAAGGCATCATAGCATCACATACATCAAGTTCAATATCACAACAGGTCTTCACATAGTTCAGAATTCTTTGCATTTAGGTTTATTTATAACTAAATAAATATTTATAACCAAAAAATTTACTTTTCCCCCACAAATTTGGGATCTCACTAAAAATTTCTGGAGATTCATGGCAGTTTTTTTAGAAACTGAATCTTAACGAATCCAGCACTGCTAAAAAAGCATGGATTTTTAAAAACGTGAGGTTATTGTTGGCATTGTGTTTTCATTGATGTCAACCGGTATAGGATGTTACTAGTATAATTGTCAATGCCAAAGGGGGAGATTGTTGGCATTCTGTTGTCATTGATGTCAACCGGTATAGGATGTTACCAGTATAACTGTCATTGATGTCAACCGGTGAGCAAGAGGCTGTTGGCATTAGAGTTTGATGTCAATCGGAATAGCAGGACAACCGGTATGGGAGAATAGTTGTTGTGTTGACATTGATGTCAACCAGGTGACCATCAGTATGCAAAAAGATGAACCGGTACGTACCGGTATGCTAGTGGTGTAGTTAAGAGACCGTTGAGTAAAAGGTTGTTAAAATAGTGATGCATACAACTGGCATGAAAGATAAGGCATACTGGGAGACTAATTGTGATGAAGAGGCAGAACGTTATTTGAATCACATCAACAACAGAGGTGATTTGTGCAAGCCACTGGATTGCTAGTATGATGTTAACTAGCACAACTCCAACCAGATGAAGATGCTATCACAGGTTAAGTGATAGGTTGACAGAGTATGATGCTTCTGTGAGCAAGCTAACATATGAAAAGATACCGGGACATATAACAAGTTGAAGATGTATCCTCCCCTCGGTGAAATCACACTTGTACCGGCGGAATGATTCCCTGAGATAGGCAGGTCATTGAATGCAAAGACCGGATGAACAAGTGGAAGATGAGGAAGCCTCCAGAGCATGAGATCAGAAATGCACAATGGATAAGCAAGTGAAAACAAGGTGTGCTATCAGGATGCAGATGAAGGTTGGTGCAGAACAGTTGGAGTTTGACGACTTGGTGTCATCAATGAGTCTCACCGGCAAGAAGGAAAGTATGTTGTCCACCGGCAGACACATCTACCGGAATTTGCATTGGTGATAGTTGACATGTTATGTCAACCGGTGAAACATCAGAGAAGAGACAAGGAAGATAAGGTTCTCACCTGATAAAGAGGAGTGCAGCAAACTGAAGGTTAAGGAGAGTTGTCAGAGTAGCTATGTTGCCGGCAAGTGAACATATTCACAAAGGTGTTTCACCGGCAGAGCAGTGAAGTGAAGACATAAGGGTTTCACCGGCATGAAGGAAAGGATATGATGTCGATCAGGAGAAGATGTGCATGATGCTGCTGCAAAATGAACAAAGGTATACATCGGCATGATAGAAAAGGTGATGGCATGAAGGTCAGCCGGTAAAGTATGGTATACCGGCAGGGTTATTATACTGGTGGGTTTGGTAATCCGGTAGATATGCACCGGTAGTGCATGATGGTCTGTGATCTTGTTTGAACCGACGCAGATGAATGAGCCGAGGTGGATACCGACAGTGATGCCACGTGGAGGTGAAGTGGCGAACTTGCACAGGTTGGTGTAGAGTGATGATGAGGTAATTGGCAGTTGGTCCGGCATTAATGGTGACTGTGAAGCTCGAGGGATGATTGCAGAGGGGTTGCGGCTCGAGGCAAGATGAATCTAACCATATACATGGCGTACACTGATCGATGCAAATTGTCTGGATGTAGATTGAAGTTGGTGAAGCAATCCATCGATCCATTAATGGTGATTGACCAAGAGGTGAGCCGACAGATTTATTGCAGGTCGTTGAAAAAGGAAGGCGTGTTCTGAAAGGCATGAAGATGGTGGAAATGTGCAGGCTGACCATCACTGAGTCGAGATCCAATTAGATCTGATTGGATTCAGTGTGCCTCGTGATCTGTGGAGAAAACACTAAGGCGTGGAGTTTGAATTTTGGTTTTGGCAGGAAAACTCATTTATAAATATGGAAGCCAAAATCAATGTGGTTTTTGCTGATGTCGTTGATGAAGCTATTGCGAAGTGATTGAGTGTTGCATGAGAAAAGTTAGATGATTCAGAGTAAAAATAGCAGAAGAATATAGCGACTGAGTGAGTGAAGGTTAAACCGGTGAAAGGGTTTAACAGAGGGTTTAACCGGTGAGGTTAAAGCAACCGGTTAGCAGCAAGAGTGCATCAGAGAAGATAACCGATAGGTGCTAGTATCGGCAGGAAGACAGCAGAGAGTGATGAAGTGTAGAGCAGTGAAGGAGAGATCCGGCAAGGCAGAAGCAAAGCAAGGTAACTGGTAGAGTTTACCAGCAAGGCAGCAGCAGATAAAAGTGAACCAATGTAGCAGAGAGGGTATTTCACCGACAGAGTGAAGTATATGAAATGGTTACAAGATTCACTTGTAACAGAATAATTACTTTTGCGATTGATGTTATCATTAAGATCACTGAGTTGTAGCTCAGTGCAGGGGTTGTAGCTCCTTTGGGTTGGTACCCATAAACTAGCAAGGGTTGTAGCTCCTTTGGGTTGTAGCCCATAAATCAATTAGGGGTTGGTGCTCCTTGGGTTGGTGCCCTAAACTATCAGGGGTTGATGCTCCTTGGGTTCATGCCCTAAACATTGTAAATTAGATTCATTGTGAGGTTGGATTGGAGCAGTAGACTCCAGCAGCATTTCTCACCAAGGTTTTTCCCATCTTGAGTTTTCCTCGTATATGTTGGTGTTATGTGATGTCCCTCGTGTGAATACATTTGTGATTAGTCTCACTAACTAGTGAGCCTGCATTGAGTTAGATTTGATAACCGGTATACTCTCATAGGGTTGTTAAAGGAAAAAGTTTGAGAACCACTGATTCACCCTCCTCTCAATGGTGCATTGTGTTTAACAATTGGTATCAAAGCGTAGGTTCCCTGTTTGTCAAGCTTTCTCTCACTTGGGTAGATCCTATCTAGGACACAATGGTTATGTGTGAGTCAATTCCAGATCCTGTATTTGATGGGTCAAAATATACCGTGTGGTGTTACAAAATGGAAGTTTATTTGTTTGCCCTAGGTTATGACGTATGGATGGCGGTTGTTAATGGTCTCCCTAGAAATATCAGTCCTCCCACCGGTCCTGAAGAAAAAAGATCCTTGTGCAATGATGAAGCCATGAAGGCTATTTTCAGTGGACTAACAGGTGATGTTCCCTCACAAGTGGATAAGTGCAGATCGGCAAAGAGTCTATGGGATAGACTAAAGAAGCTTTATGGAAATGAACCCTGCACCACTGGATCAGTTTGTGAGAGTGAGAAGAACAATGCAGCAGACACGTGTACAAATGACAAAGGCAGATCAGATTGTTGCAATAGCAATGGTGATGAGGAGACTCATCTCTTCATGGCCTATGAGACGGATATTGAGAATCACACATCAAAAGGGGATAATGCAGATAAATCCCACCGGTATGATGTGTTTGGCAGTGATAATGAAGAAGATGAAGAAGGAGACAAGGTAGATAGATCTAGCCGGCAAGATCTATTTGGAAGTGATGATGAAGAAGAAGATAATGCTGAAGTTGAACTTGAAGGTGAACTAGTAAGTGCACTAGAAGAGCTGCAAAATGTTAGAAATGAATTTAAAAAATACAAAAGATCAGTTTATGAGGATTGCAGTCAATTGAGAACCTGCCTTGAAGAATCAAACCAAAAGGTTAGTTTATTGACCACTCAACTAGAAGAGGCAAAGAGATTAACTGATGATTTGAAATCAGTCTTGGACTCCAAGGATGCCGGTGGATTAGGATGTAGTACCAATGAATGCTCCACAAGCAAGGAGACATCCCAAAAGGATATCCATTTTGTCTCCTCAAATGAAAATGGCAAAAGCCAGACCTTCACAGTCAAACATACTCCAAGAAAGAAGGTTGACCTGACTTCAACCGGTGAAGACATGAAGAGGAAAACTGGTGCTGCATGGAGAAACAATGTAGATCTGAAAGGAAAAGGAAAGATGAGGGAAGACAGTGTTACCGGTAGCATGAATAGGAGACCTCCTACCAATAGAAGACAAAGAAATGTTGCTGCCACCAAGTCAAGACAAGCATGGTAGAATAAGAGATTAGATGGAAGATTTGCAGAGCATGGACAACCCAGGATCCATCCCCGGAGAAGGAGAAATAGAGAGGCCAAACAGGTAAAATCACCTCATGTTTGGCGAAATAAATTTGTAAGTAATAAGCCACCTTTCTCCGGTTATTGCTTTGTATGTAAAGGATATGGCCATCGGGCAGATGAATGTAGAATGAGGCCTAGGAATAGACAGGGTATTCCTCTTAGGAATAGCATGTTAGTTTGCAAGAGATGCAATGCATATGGGCATAAGATATCAAAATGTAGAAACATGCATATGCCCACTCTCGGTTATGCTAACAAGAATCCATTTGTTGCTCCTAGAAATGCAAATGTTGTATGCTATGACTGCAATGGATTTGGCCATAGAAATTATGAATGTAGGAAGAACTCACCTTCCTATGGCAACCGATGGAGCCATCCTAATCAACTTAGAGGCAGTTATAGGACATATGAGCAACAAAGACCTACATGGAACAAGATGAAAAGTGTTCCTGCACATGCAAGGAATTCATGGAAATCGATAGTTGACTACAATGGCATGAGCAGAAAAGAAAGAGTAAACCAGTATGTTAGAAGATTCCCTAACCATGAGATTGGTATGGATGCAGTGTGCTACTACAGCATTGCTTCTCGTCATGCTACAGAATCCAGTAAAGTAAGATCCAATGAGCAAAAGAAGATGAAACCTACTCCAAAGGCTGAAAATGAGAAAAGAGAAGAGACCAAGAAGGTATGGAGGAAGAGGCAGGAAGACAAGAGCATGGACAAACACTGTGCATTCAATGCACAAGTGATATCTCCTAATGCCTGAAGGAGATGTTGGTCTAAGGGGGAGCTACATATTGATCAAATCACTCACCCCATGTATGGAAAGAACAGAGGAGAAGACTGGATTGGTTGTCGGTTAAAGGAAGAAAATGAGATAGCAGTATGTGTAATTGTTGCTTTAACTACACTTTCATATCCGTAAGATGAATCACTGCTGTGTGGGTAAATGAATGGTTTCAAGTGCAGTTGGCATCAGAAGCAAATGACACAAGAAGACAGAAAATGGTGGATGATGTGTCTCAGTAGAGATGTGAGCCGGTAGGACAAACCGGTGTGTTCAGTATGGTACCGGTATGGTTGATCACTGACACTGTAGAATGGTGAGTCATGGGTTCTAATGGATTTGTTGTGGCTCTAGTGGATAGATGAAGAATGTCTCGGGTGGTATTGGAAATGTCCTGATTGACATTGTAGTGGTCTGGTAGTTGACCATATATGTTGTAATCTTTGTGGGTCAACCGGTTGGATATGTGACACAAAGTTGTAGTGACCTGTAGTTGGCATTGTGGTCATGATAGAGGATGTCACAGATATGATGGATGTCATGGAAGTGAAAGACTACCAGCATTTATAGATGCTCACTTCCACCGGTACAAAGTGTTGTTTTTGGGGTACCGGTTTAGGACCTGACAGAAAAGATGAAGGCCAAAGATTTGTGGTTCAGGGGGAGTTCACAGCAAACATTTTCTGATTGATATCAGACATGATTGACTCAGAGGCGGTAATGGTATGATTGTGACTATGGAGTGGTCTGTGTTCAATTTGTCTATCAAACTCACAATTTGTCTGCCCGAGAGAAGAATAAAACAGGAAAAAGATGTGCTTGTCACCGGGTGAAAGGAAAAGGAATTTGGTTAACTGGTAGAACTACCTGCACAAAGGAAATTCTGTGATTTAATAGTATAATCACATTTAATTCCTACCAACAAGTGGCATCAAAAATTGGTAGTGTTTGAGCCCATGACTATCAAATGGGAGAAAATGGTTGAAGTCTTGCTGCATAATTGGTGTTAGACCAATCCCCACAGAAGAAGAACTTACCCCTGATTGTTGCATTAATAGTACAATCACATTTAATTCTTATCAACAAACGGTATCACATAGTTGGTGTCCAAGTCTTCCATCTCCTATGCTGTTGACTGAGATGATGTACAAAACAGGGGGAGAAAGGGCATGTTGTGGTAGTGATGCAGGGTGTCAATTGGTATCAATTGGTAACTGACCTACGTTCCCTATGTATTGCTCAAAAGAGGAGAAATGTAGCAGAATCAGACAATGGAGAGACAGAGAGCCTGCAGTGTCCCCTATGTCATGACCCTTTGCCATTGTTCTCAAAGGGGGAGACAGAACCTGTAGTATACCAGATACTACATGTGTTGACATCAATGCCAAAGGGGAACATTGTTGGCATTGTGTTGTCATTGATGTCAACAGGTATAGGATGTTACCAGTATAATTGTCAATGCCAAAGGGGGAGATTGTTGGCAATGTGTTGTCATTGATGTCAACTGGTGAACAAGAGGTTGTTGGCATTGGAGTTTGATGTCAACTGGAATAGCAAGACAACCGGTATGGGAGAATAGTTGTTGTGTTGACATTGATGTCAAGCAGGTGACCATCAGTATGCAGAAGGATGAACCGGTATGTATCGGTATGCTAGTGGTGCAGTTAAGAGACCGGTGAGTAAATGGTTGTTGACATGGTGATGCATACAACTGGCATGAAAGATAAGGCATACTGGGAGGATAATTGTGATGAAGAGACGGAAACTTATATGAATCACATCAACACCGGAGGTGATTTGTGTAGGCCACTGGATTGCTAGTATGATGTTAACTAGCAAAACTCCCACCCGATGAAGATGCTATCACAGGTTAAGTGATAGGTTGACAGAGTATGATGCTTCTGTGAGCAAGCTGACATATGGAATCATACTGGGACATATGTCAAGTTGAAGATGTATCCTCCCCTCGGTGAAGTCACACTTGTACCGGCAGAATGATTCCCTGAGATAGGCAGGTGATTGAAGGCAGAGACCGGATGAACAAGTGGAAGATGAGGAAGCCTCCAGAGCATGAGATCAGAAATGCAAACCGGATAAGCAAGTGAAAACAAGGTGTGCTACCGGGATGCAAATGAAGGTTGGTGCACAACAGTTGGAGTTTGACGACTTGGTGTCATCAATGAGTCTCACCGGCAAGAAGGAAAGTATGTTGTCCACTGGCAAACACATCTACCGGAATCTGCATTGGTGATAGTTGACATGTTATGTCAACCAGTGAAACATCAAACAAGAGACTAGGAAGATAAGGTTCTCACCTGATAAAGAGGAGTGCAGCAAATTGAAGGTTAAGGAGAGTTGTTGAAGTAGCTATGTTGCCGACAACTGAACATATTCATAGAGGTGTTTCACTGGCAGAGCAGTCAAGTGCAAACATAAGGGTTTCACCGGCATGAAGGAAAGGATATGTTGTCGATCAGGAGAAGATGTGCATGATGCTGCTGCAAAATGAACAAAGGTATACACCAGCAGGATAGAAAAGGTGATGGCATGAAGGTCAGCCGATAAAGTATGATATACTGGCAGGTTTATTATATCGGCGAGTTTGGTGATCCAGTAGATGTGCACCGGTAGTGCATGATGGTCTGTGATCTTGTCTGAACCGACGTAGATGACTCAGCCGGGGTGGATACTTACAGTGATGCCACGTGGAGGTGAAGTGGCGAACTTGCACAGGTCGGTGTAGAGTGACGATGAGGGAGTTGGCAATTGGTCCAGCATTAATGGTGACTGTGAAGCTCGAGGGATGATTGCAGCGGGGTTGCGGCTCGAGGCAGGACGAATCTACCCATATCCATGGCGTGCACTGATCGATGCAGATTGTTTGGATGTAGATCGAAGTTGGTGAAGCAATCCATCGAGCCATTAATGGTGATTGACCAAGAGGTGAGCTGACAGATTGATTGCAAGTTGTTGAAAAAGGAAGGCGTGTTTTAAAAGGTGTGAAGATGGCGGAAATGTGCAGGCTAGCCATCACTGAGTCGAGATCCAATTAGATCTTATTGGATTCGGTGTGCCTCGTGATCTGTGGAGAAAACCCTAAGGCGTGGAGTTTGAATTTTGGTTTTGGCGGGAAAACTCATTTATAAATATGGAAGCCAAAATCGATGTGGTTTTTGTTGATGTCGTTGATGAAGCTGCTGCGAACTGATTGAGTGCTGCAAGAGAAAAGTTAGATCAGTCAGAGTAAAAATAGCAAAAGAATATAGCAACTGAGTGAGTGAAGGTTAAACCGGTGAAAGGGTTTAACAAAGAGTTTAACCGGTAAGGTTAAAGTAACCAGTTAGCAGCAAGAGCGCATCAGAGAAGATAACTAGTAGGTGCGAGTATCGGCAAGAAAACAACAAAGAGTGATGAAGTGTAGAGCAGTGAAGGAGAGATCCGACATGGCGGAAGCAGAGCAAGGTAACCGGTAGAGTTTACCGACAAGGCGGAAGCAGAGCAAGATAACCGGTAGAGTTTACCAGCAAGGCAGCAGGAGATAAAAGTGAACCAGTGTAGCAGAGAGGGTATTTCACCGGCAGAGTGAAGTGTATGAAGTGGTTACAAGATTCACTTGTAACAGAATAATTACTTTTGCAATTGATGTTATCATTAAGATCACTGAGTTGTAGCTCGGTGCAGGGGTTGTAGCTCCTTTGGGTTGGTGCCCATAAACTAGCAGGGGTTGTAGCTCCTTTGGGTTGTAGCCCATAAATCAGTTAGGGGTTGGTGCTCCTTGGGTTGTGTTGGTGTCTGTTTTATCATCTACCAAACATTAGAATAGGATACCCGAAGATATTCTATCCTCTCCTGAAAAATCACTACTGATTCCAAGGTCTATATGTGCGAACAAGCGACTTTAGTGAAATACCTTCTTGGGTAGTGTATGCTGAAAATCTCAAGGGGGACTTATGTTTAACAACTGTCTTGAATTGCTGGACTTAGATGGATTTAGCAATTTTAGGCTCTTCTTTTTTTTTGGATTTTCTGGGATTTAGACTTTCAAAAGAAAGGAGAAAAGAGATAGGGTTCAAGAAGGCTAATATAATCCTACGAACTCCAGAGACGGTATCAATTGGGTGCTCTCGAGAAACCAAACCTTGCTTCGCCACACTAGGGACAACTACACAAAGTCGATGCAATCTTCAATGGATTGTGCTTATGATTAAGATGTTGGGATGCACAAAGAATGAGCTCAGACTAACTTTGCACGATGGAATAGAAATCATCCATTCACCAAAAGTATAAGCGGAGATACACCATCAATTGACAATCATCAAATCCTTCATTCAAATTAACAACAATGAAAGAAAATCTAAATTAATTTTAACTAGGTGTTGAGGAAATTGAAACCATGCAAATCATTCAAACAATAGAGATTACAAAGCAAGCACACATGCAATATATTATCTAGAAATGACCTTACGCAACAATACATCAAAAACCTCACACTCTCCAAATGAGAGGAGGTGGCCTTATATAGTTTCTCAAAAATGAATGAACGGCCGAGATCAAACAGTGATCAAGGGCCAAGATTGAAAGCCATAAACCCTAATTAGGGTTTCCTGAAACACTCAGTTTGAATGAAAAAGAAAGTGACACGTGGCACAACTGCTAATCTCACTGGGGTGAGCGCCAACTTTCCTCTTTCGCAGATTCGATGTACCTGGACACAATAAGCCTGACCTCCTCCATAATGACACTTAGCAAACTGCTAATTTGGAAGTCGATGATGTCCACATCATCGGTACATGTGGTGAGGATACCTTCCCACTCAACCGCCTGGGCAAGAAAGTTTTCATCGATGAAGAGAAAGTTTGCAATCTTTGAAAAATCGCCCTTGTCAATCATCCCTGAATCCTTGAAGAAGCTTGACTGAATCCTGGCTCTCAGGTTCTCTGCCTGCAAGTGCTTCTCCCTTATACTCTCTTTCTTCCAGATCTCAGATGCTACATGAAACACCTTGCTCAAAATCTCCCTGACGCTCTCCTCTGTCTCAAAGCACTTGGTCTCGGATTTCTTCAAAACTTCAATCCGGATAACCAAGGCATAATACCAAGTGTTGAAGTCATACCTATCTCCAGCCTATACGAAACCTGCATCTACCAGACTTCTCTTTGACAAACCTCAGATAACCTTCAGATGAGGAAGTATTTCATCAAGAATTTCCTCCATGTCCTCCCAATTGGTAGCTAGATCCTGGATACGGCTGACCAGTGAAGAGGCCGACTCATGTGCTGACACTAAATTTTCTCCAGTATATCTGCACATGCTAAAGCATCTGAAATCCACTCCTTGGCCTGTGTGAACGTGCCCTTCATATCCTCATAATCCTTCATCGATTCCTGCTGAAGAGGTTGTGGATGGGTAACCGAGATCTCATGGTTAAGTGGCCTGGTAAGATGGAGAACATACTTTCTCCATTGCTGGTTCTCTTCTTCAACCTTCTTTCTCTTCTCTTTCTCCTGAGCTAAACTTGCCTTCAGAGCGTTACAAGAGTCGTCGAAATACTGGACCTCTTGGTCTTGGGTGGGCTTACCCAGCTCTATGGTGGTGATCTTCTAATCATATGCGGCGACGTTGTCCCTAGTTTTTCCTTCTTTAGGCGCTGCTATCTGGACTGTCCTGAATCTTGTACTGTCTCTCTGGATTAAAGAAAACTTTATAGCAAGCTTAGGTGGTTTAGCTATAGCTGGCTCATTTACCTTATCTAGAAAAGTTGCTGTGATTTATTCAAAACATGCCTCCTTGGGGACCTTAGCCTTTATTCTTTCCCTTAGCCAATCTGGGATAGTTGATTGCTCTATGGTGTTCTGGTCAAATCCATCATCTGTCCCTCCCGGGTTTGCAGCTATGTCATCTAAGAAGACTGTAGGTGCTTCAGTTTGCTCTCTGTCCGGACTTTGGACAACTTCCTTCATTACTTCCTTAGCCGAAGGAGAAGGCACTCTCACTTCATCATTAATAATGCATATGTTCATCTCCTATTCCCCAAATGCGTTCTGATCGGGTACGATAGAAGCGGCACTTAGGATGGACTGGCCTTCGCTGGACTCCCTTCTTTCTCCTACAATCATCTTTCCTGTGACCTTTACAGAGCTTCCAACTAACTCCTTCCTCTTCCGAGACCCAACACTTTCTGGATTCTGGGCATTACCTGCAGAGGTACAAGGGTTGGAGGACCAAGAGTCATCCACTCCCATCAATTCATAGGTCAAGGTCACACCTTTGGATTTTAATTGCCTTGTCCTTTCAGATGTCCACCACCTAGAATACTCAACCACCATCCTCATGAGGTCTGCTAGATCTGATTTCTCTCCTTCTGCCCAATCTATCAAAACTAGTGGTTCATTCTTCATCTTTTCAAAGCCCGGTTGTTGAAGCTCAAGGCTATCCTCTACTTGGTCAGCAACTTTGAATACCTTTGTTGCTCTTACCATGCTCAAAGGAATTCTCGACCAAAACCTCTTCCTGATCTCGAAACTATCGGCTGCGTTAGCCCAATAATCTTCTAGATCGGCCCTGTGTTCAAATGTCATTCCTTCGACCTTCTTTATTATGTGGGATGGATCGAAATTCCTTCTTGCCTTTGTACTGATAAAAGGGATACCAAGCTAGCTCCTTCTCAGCAGTCGCAGCAGCTTGTGACGATGGACATGTTTCCAGCCCATTACCAATTGTAAGAGAGGAAGTTCCTGCATTCTTCTGTTTATCCCTTTGAATCGCCATATACCCTTCCAATTGCCTCACAATCTCAAGCAACACAACTCAGTTAGTAGGGTAAGATGGGAGTTTGTAGGTAGACCCAGAGAATCCCTGAATTCGGAGGTAAGTGAACTTTGGATATTGGATATACCAATACCCGAATCGACTAATGAAGTCTATAGACTCTTGAGAGAGTCTCTAGTGCAGTCCACCTTGCAATGTCCGCGTGATGTGCATGAGGAAGGTATCATTCACTCTTTTAAAATGGAACTTTTCTTCCATATGGAGCTGGGCATAACAATCATAGACTGGAAACCGGTTCTCTTTGTTCCCTACTTCTCCTCTGCAAGTGAGGCCTCTGTATATCTGTAGGTTCTGGCCAAGGAATAAAACAGGTATGAACTAATGAAGAAGGTCCTATTCGCTTCTAGGTTCCTCAGCTGGCTGTCTAGGTTGTCGCTAATCATCCGGGCCCAGTCTATCATCTTTACTCCATTCATTATTTCATTAATGAAATAATACATCCAGGGCTCGAATGGGGCTCCTTGAGGATTTCCCATTATTCTATTGAGCAGAACGATCATGTCTCCAATGTCTTCCTTGAAGTATGCTCTCACCAAGCTCTTCCTTTGAAGTTTGGAGGCGCCCTTCCTTGTCTTGTCCAGCCAAGAATGGTTGACTATGGCATCATATTCCTCTAAGTGGTCTTGATACATGCTGTCAGCTTCGTCCTTTGTTACATACACCGTGTTATGGTACTCTGGGATCCTGAAGGCCTCTCTGATGGCCTCATCACTGATGTTTGCCAGCACTCTTCCATCAGGTGCAACAATGTCCTTACTGGTGGGCTTGTAATTTTAGCACATTCAACTACTAATTCAGTGCATTGCATGGTGGGGAGAAAACCAGCAGCATGCACGATGCCACTCTTCATCATCTTTCGTGCGGTTGTGGTAGGCACAAGGTTGTCCAGACCAAACATCCACTTCTTAAATTCCCTCAGATTGATGTGTCTGAGGTTGGTGTCGCTAACATTTTTCCATTTCGAAGTCATCCTAGACTCCGGAGGAGCATCTTTATCCACTTGAAATTTCATAGTGCCTAGGATCTGCAAACAGACAATGAAATTTTAAGTTAGGAATTAATTCGTAATTTGAAGAAAATAACGGGGCTGCGAAATGGCTGAGTGTTTGAAAATTTCATTTTATTCTCATACTTAGCCATAAAAACTGAAATTTCATTTGAAAACCCTTCAATCTCAAGGATGGTTGTGATCGTAAATCAACACCAAGTGTTATAACTTCGAAAACTTTCTTATACTTAGCCAAAAAAAGATTTTCCTCCCTTAGAAATTCGAATAAATTCATTAAACATCATTTCTCAAACTCTGAAAAATACTCAGAAAATACATAAATCTGCATCATGAATTCGAATGAATGGAAGTAAGGCTGGAAATTTCTCAAAAATACTCAGAAAATTCAGGAAGGATTCAACAATTCTTCCTTATACTGGTTGTCTTTTCTTAAAAATCTGTGAAACTTCTGCCAAAAAAGCTTGCCCAACAGTAAGCAATGTCGAAATTTCTTCAGATGAACTCCAATCTGAAAATACTTTACTATGCTCTCCTTAATAACTTCGAACTTCTTAGTATAGAAATGAAGTTACAACAAAGTATTTGTACAAAAAATTGAATCTTCAATTAGAAATACTTTAAATCGTCCAACTCATGTTTCCAATTTTAACTCCACTTTTTAGGAAAGTGTTGTCACCTTTCTAAGTTCGAAAAAAAAAATATCTTCCAAAAGTTTCTAATTTGGCTACAAGTTCGAAATCTTTGGCAATCTTCCAATATTCCCTATTAAAAAAACTTTCTATTTTGTTTTTTTGAGTTCGAAATCTTTGGCAATCTTCCAATATTCCCTTTCAAAAATAACTTTCTATTTTGGATTTTAAGTTCGAATTTCTTCTCAAGTCTGCAAGATTCCTTTATTCAAAAAAACTTTCTAATTCAGTTTGCAATTCGAACTCTTTCAAGGATTTGGTGACATCACTTGCATTTTTACTTTTTTGACTTTGCTTGACCTTCATGTTTGGGCGGACTTTTGGAGACTTCCCAAGGCATGGCGGAGTTTGAAGGACACCAAGGCCAGACTTTTTGAACATCTCTCACAACCTTTTAAGGCCTAGGGCAGAGTTTTAAGAGGGTCTTCAACATCATACTTAGCACCTTGGGTGGAGTTTTGTCTTCCTGTTCATCACGGCGAATTTTTTGGAGGCTTCCTTAAGCATGGCGGAGTTTTGAGATCACCCTCAAAGCATAGGGCGGACTTTGATGGTACCTCCATCTTCTCACTTTGGCTAGGCGGAGTTGGATGTCTCTCCTAGGTATGGTGGAGTTTGATGGTATCTCTACCATCTTCTTTACCAATTTGGGCAGACTTCTATGGCCTCTCTTCATGGCCTCTCCAACATGCATGGCGGACTTTTGGTGGGCCTACCCTAACCAAGGCGGACTTTCAAGCTTCCTATATCTTCTTGTTTGCTAAGGCGGACTTACCTCCAACACCAAGGGCTACTAAGGCATGGCGGACTTTGGAGCTTGCTCTTCAAGGCGGAGTTTGGCTACCTTCTCAAGGCATGGCGGAGTTTAATGTTACCTCAAGCAAGGCCTAGGGCGGACTTTGATGCATATCCTAGTCAAGGCGGACTTTTGGACTTACTACCTGTTGTGACCATTTCACACATCGCCCCATTAAAATGGGGACCCCCTCTTTTTTTGCTCGTTTTGCCTGTTCTTTTCTCTGCTTTTTAGGGTTTTGGTTTAGTATGCCAGTTGTCTGGACTAGGGTCAAGCCTTAGGGTTTCTGTTACTGTGTTTCCAGGCCAGAGTCCAGTCCAATTTTGAATTCGAGAGCTTCCTCCCGAGGGATGCAATTTTGGAAATAAAGTGAATTCGCCAGAGGCTAAGTGAGTTGGTCTAGTTTCAGTCGGATTTTTGAGTGCAAAGTCCAAATTTGTCTAAGTGTGAATGATGAGATTTTTTATTTTTTGAATGATTTTGACCGAATTTTGGAATTTTGATGATTGATTCCGGGCATTGGAAATGACTTGTTTTTGCTTTGTGAAGTGTCTGAACTCATAAAATCATGATATATTGGCCTGTAGAAGCAAAATCGCTCCTGTCCCTCAATGAAGGACCGGAGCTTGTTTTTCAAAATTTTACTGTCCTCGCAGGATCAAGATGATTTTTGGATTGGAAGTGATAAAAGGAGGTGCATTTTATCCGTTGAATATAATTTGAAGAATTTCACAAACACGGAAATGTGCCAGGAGCAAAAATCGCTCCTGTCCCTCAGTGAAGGACCGGAGCTTAAAATCCAACATTACCTCGTCCTTGCAAGATTTGAGCGATTTGACGATTTGAGGAGAACCAAGGAGGTGCATTTTATCAGTTGAATATAATTTGAAAGCACAAACATGAGGAAAATTAGACCTAGAAGCTAATTCGCTCCTGTCCCTCAGCCAGGGACCAGGGCGAACTTGATGTTAGCTCCTATCCCTCTCCCAGGGACCAGAGCGATTTTCCTCATAAGGCAAAATTCGAGCGAAGATTGAGTAAGTTTTGAGTTTGAAGCAAGCAAGGAAGGTGTAACGAACCTGTTGAAGACAAATTGAAGATTGCAAGACACCAAAAGGAGGCTCATATTTGCCTAGGCGCTCCTGTCCCTCTCCCAGGGACCAGAGCGATTTCTTCCTTAGATCAATTTCTTGCCAAGTTAGAACGAAATCCAGGCCAAAGATGAATGAAAGGGGGCACAACGAGTCCATTGAAGGTAATTTTGGAAGTTGGCAAAGTATGATTGAACTTGAAAATGAAAATTCGCTCCTGTCCCTCAGCCAGGGACCAGGGCGAAATGTTAATTATCTTGCCTTCCACCCAAATTCAAGTCACTCCAAGTCAAGGTGTAAGGTGGCAATGACGTTTCGAGGTGTCTCGTCGAAGAATGAAGTATCAAAGACCGCCAAAGATGAAGGATTTGCTCTAAAATGCCCAAATTCGCTCCTGTCCCTCTCCAAGGGACCAGAGCAAAATGTTCAGATGTGTCCAAATTTAGGTTGCCACTCACATTTCAAGTGTTCGAAAGGGAGTAGAGAACATCATTTTGCGCCTTGGAGACAATTGCAAGTCAATATGATGAAAGATTTACACTATATGCTCAAAATCGCTCCTGTCCCTCAATCAGGGACCAGAGCGAAATCTCTATAAAGGCTTAAGTTTTGGATGTTGATCACGTTTCAAGTGTTCAAGAAGGACCAAAGGACATCGTTTTATATTGTGAAGGCAATTGCAAGTTGATAAGAACAAGGATGCACCCAAGACACCAAAGTTCGCTCCTGTCCCTCAGTGAAGGACCAGGGCGATATTCACTATATTGGCCATTTCTTTCGAAAACTATGTCAAACCAAGGTCGTACAAGGTTGCAAAAGGTTAAAGTGTCCTTAAGATGATGATATGCAAAGAAACCAAACATCAAAAGGTGGTCAACTAGAGCAAGGAGACAATATCGCTCCTGTCCTTCAGGCAAGGACCAGGGCGATATTCACAAAATCACTCATTTTCTTCCAAAGATCACATCAAAACAAAGTGGCATAAGGTTAAAAACGTCATTTGGGAGGCGACAAACAAGAAGCTAAGGTTAGGAGATGATGAATTTTGGCTTGAACACAAGGATCGCTCCTGTCCCTCACCAAGGGACCAGGGCGAAAATCATTCAAACATCAAAGTGCCTTGTTAAGGACGAATAAAGTAAGCGTGGAATGGAAGGATGACGTTATTGCTTGCCTCATGATGAAGATTGGTGATTGAAGAGACAAAGGTCAAGGAGAAAATGAAAGTTCGCTCCTGTCCCTCATCAAGGGACCTGGGCGATAATGGTCACGAGGGGCCTTCGTCTACGAGATCAAGTCAATCAAGCTCGAGATTCCTAGCAAACATGCCAGTTTCAACGTGGAGGTGATGGTTTTGAACATAAAAGGTGAGAAAATCAAGGCCAAAATGAAGTTCGCTCCTGTCCCTCAGTCAAGGACCAGAGCGATATGGTTTGTACCCTTACCTCTCCAAATTTTGGCGCTAACACATTTTTTTTTGAATTTTATTAAATGCTAAAAATCGATAAAATTTGAATATTTAATTAATAGCATTTAAAAATTGCGCATGGACATTTATTAATTAATTTTTGCCTTTTAAAAAAAAAAAATTGAATTTATTAATTAAAAACGAAGGCATTTAATTAATTAATTATTATTTTAAATAATGAATTGGGGCGCTTGAATTTTAATTTGCTTCATTTTACAAACTCGGTCCTTGGTTTTTATTTAAAAATTGCTTTTAATTACTTTATTCTTACCAAGTCGGCCTAGAGTTAATGAAGGGGGTGAGCGCCTATAAAAGAAGGGTAAATCATTTCATTTTAAAACATCATTCAAACAATCTTTGCATGCGAAATTATCATTAAAGGAGAAGTGCGAATTGTGTTCAAGAGGCGAATTTCCATTCAAAGGAAGGCGCGAGCATCATCAAAGGGAAGTGCGTGTTTGTTTCAAGTGAGGCGAACTTACTATCATCAAGACATTGAAGACCCCCCCCCCCCAAAGGTGCCGAAGTGCTAAGGAGAACATTCGCTTGAGGAAGATCATGTGGGAAAGCTTCAAATTTTGATTTTGCCTAGGCGAATTTCCTTGTTTTGCTTTTTAGAGTTAGCTCTCAAGAGAGGTATGGCGATGTGATCCCTTGTCTCATTTTGAATTTCGATCGTCATAGCCTTAAGTTTTGAATTTTGAAATTTTGAATTTCAATGGCTCAATCGTTTTTTAGGAAATGATAACTCAAGGACTTATCATGAAGTTTCCTAAAATTCATCTCTAATCTATGTTATACATTGCAAAATCTATTACTTATTATGAAATGTTGTGTAGGTGATACAATGGCGACCCCGAAGGCGGGAGCATCCACCAGTCGTCCAGCTCTCATGAAGGAAGATCAAAAGAACGAAGAACTGGAGACCAAGATCATGTCTAAGTGGAGCAACATTGGAGATACCAACTTGGGCAACTTCAGTACGAAGAAGTTTCGAGAGGTCCCTTACATTGGCAAGCCATCACCTGTCGCCAGGAAGATAATTGAGAGTGGCATCATTAAGGCGGTCGGCTTCCCTCCAGCAGTTCAATGCCATGAGTTGATGATCGAATGTGCTCGTCATTATGATCCACAGTCCAGAACGATCGTGTCCAAGGAGGGAAACACTTTAGCTTATCTTTCAGAAGAGGCTATAAGTGAGGCTTTCCATCTTCCAGAGCACAGAGATATGGTCTACAAGAGCATAGAAGGAGCCAAGTCCATGTACGAAGATGATCCAGATGCTTGCCTAAGCATCATCAACAAGAACTGGTTACTTAAGAGTCGTCCTCGCCTGAGCAAGATCCCGAACACACCACATAGGATCGATTTCCAAGAGGAGTACAGAGATTTGATTACAATGCTCAACCGAGTCATAGGAGCTCCTCAAGCCTTCTACTTTGAGAAGTGGATGTTCTACTTTATCCAGGTGATAGTTCAGGGAAAAGGAACAATTCATTGGGCTAGGATGATTAGCCATTACTTGGACGTACAGTTAAGGAGACTCAAGGCTACCAAATCCTTCCACATGAGTTCATACGTCATATATGCCTTGATTAGAAGCTTTGAGTACGCAGGACTACCTCATAGAGGAGTGATTGGAAGAGGACCCGGCGAGGTCAGAGTTTGTGATTCCTATGTTCACTTGCATCATCCACCAGGAAGTAACTACAAGTTAGTTAATGATACCTTCACGATGAACATCACAAGGACGTTGCAAGGTGGGATCCACAATCGACTATCACAGGATGCACAGGAGCTAGTAAAAAGGTACGGTGCTTGGTTTATCCAATTTCCGAAGTTTACTTATATCCGAGTTCATGGATGTCCTTCACCTCCATACATGTTGCCGAGATATCCGACAGACAGAATAGTGTTACTCGAGGTAACAAGACAGTTGGCAGCTTATGCGAAGGCATTCAGACACAGACATGGGAATGGAGTTCCTGTACCTATCATCTTAGTGTTGACATGTATTTTGTACACAATCATACACAGAATAAAATACCCAAAGGCATCTTATCCTCTCTTGAATAAAGTCGCTAACTGCTGAAGATTTCGCAAGAAGGATCAGTTAGGATGACTCCAATGTTCTTTTTAGTAGGGTCTCTACGTGTGGATAAGCACCAGTGGTCGTTGTGATTGCTGTGTCATCAAGGGGCCTTACGTTGCCGAAGATTTTGCTAAACTAAACAAGCTTTTCAAAAAATATCAAAAGGATAGGGTTTGCAAGAGGTCTAATCTAGTCTAACCCTAAGAATGACTCAATGTGGACAAGACTTAGTGAGATTCTACCAATTTCAATATTGCCATAAATTAACAACTCAATTGAAATTGATGCGATCTTCTAAGGTAACAAATGATTTTGCAATACATCAAAGACCAAGGACACTACCACGAAGGTACATATCCAAGATACAACAATGATTGAAGGTTTAAACGATTCAAATATCTCCAATCGACCACGCAAGGCGTTCCTACAATCAGCAAGAAGCTAGTGGTTTGGAAAACGAATCCTACCAAAGATCAAGTCCAACACTTTGTCCTTCGAATTAACACACTACTTCGATTGAGAATGATTCAAGGAAAATGAACAACCATGAAGATAACCAAAAGAATTGCAACAAAACACCATAACTTCAATATTTCATTGATCTCAAAGCCATCATGTACAACAATTGCTTGAATTCCTTTCTCAAAGCTCAATCTTGCTACAAAAGTAAATTGCTTCTAAACTCTAATCTCTCTAATACATCAATAATTTCTAACTCTCTCTAATTTCTAGTTTTTCCTTCTTACAAAATGAAAAGAAATGAGGGTATAAATAGCATCCTCAATTACAATGAACGGTCCAGATCAAAAAGCAGATCAATGGCCAAGATTATGACACCTAAACCCTAATTAGGGTTTTATTACAAAAATTCCCCTTTTATTGCACAACATTAAATGCATAGCCAATTATTAAAATTTGGCACGAAAATCTAGGAGACATAAACCAATGACAATTAAGGTGCCATGTCATCTATAATAACCTCTCATCTAGAATCTTATTCCCTTTCCAATGCTCCTTTTTAGCATATGCAATGAATCTAGACATGATTCCTTCGATTTCAGCAATTGGAATCTCGGGAAGATTCTTCATTCTTTCTTCCAAGTGGATGACCTGATCAAATGCCTCGAGAAGAGTAGCGTCCCATTCAGGTTCAAGTTCCTTAGTTTTCTCAATCAGGAGCATGGTAGCAAACATCTGGTCCTGTTGCTCATCTGTGATAACATTTGCATCTTTGCAAAAGATGACCTTAATTTTATCCTCCAATTCCTGCAAATCCACATCTGTCTCAATCTCAATCCTCCTGCCAAGAATGGTACGTAGGACCTCAAATACTCTGTCCTGGATCGGGTTGATAACCTCCTCAACATGGCTACATCTAGTACTGATGTCCTCGAAGAGAACTTCCCTCATCTGGAGTAAGGTTGACCACTGAAGTAAACTGTGAGGTCCTCCATCCATGATCTTTTCCTATGCTAAGACCTTCTTCGATGTTTGTCTGATTACTCGCAAGACAGGAATGATAACCTCTTTGGTATGAGCAAAAGCAGCTACTGTTATCATCAAGTTGTGGATAATCTCAAGAACCTGGATAGCCCTATGAATAGTCTTCATCATCCTTGTTGTAAATTCTACGGCAACTGTATGAGATTTGTCCATCCAAGTACTCATACGCTGGACCATACTACTGAATCTCTCTGCCTCACCAATTGATTGAAGGGGAAGTGCCTGTATGGGTGATCTTGCTGGATCCTGACGACCTAAAGGTTGATTGAGATGGCTGAAATATGTTCTCCATGCACCAACCTCTCTCTCAAGCTTCCTATTCTTCTCCATTTCTTCCCTAAGCTTGTCTTTCAAGGCCTCAAATGAATCGGTGGCATCATCTAGTGTCTGCTCGGCTGTGGATGGACCTAGCTCAAATGTCTCTATATCATATTCCTCTGCTAGGATCTCACCTTCATACTTGTCCACTGCCGGCGTAGCTATCTGCAACTTTCTGGATCCAGTCTCATCTCTAATCATCTTGGACATCTTGGTAGCCTTCCTCTTTTCTGTCACTTCCTGGGAATGTCCGACAAGGCTCTCCAAATCAATTACATTGTCTTCGTCCTCAATCACGATCACCCTAGTTAATCTTTCCTTCAACCAATCTGGGATGGCAGATCTTGTCTCTTTAACCTGTATTTCCTTATGCAATGCTTCTTCTCTGGGAGGAGATGTAACTTCATTATCTTCCCCATCTTCATGCAACTCATTGTCTTGAAGAGATCTACCTGGTGCCTGTCCTTCTTTATCATTCTGTACCATTGACTCCATAGAATCTTCCACTTCAAGTGTCCTCTTCTCTTGTCGAGAAGATGTGCCGGATGAACGATCTCGGTTGGCCCCTTGCTTCGTCTTGGAAGATTCTTTCTTCTCAGGTCTCTCTTTTCTCTTCGAGCCTCTTGGATGGAGATCGCCTTCACTTGCACTTCGAAGGTTGCCTTCACTTGCATTTCTGGGATTAGGATTACCTTCGCTTACACTAGCTCCACCTTCGGCTGGTTTCTCTTCCAAAGTGAAAGTCATAGCTATGCCTTGCTCTCTCAACTTCTGATGTTGCACATCAACCCATCTGCGAGTACAAGACAAGACTGGAGCCATCAAAGCATCTAGATCCACGACCTCGGGCTCATTCCAATCTAACCTTACTGATTTGCTTTCTCGGTCATAGGATGACTGGAGATGTCTGCCACTGTCCTGAGCTTGGTCGGCCACTCTGTAAATCTTGCATTTCCTGATGAAATCCAAAGGCAATCTAGAATGCATCTTTCTTTTCACTTCAAGATCGTCTAGGAGATTCATCATAAAATCTTCTATCTGAAACTCATGCTTAAACTTCCTACCGACTGTCTCCTCTATATATCCATGTGGATCAAAGTTTTCTCTCAAAGCAAAGAATGAAAAAGAATACAAAGCTAACTCCTTCTCTGCGTCATCCATGGCTAAAGCATTAGGACATACCTCAACTGAATTGCCTAAGATGATAGGTACAGGAACTCCATTTCCATGTCTGTGTCTGAATGCCTTCGCATAAGCTGCCAACTGTCTTGTTACCTCGAGTAACACTATTCTGTCTGTCGGATATCTCGGCAACATGTATGGAGGTGAAGGACATCCATGAACTCTGATATAAGTAAACTTCGGAAATTGGATAAACCAAGCACCGTACCTCTTTACTAGTTCCTGTGCATCCTGAGATAATCTGTTGTGAATCCCGCCTTGCAACGTCCTCATGATGTTCATCGTGAAGGTATCATTAACTAACTTGTAGTTACTTCCTGGTGGATGATGCAAGTGAACATAGGAATCACAAACTCTGACCTCGCCGGGTCCTCTTCCAATCACTCCTCTATGAGGTAGTCCTGCGTACTCAAAGCTTCTAATCAAGGCATATATGATGTATGAACTCATGTGGAAGGATTTGGTAGCCTTGAGTCTCCTTAACTGTACGTCCAAGTAATGGCTAATCATCCTAGCCCAATGAATTGTTCCTTTTCCCTGAACTATCACCTGGATAACGTAGAACATCCACTTCTCAAAGTAGAAGGCTTGAGGAGCTCCTGTGACTCGGTTGAGCATTGTAATCAAATCTCTGTACTCCTCCTGGAAATCGATCCTATGTGGTGTGTTCGGGATCTTGCTCAGGCGAGGACGACTCTTGAGTAACCAGTTCTTGGTGATGATGTTTAAGCAAGCATCTGGATCATCTTCGTACATGGACCTGGCTCCTTCTATGCTCTTGTAGACCATATCTCTGTGCTCTAGAAGATGGAAAGCCTCACTTATAGCTTCCTCTGAAAGATACGCCAAAGTGTTTCCTTCCTTGGACACGATCGTTCTGGACTGAGGATCATAATGACGAGCACACTCGATCATCAACTCATGGCACTGTACTGCTGGAGGGAAGCCGGCCGCCTTAATGATGCCACTTTCAATTTTCCTCCTGGCGACAGGTGATGGCTTGCCAATGTAAGGGACCTCTCGAAACTTCTTCGTACTGAAGTTACCCAAGTTGGTATCTCCAATGTTGCTCCACTTAGACACGATCTTGGTCTCCACTTCTTCGGTCTTTTGATCTTCCTTCATGAGAGCTAGACGACTGGTGGATGCTCCCGCCTTCGGGGTCGCCATACCTACACAACATTTCATAATAAGAAACTAGATTTTGCAATGTATAACATAGATTAGATATTAATTTTAGGAAACTTCATGATAAGTCCTTGAGTTATCATTTCCTAAAAAACGATTGAGCCACTGAGATTCAAAATTTCAAAATTCAAAATTTTCAAGCTATGACGATCAAAAATTCAAAACAAGAGAAGACTTCGCCATACCTCACTTGAGAGCTAACTCTAAAAAGCAAAACAAGGAAATTTGCCTAGGCAAAATCAAAATTTGAAGCTTTTCCACGTGATCTTCCTCAAGCGAATGTTCAAATGAACGTCCTCCTTAACAACTTCGCCACCTTTGGCGGGGGGAGGTCTTTGACGTGATGATAGCAAGTTCGCCTTACTCCTAACCAAGGTTCGCACTCCCCTTTTAATGATGCTCGCACCACCTCCTTTGCTAAATTCGCTCCTTGCTTGGAATGGAAATCCGCTCCACTTTGAACACAATTCGCACCTCTCCAAATCGCATGTGAAGGATGTTTGAATAATGATTTGAAAACGAAATAAACACCTCCCTTTATAGGCGCTCACCTCATGCATTACCTTAGGCCGACTTGGTAATTAAAAAACAAATTTAAAATAAATTTAAAGGCCGACTTTTGTAAAAACAAGAGATTCAAGCGCTCCAAAATTAATTATTATTTAAATTAATAATTAATTAATTAAATGCCTTCGTTTTTAATTAATAAATTCGAATTTTTTTTAAAAGGCAAAAATTAATTAATAAATGCTTTGCGCTATTTTTAAATGCTATCTTTAATTAAATTTATCGATTTTTAGCATTTAATAAAATTCAAAAATGTTTTAGCACCAAAACTTGGAGAGGTGGAAAGATACAAACCATATCGCTCTGGTCCCTGACTGAGGGACAGGAGCGAACTTGCATTTTAGCCTTGATTCTTTTACCTTTGACGTTCAAAATTACAATCTTCACGTTGAAACTAGCATTTTTGCAAGGAATCTCGAGCTTGATCGACTTGATTTTGTGGATGAGTGCCTCTTGAGGTTGATATCGCCCTGGTCCCTTGGTGAGGGACAGGAGCGAACCTTATGTTTTCTCCTTGACCTTGGCTTCTTCGATCACCAATCTTCATCATGAGGAAGTAACAACGTTAGTCTTTCACTCCACGCTTGCTTTACTTGGCTTTTACGAGGCATATTTGAAGTTTGAAGGATTTTCGCCCTGGTCCCTTGATGAGGGACAGGAGCGAATTTTATGCTCTAGCCAAAATTCATTATCTTTTAATCTTTGCTTCTTGTTCATTGCCTTCCAAATGATATCTTCGACCTTATATAATCTTGCTTTGACATGATCTTCGAAGGAAAATGAGTGTTTTAATGAAAATCGCCCTGGTCCTTGCCTGAAGGACAGGAGCGATTTAGCTTCTTGGCTCAATTTGATCACCCTTTGACGTTTAACTTCCTCGCATATCATCTTCTTAAGAACACTTTGACCCTGTGCAACCTTGTACGTCCTTGACTTAGCGTGATTTTTGAAAGAACTGGCCAATATGGTGAATATCGCCCTGGTCCTTCACTGAAGGACAGGAGCGAACTTTGGTGTCTTGGGCGCATACTGAATTTCGCCCTGGTCCCTGATTGAGGGACAGGAGCGATTTAGCTTCTAGATCAAGTTTTCCTCATGTTTGTGCTTTCAAATTATATTAAAATGATGAAATATATCTCCTTTGATCTCCTCAAATCGTCAAATTGTTCGAATCCTGCAAGGACAAGGCAATGTTTGATTTTGAGCTCCGGTCCTCCACTGAGGGACAGGAGCGATTTTTGCTCCTGGCACATTTCCATGCTTGTGAAATTCTTCAAATTATATTCAATGGAAAGATCATGCCTCCCTTTATCATTTCCAGTCAAAAATTTGTCTTGATCCTGCAGAGACAGTAAAATCTTGAGAAACAAGCTCCAGTCCTTCACTGAGGGACAGGAGCGATTTTGCTCCTGTAGGCCAAAATATCAAGATTTTGGGAGTTTAATCACTTCACAAGGCAAAAACAAGTCATTTCCAATGCCCGGGATCAATTATCAAAATTTTCAAAATTTGGTCAAAATTACTCAATCGGACGAAAATCAAACACTCATCATCAACACTTAGACAAATTTTCAGAGTTGCACTCAAAATCCCAATTGAAACTAGACCAACTTACTTAGCCTCTGGCGAATTCACTTTATTTCCAAAATTGCATCCCTCGGGAGGAAGCTCTCAAATTCAAAATTGGACTGGACTCTGGCTTGAAAACACAGTAACAGAAACCCTAAGGCTTGACCCTTTGTCCAGACAACTAACAAACTAAACCAAAACCCTAAAAAGCAAAGCGAAAGGCGAGCAAAAACGAGCAAAAAGAGGGGGTCCCCATTTAAATGGGGCAATGTGTGAAATGGTCACAACACTTAGGCAATTCAGTTGAGGTATGTCCTAATGCTTTAGCCATCGATGACGCAGAGAAGGAGTTAGCTTTGTATTCTTTTTCATTCTTTGCTTTGAGACAAAGCTTTGATCCACATGGATATATAGAGGAGACAGTCGGTAGGAAATTTAAGCATGAATTTCAGATAGAAGATTTTATGATGAATCTATTGGATGATCTTGAAGTGAAAAGAAAGATGCATTCTAGATTGCCTTTGGATTTCATTAGGAAATGCAAGATTTACAGAGTGGCCGACCAAGCTCAGGACGGTGGCAGACATCTCCAATCATCCTATGATCGAGATAGCAAAACAGTGAGGTTAGATTGGAATGAGCCCGAGGTTGTGGATCTAGATGCTTTGATGGCCCCAGTCTTGTCTTGTACTCGCAGATGGGTTGATGTGCAGCATCAGAAGTTGAGAGAGCAAGGCATAGCTATGACTTTCACCTTGGAGGAGAAACCAGCCGAAAGTGGAGCCAGTGTAAGCGAGGGCAATCCTAATCCCAGAAATACTAGTGAGGGCAACCTTCGAAGTGCAAGTGAAGGCAATCTCCATCCAAGAGGCTCAAAGAGGAAAGAAAGACCTGAGAAGAGAGAATCTTCCAAGAAGAAGCAAGAGGCCAACCGAGATCGTTCATCCGGCACATCTTCTCGACAAGAGAAGAGGACACTTGAAGTGGAGGAGTCTATGGAGTCAATGGTACAGAATGATAAAGAAGGACAGGCACCAAGTGGATCTCTTCAAGACAATGAGTTGCATGAAGATGGGGAAGATAATGAAGTAACATCTCCTCCCAGAGAAGAAGAATTGCTCAAGGAAATACAGGTTAAAGAGACAAGATCTGCCATCCCAGATTGGTTGAAGGAAAGATTAACTAAGGTGATCGTGATTGAGGACGAAGACAATGTAATTGATTTGGAGAGCCTTGTCGGACATTCCCAGGAAGTGACAGAAAAGAGGAAGGCTACCAAGATGTCCAAGATGATTAGAGATGAGATTGGATCCAGAAAATTGCAGATAGCTACACCGGCCGTGGACAAGTATGAAGGTGAGATCCTAGCAGAGGAATATGATATAGAGACATTTGAGCTAGGTCCATCCACAGCCGAGCAGACACTAGATGATGCCACCGATTCATTTGAGGCCTTGAAAGACAAGCTTAGGGAAGAAATGGAGAAGAATAGGAAGCTTGAGAGAGAGAGAGGTGCATGGAGAACATATTTCAGTCATCTCAATCAGCCTTTAGGACGTCAGGATCCAGCAAGATCACCCATACAGGCACTTCCCCTTCAATCAATTGGTGAGGCAGAGAGATTCAGGAGTATGGTCCAGCGTATGAGTACTTGGATGGACAAATCTCATACAGTTGCCGTAGAATTTACAACAAGGATGATGAAGACTATTCATAGGGCTATCCAGGTTCTTGAGATTATCCACAACTTGATGATAACAGTAGCTGCTTTTGCTCATACCAAAGAGGTTATCATTCCTGTCTTGCGAGTAATCAGACAAACATCGAGGAAGGTTTTAGCGCAGGAAAAGATTATGGATGGAGGACCTCACAATTTACTTCAGTGGTCAACCTTACTCCAAATGAAGGAAGTTCTCTTCGAGGACATCAGTACTAGATGTAGCCATGTTGAGGAGGTTATCAACCCGATCCAGGACAGAGTATTTGAGGTCCTACGTACCATTCTTGGCAGGAGGATTGAGATTGAGACAGATGTGGATTTGCAGGAATTGGAGGATAAAATTAAGGTCATCTTTTGCAAAGATGCAAATGTTATCACAGATGAGCAACAGGACCAGATGTTTGCTACCATGCTCCTGATTGAGAAAACTAAGGAACTTGAACCTGAATGGGACGCTACTCTTCTCGAGGCATTTGATCAGGTCATCCACTTGGAAGAAAGAATGAAGAATCTTCCCGAGATTCCAATTGCTGAAATCGAAGGAATCATGTCTAGATTCATTGCATATGCTAAAAAGGAGCATTGGAAAGGGAATAAGATTCTAGATGAGAGGTTATTATAGATGACATGGCACCTTAATTGTCATTGGTTTATGTCTCCTAGATTTTCGTGCCAAATTTTAATAATTGGCTATGCATTTAATGTTGTGCAATAAAAGGGGAACTTTTGTAATAAAACCCTAATTAGGGTTTAGGTGTCATAATCTTGACCATTGATCTTCTTTTTGATCTGGACCATTCATTGTAATTGAGGATGCTATATATACCCTCATTTCTTTTCATTTTGCATAATGAGAAAACTAGAAAATCAGAGAGTTAGAAATTATTGATTAGAGAGATTAGAGTTTAGAAGCAATTTACTTTTGTAGCAAGATTGAGTTTTGAAGAAAGAATTCAAACAATTGTTGTACATGATGGCTTTGAGATCAATAAAATATTGAAGTTATGGTGTTTTGTTGCAATTCTCTTGGTTATCTTCATGGTTGTTCATTTTTCTTGAATCATTCTCAATCAAAGTAGTGTGTTAATTCGAAGGACAAAGTGTTGAACTTGATCTTTGGTAGGATTCGCTTTCCAAACCACTAGCTTCTTGCTGATTGTAGGAACGCCTTGCGTGGTCGACTGGAGATATTTGAATCGTTTAAACCTTCGATCGTTGCTGTATCTTGGATATGTACCTTCGTGGTAGTGTCCTTGATCTTTGATGTATTGAAAAATCATTTGTTACCTTAGAAGATCGCATCAATTTCAATTGAGTTGTTAATTTATGGCAATATTGAAGTTGGTAGAATCTCACCAAGTCTTGTCCACATTGAGTCATTCTTAGGGTTAGACTAGATTAGACTTCTTGCAAACCCTATCCTTTTGATATTTTTTTGAAAAGCTTGTTTAGTTTAGCAAAATCTTCGGCGACGTAAGGCCCCTTGATGACACAGCAATCACAACGACCATTGGTGCTTATCCACACGTAGAGACCCTACTAAAAAGAACATTGGAGTCATCCTAACTGATCCTTCTTGCGATATCTTCAGCAGTTAGCGACTTTATTCAAGAGAGGATAAGATGCCTTTGGGTATTTTATTCTGTGTATGATTGTGTACAAAATACACGTCAACACTACCCAAGGCGGAGTTTAGGAACATCTCTACATGGCGGACTTTTCAACTACCTTTATCATCCATGGTGGACTTTGAAGGTGACCCCTTTGAGGGTGGAGTTTTCATAAGGCTCCCACATGGCGGACTTAAGGAACTCTCCCTTGGGCGGACTTTGGTGTCCCTTCCACCTTGGGCGGACTTTAGTGTCCCTCCCACCTTGGGCTGACTTTTGGTGTCCCTTCCACCTTAAGCATGGCGGTCTTTTGAAGCTCCTCTAAGATAGCGAATCTTGATCATTTCTTCAACATGGCAGACCTTTGCTTGGGTGGACTTTCTGCACACCTGTCATGACACTCAACCTTATCCATTAGCCATACTTAGAAAAATTTAGGAAAATTTCAAAATTTCACATTTTAAACAAAATTAACCAGATTAACTTGAAATTTGAAGTCCATACTTAGGCAAACCATCTGAAGCAATACGACCCCTAAAATGTAGGGAACTGGCTTTTTAGGTCAAAACTTGGAGATTTTTAGTCTCGGTCGAAGCAAGTGAGTGGGATCAATGCAAACCCTAGATACCCATCCCGAAAAAGCAAAAAGCAGGCATCCCTAAAAAATAGGGAAAACTTTCTAAAAATAGCCATACCGGGGATTGGGCTAAAAATGCCAAAAATGAAACTTCCTAAAAAATAGGAAAAAGCAAATAAGCAAACTTTCTAAAAATAGAAAGTTGTCTAAATTCGTCCAAATCAATTGCGATCTTCGTCCTTTGGCCTTTCTAAGCACTTTGGTGGTGTTTGTATTCTGGAATCACATGATTTGCAAAAACTAACTTTCAATCATTAAGACCTAAACTGCTCAAAATTGGGCAAGGCTTGGCAAAACTGAAGCGGAAGACCATAGGACACTAACAAAAACCCTAAAAAGAAGGAAAAGAGAGGGTCCCCATTTGCAATGGGGCTTTGTGTGAAAAAGGTCACAACAGGTTGGTGCCCTAAACTATCAGGGGTTGGTGCTCCTTGGGTTGGTGCCCTAAACATTGTAAATCAGATTCATTGTGAGGCTAGATTGGAGCAGTAGACTCCAGAAGCATTTCTCACCGAGGTTTTTCCCATCTTGAGTTTTCCTCGTATATGCTAGTGTTATGTGATGTCCCTCTTGTGTGAATGCATTTCTGATTAGTCTCCTCACTAACCAGTAAGCCTGCATTGAGTTAGATTTGATAACCGGTATACCCTCATAGGGTTGTGTTGTGACGTATTTACACATCGCCCCATTGCAAATGGGGACCCCTGCTTTTTGCTTTGTAGGGTTTGTTTTCTAGGTCTTTTAGGGTTTTGTTTGTTAGCCTTTAGCTTTCGAGTGTCACCAGGGGGATCACCTGGATAGCAGGTTCTGCTTGAGTTAGGTCAAGTTGGTGAGTGATGAAGTCTGGAATGTCCTGATCCTGAAATTTGGCTAAGTCTGGAAAGTCCTGATCCTGAAATATGGCTAAGTCTGGAATGTCCTGATCTTGAAATTTGACTAAGTCTGGAAAACTGAAGAATCCTCCAAAAACTAGATTTTGCAATATAACTCCTGGAGGTCTGAAACCACTCTCAAACATCCTGAAAGTATATATGGAATATAACTTAAAGTATAAGTCTATCTTATACTTAAATGTTATATTCCATAAAATTATCCTGACAGAGAGTCTAAAAATGTCAAATTTCGCTCCTGACCCTTCCAAAGGGTCCAGAGCGAAAATCAACCTAGGACTCATTTCTTGCCTTATTTGGTCAAATTGAAAAGTCTAAGGTATGTTGAAAGAGAAAATGGGCATATTGAAATCTTTAAGGATGTTTGAAGGAGTTAAGGAATGAGTGTTTTAGCCAAGGAAGGAAATTTCGCTCCTGACCCTTCCAAAGGGTCCAGAGCGAAATTCCTTGCAAGCCTATATTTTAAACCTTGCTTGAGCTTAAAACCTTGTTCCTAGGGCGAAGAAAGATGAGAATTTACCTTGCAATAAAGATTGGGTTTGAAAGAATGATGATTTTGGTCTAAAAAGGGAAAATCGCTCCTGACCCTTCCAGAGGGTCCAGGGCGAAATTGAGCAAAATCTATCTTTTCCCTTAGTTTCATGCCAAATCTAGTGTGGATCATGATTAAAGAAGGCCTTAGGAATGACTCCAAATTGCCAATGATTATCAAGATTGAAGGAATTGAGCCCAAATGAGAAAAATCGCTCCTGACCCTTCCAGAGGGTCCAGGGCGAAAATTCTTCAAACACCTATTTTCCTTTGCGAAATCAAGTAAAACTTGGGTTGAACGTGAAAGGGGAAGTGTTTTTTAGCCTTGAAGGTGAATTGAAGTTGAAAGGATGGAGGAACATGCTCAAAACTTGAAAATCGCTCTTGACCCTTTCAAAGGGTCCAGGGCGAAAATCCTAAAACCTATCTTTTCCTCCAAAGTTTGAGCAAGGCCAAGCTTAGACATGGGTGTAAAATGACATTTGAATTGCCTTGAAGTTGGGTTGGATTGCTAAGGATGCAAGTTTTGATGCCAAGAGGAAAATTCGCTCCTGACCCTTCCAGAGGGTCCAGGGCGAAATTTCCAAATCCTCCTATTTTCCTTGCATTTCAAGATGAGATTTTGGTTTTCACGACTTGAAGGGGAGTAAGGCAAGATTTTTTATGCCATGGAAGTGATTTGAAGATGAAAGGATTGGAAAATAGGCCTAAAACCTAAAAATCGCTCCTAACCCTTCCAGAGGGTCCAGGGCGAAAATCTCAAAATCCCCTATTTTGCCTTGCAAGAACGAACCAAGCTTGGATGGAGTGAAAGAAGAAGACCTTTGCCTAGCCTTGAGGGGTGGATTCAAGACAAAATGATGAAGAAGTAAGCTCAAGCAAGAAAAATCACTCCTGACCCTTCCAAAGGGCCCAGGGCGAAATTCACATTTTCACCTAATTTCCTCATAAAAAAATGCAAGACTTGATTAGGTCAAAACAAGCATAATCTCGCCTTCCAGGAGATTTTGGAGTGATAGAAATGAGATATTCAAGACCTAATTGGAAAAATCGCTCCTGACCCTTCCAAAGGGTCCAGGGCGAAAATATCAAAAAAAAAATCTATCATTCAACCTTGTTTGATTGAGTCTAAGGCAAATTGCAAGATTGAGAATACAAAGACATGGAAATTTGCAAATATTGGTTGAGAAAATTTCAATTTTATCAAGTGAGCAAGTCAAGGGGTTCAAACCATCACTTTGGATATTTTGATGCTTAAGGAGGAAACAAGTTTCATTAAGTCTTGATCAAACCTTAATATTCCTAAGCTAGCCCACAATTTTCACTAAATTTGCCAAATTCAAGACATTTGGGAAGCTAAATCAAGTTCACATGAATTAAGGCCTTTATAATTTAATTAACTAATTTCCAAGCCTTAAAACAAATGAAAAAACCCACCTTTGAAGCCTTGGAATTAATTTTAAAACTTAAAAAATCAAGGTGAGTGCTCAAAATTCATTTCTTTGCTTTTACAAGCAAGTCGGTCTCCTTCTAAAAGGGATTTTATTTTATTTTTGTTTATTTGCTAGGTGGGCCTCATGGTTGATTAGGATGAGCGCCCTATATAAGAGAGGAGTGTTGTAGCATTTTCAAATCATTCATTCATTACTCCTCTCATGTGAATTTCAAGAGCAGATTGGAGCGAATTTCTTGCTAAGATTGGAGGCTAATTTCCAGAAATTGTTGAGTGGTTGGAGGCTAGTGGAAGGTGAAAAGGTTAATTGAGGCATATTTCATCCAAAAGAAGGCCAGAAATTCAATCTTTTTCCAGCAAATTTTGAGCTTCTTTCTTCCATTCTTTCAAGGTTCATAGTTAAGCTTTCAAAGAAGGAGGTATGAAGAATCAAATTTTTGAAGTTTCTATTCAAGACTTATTGTGATTTCATAGCAATTTTGTAAAGTCTATGTCTTGAAAATCCAATTTCCATTCATAATTAATTTGAAAATGTATAATTCCTGATTTATCATGTCTTTTTCAAATTAATATCTTAAGTTATACCCTTGAAAGGTCTTAAATTTCATGCTTTAAGGTATGATGCTCAAAGACTAACTTTAATCTTTTGTGTAGGCATCAAATGGCAGCCCCGGAGTTGGAGGATCAATTACTTGGCGGACCCTCATCAAAGAAGATCAAGCCAGGACAAGGACGACCTCCTCCAGTCCAGCATCAACAAGGACAACCTCCTCCAATCCAGCATCAACAAGGACGACCTTCTCCATCTATCTTCCAGTCCAGCATTTGAAGGAAAGCATCACCAAATTGAGCATCAACCAAGTGTTAGACAAGGTGGCATCCTAGTCATCACTCCTCCAGTCGGGTTGGTCCACCTCAGCATGTCCAAATTCAATGTACCTGACTCATTAAAGGTGGCACAAACTTCGATGTACCTACCCCAGCTATCCATTGGTCGAATATTCCAAAGAAGACATGTGTCCAATTAATACAATTATTTCATTGGTCAGAATTGAGTTTGTTGTAACAAACCCTAATTAGGGTTTTCATTGTAGAATCTTGGCCATTGATCTCAAATTGATCTTAGCCATTGAATTGTATTAAGGGCTCTATATAAGCCCCGGCTCTTCATTTGTAAAGGCTAATAGAAAGCTAATAGTTAGTGAATAGGGAGTCAATAGTTAGTCAATAATAGCTAATAGTAGATAGTCAGTTGATAGAATAGCAATTAGAGTAGAATAGCAAGAGAAGGCAAAGATTGTTGCCAAGATGTTGTAAAAGACTTGTAAAACTTCATTGAAGAAATGGTGAAATCTCTGGGTCGATTCAACAATTTGCATGGTCTCTATACTTCTCAAATTTGATTTCATGTTATTAGATGAGTGCAAGAAATGTGTTTGATTGATGGTGAAATTCGTATATCCATACTACTAGCAGTTTGTTGATTGCAGACTTGCCTTGTGTAGTCAACTGGAATCATTCAGCTTAAGCTCAACTTCAATTGTCGCTTCTTCACAGATATGCATCAGCTTGATGGTGTCTATGCCTATAGCGATGATCTGAACATCATAAAGCTTTCCTCCGAAGATCGCACTAACCTTGTGGAGATGGTCCTGGGATGTCAAAACAAGACTTAGTTAGAATTTCATCAAAAATCAATCATTGCTCCTACATTTCTTAGTATCAGAATTAGATCCTTTCCTCGCCCTCATCCTTTTTTCTTTTTTTTTTCAAATCTAAACCAGTGAAGTCTTGTGACTCCAGCAAATCAGACGTTTAGGTCGTCAAATGTAAGTCCCCTTGTGATTCCAGCAAATCACATCATACCACAAAGAGCTTATCCACACGTAGAGATCCTACATAGCAGAACCTTGAAGTCCTTCCGATTGATCCTTTTTGCGATATCTTCAGCATTCGGAGACTTTGTTCAAGAGAGGATAAGGTACCTTTAGGTATTTTATTCTGTGTTTGGTCGTGTACAAAAAACACATCAACAGGTTGTTAAAGGAAAAAGTTTGAGAACCACTGATTCACCCCCCTCTCAGTGGTGCATTGTGTCTAAGAGGTATGATAGCCATGCCGTATTGGTGTCGTACCATATCCGGATCTATACCACATACGGCGCTACGCATATCAAAGAAGGGGTGTTGGCGTATCCTGTAATTCTCTGTCCGTTATGAACTTAGCCATGTATTTTAGCTAAGTTGCAGGGCTCGTTGGTTTGAGGACCTCGTATTGGTCCTAGTCCGGTTCGCCTGTGGGTTCGGCCTGGGTTCGTGCCGAGGCAAGCTGGTTTGTCCAAGGCGAACCCAGACGCTTGGTCGCCCAAAAACATTTATTTTTTTTTGCAATCAGCCACTAGAAATCTATCGGTACATCAAAATCTTACAAATATGTCTCTAACTTGACTAATAGCATTAAATTTGTGGTGAGGATTGGATTGTGAAGGATGCACACATAACCATGTTCAAGTGCAAAGGACCCATTTTCAAGTTACAAAACACACCTAGTTTGATCCAAGTGTTGAATACTGCCAACATGCACCCTTATATAAAAACAACCTTATTGCTCCTTACCATAGGGTTTACAGTTAATTTTGTATACCCTTATGTTGGCAATTTGGCATTAAGTTGTCATTGATGTCAACCGGTTTGCCAAGGTCACCGGTAAATAAGAAGGGGTGACCAATATGATAGCAATACACATAAGAGTGAGTAGAATGAATGTACCCTCATGCAAAGATCACCCATGATGCCATAAATGCTCCATCATTTCCACATGCAGCGGCTACATGCAAAAGGAATCTACCATAAATTCAACATCCAATGACTGGGTCGCCATTTGGTCAAATATTCCGGTAATGAATGTGCCACTCTACTGCCATGTGTTCAATAGATCCTCGCCATGCAATTGGACCCCGCAATCATATATCCGCTCCTACACATCTGGAATTGTTGGAGAGGGAAAATTCGATTTAGGAAGAATTTTCTTGAAGTCTCCTCAACTTCCCTTGCTTGAAGAAGGTTTTCCATCAATTTTCACTCTCCTATTTTTTAGGAATTTTCCACAAATTAGGGTTTCAAGTCCAGGAGGGAGAGAATTCTCTTACGAATCCAAATCTATGAAAATTTTGAAATTTGGATGTGATTTGATGCCCGAGAATGGATTTTTCAAAAAAATTCTCGAGGGGAAATTTCTTATTCAAGTCATCCCTAATTCATTCCTTGCCTTAGAAATTGTTTTTCCACCTTCAATTCATCCCGGCGTGGAATTCATGTTGTGAAGGAATTCTCCTTGGGAAAGAAATTTGTTCCTTACCCCTAAGGAAGGAAATTTTTCATGCCTCAAGCAAATTTCCACCTTTTCCAAGAATTTTGTCGTGAAGGAAGGAATTTCCAACACTTGGCCAAATTCTCACCTTTTCCAAGAATTTTGTTGTGAAGGAAGGAATTTCCATCACTTAGTCAATTTTTTCACTTTCTTGTAATTTCTTCTTCTTGGGCGCAATTCTTCCCTGAGGAAGGGATTTTTGTACTCTTTGAATACATCATGTTTGCAAGGAGCTTTTCGACCAATTTTCACATCTCCTATTTTTTAGGAAATTTCTTAAAATTTAGGACCCGGGTCCAAGAGAGAGAGAATTCTCCCACGAGTCTAAATCTGCAAACAATTTCGGATTCTGATAAGATTTGGTGTCTAAAAATGGAAATTTCAAAAAAATTCTCGAGGGGATTTCTGCTTTTCCTTCTTCTTGACCCTTGGATTTTCACGCCTTAGACAATTTCTCTTCATTCTTTGACTTGAACGTGGAATCCAGCTTGGTGAAGGAATTTCATTATTTCCATGCCTCAGAAAATTTCTCTTCAACTTCCTGACTGGGCATGGAATTTTGACCTTGATGGAGGAAATCTCATCTTGAAGCATTCATCCTTGATCCCTGGACTTAGGCACCTGCCTTTGGACTTGGGCAATGATTCCGCACTGGTAAGGAATTTTGTGATTTTGAAGCTTTCCATGACCATCAAGTTTTGGTGCCCTGGTACCATCCTTAGGGCACAATTCTCCCTAAGGCAAGGAAATCTTAACTTCAACATTTTTCCATGCATCATCCACTTTGGCGCCCTTCCATGTGCAGAGGAATTCACACTTTGTTTGGAATCTTCCATCACTTCCTTGTTTTGGTCCCTTCACCATGCCTTGGGCAGAATTTCATTGTGGAGGAGGAATTTAATCAAATGTTGAATCCTCCATGACCCCTCCATTTTGGCGCCCTGCTGAGTGCTTGGGTGGAATTTCACTGTGGAGGAGGAATTTCATGAAATTTGTGAATCCTCCATGCCTCCTTGATTTTGGCACCTGTCCTTCATCTTGGGCAGAATTTTGCATTGGTGGAGGATTCAATGAAATTTGTGAATCCTCCATCCCTCCTCGATTTTGGCACCTGTCCTTCATCTTGGGCAGAATTTTGCATTGGTGGAGGATTCAATGAAATTTGTGAATCCTCCATCCCTCCTTGATTTTGGCACATGTCCTTCATCTTGGGCGGAATTTCGCATTGGTGGAGGATTCAATGAAATTTGTGCATCCTCCATGCCTCCTTGATTTTGGTGCCTGTCCTTCATCTTGGGCGGAATTTTGCATTGGTGGAGGATTCGATGAAATTTGTGAATCCTCCATGCCTCCTTGATTTTGGCGCATGTCCTTCATCTTGGGAGGAATTTTGCATTGGTGAGGGATTCGATGAAATTTGTGAATCCTCCATACCTCCTTGATTTTGGCCCCTGTAAGAATTTGGGATGATTTTTCCAGACTAAGAGAATTTTCCCGAGCTTTCCATTTCAGGAGTGGGCTTCCAGCACTCAACCATCTTCTGGCTTTCTTTGTCTGCTTTCTGACTTTCCGGAATTATAAATAGTTGCAAATACCTGATCTTTGTCACCTTGCCCAAATGGTCTTGTCAAAACAAACTTTCCAAAAAAAGAAACCCTTAAAGTCTCAACGTTAGAGTCCTAGACATGATACAGGAATGACTTACTATAAATAGAAACTTACTAAAAATAGAAATTACTAAAAAATAGTAAGTTTGATTTTTGGCAAAATGAGGCCATCCCGAGACTCGATACAATCCCTAAAAAATAGGAACTTTCTAAAAATAGAAAGTTGCTCCGTTTTGGCTCAAATTTTACTGAGAGGTTCCTTTAAGGGTCTTGATTCCAGTCGTATCTTCAGTTTTTCCAAAACCCTAACAGAAACCCCTAAAATCTACGACAAAAGGAAGAAACCCTAAAAAAGGACAAAACAGGCCCTAGACTTCACCAAACTTGCTCAAACGATTAGCAGATTAACTCCAAATGACCCTCGAACACTCGCAAACTTAGAGAGAGACTGACGAGACTGTTGCGAAAAAACCCAACAACAAAAAACCAAAAGACTAGAAAGGCCTAAAAAGTAGGGGGTCTCCATTTGCAATGGGGCGATGTGTGAAAACGTCACAACAATTACAATCTCATACCCTAGAAGGAGGCACTCTTGAGTGACTGTGGACACAATCAAGTAAGTTGTTAACAACCTTGAAATGGTGTGTAACTCAACAATACTTACAAGGAAACAGTTCTTTCAAGCTCTTTTAGACATAATAACTCCATTATGGAAAGATTAACAGTGAAATTGGATTTCAGTGTTATTCAACCAGTGAGGTGATTAATTCATTTAACAACATTGCTACAAGGGTTACACTTGGCAAACAAATTGTGTGAACAAATTTAGTGCCTATATCTTAATTCTCCTTGTTAAAATCCTTCTCAATAGCATTCTTTAACCTGCATCTCATCTTATGAATTGACAGCTTGCTCACAATGTTCTGAAGTTCATTGGTGAAAACAAACGATTGGGCATAGAAGCTTGCTAGCAAGTGCCTCTGCAGAATTTTAAAATTTGAGCAATATCATTTAAATTCACACACTATGCTCAGATTTATCATAAAAGGGGTATTGATAAGGCTTACAAACACTAATTGGTAGAAGTTTCAACAAATGGAATGAAATCAAACAGTACTGTTTTCTTATCTAGTTATTTGAGTTATTTGACCATATATGTATTTCTATGTCCTCATTGAAATACAAAAGAGCTGTTCATTTTCCAAATGTATAACCTGCTTAAATTCATTCAAGATAGATTACAAACCACATACCTCGAAATCTATTTTCTGATGTCATGATTCCAAATGTATTTAATGTTTCTCGAATCATGATGCCTTGCACACCTATAAAGCTTTTGATTTTACTTTCAACAACTGCCATCCCATACAAAAAATGAAAGAAGTATAATGAGAAGTTAATCATATGACATGAATGAGCTGGAATACACAATTTCTTTGTATTGTCTTTGGTTTGGTAATATGTTTTGAGCAAAAATGACAAGGTAAGATGTTAGCTGCCAAAATAAATAGAGACAAATGCTTTGTGCAAATACCAGCCAAAATTGCTCCATGCAAGTCTGCTGTCAGAAGAAAATACTCAATATTCTTTTGCCTGAAATAATTAGGTTAAATTAGCTGCGGTCAAGCATGTATTGCAGATTCATTATAACTATTTAAACTTTGTACAAAAGATGACTTTGTGCTTCTCCCCACTATATCTAGATTGTCATCTAAAAAATAGAACCTCACCTTCCATTTTTTAGGAGATCAACTATGTATTCTTTCCACATTTCATGCATTGGTAAGTACAGATCATACCTGAAAGCATTTAGCTAATACTTAGCAAATGTGATCAGAAACAATAAGACAAGCTTCAAATAAAATGTTAATCTCTTCTAAACTAACCGAGGAATATATTTCAACATATTATGAGACTCATACAAGTTACAAGTACAGATATCACACAACCACGGCTGTCAATGCCACAAGGATTTATCCTCATAGTTCAAACATATAAAAAAGATATTATTAATTGAAACGAACCAAATTGAAATAAGAGAGCAAGCATATCCATCGAGTGAATGTCAAGTAAAGCAAGCCATCAAGCACTTCCATTAACACTTCAACTGACTACCAAAAGTGAATGGTTGAAGAGGCTCATGGGACTTGATTGTATGATGGAAAATAAATAAATATCAATTAACACTGAGTGTGAATATGTTGAAAAAGAAATGAAAGTGATTTCTGAGAAAAGAAAAGATAATGGCAATCACTTTTGATTCTTCTTAGGAAGGTCAAGAGATCCAAAATGTCGATGCTGTCGCATGGACATATGTTTCTGGGAACGCTTTCCAAGCTTATGAAGAGTTTGATGTTGTGCCCTTTTGTATCCACTACGTTGCGAAGTAGGATTTTCAAGAGCAAGGTATTTATCCTGTAATTTTTGTAGTTCATCCTTTGTATCCCTATCAGCCAGACCACCACTTCTAAGAATATCATATAGAATGTCACTGATTGTATCACCTCCCCCTTTTTCCTCGGAAGTCTGAACCAAATTTTTAATCAGTCCATTTCTGAGATAGGTACCATACTTAGCAAACAAATTACAATCTGTATATTACAATAAAAGCAGACGCGTCAAAATAAAGTAAGACAATCATACCTGTAAATGTATGTCAAGTAAATTTTCATTAACAGGCTGACACAACTTCAGGTATGCATGATCATTTGCATTAAAAGCTGAACACATTAGAATTAAAATTTGTATTAGCGCACAGGATTGATTTCTTTAAACTTCAAATATGCATGATCATTTGCATCAAAAGCTGAACACATTAGAAGTAAGATTTGCATTAGAGCACAAGATTGATTTCTTTAAACTTCAAAGCATAAAGATAATTGAGATAAAATTTTGAAGGTCATTACAGGCCACTTTCTAATATCACATTGGTAAACAAATTCTTTACCTGCCAAATCCACTTATGCCTATTGCATAAGAAATCTATATCTATAATCTTTGTTACTAGACATCATATAAGAATATAGGTAAATTCCAAGGACTCTGTAGAAGTTGACATTAGAGACAAAACGAAGTACAGTGAAAACAAGTTTCTCTTGGTTGCTTCTATGTCATGCCCCCGACTAAACATTCCCATTAAATGTTATTCCCATAGATTCCAGTGCAGGTCATAGTCTGAAGATGTTAGAGAGGCGATAGAAAATCCGAACATTTTAATATTTAAAAAATGAAGGATGACAACCAGGTTGTGGGAATTATTCCCAGCCCAGCAATTCTTTTAAACACAAAAACAAAGATTAAATTATAATTAATAAGGGTAGTGTATGAAAGGCCATGACTGTTGGATGTAAAGATATATATAGGAAGAGAAATCAAGGAGAAGTAAAGGCAAATTAGCAGAAATAATTATTTATCTTTTCTACATGGAATATGAATTAAATTTCAGCAATCTTGAGGACGAAAACCTTTAATTTCTTATCAAGTTAGTGGATGAAAACCCCTAGCTTATGCAGAAAATATTTCAAGATAATTGTATAAAAAAATAGCTGCAAATAATAGGGAAGGATTACAGCAGATATTCAAAAATATAGAAAAAAATATGTATATCAGAATTATAGTGTAAGAATAAAATAATACTTATAACTAATTATGATTGTGGGATATTTCTAGAAACAGGACATTACAATTGGATCAGAGCAGCAATCCTACCAACCTGTGGGTCAAAAAAATCAGTTTATGCAATTGAGCCAAAGAGATCAATGGACCTTGTATAGAAAAAGGAAAAAGCTAGAGGCATCATTACAAGAAACTAGCAACCAAATTAAATGTAGAGGAAAGAATAAAATGGGCGATTGTTATTAAAATAATAGTAATATTAGTTATTCATAAAGTAGCAAATAACATGGCTCTGCGATTTCCTTCGTGAAAACATCCAGACATCAAACGGCAGAAATGGTTTTTCGAGCAAACGAAATATGCGGTTTCGGCCTGCAATTCGGGGAACTGGGCTCCCCTGCCTCAAGTAAAATCGGAATGGCAGATGGTGAAACCAAGGAGATATCAGAGGGCTGCTTTGAAAGGTTTACCATTTTTTTAGAAATGGAGATCATGGCAAATAGAATACCCTTCGCCGGGAAGGCTCTATCATGCCGACTATCTCCAACAGGTTCACCCATTTGCAGAATCTTGAGGAAGGTTTTGTAAAACCCGTTCCCCGGATCAAGCCAAATAAAAATAAATCTAAGTTACCAGTTCTTCCCCTTTTGGCCTGGGTTTGGGTTCTGGTTCTTGCCCGGTCCTGGTTCTCCCCGGGTTCTCCTTGGGTTCCTCCCGGGTCCTTCCCAGGTGGTCGAGTTCCCTGTGGGTCCTGCCTTCCCAGGTGGTCGGGTTCCCTGTGGGTCCTGCGACGCAGGACCCACAGGGAACCCAACCACCTGGGAAGGACCCGGGAGGAACCCAGGTCGAACCCAAGAGGACCCGCGTGAACCCAGGCCCGTGGTTTCCAAAAAACAAGGCCACGGGTCAAAAAAACAATAAAAAGCAATAAAAAAAGACTTTTTAAAATAGTTTTTTAATAATAAAACTCTAATTCGCCCCTTTATGACTTTTTAAAAAAGACTTGAAACTTGAATATTATCTTTTTTGCAAATTATGAATATGATATTAGACTTTAGTTATTAGTTTACTGATTACATTTGCGATATATGAATATTTATTGGCATTGGGAATTAATAATTATGGATTTATGATTTATCATTTATCATTTATGTATGGAAAGTCACATTGTATATTTTATTTTTGTATGGATTGTATATATTGAACATATATATATATGTGTGTGTGTGTGTGTGTGTGTGTGTGTGTGTGTGTGTGTGTGTACGGACGAACCCGTACCCGTACCCAAGATTTTTATTTTTTTTGGCCGAATCCGCGAATCCATACCCGAATCTGAACCCGAACCGGTAACTTAGAAATAAATATAAAAGGAATTTGGATGATTGGGAGGTCGGGTGGTAATTATGCCAGACCTAAGATTTATGTGGAGGGAGGCAAGAATCCCTAAACTTTGCCTCCTCCCAAATCCACAAAGGTTAAGCCGAATATGATGTCGAATCCTAACTCAGAAGAGAAAAATGTGTTGGAAATCAATGAGAGTTTGGTTGAAAGCATTCAACAATCTTGCAAAACATTTGGGGTTTTTGCTAGATGGTGCGGCCTTGGAGTCCCGACAGAGATAATTGCAGATTGGTTCAACTCTTCCTTCAATTGGATAGTAAGTATTGCTATCTTGTCCGAGGGTTTTCTTTATATTGACTGCGGAAATGCCAGGCATAAGAATGAATTCTTAACAAGTAACTCTCCGATTTTTAAAGGCTTTGATGTTAAATTTTTAGAATGGAAACCTGCTTTCAATCCAAAAAAATTAGAGTCGTTTAAAGTAGATAGACCGGTTTTGATCCCCAAATTACCAGTAGAATTAATGGATATAGAAATTACTAGGAAAATAGGTAATCATTTAGGAAAATTCATAGAGATTAGTGACAAAGATAGGAAGTATTCGAACTATGTATTGATAATTAATATGTATATTAGTGTGAATTCACTCAGCCCTATTGAAATCAGAACTAGGGAGTCATCTTTCTTGATTTACCCTGAATTTTATAAAGGGATTCTAGATCTAGACTTAGCATCTGAACCGGTCTTAGAAGTTTTTCCCTCTCAAAAAAACCCTAAAGCAATCCCTAAGCTGTATATTTGTTTCAATTTGGAAAAGGGAGGGTTTGTGTAAGGATAACCCTCCGTCGACAGGGCAGTATGATGGGATAGAAGAAGGGGAAATTATAGGTGACCAGAGTATGGATAAGGGGATGAATCCCTCTCCCTTGCTATCCCATGAGGATTTTTGAAGGATAAGCAGGGGAGGGTTACTGACTCTAAGGAAGTGAAGAACTATTGTGCCCTTGAAGTGGTCGTAAGGGAAGAATTTAAAAACTTATCTCAGGATAGAAAGGGTGAAATCAATCTTGATACTGATTATCGGGGAGCTGGGGAGGAGGAAGATATGACTCTTATCCCTGAACAGGATGCTGGTTCGAAAGTCAGGAGCAATTTGGGAGAAAATGTTTCCTCCCAATCATTAAGAGCTCCCAATAGTTTGGATAAGGCTGAACAAGAGGTAGATTTGGTTCGAAAAGAGTAAGAGGTAAACTGCATTATCAATTATTTATGTGATTCAGTCACCGAGGATATCCTGGAGAGTTTACTGCATGAAATAGTAGACAAAGATGAGCTAGAACTACAGAAAAGGTTGTTGAGGAAAGGATTATGAATTTTACCCATCCCCCTAAGGTCACGGATATGGAAGCCCTCATTAATAGAGTTAAATGACAAAGAAAATGGTGCAACTTTTGAAGCCTTAGGAATTGAACAATGGGTTGGGAAAAAGGCCACTCCGGATTGTGCCAAACTCTGTAAAAAGAGAGGCAGGAAATCCCTATTGGAGCTGAGAGCTAATGATGGTATAGTTGAAGGCCAGGTTAAACTCACGGATATGTTTCATGCAGGGAAGGGGAAGGTCCTTCCCACAGCACCATGAAAGTATTATCATGTAATGTTAGGGATTTAAATGCCCCTAACAAGCAGCGGATATTTAAACGTTGTCTCTCTAACTATAGTCCTGATTTAGTTATGTTACAGGAAACCAAATTAGAGAAAATTGACTTAGCCTCCTTTGGTAAACGACTAGGCTTTAGACATATTATAGGTGTTCCAGCCACTGGAGCCTCTGGAGGTCTAGCCATTATTTGGGACCCACGCAATATTGGGTTCTCATTATTAGAGTCTCACGGCTTTTGGATCAGTTGCAGGGTTACCAGCTTGAAACACAAACTAGATTTTCTCATTATTAATGTGTATGGGCCAACCCTAAATGAGGACAAAAGAAGAGTTTGGAAGGAAATTGAGGAATTCGCAAACTCCCAGGATCAGTTTTGCATTTTAGGAGGTGACTTCAATGCTATCATGAATCAATGTGAGAAACGAGGAGGCATAGACAAAATCTCTAGAGCTACTTTAAACTTTGTAGATTGGGTCCATCGTAGTGGCTTGATAGAGATTAACATGGTTAAGGATGCCTTTACCTGGAACAATAGAAGGTAAGGTTTTAGTAATATAGCAGAAAAACTAGATAGGTTCTTTGTATCGAGTAGTCTCACCAATTTTCTGTATACCTTAGAAGCCTCAATTTTACCTTTCTCAGGCTCGGATCATTTTCCGATCCAACTTAGCATTCTTAGTGACTCAAGACCAAGAAGATGTCCTTTTAAATTCGAACAAATGTGGCTGAAAGACGATAATATTCTTAGGCTTTTAGAGTAATGGTGGAAAGAGACAGAGGTCTCTGGGTCTGGGATGTATAAGGTAGTCAATAAGCTTAAGATAATAAAGCAGAAGCACATTCTGTGGAATAAGGAGCATTTTGGTAATATTTTTGACAAGAAGGCTCAGGTGGAAGCAGTGTTAGTGGACGTAAACGAAGTGGTGTTGAGGAAAGGGATGGATGAAGCTCTGTTTCTCAGAGAAAAAAAACTCCTTCTTGAACAAGAAAATATTCTTGCAAAAAAGGCCTTTTGGAAACAAAAATCCAGGGAGACGTGGTTGGATGAGGGAGATAAGAGCACTAAATTCTTTCACAATATTGTGAAACTTAGAAGAGTCATTAACCGAATTTTTATAAGATAAAGATAGGTAATGGCTCTGAGGTGGAAGATCCTAAGATCATCTCGAGGGAGGTAGTAGACTTTTTTTCCAATATTCTCAACTCTGATTGGAGTTCTCTTTGCTCAAACCAAGACAAGTTTCTAAAATGTATTCCCAAACTACTCAGTAAGGATCAAACTCATAATCTGACTACAAAATTCTCTTTAGTGGAAGTAGAAGCAGCTCTAATGCAGATGAATCCGAACAAATCCCCCGGTCCGGATGGCTTACCCACTAGTTTTTTTCAGAAATGTTGGTCCTTCATAGGGGAGGAGGTGACGGGTGCTCTTGAGGGCATGAGGAACTCAGGCAATATCCTCAAAGAAATTAATAATACTTTTTTGGCCCTTATCCCGAAGAAGGAAAAGCCTGAGTATTTTGATGAGTTTAGACCCATTGCTTTGTGTAACACCATCTATAAGCTTTTTACTAAAACTTTAGCTAATAGGCTTCAGAAACTCCTTCCTCTTTTGATTAGCAAAGAACAAACGAGTTTTGTTGCGGGGAGGTCTATTTATGATGGGGTTATTATAGCTCAGGAGGCCATTCACTCCGTTCAGAAGAATGGAACCCCTAGTATACTCTTAAAACTAGACATTAGGAAAGCCTACGACAAGGTAGATTGGAGATTCTTGTACAAATGCCTAGAAGCCTTTGGATTCCCCTCTTCATGGATTAACTTGATATTTGAATGCATCTCAACACCTAAATTCTCAGTGTTAGTTAATGGAACTCCTGAAGGATTTTTTAGCTCTTCTAGGGGTCTAAGACAAGGAGATCCCTTATCCCCTTTTCTCTTCATCATTATGGCGGAATCATTGGGTAGAGCAATCTCTAGAGCAAGGGAAAGTAGTCAAATTTCAGGAATCAGAATTACTAGCAACCTAGATCCTACCACGCATCAACAATTTGTGGGTGATACTATGTCATATGGGCTCAGCAATTTAGGAGAAGTGAAGGCGTTTAAGCAGATCCTAGCTTCTGGATAGGAAATTAATCCATCTAAATCTAAAGTCTTATTTTTTAATAATAAGGTTTGCTTACAAAATGACATTTGCAGAGTTTTGAATTTTAATATGGGTAGGCTTCCCTGCAAGTATCTAGGTTTGCCCCTAGATAAGGGCAATGGTTCATCAAATTTGTGGGATTCAGTGATAGATAGGATTAGGAATAAGGTAGCAACCTAGAAAGGCAAGTGGCTATCCACTATGCCTTTCTAGGTTGGGAGAGCTACCATGGTCAAATCAGTTTTAGCAGCGATGCCAATCTATCAGCTATCATGTATTAACCTCCCTCATTCCAAAAAGGAAATATTGAATAGACATCTTAGGTCTTTTTTCTGGCAAGGTGCTGAGGAGAAGAAGATCTCCCTTATGGCTTGGGATAAGATTTGTAGGCCAAAGTTAGAAGGGGGTATTGGGATTAAGAATATTAAGGACTAGAGTAGAGCGCTAGGGGCTAAATTAGTTTGGAGAATTTTCAAATCCCCCCACCTCAAGTGGGCTCAAATCTTGTACCACAAATATTTTAGAGGTAGGGACCATACTAGCCTCTTTAGGGAATCTTCTCCCCCGAAAGGTTCTCGCATTTGGAATTTTATGTTGGAATGCAGGAAAATAATTTTAGACAAATTATCTTGGAATTTGGGCAATGGCGAAGAAGCCCTTTTTTGGACAGATTCTTGGAGAGGTTTCAAGGCCCTTCATAAGAGTGCAAATCGGGAGTCGTCCAGAGCAATGCTGGAATCCGTATGGGGCAGGTATGTTAAGGATTCCATATCGCCAATTGACAAAGACCTAGTTAAGGGTTGGAAATGGAAATCTTTAAATCATGTGGATATCCCAGTAATGGAAAAACAGATGCTCCAAGACATCCTTAAAAAGAGAATGGTCACTTTCAACATGGGGTCAGATACTCTTATCTGGGATGGATCGAAATCTGGAGAGTACACCTCAAAAGATGGTTATAATCTTCTCCTTAGTCAGCAGCTTTCCTCAAGCACTTTTGTCCCCTCAGTCCTATGTTGGGATAAGATGTGTTTGCCAAAGGCAGGACTGTTTTCATGGTTTGCTCTCCAAAATAAGATTCTAACGGCGGACAAATTTAGGAAAATGGGCTTTGAGGGACCCAATAGATGCCCTTTATTTGAAAAGGCAGAAGAGGATAAGGTCATATCCTCCTCAATTGCAATTATGCCTCCAATTGTTGGCTCTGGTTATGTAACAAATTAGGATGGAGCTCAGCTCTCCCTAACTCCATTCTTGGAATGTTTCAGGCATGGCCCATTCTACATCAACGCTCCCTCTTTGGAGGACTATGGAAACTGGCCCCATCTTTGGTTATTTGGGAACTTTGAAAGGAACGCAATAGGAGACTCTTTAAGGATAAGAAAATGGATTGGCTCCAACTTGTTAATAAAATTGAAGACTCAATAGTAGAAACCCTTAATAGCAGGACTTGTAAATTTCCTAGCAAACTTTCTGAGATGACATACTGGGATGAGAAAATGAGAGGCAGATGGTTAAGTCTGAAGATCCCTCCCTTTGTAGGAGTAAGCAATTCTAATAAAAAGGAGTTAAGAGAAGCCTGTAAATGGAAGGTCCCAAAAAAAGGGTGGGCTAAGCTTAACTTCGATGGTGCTTTTCATGGGAGTCCAAGTCCTGCAGGGATCGGATGTTGTCTGCATGATGATGCTGGCAGGGAATTAGCTAACATGGTCAAACCTATAGGGATTGAATCCAATAATAAAGCAGAGATTTTAACCTTAGTTGAAGGCCTCCTCTTATGTTAGAATAGGGGCATTAGTAAGCTCGCCATTGAAGGAGATTCGGCTTTTATTATCAATGGCCTTAGAAAAGGTTTTCTTCCTAACTTGAAGCTGAATGCGATCTTGTCAAGAGCTCTAAGCCACCTCAAGGATTTCAAGAAAACAACCTTCAATCATATTTATAGAGAAGGTAACTCCAGGGCGGATGAATTAGCCAATTCAGGGGCTGATGGACGATTCATAAGTTAAGATAGAGCCCTTCCTCTTGTCCTAAGAATCTGCTGCAAGGATTAGACTCTTAGACTTTTGTTCTCTATTAGTTAGGTTATGGTATTGTTGATGTGTATTTTGTACACGACCAAACACAGAATAAAATACCTAAAGGGTACCTTATCCTCTCTTGAATAAAGCCTCCGAATGCTGAAGATGTCGCGAAAAGGATCAATCGGGATGACCCATCAAGCACATCTTCTCGACATGAAAAGAAGGCAAGCCAAGGGGAAGGTCAAGAGAAGATGGTACCTGAAGTTGATGAATCTATGGAATCTATGGTACAAAATGACAAGCCAGAGAAGGAACAGACGCCTCAACACTCATCAAGTCAATCTCCCCAAGTTGATGCTAATGAGCTACATGAAGAGAATAATGATGATGAAGCGACATCTCCTCTCCGAGAAGATGAACCACTGCCTAAAGAAATACAAGTAAGAGAGACAAGATCTGCCATTCCGGATTGGTTGAAAGAAAGACTGACAAGGGTGATTGTGGTTGAAGAAGAAGAAGATGTATTTGATTTAGAAAGCCTTATAGGAAATTCTCAAGAGGTAATGGAAAAGAAGAAGGCCACAAAGATGTCCAAGGTGATAAGGGATGAGACAGGATCCAGGAAATTGCAAATTGCTACACCAGTGGTGGACAAGTATGAAAGTGAGATTCTTGCAGATGAGTATGACTTAGAAACATTTGAGCTTGGTCCGCTCACTACTGAACAAGCAATGGAAGAGGCAACCGATTCATTTGAGGCACTTAAGGACAGACTTAAGGAAGAAATGGAAAAGAATAGGAAGCTTGAGAGAGAGGTTGGTGCTTGGAGAGGCTATTTTAGTCATCTCAATCAACCCTTGAGACGTCAGGATCCAGCAGTATCTCCTTTACAAGCACTTCCTCTTGAATCAGTTGGCGAAGCAAAAAGGGTCAAAAGCTTAGTTCAGCTTATGAGCTCTTGGATTGATAAATCCCACACGGTAGCCATTGAATTTGCAACAAGAATGATGAAGACAGTTCATCGAGCTATCCAGGTCCTTGAGATTATCCATAATCTAATGATAACTGTAGCCGCTTTCACTCACACTAGAGATGTTATCATTCCTGTCCTGCAAGTAATAAGACAAACACCAAGACGGATCCTGGCACAAGAAAAGATAATGGATGGAGGAACTCATAACCTCCTACAGTGGTCAACTCTGCTCCAGATGAAAGAGGTCCTTTTTGAAGACATCAGCACCAAATGCAGTCAAGTTGAAGGTATCATCCATCCAATTCAGGATAAGGTGTTTGAAGTATTATGTACCATTCTTGGCAGGCGGATCGAGATTGAGACAGATGTGGACATCCAAGAGTTGGAGGAGAGAGTCAAGGTCATCTTTTGCAAAGAGGAGAATGTCATCACAGATGAGCAACGGGATTTGATGTTCACTACCATGCTCCTGATTGAGAAGGTCAAAGAACTCAAACCGGGATGGGAAACAGCTCTTCTCACTGCTTTTGATCAGGTCATTCACTTGGAAGAACGAATGAAGAATCTTCCTGAGATTCCCATTGCTGAGATTGAAGGGATTGTGTCCAAATTCGTTGGATATGCTAAAAGAGAGCATAGGAAAGGGAACAAGGTTCTAGATGAAAAGTTGTTATAGGATGATGTGGCATCTTAATTCCTATTGGTCTATGTTTTCTCGATTTTTGTGCCAATTAAATATTTGGCTATGCATTTAATAATGTTCATCTAAATGGGGACCTTTTTGTAACAAACCCTAATTAGGGTTTAGGTGTCAGGATCTCAGCCATTGATCTTCTTTCGATCTGGGCCATTCATTGTAATTGAGGATGCTATATATACCCTCACTCATTTTCATTTTGTCATTAGAGGAGAGAGATATTAGATGATAGATAATAGTTAGAGCTTAGAGAGAAGAAAGTTATTGTGTAGCAAGATTGAGTAGTGAAGAAAGAATTTGAACAAATGTTGTCTATTTGGCTTTGAGATCAATAAAATATTGAAGTTATGGTGTTTTATTGCAATACTTGTGCCTATCTTCATGATTGTTTATCTTCTTGAATCATTCTCAGTCGAAGTAGTTTTTTTAAATTTGAAGGACTGAGTGTTGTACTTGATCTTTGGTGAGATTCATATCCAAACCACTAGCTTCTTACTGATTGTAAGGACGCCTTGTGTGGTCAACTGGAGATATTGAGATTGCTTAAAACATTCAATCATTATTGAAATATTGATATGTATCTTTATGATAGTATCTATAATCCTTGATGATTTGAAAATCACTAATCACCTTAGAAGATCGCATCAATTCCAGTAGAGTTGTAATTCCTTGGCAATACTGAAATTGGTAGAATCTTACCAAGTCCAGCCTACATTGAGTCATTCTTAGGATTAGAATAGCATTCATCTCTTGAAACCCTTATCTTTTGATCTTTTTTGAGAATCTGTTAGTATTAGGAAAATCCTGTTCCTGCAATCAAACGAGAGTGACACGGACCAGCTTTCTCAGAAAGTGCGTAAGACCCCTTGAAGAAACAGCATTTATAACGACCACTGGTGCTTATCCACACGTAGAGATCCTACAACGAAGAACCTTGAAGTCACCCTGATTGATCCTTTTCGCGATATCTTCAACATTTAGAGGCTTTAATCAAGAGAGGATAAGGTACCATTTGGGTATTTTATTCTATGTTTGGTTGTGTACAAAATACACGTCAACAGGTATCTCCCCAAGGATTCGTCCCTTGACCTAGCCTCCCCTTTAAGAGGAAGAAGGATTTGTCAGTGACAGATGATTAAGGCTAAGTCGAAGGATGTAGAGTAATTTTATCTTGCATTTCTTAAATCCTAAATATACTAAGACATGCTGGATATTAGAGCACGGTCCTCTTCTTTATCTCTTTGATTATAAATATCAAAGGTATTCGGGATAAATACGCAGTGAAACATTTGTATATGTGCTTATATACAATTATATACATATATATAGAAATATATATATACTCATATATTTATATATACTCATATATTTATATATACTCATATATTTACATATACAATTTTTAATATACTCGGAGCCATCTATTGCAAGAATTTATGTATAAAGGTATATATATGTATATATGGATATGCATATATATAGAAATACATATATATATGTATGGATGTATATATATTAATACACATATATAAATATTATATACAGATATGCATAAAATAATATTGATGTTGTTAGATCCATATATATATTAATTGGTGTATATGTAAATATATGGATGTATTTATATAGAATTCTATATATATGGTAACGCTCATCTATAGACATATTTACAGGTTTAAAGGGGCAATTAGATGCCTATAGACATATTTATTATGTCATCATCTTGTCAGCACATTATCTCGAGTATTGCCTTCTTTGGCGGCATACTTAGAATTGATGATGTGACTTCCCTTGCCGTATGAGCCAGCTAAAACTAAGGAGCTCGCTCAAATAACGATGGCGGTATTTATTACCTTGATCTTGGAGATTGTCTAACCTGCATCGTGACCCTTCATCCTCGCTCCTCTGACACTCTTAGCGATCAAATCGGTCCTTTACCAAGAAAGATGAGTTGTATTTTTCAACGCCTTTTAAAACTCAATTAATATAAGTAAGGGCTTTGTTTTGACTAGATGGTTATCTGAGAAACTCGAAGCTCATTATGGATACTCCGCTAAGGCTTATAGGGCTCAAACATCAAATGGCTTTTACAGGGGAAATTAAGGAAGAAAGACTGAAAGACATTCTGGTCTTCCCAAATGTACTGGTTATCAGGGCGGTCATGAAAATTCTTGGGGAAGAATATATCACAAATGAAGACCGCACTAGGGCTAATTCTGATATTGCTGCTATGTTCTTAGCGGTGGCTATGCATTATGAGAAGGACAGGGACGTCGTGATAAAATTATGTAGAAGTGTTTTCAAGAAAGAATTGTTGGGTGAACTTGAGAGGGTGGTTGTCAATATTGACGAGGAGTTAACTGCACCAAAGCCTCGCAATTATGATATACTCATACGGATGAATAACACAGTGCCTAGATTTCCAATCCTGGAAATTGAAGATATGGCTGCCTTTGCGGCCTATAATCCGACTAGGCAAAGGAATTTTTTCTTTCTTATGTGGCTTTTGCATGTTAGAAAACCATCATGTAACAGGTGGCTGGCCAACTATCTTGAAGCTGAAAACATTGAAGTTGTCACGGATGACATGGACATCCCTCCTGTCCCTGCCTCTAGCCCAAATAATTCTTTGGCTAGCTCAGAAAAGAAGGAAACAGAGGTGCGGGCGAGAAGGTGTCAGGCAGGATAGTCGGTCTGTTGTCCCGGGTTTATCTTATCGTTACTTTTTTATTCTTAAGGGTTCACCGTAATACTTTTACTTTATTTCAGACTAAAATTTCAAAGACTTATGGATGTTAAGGTTAATATTTGCTCTAGCTTTAGATATGCTTTTTTCTATCTTTAGTTTGATGGCTTTCCTTTCACAATCTGCCCTAAAATGAATCTTTTAAATTTTTGTGTGATTTTTATGGGTCTTGCTTGTGGGTTAAGCAGATTATGTCTGAAAACTAAGCTTCCTATAGTATTTTTCAGTTCTTGGCTCTATATGGTGAACCAATGCTCTCATCTTTTTATATACATAAATATATATGTGTGTGTGTGTGTGTGTGTGTGTGTGTGTGTGTGCGTATATTTATTAATAGACAGGCATTTATATACAAAGGCATAGATGATATATTCATATGTAGCTTTAGGTTTTGACAGAGGTGGGGAGGTTGACCGCTTCTATTTTTTTGAACTGAGAAGCATGGAAAGGATACTCTTTGTTAATAATAGAAGACAATTCTCTCTTGGAATGTCTAGTTAATTTTGGATATCTCCCCTCATACTTTTCCTTCCTACTTTCGGTTATGCTTGGTTCTGATATAAAGGTGGATAAGGGTTTACCGTAATACTTTTACTTTATTTCAGACTTAACTTTCAAAGACTTATGGATGTTAAGGTTAATATTTGCTCTAGCTTTAGATATGTTTTTTTCTATCTTTAGTTTGATGGCTTTCCTTTCACAATCTGCCCTAAAATGAATCTTCTGAATTTTTGTGTGATTTTTATGGGTCTTGCTTGTGGGTTAAGCAGATTATGTCTGAAAACTAAGCTTCCTATAGTATTTTTCAGTCCTTGGCTCTATATGGTGAGCCAATGCTCTCATCTTTTTATATACATACATATATACATACATATATATATATATACATGAATATATATACATGTGTATATATATATATATATATATGTATGCGTATATTTATTAATAGACAAGCATTTATATCCAAAGGCATAGATGATATATTCATATGTAGCTTTAGGTTTTGGCAGAGGTGGGGAGGTTGACCGCTTCTATTTTTTTGAACTGAGAAGCATGGAAAGGATACTCTTTGTTAATAATAGAAGTCAATTCTCTCTTGGAATGTCTAGTTAATTTTGGATATCTCCCCTCATACTTTTCCTTCCTGCTTTCGGTTATGCTTGGTTCTGATATAAAGGTGGATAATTGTTTTTAAAATTCTCTTTGGTGACTCAAATAAGTTAACTTTCTGAAAGGAATTGGTTTCTGAAAATCAAATATGATTAAGACTTTCTGAAAGGAGTAGGTTTCTGAATATCAAATATGATTAGGACTTTCTGAAAGGAGTTATGTGACTTTAAGATCTTTTTGGGCGATAGATTCCCTATCTCCCAGATCCATGCTATGTTATTTCTATGTCTGACTTAATTATGATCAAGATGAAGACCTGAAACCTATAGGCAGTGTTAAGGATTTGGGTTTTCTCAATACTTTTGTGCTTTTCAATACTAAAGATCTACGGTTGTAGCAACAGCTATGGAATATGCTTGGCAACCTGGATATGGAATTGTATATTGGCCTGCTGCAAGGCATGTTTGAAGGTTTTTTGCAGGTATCTGGGATTTCATTTAGTCTGAGTGTCTTGACAGCAGTGGAAAGGCATTTACAGTCTATTGATAAGAAGCAGTCCCTGTAGGCAGACCTTTGCTTCAATTTGAGAGAAGGGATAGTAAATCTTTTGGGCCTGTAGGTGAATGTTCAGTATAGGATGACAGATTGTATTGATTACGTTGTAATCTCAAAATACTGCTAAGTTGTAATGCTGTAATCATAACCGGTCTTTTTGTATCTGGACTTAATGTCCCGGGAAAGGCCGGAGGTTTTCTCCTCTTCGCTCTTTCCTACCGGCGCCCGCACTGAGTGGAGATTGTAATGCAATGTAATGAATTTTTAATCTAATAAAATTCTATGGCTTCGGCCTTTTACCGATCAAAAAAATATATATATTGTAATATTAGTTTATAATGATCAATTAAGGTCTTTAGATTCCTTTATTCTTTTAGTTGTCGTTCTTATCCTCTACTTTCTTAATTGACGATCTTATCCTTTACAGATAGATCTCTTGTATCTCTTATTTAAGGAGACTTTCACTCCTTTGTTAATATCAAATATCTTGTTAATCATTCTATGTTTTGTACATAGTTACCAGGAGACAGGGTACTTGGAGATGCAAAAGACTAGCACCGGTACCGGTATGGCTAATTTTTTAAAATAGAACTCAGGGGCACTTGAAGATGCCATTTTTTAATATAATTTAATAATTTCCAAAACATATCATGACATTGAATTTTGAAAACAAGAATAGTAAATCAGTCATACAAGAACAGTAAATAGTAAAGGCTATTTTTTTAGACCATTACAATGACAATAAATCAGCCATACAACTATTTATGTCCCTCTCAAAAAGTCTATACTATCAGTAGATCCGAACACTATAACTTTGCATGGATTTTTGTGTCAACCAAAATATCAGCATCAAACCTTATGCAGGCTTACTTTATTTATTTGCCTTCCTTTTCTGCCTTTTAACATGTTTTGCCCTAAGTTTTCTAGTGGTAGACATCAATTTCTGGTCAGAAGAATTCAGAAACGGCGGGATACGACAGCTAAAAGAACCCTGTGTGTCGAGAAGTTTCTGGAGACGTCTTCACTCTTCAGTATTGGAGACGCATCTCCATCTCCGAGATGCATCTCAGGGGGTGGAAGATGGGTCTCTGAGTAATCATGGTTTTATATTTTCATAATAATGGTATCGGAGCCTAGTTGACATCTTGAGATCGGTGAACACCTGAATCTACAAATTGTGGCAGTGATGTATAACTTGCACATGACAAAAGAACGTACCAAAGGAAGATGTACGAATTCATACAAAGGTATTTGACCAAGATGATTTCAACAAAGTTCGTGGGTTTTTTCGCAAAGATTCATGGGTTTTTCTTTGCCAAAAACCACACCCTGTACGCTTTCTGGAAACCGTGATGCCAGAATTAAGGAAAATCGCGACTTTGTTATTTTCCAGTTGTGTGGTTTTTCTGCTGAAAATCACATCAATTTCAAGAAAATGTCATGCCATTTTCTATAAAATTTGTGGTCATGTGACTAGGTCTTTGGCCACGGGCAATGGTTTTTATGAATCTTTTTTGGCAATTTGTTCAATGTCAGACCAGCGCAATAGGATTTTTGCTTTATTTTGCGATTATTAAACAAAAGCTGTGAGTTTTTTGGGCACAACGACCTATTTCTTGGTTGATTTTTGATAAATTGCAGGCATGTTTTGACATTTTTGCAGGCACCTAGGGTTTTAGCAGTGTTTTTGACGATATTATTCAAAATCATTGTATTTTTGATAAATCACAGGCATTTTTTGACATTTTTGCAGGCACCTAGGGTTTTAGCAGTGTTTTTGACAATATTATTCAAAATCATTGTATTTTTTTTAATGGCTGCAGTTTTAGCCAAATTTCCAGAATTTTTATTCCAAGTTTTTGGCAATTTTCTGCTAAAATTGTGGGTGTTGATTGCTGCTAGGGTTTTGCAATACTTTTCCTAAAAAATATCAGCTGTGTTCTTTCAAAAGCAGTGAGTTTCTTCATTTTCCATGATTTCATGTTGGAAGGTAGTCAGCAGTTCACTAAAGAAAAATTAAAACACTTGCAAACAATGAATGCTCACCAGAGATTTATGAGAACATATAAATAGTGTTTCAGAATTAATGCTTCCATATATTATATCGTTTTGTGGCTTAATGTTGGGTTGGAGTATTTAATAACCATAACCATGCATTCTTCTTGTAATGTATCATGCCAAATCACTTTACATTGATTATTGAATAGTCAAAGGAGCTGGATGCTCAACTCCTACAAGAGCAGGCACATTTGTTCTAGATGACTAGTACCAAGAGTTTGGTAAAAGGTTGTGTTCCAATTAAAGAAGTGTCCCTTTTCCCTTGACAATAATTGAAAAGATGTGGTTTAGTCTTGTTCTTGGAGCATGTGATGTAATCAGTTCTTCCACTTGTGTCAAGAGGTTGATGTCCATTCCAGTCATCTGTCCACAGAAGAATTTTCACCCATTACCTACTCGTTACATGAATCTACATCTGAGAAGATCTAGTTCCTGGTAGATGAGTTTCTCAGTATTTGGCATTAGAGTCCTGCAACAAGTTACAAATATGTCTACATAAGACTGGATCATGTAGTCATACTAGACAAAGCTGCTCCATTCAGTTTGAGATTTTCAAATCAAAACGATTTGGTAGACGGTTAAGAGTTACCCCCATTCATATTGATTACTGACTGTCCAGTATGACCAATTTTTCGTTTCTTCAATTCTTAGTTCAGCCTCAGTGATTAACTTAATTGGCATTATTTTACGGACTTGATCCCTTGAATATAACTAATTGGAGGAATGAAAGAAAAACGAAGGTCAAAGGAGTTCAATGTACCTGCAAGAAAACCAATCAACAATAGCACAAGTGCAATAAAGCATTTATATTACACAAGCAATATGAGAGAGCACCACTCATTCTTCTCCCAAAAATTAAGGACTGCATTAAACTTTGTTCCAAACAGAACATAAGACCCTCTTTTCTCGGTTTGTTGTATGCTGATCTTAAACATTTCAGGTAATTAAATAATATTGTCAATTGTATGGTAAACCTGATAGGTCCTTTCAAGACTATTGAACTAGTGCTGAAGAAAATATTGAAAAATGAAAGACAAAAAGAAATTACGACTTGAAGTGTAAAAATAGTAATAATATAATGCTTGCCTTTAAATTTTGAAGGCCCGGAAGAAGTTAGAGAAGCTTGTGCAAAAGTTCCTATTGCACCAGCAGGATCTGAGTGCTTCCTCTTTCCTGTGTCTCTTTTTTTCTTGTGTTTTTCTTCTTCTTGAACATGAGAAACTAAGTGGGCTGACAATGCAGCTGGTGATTTACGCAAAGCTGCAGTGGAAAGTCTCTGTTCAAGAGCTTTAATACGACTCCTTTTTTTCTCTGATATCTTTTCATCTCCACTGTCTACTTTTGCTGCCATGAGCATTGTTCTCTTAAAAGAACTTTTGTTATGAAATAATGCTCATAAGCATACCTGAAACAATAGATAAAGGTAAATTAATCTTCTTTTGATCTCTGGCAAGCGTCAGCCATTTGTAATGCTTATTAATCACATGAATAGGCTTAGTTATGAAGCTTGCTGATTGGATGGACTAGCATCTAATGGTAAAATACACCAAACACAATGAGTGTAAAGTTATTTCAATTTTAATTAAAGAACAAGTTATGAACTATGAATGCTATATATGGATATGAGGAATTATGTCAATGTCTAATAATTCTGATTTTTATCTGCAGGTCTGAAGGAGAGAGATCATTTAATATTTTCTATGTCTTCTCCAAATGAATTCAATTGGCATATATATCATTTAGGCAACCGGTCAATTGGTGTATTGACCGGTCATGCCTTTTAGGCATGACCGATCAATGCACCCATTGATCGGTGCCTTTACAATTATACCATTAACACAATGCTGATTATCGGTTCAAAAACCCCCGATAGCATATTGTAATATCATAATATAATGACTGATCAATTTAATGAATCGGTTCATATAAACACCGATGATTCAAAGTGCACGATGTATATAATCCAACCGGTGCATTTGTTAACCAATGTTAATGCCAAATGAAGCGGTGTATTCATTAAACCCGATAACAAATATGCCCGATATAATTAAGCCCGATAACAGATGTGAATCGGTGCCAATGTTTATGCACCCGATAGCAAGTATGTATCGGCGAATTTAACCCGATAACTTATAGCATTTAATATGCTATCAGGTTAATACCCCGATAGCATATTAATGCCAATTAACAATTGACATTAATATGCTATCGGGTTGTTAGCCCGATAGCATAATGATAAGCAATGTTTGTACAATCCAATAATCATATGCAATATAAATCAGACATGAAGCATGTAGATAAATAACAGAACAAGGAAGGTTAGGAAGATCTTATCTTGCATAAGCTACCATGCATTAACAATGAGTATTAACTTATTGAAGAGAATTGGATTCCAGTACTTGCTTAGATTCAAAGAGAACAGATATTATGGATTTAAGGAATTGAAGGCATGCAATCTGAACAATGGTTTAGTCGTGCCATTAGGAAATATATTTTGACAGAAAATATCAATATAAAAATTCTGCTCAAAAACGTCATCCTCAAAAACAATGGGTTGCAATTTTCATAGGGAAAAGCTTTAGAGCCAATCTAAACTCTGAAAATATCCACAATAATCTTACGCAAGAAAAATTAAAAAACTGTTGAGATCACACAAAATTGGCACCTCCCAGAAAACATCAACAACACCCCTCAGCAACAAATGAAAACCAAAGAAAGCCTCGAGGATTTAAATATTTTAAGTAAGTCTAACTTCTTAGGCAACTCTCTCAAGTTCACAAGTGAGAAGCACAAATACAAAAACAAAATCACACAGTTGGCTTGCTTGATTTCAGGAATACATAGCTTAATTCCATGTCCTTCTGCTTGCTTTCATTTGTCCTCAACGATGATAAGTGTTGACATTTTAAATTTTTTAATCTTTTTGATGAAAATAGCCACATAAGTTTTCTATAGAATGTGTGATCTTTTAAGTCTAAGTGTTTTACAAGATGCTGATTTTCTTGTTTTATTACAAACTTGACCAAGTCAAAAGAAGTCTAAGGCACCAAAAGTCAGAAAGAGAAAAGAGGAAAAAAAAAGTTAATAATGGGTTTTGTTCTCGCTTCAAAGCTTTCCAGCCATGTTGCATACAAAAATTAGGGGTTGTGCATTTGTTGCCTTGATTAAAGCCTTCATTTTTGGCATAGAGACAACACTTCAAAGAGCTAAAGTTTTGCTGGCATCGAAGGAGTTTCAGAAAGCATAACTCGTGGAGGTTTTTGAAGGAATAAGACCACGTAGCAGCCATTAAGAAAGGATTTTTGGAACGTTGGAAGGGATTTGGAAGAGTCATCTGCCATTTTTGGCATGGGTACTGTTGTGACGTTTTCACACATCGCCCCATTGCAAACGGGGACCCCCCACTTTTTGCTTAGGCTTAGGTGTTTAGTTAGGTCGTCTTAGCCTGGTAAGCTTCATGTTGCTGAAGGTTGTCAATTTGCAAGTTAGAGGGCATTAGGGGTTCGAGATGGCATGAACTAGGGTTTTGATCTTGATCTTGATAAATGTTAAGCTTAACAATTTCAAGTTTGTAATGTAAAGCTATCTGATTTGGCTGATCAAGTCTCAAACTGCAAAGCAATTTCACTGCAAAGGTGTCTCCAAAATCCGCCTTGATGACAAGTTGCAAAGATCACCTGATTGGTCGACTAAAGAAGTGAAAAGCTAGCTAAGATTAGTTGATCAAGTGATTGACTTGCAAAGGTGCCCCTGAAATCTGACTTTGAGATTGAGATACAAAGCTACTCCAAATTACCTCTTCAAGCAAATGATACAAAGGTCCCCTAAATCCCCGCCCATTGAATGATTTGCAATGGTGTCAAGGAAATCCGCCAAGAGTTAAAGATCCGAAGGTTAAAAACTTGACTAAGTATTGGAGTTGCAAAGGTGGCAATGAACATCAACAAGATCAATACTTGCAAAGGGGAGTCAAAAGTCTGATTTGATAACAACTTGCAAAGACCCCCTTGATTTCCGAAAATTGCAAAGACCCCCTTGACCAAAATTTGCAAAGATCCCTCTGATTTCCGAAATTTGCAAAGACCCCCCTGATTTCCAAAAATTCCAAAGACCCTCTTGATTTCCGAAAACTTGCAAAGACCCCCTTGATTTCCGAAATTTGCAAAGACCCCCTTGATTTCCGAAACTTGCAAAGACCCCCTTGATTTCTCAAATTTGCAAAGACCCCTTGATTTCCAAAACTTGCAATGACCCCCCTGATTTCCGAAAACTTGCAAAGACCCCCTTGATTTTCGAAATTTGCAATGACCCCCCTGATTTCCGAAAACTTGCAAAGACCCCCCTGATTTTCGAAATTTCCAAAGACCCCCCTGATTTCCGAAAATTTGCAACAACCCCCCTGATTTCCGAAAATTTGCAATGGCCCCCTCAATTTCCAATTTGCTTGCAATGATCACCCTAAAATCCGATTTGATGAAGAGTTGCAATGACCTCTCTAAAATCCGCCAAAGTTAAAGGATCAAAGAAAAATTAAATTTTTTTCTACAAAGTCGGCCTCCAAAAGTGCAATTAAAAGTTTCTTTTTGACAATGAAAGTCGGCCTAGGAAACTTTGAAATGAAGAGACACACACTTTCAACCCCAGCACCTATATAAGAAAAGTGGTGACCTTCATTCTAAGCATCAATCAAAGCAAACAATTACAATCTGCTCTGCAATTTAAAGACAGCGAACTACATGAGACAACATTCAGATTGGTAAGGCGAACTCCTTCTATATCAGCAATTGTAAAGAAGACATCAACTTCAAGGCAACATTCAGATTTACAATCAAGAAGGGTGAATTTGTTTTCATTAGCAAAACGAATCTGATCATTATACATTTGCAAGGAGGGAGAAATCAATTTGATATTTAAATCTGCACCTCCGAAAATCACAATTTTGAAGGCAAAGCTCTCTACAAGTAGCAATTTTAAGGGTTGATCATTTCATTGATCAAACACTTATCCGCAAGAGGGCGAATTCACCTATACCAGCCATTTTGGAAAGAAGATTTGATCATTTCATTGATCAAACACACATTGACAAGGAGAATGGAATCAATTTGAAGATCATTATTCTGATTTAAAGGCATTTTCAAATCAGAATCTGTGTGTAATCAACCCTACATTTGCATATAAAAGGTGGAATGAGATCTCCAAACATGTGACTCAGACCTTGGAGCACTTCAAAATCAAATATGGAAATGAAAGATAAAATCACCATTTCATCATCGTCTTGAGGATTTACCAAATTGTAGGTTCGTGAAACCTATTATGTTTGTTTAATGCTATCTTTGTTTGTTTTGCAGGTGACAACAAGAGGAGTATAATACATTCAAAAGACTTTCATTGCATCGTGGCGACATGAAGAAGTTGGTTGATCAAGATCAAGCTTGAGTCATGCAAAGTAAAGATCAACACGAGGAAGTCAAGGCATTGGAACGTGAAGGAAAGATAACTTCATGATGAAATAAAGTTTTACAAATCTTGAATTCCCTTCAGGAATCCAAGAATCAAAGCTAGTACATTGAGGAGTCTAATCCCACCAAGTGCACCATTCATCAAGTGTATCATGAACAAGGGCAAATCAATCAAGGTCATCACACATTTTACATCAAACATGATCAAGGAAGCAGACGGTTTCAAAAGAGTTAATCAAAGTTTGAGCAAACCGGAAAATGTTGAGTATCAAGAGATATCGCTCAACATTCTTTCATGCTGATCTACCAAGTCTACAAGTGCAAGATGAGATGGCATCCTAGTCATCATCTCAATCATCATCCCACCAATCAGAAGAGTTCCACATCAGCATGCCCAGATGCTATGCACCAAACTTGTCATATGGGGGCACAAACTCCGATGTACCTACCCCCACTATCTATTGGTCGGATATTCTAAACAGGACATGTGTCCAAGGGTTGTAATTATTTCATTGCTCAAAATAAGGTTTGTTGTAACAAACCCTAATTAGGGTTTCATTGTAAAATCTCGGCCATTGATCTCAAATCAATCTTAGCCTTTGAATTGTAATGAGTTCTCTATATAAGGCTCAAGCTTCTCATTTGTAAAGAGGGAATAGAGAAGAGTTAGTAGCATAGAAATAGCAAATAGTTGATAGATATTAGATGGTAAGTAATTAGAATAGAGTAGGAGAAGAAGAAATTGTTGTTATGACTTGTAAATGAGATACTCTTTTCATTGAAGTTATGGTGAAATGCGTTATTTCAACAAGTCCCATGGAGTCTACTTATTCATTTTCATGTTATTAAATTGAATGGAGGAATTTGTTGAATGCGTTTGTGTGGAATCCGTTTAATCCATACCACTAGCCTCTTGCTAATTGTAAGTGTGCCTTGTGTGGTCAACTGGAATTATATGAGCTTAACTTCAATTGTTATACGTCCATTGTTTATGCATTAACTTGAATGGTAATCAATGTTTGATGGTAATGATTTGAACATCTCTGAATTGCACCTTAGAAGATTGCATTGAGCTTGTGTCAAATCGTTCAAATTGATGGTGAGACCTTGCCCAGTAGGATTTCATCTACTCATTCACCCATTTTCTTGCATTCTTGGGATTAGGATAGGCTTCCTAAACCCTTTCCTTTTGTCCTTTTTTCAACTCAAGCTAGTTTAGGATAAAAAGCATCACAAGATTGCAACATCAGATGATCAAGTTCCAGTGATTCAAGCATTCAACAATTCAACGTAAATCCCCTTTGTGATTCCAGCATAATCACATCAAACCAATGAGCTTATCCACACATCGTGACCCGACATACAAGAACCTTGAAGTTATCTCAAATGATCCTTAGGCAAATCTTCAGCATTTGAGAGATTTTGATCAAGAGAGGGTAAGATACTTTTGGGTATTTTATTCTGTGTTTGTATGTGCTTAAAAAACACATCAACAGGTACCTCATATGCTTATTTGGGCTTTCGACCATTTTGCAGAAAATGAAGGAAAAGTGCCCACGTTGCAGGCCTGTGTGTTCATTTTCTAATTTTTCTTAGATGCCAAGTATGCATTTTGTTCATGGAAGGTTAAGAATTGATGAGCTTTTAAAAGAGATTTGTTCGTGCCATATATGATGGTTGCTATCTATTAGTTGGATGCTACAAAATGCAATTATGAAAGATGCACAATACAGTGTTATTTCACTATGATAGTGTAGAGGATAATAGTGGCAGTAAACAAAAACTCGTTCAGTGTAAAGTCCATCATCAATATCAGTAACCCCTTTCACTTCAGAAAGCTCTTCTAATGGTGAGCAAAGCAGCACAACAAACATTTCCTCAAATGAGGTCGTCTTTTCTCAGGTTTCATCAATGCAAGATGCACTTGATCAACTTATTGTTCTCTAGAAGATTTGTAAAACAAGATGGGTATCATGGTGCCTATACATGTAAGAAAGATAAGGATAAGAGTACAGGCTTAAAACACAATGGAAGATTATCTTAAGGTTTTGCTTCAATTACTTTCACTTGAAAAAATTAGGCTTAAGATGCAATCAATTTTATTAATGAAGCGGTGAAGCCAAAGTTGGAAGGAGATCAATTGTTGTTGACTGAGCTATTTTAAAAAGAGGAGTATGAACCTGTTCTTATTTAAGGAGGTGCAAATTCAGAAGATGATAGCGATGGCTTTCTTCTCTTTGATGTTCCTTTCCATACCGTTTCATGGCAAGTAAACCCATACAGACTTAGGGCAAGACAAGATAGTCTCCATAAAAGACAATAAACACATGACTGTCATGAACATTATGCAACAGTGAAGCTTAATAACAGTCCCAACGACTGTCATAAAACAAGGAAAAGTTGACAATCTTAAAGCATATTTCTATGCATGAAGACAGCTATGTTGTAGAAGATAATCTAAAAGACAGAGCTACAAGGACAGCCATGGCAAAGTATAGGAGGGAAAAGGAGTCCGTGAGAAGTATTGATCCACCCAAGACATCTGCAATGTGGATGAAAGAAAGAGCAAAGGAGCAGATGCTGGGACAGTCAACTCAGAAATCAGTCAAATGTTAAAAAAGATACCAGTCATACATCAGAATTAAAGGATCCAAGATATGTCGGCCTCCAATACCAATAACCTTTACTAAACCATGTCGGCCTGCATTGCCAATAACCAAAGAAATCCTTCAGTCCTGCCGGTGCCGGTGAAGTATTTGTGAAGTGCCTGTCGGTATACAACTGAACCAAAACATGAAGCCAGAACACAATACCATGTTGCCATCAATGACAACGTAGTGAAACCAACCAATTGAGTGTCAATTGCCAACATATGTTTGTTCAGCAAACCAACCCAAATGATCTAAAGACAGCCTATTATGAAGCTTTTAAGATTAGCCTACGATCACCCACGACTACTGCAGGAACAATGCCTTATAATCCAAAAGTTGGCATAACAAATTATCTCCCTACTGTCAATCGAGTTCCTGCTCTTGCGAATCAATTAGTGCCTCATCCAAGGGCCCCGATGTCACAAGCTCCACCATGGAAGCCAGTCTACCTATAGAACACAGCCACTCCATCCAAAACTCAAGAAGAAAGGGACGAGATGAAGGAACTAATAGAACAAGTGAAAAGGCTGTCTACTGAGGTGACTTACGTTAGAAATCAGAATAACCAGATGCAAAGCATGCAGAGAAATTATCAAGCATACCAAGGAGGCAATAGAGGGTATCAGAATAACCCTCCAAGTCATTACGAAAACCATCAAGGACATGGTACCGGACACCAAAATAACAGTCATGGTTTTCAAAATAACATTAATAACCAAGGGTTCCATAAGAAGGGATGGAACACAGCACCAAACAATGGAGGTGTGCCTTCATCGTTGGATAATCTGCCACCCTCCGACAATAGGCTGGCAGATAAAGTATTCCTTGCAGAGGTCGCCCTGTCAACTTGGTGTAGGCTTCACAATACAAGTCAGCATTTTGAGCTACAATGTCATGAATTCCAAGTAGCTACTGATAATTTTCAAGCAAGAAATGAAGAATTCTTAAGGTCCTAAAAATCCTCCTCCGTCGGGATACGAGATAGTCCCGACACAAAGATATGACCAGGCCTTGATTCTGGAGGATTTTAAATTCCCACCTGAATTTGAGGATTATACGCTACCACAGGGATCTTACAAATTCCCACCAGCATCAACAAATGGCCCTGTGGAGGCGCCAGTATATCAAGAATCATCAAAAGTTTTGCCCGACAAACCTCTCGTCAAAGATGGATACATTTTCCCTCCGCTGAATAATAGTGTTCTAGTGGAAGCGATTGGCGAGGTTCAAGCATTTCAACAATCGAATGGAAATGTCGCTCCAAGGGCGTATCAGAGAAATTATCGGAACCACGAACCTCTAATGTCATCTATCCCTCCAAATAATTTCTCAACTCCTCCAAATCCCAATGCCAGCAATGTTCCTAGTCCCCTGAGGGATTCACCAGAGTACAGGCAAGCAACTGCTCCTCAGAGTGAATGAGTCCAACCATCCACACAACCTACAAAAAGGAGACAGCAAGATAATCCTCCCAAGGAAGAGTTGAAAAGGTTGAGCTTTTATGTTCTGGAAGAATTCAAGAAAATCAAGATAAGCTTGCCTCTGTTTGAACTAATGAAAATTTTTTAAGTTAGAGACTCTTTGTTGGGAAGCCTAAGCGATGCTCCTGTATCGAGAAGTGCCCTGCAAGCTGTGGCAAATGTTCAAAGGAACACTCCCAACAATCTAAACCTGGCATCAAACACAAACGTTGTTCAGGATGTGCCACAAGTCTTTTCCAATGCATTTGATGCTCCACAGCAGCCCCCGAGCTTTATCGAAATGGTGCAGAATTCTCCCTATGCTCCACAAGAACAGAATCCTGCAACGATTGAACCGGCTCTACAAAGTACCCTTGCAATAAAGAAAGAAGAAACAATTCAGAAGGTTAGTGAACCTGTGAAGCCAGCTTTACTAAAATCATTCAAGCGCTGGCTACAAGTCAAGATTCACAGCAGGAAGCGAGAAGTCGGGAATTTAACAATAATGGTGAACAGAGAAAGAATCCCAAAATTTGTTATCAAGGAAAGGATGAACCTGCTCCTTTCTTGGTCTCTGTCAGGATTTTTGGCAAGCTCTTACACAATTGCCTCATAGACTTTGGTGCTTCAAGCAACGTAATGCCATTGGCGGTGTGTCAAAAACTGGGATTAATGCCTCTACATACAAACAAGAAGGTCACCCAGCTTGACAAGACTGAAGTACCCGTTGTTAGGGAACTCAATAACATTCACATGCAATTGGCCACCGACCCAAGGGTGCAGAGTTGTATTGATATTTCGGTCGTGGATATTCCAGACAGGTATGGCATGTTGTTAAGTAGAGATTGGTCAAGGAAGTTGAAAGGATATATCTCTACTGACTTTTCTCACATGTGACTTCCATGGAAGGGAGTTCCCAATCAGATCAGAATTGATAGCACACCTAAATTGCGCCTAACAATCACTGAATATGGAGAAGATAATGAGATCCTATTTATGGAGACTGATCTGGGTACCTATAGGCCCAAGGTTGAGGAAGTTTTGATGCTGCATGGCTCAACAGAGATTGAGCAGAGGGAAGAGATGCCTAAATCCACAGAGATTCTTATTGAAGATGATCCTGAGGAACAACCGGGTGGAGGCGAGGATATGTTTGACACTTTTAGAGATTTCGCCCTGAGGAGTGTAGAGAAGGAAACTCGGTTGGGTAGAGGCATTGGCACTCGTGATCTATTACTACCCAATTGGTGCAGAATTCACAATGCTTTTCACTCGGAGTTTACCTGTGAAATGTGCAAACTTGCTATTGAGCAAGTAATGAAGATGGTCTCGTCGAACCTAGCAATGACAAGTATTGCAGAAACCAGTGATACTGAAGCCTGTTCCAAGGTAGTTTTGGAACTCGAGGATGGAAAAGCGAAAATTTCTCAAGAAGAAGAAAAGAAGAAAGAGGTCGTTCAGTCGCCCCAAGTTCAAAATGCTGATCAAATATGGACCTTAAGGTTCGATGGGTCCAAATCCAAGAATGGGAGTGGCGTTGGAATTGAATTGATTAGCCCAACTAGAGAGGCTTATCTAGCTGCATACAGACTACAATTTCCCTACACTAACAATGTTGCCGAATACGAATCATTGGTCCATGGATTGCTCCTTGCAATCCAGAAAGGTGCAAAGACCCTGCATGTGCTAGAAGATTCACAAATTGTGGTGCAGCAAATAAGGAAATTATACGCTTGTCATGACAAAAGGTTGTGCCGCTACCGTAACAGAGTATGGGACTTGATTGAGTGTTTTGATGCATTCAACATCAAGACGATACACAGAGGTGATAATGAGGTCGCGAATGCATTAGCTCAAGCAGCCAATTCCTTGGAGCCCCTTGCCATGGAAGGCTTGAATAAATTTACAGTTGAATTAACTTCAATTCCCTCCGTGCCAGACAATGTTACGACTTTTCAAGTGTTCGAAGATGACAAACACATTTTAGATTTTCTCACAAACTCAGATGTGTTTACGGCACAAATAATTGATGAAGAGGAACTTGAAGAAGCAGAGTTTGATGCTAACGGGATAATGAACTTGAAAACAAAAACTATCCCTCGTGGAATGATTTAGTTGGAAAGACTCTTTGACCTTGATAGGTTGAGCAGGAATCAAACTACGGAAGGTAGTAAGTGTGAACCTGTAAACTTGGGAAAAGATGGACAAATAAAGAACGTGTTCATTGGGAAAGTTTGTACCCCAGAAGAAAAGGAAGAAATTTGAAAAACCTAAAACAATTCTCTGATGTTATTGCATGGGGATACGAGGATTTGAAAACCTATGATACCTCTCTCTTCACATACACAATTCCACTGAAGCTAGGAAGCAAGCCTTTCTAGTAGAGACAGAGGCCTGTGAATCCATTGCTAGAGCCACTGATTTATCAAGAAGTAAAGAAACTACTCTTAGCAAGGATAATATTTCCAATCAGGCACTCGACGTGGGTCGCCAACCTGGTTCCGGTGAGAAAGAAAAATGGAGAAATAAGGTTATGTATAGACTTCTAGAATATGAATAGGGCTTCTGAGAAGGATAACTACCTTCTACCATCTTTGGACGAGGTGTTGCAAATTGTTAATGGTTCTCAAATGATGTCGTCCCTGGATGGATACTCTGGATATAACCAAGTTCTGGTGGAGGAGGAAGACAGATTGAAGACAACTTTTACCACCAAGTGGGGCACCTTCGCCTGCAGGAGAATGCCATTTGGCTTGATCAATGCAAGAGCCACCTTCCAGAGGGCAATGGACATTGCATTTCGTGATTTAGAGGGAAAATGCATGATAATTTATATGGATGATCTCACAGTGTTTTCCAAAAGAAGGGAAGATCATATTAATGATCTGAGGAAAATCTTCCAACGCTGCAGAAGGTACGGGATATCTTTGAATCCCAAGAAATGCATGTTTAGCGTGACTGAGGGGAAGCTTCTTGGACACGTTATTTCTGAGAAAGGAATTTCTATTGATCCAGAGCGCATCGAGGCTATTTCAAGGATTGGCCTGCCTACCAGTCAAAGAGAATAGAAATCATTTTTTGGTAAGATTAACTTTGTCAGGAAGTTTATTACTGGATTCGCTGAGATCGTGAAGCCACTGAATGGCATGCTAAAGAAAGGAGCAAAGATAGAATGGACAGCTCCAACGAAGCAAGCATTTGAAGAAATAAAGCAAGTAATTGTTAATGCTCAAATCCTTGTCAGCCCTGATTATACCAAGTCTTTTATTTCTACTCCTTTGCTTTAGAGCATACTTGCGCAGCGGTCCTCACTCAGAGAATTGAGGAGAAGATAAACATCCAATTGCTTTCATGAGTGCTCCATTAAAGGATGCGGAGCTGAGGTACCCGAACGTGGAGAAACAGGCCTATGCATTGGTCAAGGGTATTAAGAAATTCAAGCATTATTTATTAAGAAGCAAGGTGTTCGCCATTGTTCTTGATGCGGCTATGAAGACTTTATTGATGCAAAATGAATTAGGTGAAAGAAGAGGCAAGTGGGTTGCCACGATCCAAGAATACGACATTGAAATACAACTGATGAAGATAGTCTGAGGTCAAGCATTAGCACAAACAATTGCCACAACAAGACCCGGACTAGTGCAACAGACTTATGTTCTCGAGGAAGTATCTCTTGGAGAATGGTACGATGATGTTGTTTACTATTTACTGAACCACAAATGCCCTTCGCATTTGAATCCTGTCCAGAAGAGGGCGTTAATGATGAAGGGCCAGAGATACATGTTGCAAGGAGTTGTGCTATACAAGAAAAATCATGAGGGGATATACTTAAGATGTGTAGGAAAAGAAGAAACCAAACAAATTATGGAGCATTTTCATGGTAGGTTTGGCTACAGCACATCAGATTGCCAGAGCGGGATATTATTGGCCCACGTTGTTTAAAGATGCATACGAACATGTGAAAGAATGTCACACGTGCCAGGTGGCCGTTGTTCGAGAAAAGAATCCTGCTATGCCGCTTCAGCCGGTTGTTGAAGTGAGGCCGTTTGCTCAAGGTGGTCCAAAGCCCAAGCCCTAAAACTATGCACCATTGATGTCGTGATCAAATTTCTCAAGGAGAACATTATTACCAGATTTGGATGTCCACACGCCTTGGTGTGCGACAATGGCCCTGCATTCTCATCATTGAAGTTTTCTAATTCGGCCTTCAAGTATGGGATCACATTGAAATTCTCTTCTAATTATTATCCCCAGGGTAATGGGTTGGCTGAGTCAACAAATAAGAATTTGTTGAGTGCTATCAAGAAGCTGCTGGATAAGAATCCCAAGGATTGGCATACATAGCTAAGGTTTTCTCTTTGGGTAGACAGGACACGGGTGAAGAACTCCTTGGGAACATCTCCCTATCATCTAGTTTACGGGATGGATCCAGTGTTCTCCATCCAGTTGAGAATCCCAACTCTACAATTCCTGCAAGAATATTTGGATGGTGAAGATGCGGTTCAAACACGTCTTTCACAGTTGCTACACCTTGAGGAGAAAAGGGATCAAGCATTGGATAACTTTGCGAAGCATCAAGGAGTGGTCAAACGGTGGTTTGACAAACAAGCCAAAGTCAAGTGTTTCGGGATTTCTGACTTGGTTTTGTATTGGGATAAGGCGCACGAAAGAAGGGGTGACCATGACAAGTTCGCCAAGCTATGGATGGGCCCTTATCAAATTCCCGAAATCCTCGGGAGATAATGCGTTCAAATTAAAAGCTTTAACAGGGGAGGATGTTCCATTGCCCGTCAATGGGCAATTCCTTAAGCATTATTTCCAATCATAGGTCTCCCTATGAAGCCTGCTTTGTACTATATTCGATTAGGTTTTGTTTTCCCCTATGGGTTTTGGGTTTCCTCTTTTGGCTTGTTGTGCTTCGTTTGCTTTGGGTTTTGCTTTGGTTTTGGTTTGCGGCCTTTGGTACCAATTTTCCTCGAGCTTGTCCGCTCATGTGGTTTTGCTTAGGTCTAGGGTTTTTGGGTAGCCTTAAAGTGTTTGGAGTCTCTGTCTGTAGGTGGGGTGGTGATGTTGTTTTGCCTATGTTTTCCACGGTATCTGGACCTTTGCTCTGAGCCATTCAAATCTCTTAGGAGAAGTTATGGTTCGTGAAAACTTTACATCTTGCTTCAGCACCACTAGAATCTCCAAACCCATAGTAGGCTTCTTTGCTTACAAGCCAAAAGGAATTGACGGAAACAAAATGAAATACCAAAGAAAAAGAAAAGAAAGATGAAAAATGAAAGAATTATCATAATATTGGCTTTGGGAATGTGCGGATAACTCCACCAAGGCTATGGACGCCCGGCCGGCAGTGGAGCAATATTCGTGGAATTCCAGAGACAACTTTGTCGGGGCTATGAACGCTTGACTGGCAACGAGGCAATGTCTCGGATGCTTTTGAAGTATAGATACCATTAGCCTGCCATAACTGATTTTAAGAGTTTTGGATGATCTCCTGGAACAAAGTTGATATCCATGCACTTGAACTTTACTCTGGATTCAAACCCTGAAGTGTTTCTCAAAACTTGAAGTGTTTTTCAACACTTCACCCGTGGAGTCGCCAGATGTTGTGACCTAATCACACATCACCCCATCCCAAATAGGGACCCCCTAACTTTTAGGCCCTTTTGGTTGTTTGGCCTTGGTTTTTGCAGGGTTTTGGTGGCAGTCTCGTCAATCTCTTTACTTTGCAGGTGCTCAAGGGTCATTTTGATTTAGTCTACTTTGCGTTTGAGCGAGTTTGGTGAAGTCTAGGGCCTGTTTTGTCTTTATTAGGGTTTCTACCTTTTGTCCTAGATTTTAGGGGTTTCTGTTAGAATTTTGAAGAAACTAAACATACGACTGGAATCAGAACCCTTCAAGGAACCTCCCAGTAAAATTTGAACCAAAACGGAGCAACTTTCTATTTTTAGAAAGTTACCATTTTTTTAGGGATTTTACTGAGTCCTAAAATGTCGTCATTTTGCCAAAAATAAAACTTACTATTTTTAGTAATTTCTATTTTTAGTAAGTTTCTATTTATAGTAAGTCATTCATGTGTCCTGTCTAGGGATCTAACATTGACATTTTAAAGGTTTCTATTTTTGGAAAGTTTGTTCTGACAGGACCATTCGGGCAAGGTGACAAAGATCAGGCATTTGCAACTACTTCTAATTCCGGAAAGTCAAAAAGCAAACAGGGAGAGTCAGAAAATGGTTAGGTGTTGGAAGCCCATTCCTAAAATGGAAAACTTCTTCAAGCATTCAAGGCAAGACATATGTCACACTCTTTCAATAGCACATGTTGCAATATGCTCAAGCATTGTAATTTATAAATACTCAGCTGCTAGGCTTTGAGTTTTTGAGTTCTAGCTTTCTTGTGCTTACTCTTGTAGCTTTTACGGATCTTTTTCAAGTACAAGTACACAGATTGTAACTCAAAAAAATCAGTCATCTTGACTAAAATTTCAATGAAAAAGTTTTGGAAGCAAATTTAAAGCTTTTTTCAGATTTGTATTACTGTAAAGACTCATTTTCTCAATAAAAGATATAAGCATTGCCATCAATATGCGCTGTTCTATTGTGTGTTGATATTATGATGTGTATGTTTATTGTGTTCTGTTGCAAACCTTCAAAACATCTCTCCAACAAACACTTTGATCAGGAAAACACTTCTATATGCAAGTTGCAGTTTGTGTAATGCTTGTGTTAGGCTGCTAGGTTGTGAAAATACTTTACATTTCCTTCAGAACAGCAGGATATAAGTTTCCTTTCTGCAAAACATTGATGCATAGAGTGTAAAAGCAGTAGTGCAAAAATGAATAATCTTTTTGAGTCATTGCGAGTCATAAAAAGCAGTTATAAATCAAATTACATTAGGTGCATCACCGGCAACATAGAATAGGTTTTGTTTCCAAGCTTTTCTATCCCTTTTCTCTAGAAAAGTTAATAGTTTAAGTGTAGGTTTTTGAGTAAGTCTTAAAGGGAGCCAGCCCTTCAACCTGGAGATTTGATCTCACATAAGGAACCCACACCTTGAGATCAATCCCATGTTTCAAAAGATTGTTGAACTCTGAGTTCAACAGAGTGCAAATCTCATTGATAACAATAAGTACATAGATAAAGTTGATATGTACAAGCAAAAAAGTCATGATAAATTTGATGATTTAAGCAATAATCCAATGTAATTATTTTTTGTAATGTTCCCTTCTCCTTAGTTCGCAGACATTCTCAGAATTGGCCTATCATTTGACCCTCGTAGGCCAAGGAGATTGATTAAGGGGTCGATTCGGCAATGACTTGTGGCTTCACATTTTGTGTCTACTTGATTCTATGGTGAAATAAGGAGATTACACATATGTTGAGACGTGTGCACTTTAATTATAACGTATTAATATTCTAAAGTGCAATTAAATTAATTAATGTGTAATAAAATAATAAAGTGTAATAAAAGGATATGAGAAGAATCTTCTAGAAGGAACCAATCGATTGGAGGAGAAAAGAATAAATAGAGGGGGTTGGTGTTGTGACGTATTCACACATCGCCCCATTGCAAATGGGGACCCTACTTTTTGGCTTTCTGGGGTTAGCCCTTTTGGTTTTGTTGTTAGTCGTTTTAGTGTCGTAGCCTTTGCATTGAAGGGATTGAGTCAGGTGGATCTCCTCAGGAGGTCAGGTCAATTGAGTGATTAGGGTTATTTAGATCATTCCTAGGGTGTTTTTTGTGTACTATATGGTCGCACTTCAAGTTGCTAAATCAAACCTTGGTTGAATGCATAATGTCCTCCTAGGTCTCATCCCTTACATCAAGGACAGAGCGAATTCGCCTTAAGGAGTCTGGAATGTCATCTTGATCCTCAAATATCCTAAAATTTGGCTAAGTCTAGAATGTCATCCTGATCCTGAAATTTGACTAAGTCTGGAAAATTGAAGAATCCTCCGAAAACTAGATTTTGCATTATAACTCCTAGAGGTCCAAAACCACTCTCAAACATCCTGACAATATATATGGAATATAACTTAAAGTATAAGAAAGAAGAATGATATAAGGAAATGTCACTTATACTTTCCTAACCATTCTTGAAGGCAAATCACTTTTTTTTGATGAGGAAAAGTTGAAAATGAAGTCCATGATGGAAAATTGAGCCTAAAACATCAATTTCGCTCCTGACCCTTCCAAAGGGTCCAGAGCGAAATTTCTTAGGAAACCTTTTGTTGGTGTTGGAAATAAGCCACACCCGGACCGACAATGGACTGGTCCAAGAGGGGCCAGTAGCTCAGTGGTATAGCACTCCAGCAGCGTATGGAAGGTCCTAGGTTCAAGTCCTAGCTGGTCCATGTCTCAACATGGTATTAGAGCCATTAGAGTGTCATTGGTTTGCCAATTGAATGAAATTTGATGCTATTTGGAGTTGTGTATTTTGGAGTTTTCTATTAAAGGTTATTATTGAAGCTTGATGGGTCAAATCTAAGATCACCATTGGATTGAGGAGGTCCAAGAAAGTCAGTTTTGCCTTTTGTTTCATCCAAATCAGACTTCGGAGGCCAAATCTAGAGGCATTTGAAGTTTGAAGTTGCGACGAAAATTTTCCAGAAATTATAATTTTGCAAGCAATTTTCAAATAGTGATATCTCACTCATTCGGACTCCTTTTTTCGAGCAATTCGTGATCTGTATAGTGGTGTAGGAGTTTTCTGTTTTTCGGATACAGGTTTTTCGGAAATCATGAAATCCTGATTTTTACAACTTTGGAGGCTTCGTTTGGGCTCATATGGACTCGTTTTCAAGTGTCGTTTTTTTTGAAAGTGCATAATTTTTTGTCTACTTTCATAATCTGCCATTAGTTTGCAATGATTTTGAGTGGATATTGTACTTTCAATATTTGGTCATTTTTGGCCTATTTGTTACTTGTATTTTGCTTGGATCTCAGTTTAGATCACTAGCAGTATTTGTTGAAGTCTCCTATATCTCATTTTGAGAAGTTGTAAAGTTGAAATCAGAAGTCCACTTTGCCATTATTTGCAAGTGCCAACATGATCTTTTTATGGGGGTTCAGTTGTTCATTTATATCTCTTGGTGAAATTCCATTCAGAGGCATCTTCATCTGCAGTATTCTACAGGGCTTCTTTGTTGGTGGCATCATTTTCATGTTTCCACATTTGAATATTTTATCATGATGTATGCTCTTGCTTGAGCAATGTTGTACTCGCACTATCATAAAGTGCCACACCTCTTTGTATCTTGTCATTGTTGACATATTTGATGTAATACTCTTGTACACGTAGATTAGGAATATCTTGTGAGACTTGGTGCATGCCTCCAGTTGAGACTTAGATTGTACACATTTATGCATGGCTCCAGTGAGACTTAGATTGCACCAGTATTTTTGCCATTTACGAGTATCCAGATGATGCTCAAAGCAGGTTGTCTCCACGCTTGATCTTTATTTTGTTGCAACGAGTGATTCATCGTCATCGACTTGGTACCTGGTTTTGTCACACTTTGACATTATTGGTGCAGCATAGGCTCTCTTTCTTCCTTATGGGGAGGTATTTTGGTCATCATCATTGGACCATCCTTGCAGGAGATTCGACATTGAGGGAGGGCTTCAAGGTCTCTTCTTCTCTCTTATTGGGGGGGGGCATTTTTTTGTTCTTCTCATTCATCATTGAGAGCGTTGTGTGCTTTCGTCATCTCTCTTTTGGGGGAGGGTTTTTTCCCATTGGATTTTTCTCTCTTTCTCCGTTATGAGAGATTGCATTTGCATTTGTACATGGGAAACTAACATGGCCTCATAGCCGAGACCCATCTTGCATTGCTTAGTTGCTTTGTAGACTTAAGTGCATTCCCCTAAGTTGCACTTAAGGGGGGGTGTTGGTGTAAATAATTATTCATCTTGGATATTATTACACTTTACTTAAGTTTACTTAGGCACATGCATTTAATAGTAGTTTGGGTATGACACACTTAGGTGTTTGTGCCACATTGGGATAGTGTCTATAGGAGAATTTCCACCTTTTATGGTGTTGATCTTGTTACTACTCTATCATATCCACTTATTGTGGAGTGATAATTTCACTTTCAGTGGGTGATCCACCTCATGTGGAATATTTTATTGTTTCTCCTACCTACCCACACCTATTTCCTACCTACCCTTGTTTCTTATTGAGCCACATGTCATGTTTGTGTGCTCACATATCCATAAGCCTTCCCTATATAAGCAGGCTCATCTACATTGTTTGTACAGGCAATCATTGAACATCTTGTAATGATCCAGTTGATCATATTTTGCATCTTGATAGAATATAGTTTATTCCTATCATCTATTTTGTTCTCTCTTATTTGTGCTTTTCATTGCCTCTAGATCTTGGCAAAATCTAACATGGTATCAGAGCCAGGTCCAGGCTAGGAGCCCCAAGCACACGAGAGGTGTGGCTTAAGGGGGGTGTTGGTGTTGGAAATAAGCCACACCCGGACCGACGATGGACTGGTCCAAGAGGGGCCAGTAGCTCAGTGGTAGAGCACTCCAGCAGCGTATGGAAGGTCCTAGGTTCGAGTCCTAGCTGGTCCATGTCTCAACACCTTTTTTCCTCACCAAAACCTTGAAATGGACACCACTTTGACAACATGTTGACTTGATGGTGATAGAGGGAGGTTTGACAAGTTAAATTCAAGGCAAAGAAAGGAGAACACAAGTGTGAAATGAGCCTAAGGAAGCATTTCACTCCTGACCCTTCCAAAGGGTCCAGAGCAAAATTTCTTAAAACACTATTTTCCTCCTTGTTCAAGCCAACATCTTTGTTCCTAGGACATGGTGGAGAGAGGATGGATATATACTTGCCTTAGGAACTGAATGGAAGTAAAAGCAATGATGGATTTGAGGGTAAAAGACAAATTTCGCTCCTGCCCCTTCCAAAGGGTCTAGAGCGAAATTTTATAGAATCCTCCCTTTGCTTCAAATTTGAACTAAATTTTGTGCCTTGAAGCCTTAGTTAGGATGTCATCATGCCTTGGAAGCAATTGAGGGGTAAAAAGGTGGAAGAATTAGGCCTAAAATGCAAATTTCGCTCCTAACCCTTCCAAAGGGTCTAGAGCGAAATTCCTAAAACCTCCTTTTGCTCCCAATTTTGTATCAAGCCTAGTGTTGATTGAGGTGGATTGAACTTAGAGGCATCCTTAGGCATGCATTTGAGTAAGTTGTGGTCACAAAATGTGAAGAATTTGTCCTAAAATGCAAATTTCGCTCCTGACCCTTCCAAAGGGTCCAAAGCAAAATTTCCTAAAACCTCTATTTGCTCCTTGTTGAGACCAAGATCTTGATTTCTAAGGCATGGTTGGGAAAGAATTGATATGTACTTGCCTTTGAAAGGTGATTTAAGGCAATGAAGTGATGGAATTGAAGCTAAATCACAAATTTTGCTCTTAACCCTTCCAAAGGGTCCAGAGTGAAATCCCTTATAGGTCCTGTCCTTCGCCAAGGTCCAAAGCAAAATTTCTTAAAACACTATTTTGCTCCTTGTTTGAAGCCTAGATTTTGTCCCTATGGCGTAAGATTGATGTATTATTGCCTTGAGAAGAGATTTGAGGCAAAGAAATGATGAAAATTGAGCTAAAATGCAAATTTCGCTCCTGACCCTTCCAAAGGGTCCAGAGCAAAATTCCTAGGAGATCTAAAGTTTTGACTAAGTCCTTGAGCAAAACCCATTCCTAAACAATTTTGGAGGCAAATGATTTGATCTTGGTAAGGTAAGGTTGAAAATGAGGTCTAATTGAGCAACTTTGTCCAGTTTCGCTCTTGACCCTTCCAAAGGGTCCAGAGCGAATTTCACTATAAGCCCTGTCCCTGGAGAGGATCCTGAGCGAATTTCATTCTAATGCCTTCTTGTTGATGATTTAAGGTGAGAAATATCATGTTAGAACAAAAATATCATGTATACTTAATCATCCTTTGTTTGTTTTGCAAATTAATAAAATCAAGATGGAGGAGGATCAGGCCAGGACAAGGAAGACCTACTCAAGTTCCATCATTATCAAGGACACTTCAAATGCATGAGAGAGGACTCAAGGTGCTTCAAAGTTGGAGGACTTCAAGTGTTCAAGGAGTTGCACATAATAGACTAGGTTATCCTCAAGGACCTCATTTTGCCATATGGAGAAACTGCATGATATCAGAAGAAAGATCCTGTAAGCATTTCAAGGCGAAGTGGGCTACTAAGGAGTGATCTGACCATAAGGAGGCTTCATCAAACATATGAGTCAAGGGGTTACATCATTCACTAAGTACATCAAGGATAAAGGAAGATGAATCAAGGTCAATGCAAGGGCAAACGCAAGACAAGGTGGCATCCCAATCATTGTTCCTCCAGTTAGATAGCTCCACCTCAGCATGTCCAGATTCAATGTACCTTATGGCACAAACTTCGAGGCACCTACCCCTGACATCTATTGGTCCACATTCATGGAATGAAATTTTCTCATTGGCTAAGGAGAGTTTCTTGTAACAAACACTAATTAGGGTTTTCATTGTAAAATCTTGGCCATTGATCTTAAATTGATCTGAGCCATTGAATTGTACTGAGAGCATTATAAAAGGCTCAAGCTCTTCATTTGTAAAGGTTAATAGTTGGTTAATAGAGGTTAATAGCTAGGAGTTAGTAGCTAGAATAGTGAATAGAATAGCAATTAGAGTAGATTAGTAAGAGAAGGCAAGAAATTGTTGCCTTGATTGTAAATGAACTCTCTTTTCATTGAAGTTATGGTGAAATGTGTCGTTTCTTTGCAATATGCATGGTCTCTTGTTGAATCTTCATTTTAGATGATGGTTAATTAGATTGAATGAAGGAAGTTACTGAATGCACTCATGCGGAAGCCGCCTAGTCCAAACCACTAGCCTCTTGCTGATTGTAAGGGCGCCCTGCGTGGTCAACTGGCATAAAATAAGCTTAATATCGAGTCGTTACGCGTCTATTGTTCATGCATTAACTTGAATGGTGATCAGTGTCTGATAGTGTAACGATTTGAACATCTTCAAAATTCCCTTAGAAGATCACACTGAGTTGGAGTTGGATTGTTCAACCTGATGGTGAGACCCAGCCCAACAGGACTCCACCTCGTCGTTCATCAATCTTCTTGCATTCTAGGTCTCAGATTAGATTCTTCAAACCCTATATCTTTTGATATTTCTTTATCTTCAGCCAGTAGATAAGATTCAAGTTCTAGCAAATTAAACACTCAAGTAGTCAAATGTAAGTCCCCTTGTGATTCCAGCAAAATCACATCATACCACAAGAGTTTATCCACACGTAGAGACCCTACATACCAGAACCTTGGAGTTGCCTCAATTGATCCATAGGCGAAATCTTCAGCATTCGGGGAAACTTTGTTCAAGAGAGGATAAGATACATTGGTATTTTATTCTGTGTTAGCATGTGCATGAAAAACACATCAACAGTTGGTTCATTGTTCATCATCGGTTGTTTGGATATCTTCCCTTGTGTAGACTTGTGGAGCCAAGAGTTTCTACAGACTAATCATTTGGGAACGAAAACTCCCTATGATTTGCAAAACTGAGGTGGTGAAAGATCCTCTAAGGGGTTGCAGATGAGAGTGGGAGATAACTTCAGTCTTCCATATTGTGCTTATTGAGATTTTTTGCATCTTCATGATAGTTGGCTTTATGATGTGTTTAGCATATTATCTTGGGCCTGCTAAGTGCATCGATTTTTATTAGAAAAGAAAGGCGATTTATTTGGAGATCATTTAGAGGTGGAAATTGGTAGATAATTCGTCATGTTACAGGTCTGAGACAAATCGGGTTCCATCCTTTATACCCTCGATTTTGCTATTATTTCCTAGTTGAAGCATCAAAGCATACTTTGGAGGACAGCGCTAACCTTGGAAGCATAAGGCAATTCTATTATAAGTATTTGGGAGGGTTAATAAGAAGAATTTAGTGTCCAAATCAGATCTGAAGACAAGTTGTATCAGACTGCTAATTCTCACGATTTTGCTCCTAGACGCCCACACTTGCATCGAACTTGGCATTTGGCATTGGCGATTTGATTGGAGGGAGACAGCGATCATTTACGAGTTGAGAAGAAGTGTAGCGCTGTAAATCAATGATGATCAGACCTTTATGACGGCAGCAGGGGCGATTTGGAGAGAGGGTCGATTTAGCTTATTGAAGGCTCCAAAATTGATGATATTGCTTGCTTCTTCAATTGCCAGGCTAGGCGATTCATAACAGGTTCTTTTGGCACCATTCTATGTACTTTTCAAATAGTTTGTTAATGTTCATGGCTGTCATATGTCCTCAGAATTTCTCAGCAATAAATGTTAAGAGTTTGGTCATTAGTGAGGATATTGTAAGAGCTTATTTGATCATCATCTTTTGAGTAAAAGGAGTAATAAGGTCGCATCTTATTTGTATGCTGTCCAAAGGTTGCATGCCAATTGTTTGATGAAATTACAACTAGCTGTTAGTATATGATTATGTGTCCAAATTGGTGTGAAGACATTGTAGACTAAATGCACATTCATTCTAGGGAATTATGCCATCATAAGAAGTAGTTGTTAGTCATTCATTGATGAATATTTGTGGTTAACATCATCTCAACAAGTCTGAAAACTCAAACAGCATAACACACAGATTTCATAAACCGCATAACACGCAGTTTGACAGCCAACTGTTTGCAAATATTCCTTGCATATTCAGTCAATCTACTGCAGGGGATATTTCATTTTCCAAAAGAATGTTTAAGCATGTTGACATTATTCATGCTCATGTGCTTGCTTTGTTTTTGCCCTCTATGATAATTGGCCAACAGGCTTCTTGTGTAATCTTTCAAGCTTCAGAATGCAGTCCCTGGAAATTATAGGATGCAGAAAACGTGGGATGCTATTATTAGAATATTTTAGCATATCTATTTATTTAATGGTCAATAATGTATTTTAGCTGTAATATTAGTTTAATTAAATTGTTTCTAATTTTGCACTCAATAAATGATTGTTTCATTAGGATACATCGTCTTTGTAATTGCCTATATATGTACATTCAATTCCTTTAATAAAATATGCAATTACTTCGAAATTTTTATGTTTCATGGTATCAGAGCACAAATTTAAAGACAGAAAACCCTTAACGGATTTCGAGACATGGAATTGAAAACTACAAGTTTCGCTGAAAACCCAGAAAACTTCCTGAAAAACCCAAAAAGATTTGCTGCACAAAATTGAAAACGGCTAAAATATAACAAAGGCTTTTTACAAACCCTAGCCGCAGACAATATGAAAACCACAAAGAAGTCTGCAGAAAACTCAGTCAAAGTATGTCAGGAGTCTACTTGATAAGTTTCGGATGCAGGATTGCAAACCTACCTCTACACCTATGGAGAAAGGGCTGAAGTTGTCAGCCAAATCAAATTCACCTATGGTGGATGAATCCTTGTTCAGGCAACTAGTGGGCAGTCTCATCTATCTCACAGCCACTAGACCTGACCTGAGTTATGTTGTGAGTCACCTCTCTCGCTTCATGGCAGCCCCTACCTCAGAACACTGGGTTACAGTGAAGTGTGTGTTGAGATATGTGAAGGGCACTTCTGACTTTGGCATTTTGTATGGCAGAAGCAAAGATCCTAGACTCATTGGTTTCACAAACTTAGATTGGGCAGGTTCTATTGATGACAGGGAGTCTACATCTAGGTATGTCTTCAGTCTGGATACAGGTGCAGTCCCATGGACCAGCAAGAAGCAGCAAGTGGTAGCCCTCTCCTAGACCAAAGCAGAGTATCGGGGAATTGTTAAAGCATCTTGTGAAGGCAGTTTGGCTTTGAAGGATTCTTTCGGACATGCAAATGTCTCAAGCAGGGCCTTCACCCCTCTACTGTGACAATCAAGGGGTGCTCAAACTTGTCAAAAATCCAATCTTCCATGAAAGAACAAAGCATGTTGAGCTTCATTGTCATTTCATCCAAAAGCTTGTTGAAGACGGATCAATTCAATTGCAGTATGTTCCAAGTGAGGATCAAACTACAAACATCCTCACCAAGTCTCTGAGCCCAGACAAGTTTGTAAAATTTAGGGGGCAACTTGGTATAGTTGACAAATTGACCATTAAGGGAGGGTATTAGAATATTTTAGCATATCTATTTATTTAATGGTCAATAATGTATTTTAGGTGTAATATTAGTTTAATTAGATTGTTTCTAATTTTGCACTCAGCGAACGATTGTTTCATTAGGAAACATCGTCTTTGTAATTGACTATACATGTACATTCAATTCCTTTGAATAAATATGCAATTACTTCGAAACTTTTCTGTTTCAGATATAAAGTTGTCTTACACCAGACATGTTTTAAAGAAACTCTAATTAATCTGACTAAAGTTGTCTTGATAGGTTTTTGAAAAGAATAAATAATCTGGCAATTGGTTTAAAATTTATAAATGATTAGTTTTGAGATATTCAAATCCCTAAAATGTTTGGTGATTGGTGATACAATTTAGCAGCTTAAGGCAGCATACAAATTGATTGTTTATTTGATGACATGGCATATTGTCCATGTAAGGTGCAGATTCATCCATTTAGTCATCAGCGCTGCCCTTGGAAGTATTTGACTTGGAAACATCGCTCATTTCAACAAAATTCACTCAATGATGATATCACTAAACAGCATAAATGCCATTCTAATCTCATTCCCATCAGTCACCAACAATGTCAAATCTTCCAGAGAAATACAGATAAGCATTGTTTTCCTTCACTCAAAGCATATTAAAAGCAGCTCATTTATTTCTTGGCAGATGAAAGATTGTAAAAATCTACCCACAACATTCTTGCTTTAAATTCTACTACCAGTTCCCTGTAATGTCCCTACTAGTTAGAGATCATTGTCTTGCAAAACAAATTGTTAGAATACAACATATATATATATAAGCCATTTTTTAATTTGCAATCTATCTTTAATACTAAATTAACATAATCATAATTTTCATCTAATAAAAAGGATACGAATGCCATTAGGCGGCCGTGAAGCTCGCCCTCTTGGAACCCCTTGGTTCCAAGATGTCCTTAGGCGGCCGTGAAGCTCGCCCTCTTGGAACCCCTTGGTTCCAAAATGTCCTTAGGCAGCCGTGAAGCTCGCCCTCTTGGAACCCCTTGGTTCCAAGCCCTCCAGGAAATCGAAGATGAGTTCGAATCCTTTCTTGGGTGTAACTACACCCAGGCCATCCAAGGAAGACCCTTGTCTATTCCTTGCCTTGGGTGATGCCTTCATCATCCAAGTCCTCAGAGGGGACCGGCCAGATCCGTCTCTTCTTGGTTGAGTTTAATCAACCAAGCCATACATATGCATATTAGTTTTCAACATATATACTGCCCTAGGGATTATCATAATCCCTCCCTTAGACTAAGTGAGTTTCCTCCCTATAGCCTCCATCATATAATCACATTTATAATACATTTTTGCATTTGATTACTATTTTCCATTCTATAATTCACATTTACATTTTCCTGATTTAACATGTATTCCCTAACATATTTTCATAAAAATGTTCATTAACCAATATTCACATTTATTTATTACGTATATTCCTAATTGTTCATTAATATGTATTCATTAACATATATTTTCACATATCCATTTAACATATGTTTACACATATTCCTAAAAACCATTCCTTAATATAAAAATATCCATTAACATATATTAAATATACATTAATTATATTTATTAACATATCTATTAAATTATCCATTCATTAATATATATATATATATAAATATTAATTACTTGTATTTGTTAACATATACATTAAATAAGTATTAATTATATTTATTAATGTATATAATTAAATGTTCATTATTTATATTTGCTAATATATAACATGAAGTGTTCATTCATTACTTACCTGACCTCTTCCTCTTTCCATGCAGCAGACCCCTTATCCTCCCCTAATTTTCCCTTATTTCCTTTCCTTTATATCTCTCAATTTGAGGGAGAGGTCACACGTCTTCATCATGTATGCCCTTTGGCAAGAGACACACCCTTTCACCATTATCACCCTTTGAAAGAGTGCAACTCTTCATTATTTCTATCATTTGAAAGGGCACAACCTTTCATAATCAAATCTGCACTTATTATTTAAATCAGATCTGCACTTCTCCTTACCAAATTATCCCCCCCTCAAATGAGGTTTTCTTCTCCCTTTTATATATCATTGTTGAGGGAGTCACAACTTTTCCTTTCATGTCTTTTGACTTTTCATTAACTTAATTAATTTTTAATTAATCATATTCAATTATATCATTTTATATTTTAATTTTATTATTGTCATTTATTATTAAATTCTATTTCAAAGTGGGGATATTATTATAATTTATTATTAAATTCTATTTCAAAGTGGGAATATTATTATCATTTATTATTAAATTCTATTTCAAAGTGGGGATATTACATTCCCAGAAATCCACAATAAAATAAAATCCTCTATTAAAGGACTGTTGCTATTCTATTCACGACACTTTCAGACCACTAACTCTACTTTTACTCAGCCACAACAAGCTCTGTTGCATCCCACTGAGATCAGGTATATTTTGATTTATCTGCCAGTTAAATTCACGGCAGCTGCATGCTTGTAATGATCAACAACGTGATAAAATGCTATTGTAATCTATGAGAAGCTGACCATTGATGTCCTTGGTGAGTTGTAGACCCTTGATTCAAGCTTTGCCATGCTGAACAATGAAATCTATTATGCTCATCTTTTTTTCAAAATAAGTTACTATCTCTTTTCAAAATAAGTTACCATCTCTTTTCAAAATTAACATATATGCATGTATGGAATTTTGCAAAAATCAAGTATGTTGTTTGGGGAATTCTTTCAAGTGTCTATTGATTAAAGGTGGACCAATTTTATTTTATTTTTTCTAATTTTATCATAGATGTATCCATGTGGTTCCTCTTTTGTTTGAGGAATTGAAGTTGAAAAATTATTTAAAAAATTTTAAGCTTTAGGTTATTGTGTGCTGGGAGCTAACCAACCAAATGTTTTTAGAACTCTGCCAAAGTCAATCAGGAACTTTAGTTAATTATGTGTCCCTTGAGTTTCTTCAAACTTTGTTTTAACCATAGCAATTATTAGTCTACTTGCACAACCATGTATTTTTTTCTCATGTCTTTAGTCGCAATCTTTGCATTGTTGCATGTATTAATTGGTTTCTTAGACACCTTTAAGCTAAGTTACCGGTACTTCCTAGTTTGCTCCCAAATCCGGATACGATACGTACCGGATTCGGATTCGCCATGGAATCCCTGTGGATTCGAACAGGGTACTGTTTTTTTTAACCTGAAACGTATCCGCATTTTTAGACACGAACCCCGACGCATCCAATGTAGACGTGGCGATTCCGTAGGGTTTTTTTGCCAAATCTGCACGTGCAAAAATGTCGAAGGTTTTTTCACATCGTTTTAAACCCTAAAGTTAAAAAAATAAGAAGAAACATTCCACGAAAGCGCAGGAGGAGGGCACGGGAGCCACGAAAGCATAGAAGGAGGGCACGGGAGCCACGAAAGCATAGAAGGAGGCCGCCACGGGTTGCACAGAAGGAGGAGGCCGCCGCCACGGGTTGCGGGTTGCACAGGAGGAGGAGGCCGCCACGGGTTGCTGCACGAAAGCATAACAGGCGCGAAGGAGCCACGGCAGAGGACGCGCGAAGGAGCCAAGACGGGAGGCAGAGTTCCGCCATTTCGAGCTTGCAGGTAGGTTGTTAAATTTCGAAATTTTTATAATAGTTTGTTAAATTTTTTATTTTTATTATAGTTTGAATTTATTAATTTTAAATCAATTAATAGTTTGTTAAATTAAAAGTTTAAAAAAAAAACCTAATATAAATTAAAAATTACAATTTTCGATTTTTAATTTTAAATAATAAAAGTTATAAAACTATTTTAATAGGTTAATAATTTATTAATTATTATTATTTTAAATATGAATAATTTAACAAACTATTAAGTGATTTAAAATAAACAAAGTTCAAACTATAATAATAAATTATAAAACTATTTTGCTAAATGTTAAATATATAAAATTAAATTTAATAATTTATTTAAAATGAAAGTGAAATTATTATAATATTAATTATGAAAGTAATAACAACATTTAAATTTTTACAAACTTCTAAATTACACAATAAGTAAAGTTAAAATATTCATATTTAAAATAATAATAACTAATAAATTATTAACTAGCAAAATAGTTTTATTATTTAATTTATTTTAAAATTTTAAATAGGTATATTTAATTACTTATTGTGTAATTTAGAAGTTTGTAAAAATTTAAATGTTGTTATTACTTTCATAATTAATATTATAATAATTTCACTTTCATTTTAAATAAATTATTAAATTTAATTTTATATATTTAACATTTATAATCTATTGTTTAATATTAAATATTAATATTTTTTTTTTTAATTTGTTGTAGAAATCATAATGGCAACGACTACTAGCTCTATTCCTCAAAGCTCTACTCCTCAACGGACTTTCAAAACTGACCCAAATTCACCTTTATGGAAATATGTCAAAATAATAGACCAAGTAAAAGGTGGTGGAACATTTTTATGGATATGCAAATTCTGTAGTGTGAAAAAAACTAGCTCCTACAGTCGTGTCAAAGCCCATTTTTGTGCCATTCCCCAACAAGGAATCAAACCATGTCTAGGAAAGGATGGAAATGGGATGTCACCTCAAGAAATAGCAGGATATATTAGAGAGCAAGAGGAAGCAAATGCAAGAGTTGGTCGTGCCTCAAACCATCCTTTGTTGACAGGAAGAGGAAGTAGATCAAAGAGGCCCCCTACTTCTCCATCTTATAGCGATTTTCCTGATATCGTGGTAGAGAACCACCCATTCTTGGACCCAATTAGTGAAGAACCTGTTATTGTGAAGAGAAGCAGGGGACCATTAGAGAGAGCATTTAAGAATGATGCTAGAGAGATTGCAGATCAATCCGTTGGAAGATGTCTATATGCAAACGGTTTGTCATTTAATGTGGTACGATCACCATATTGGCAGGATATGTTGAAAAAGGTAAATGAGGCTCCACAAGGGTACACAGGGCCAGGGTATGAGAAGGTGCGTAGCACCTTACTAGCAAAGGAGGTAAAAAACATAGACAATGCATTGGCTCCCATTAGAAATTCATGGAAACAAACAAGGGTGTCCATCATTTCAGATGGATAGAAGGATACCAAAAATCGGCCATTAATTAATGTAATTGCAGTGTGCCCTAAAGGGGCAATGTTTCTGAAAGCTGTGGATTGTGAGGGACAGGTGAAAGATGCACAATTTATTGCTAACATCCTTATACAATGCATTCAGGATGTGGGACCTCAAAATGTTGTCCAAGTAATAACGGACAATGCAAAGAATTGTAGAGCTGCAGGTATGTTGATTGAGACACGGTTTGAACACATATTTTGGACACCTTGTGCTGTCCACTCTCTCAACCTCATGCTACAAAAGATAGGCAGGAAAATAGATTGGATCAAACAAATTTATGTTGAGGCTGAAGAGATCCAAATGTTCATCACAAACCATAACGTGTCACAGGCCATTTTCAGATCATTTTCACAGTTGGAGTTGCTAAAGGTAATTGAAACACTTCAATTTTTAAAATCTACATTTCACTTTGATGGTTACTTAATTTTTATTTTTTTATCATGTCTTCTTTGTATTCTAATTTTTATTTTTAATTTTTGAATAGGTTGCCGAGACCCGATTTGCATCCAACACAATCGTCTTGAGGCGACTTGTGAAGGTGCGACAGCCACTTGCTAGCATGGTAATTAGTCAAAGTTGGTCCCTATGGAGGCAATCCAATACTGAAAGGGCAGCAAATGTAAAGCGCATGATCCTAGATGACACTTGGTGGGATCGAGTGGAATATCTTTTGAGTTTCACTAAGCCCATCATGAGTATGATCCGTTATACTGACATGGATCACCCATGTTTGGGAGAGGTATATGATGGCATTGACTCGATGATTGAGAAAATGAAAGCCATCATCAATGCAAAAGAGCAAGATCCCGAAGAAACTTTCTTCAAAGAGGTTCAATCAATTTGTGTTGAGCGGTGGAACAAAATGACCACCCCACTACATCTTCTTGCATTTGCATTGACTCCCAAATTTTATAGTGATGAAATGCTTGCTAAGCCATCAAGGGTACCACCATATAGAGATTCAGAAGTCAGTGAAGGGTGTAGGACAGCACTTACTAAACTCTTCCCAGATTCTGAAATGGAGGATTTAATGACACGTGAGTTTGCTGATTTTGTAGCCTCCAATGGTCAAAGTGTTTCCGCTCTCCGTGACAAGTATAAAAAGGATTCTCATGCTTGGTGGTACCTCAATGGCCATGCATCACCAAACCTTCAAACTCTTGCAATCAAAGTTTTATCGCAAGTAAGTTTCTTAATTTTTATTGCTCTCTAAATTTAGATTTTTTACTATTTTATAATTGTCACCCTCTCACTTTGTGTCAATTATTCAATAGGTTGCTAGTTCCTCTTCATCTGAGCAAAATTGGAGCACATACTCCTTTATCCACTCAGTGAAACGCAACCGACTGGCAGCAAGTAAGGCAGAAGAGCTCGTTTATGTGCATTCAAACTTGCGCCTTCTTACTCATAAACAAAATGAGTATAAGGATAGGAGCACAAAGTTTTGGGATGTAGATCCAGAGCGAACTGATTTGGATTTTTCAGCTGCCACACAATCTTTACTTTCTGGGGAGTCTGATAGCCAATGTGCTGCTAGTGCAAGTGGCAGTGAGGCTGCATGTGGTTCCAGTACTCTACCTACATCATCTAATGTCAATGATGATGTTGATCTTGATCTTCCTAGTGACCCATATGATGCTATTGCTGATTATTAGTTGTGTTATTTTATTGTTGAACGGTTGAGCCAGTGAACAATGAATTCGATATCTATCATAACATTCAAAGTTTGTAATTTTGTTATAGACTTATAGTTATATCAATATGAATCATATATGATAGTTCCAAGTTTTGTTTAGCATATGGATGATATGTGGGATTCTAAATTTAATTTTTGTTTCTACTTATTAGAGTGTATATATGTATATATTTATGATTTTTACTTTTTTTTGTACGGACGTACCCATACGTACCCAGGCCCCCCCTAAAAAAAATGTCGTACCAGCGTACCGTACCCACGTACCCGTACCCGTACCGGCAACTTAGCCTTTAAGTATTGTGGTAATCTTGGGTGGCCTTCTTCCATATCCTACAATTTTAAATATTCTCACTTTTCCCATTTTTAGGTTCAAAAGATTTTACTATAACAAGATGCTTCTCCTCTAAAATACAGAGGGAAAGCTCGTTTAGGTTGCCCCACATTTTTATTTCAAGCTTTGGTTTTCTTCCATTAGCAAAGTCGAGAATCATTTAAGTGATAAAAATTTAGGTGACTATTGTGACGTTTTCACACATCGCCCCGTTACAAATGGAGACCCCCACTTTTCTTCGCTTTCTAGGTTATTTGTCTTAGTTTAGTCGTCTAGTAGTGTCTTTTGCTATTAACCTTTTGCTTAAGGAAGTGCAATGTCTCAGATTGTCAAGAGGTGATCAAGTCATGTCTATCTCTTTGGGTGGAATTGAGGTTAGGTAGCTCTCAAGGCTTTGCAACGAACGATATGATAATCATTTAATTTAATCATCATCATCAAAAATGGAAACAATGAGTGCAAGTGTTGAGTCATAGGAATTGGGAGTTTAGATGCAAGTCAATCAGGATGAAGGCCTAACAACTGTGGAGGCTTGGTTGATGATGAAGGACCCTTAGAGTCAGAGAGGTGAGTGCTCGATGTTTGAAGAGATTGAGGTGATTGAGCAAGTAATATTGGTATCTTTGAGTCACTGTCAATTGGGGGGAAACCCCGACCATTGTCAATGCCCTATGAAAAGCCTGACCCCTTCAGTCAGTGCTCATCCAAATCTCCAACCTGCCTTATACCCAGCCAGTGGGGTCTCAAAAGTTCGACCACCTTGAAAGCATTTCCTGTGACCCTTCAAAAGCACAATCAAGGTGTAAAAGTCTTATACTTAGCAAGATGAACATTGATTGAGGTAAATGCTTGATGTCTTGAGAGATAAAGATGTTGTCAGTGAGTGGAATGCTTTAAACCAGCTAATGGAACAAGTGAAGTTGACACCTTTGGGTCACTATCAGTGACCCCCTAAAAGTCCGACCTTCTTGATGAGACTGCCAATGAAGGGCAAAAAGTCTGACCTACCTTTGTCATTTCCACTTGGTGCTCAAAACCGACCTAAAACATGAAGATATGATTGTGCCATAAGAAGTGAGAGTGATTTCAATGTTTGACTAACCATGTGATTGAGAAAGACGAAGAGATGCCAATGATTTAAGAAGGAAGAGGCCATTGTCAATGCTCCTCCTAATCCCCAACCAGACTGATGTCACTTCAGTTAATGACCAAAGTTTGGCCTAGGGAGTGAAGATCAATGGTGAATGATTGTGCTACTGTCTCAATGCCTCAAGTGAGATAAGATTGACTTGACAAAAGGGGTATGAATGATTCAAGAATCTGATCAAGCAAAGGACTGATTTGATGAATAGCTCAAGATCATGAAGGATCGGCACTTCCAATGCCTACCAAAAACTCTGACCACTTCCTGTCAAAGCCCCATGAAAAACCCAATCTTTTTGAGTCACTACCAGTGACCATTGAAAACTCCGATCACTTCCAGTCAGTGCTCATCCAAATCACCGACCACTTCCAGTCAATGCTCATCCAAATCCCCAACTGCTTCCAATCAGTGCTCATCAAAATCCCCAACCTCCTTATATTCATTGTCAATGACCTCCCAAAACCTCGACCTACCTCTACTAGCACTGCCAGTTGGTGGTAAGATATTCAATCTGCCTTAAGATCATCTCTAGTTGCTTACCTAAAGCATAATTAGGTTGGGGAACTCATGAATTTACTGAGATCAGTGTTCCTTGAAGTCAATGCCTTAGAATTTTAAAGCTAATGATGTTTGAAATGAAGGAGGTTGCATAGCGGTTGCAATCACCCTTTGATGTCACTGCCAGTGATGCGTCAAAAGCATGACCTTCCTAATGCCATAGTCAGTGACCTATGAAAAGTCCCATCATTTTTTATGACTATCAATGCCACTCAAAAAGTTTGAACTTCCTGTGCTCACCTAAAAGTCTTGTTGATGTGTTTTTTAGCACAATCGAACACAAAATAAAATACCAAGGTTTCTTATCCTCTCTTGAACGAAGTCTCTCAGATGTTATGCTTCGCGATCAAATGAGACAACTCCAAGGTTTCTATTGTTAGGTCTTGACTCGTGGATAAGCTCAATTGGTTGATGTGATTGTTGGTAATCCAAGGGACTTAGGTTGAATACTTGAATGTTGAATGTTTGGATGTTGCTAGAACTTAGATTCTAACTATTTGTTTGGAAAATAAAATGGCAAAAGACATAAAGTTTAGAGATTCTAATCTAATCCTAAGAATGTAGGAACAATCTTTGGTGAAACTCAACTAAGCCTTGCTTTGACATGCAAAGCAACAACTCAACAAAGCTCAGTGTGATCTTCTAAGGAAAGCGAAAAAAGATGTTCAAATCACTATCAACAACAAGGCTACCATCAAGGTGATGCATATCAAAGTAAGAATAGCAATTGAAGTTAATCTCATTTAAGGATTCCAGTTGACCACACAAGGCAAACTTACAATCAACAAATTGCTAGTGGTATATATGACTTTCACCATTGATTATGCACAAAGTTCTTTCATTCATCTAAATAACATGAAAATGAATTGAGAAGTAGAGACCATGCAATTTGTTGAAATAACTAATTAAATTTACCATAGCTTCAATGAAATTATATGCTCTTTACAACAAAGTCTTAGCAACAATCTTTGCCTTCTCCTAATCTAACTTCTATCCTAATGATCTAACTATTGATTGCTATCTATTACTCTAATCTTGTTCTACTCTTGTTAGCCTACTATTTACCCTTTACAAATGAGAAAACTAAGCCTTATATGGATAGCTCTTTACAATGAATGGCTCAAATCAATGCCCAAGATTACAAGATGGAAACCCTAATTAGGGTTTGTTACAACAAACTTCCTTCTGGCCAATAAGATCATTACAATGAATTGGACACGTGTCCATCTTGATTTCTAACCAATGAGAGAATTGGTTAGGTACATAAAATAGTATTTGATGAGGCGCCATGTGTCACTTGCTCCACCATGAGATGAATCGGGTTCATTGAACTTGGACTTGCTGATGTGGAAGTAGCTTGATTGGCTTGAATGCGAATAGGATGCCACATCAGCCTCTTCTAAAATTATCTCCATTTCTTGATCACATTCACCCTTCTCTACTCTAACTTGGAAACTTTCCTCCTTGTGATGCATTCACTATCTCAACCTTTGAATCATGAAGTATTTCCTTCCTTAACCTTCTTTGATCTTGGAATTCTTTGCCTTGGATTTGGAACATGTTGTTGTCTTGAAAAGTAGACTTTGATCCTTTGGAATCCATGTGATGTGTACCCTCTTCATGCATCTTTGAGGTATCTTCTATCATGTTGATGACCTTGATGTTGAAATGTGAAGTATGTCCTTCCCTTGGAACATTGAGCTAGAGCTCAATGTGTGGATCTCCTTGTTGACTTGGCTCAAATGCATTGATGTTGTGATACTCTCTATCTCTACACTTTCAAGCTTTCAGCCTTCCTCTATGATGCCAATTTGCCTTCTCCAAGTTGCCTTGATTCGTGACAAGAAACTTTACGAAGCTAGAAGTTCGAACATTTGAAGGATGATTTAAAACATAATTTCAAAAAAAATTCCTCATTTCTGATTTCTTCTTGTGAATACAAATGCTTTCAGATTTACAAAATCAAAACATAGAATTCCCAACTATACTTGCTGTGTGAACTAGGTTGCTGAGCGAATTTGGTTGTTGTGCGATCTTGGAATGGCAGATATTATTTGATTTGAATTTGTTTCACCTAAGAGGCTTCTCTTCCTCTACTTATATGGCTAGGAGTTGGGATTCGGGAGTCGCACCTCTTCACCTTCCCATGCAAGCCGATTTTGCAACTTTAAAACTTTTTTTTTTTTTGCTTTTAATTCCCAAAGGGAATCGCACCTTTTCACCTTTATCCGACTTGTTATAAATGAAAGTTCACCTTGCTTTGAAGCGCTCAACAAACCTCCACCCTTCGAACTTCCATCTTCTAGAGATTTGCCTTGTAACAATTTCTTATGTTGGTTTAAATTTGCATCTTCCTTCACTTGATGATTCCGCCAACTTGAATCCCTAGAGGTTCAAATTTTAAATTTGATACTTAATGATTTTCAGTTTTCACTCCTCATCTTTGCAACTTGAAAGTTTCATCTTTTCTTCTTCTTGAAAAGACCGATTTGTTTTTGCCTTTTGAAATTCGCCAAGGTTTAAGTTCAATGCATGTATTCTCGCAAATCAACTTCATCTCTCCAAACATCTAGTTTTTATCTTTTGAAGCATGGGGTAGATTTTACCCTCTATGATTGGAAGTTAACTTTTATCTCCTTTGATTGCTATTCTCACGAACTTAGGTTGATTTGCACTTTTCATCTTCTTAGAAAGATCAACTTCCTATCAACTTAATTTGATGTGCACCTCTTTTCATTTTCTTACAAAGATCAACTTCCTATCCATCTAAGTTGATCCGTGGCTTCTTTCTCATCATCGAGGGTTGAACTAGGTTAATCAAAATTTCATTTCCTACCAGCCTAAGTTAATCCGCAATCCTTCATACTTAGAAAATTTTACTTCCTATCAACCTAAGTTGATCCGCAGGCTTTCATACTTCGATAATTTTACTTCCTATCAACCTAAGTTGATCCACAGGCTCTTTCCTATGTTTGAGGGTTGATATTTTACTTAAGCCATTTTTACCTTCTCACCAACCTAAGTTGATCCATAGGCCTTCACTTAAAAAATTTACATTCTATCAACCTAAGTCAATCCACAGGCCTTGCATAATGTTGGAAGTTGAAATTTTCTTTTTCATAAATGGTTGATTGATCCTTCAAACTTAATATTATCATCTTCTAAAGTTGATCAACTTCCTTGTTTGGAGAGGTTAGTGCGCACCTCTTTCCTTGTTTGTGGAGCTTGATTCGCACCACCTTCCATGTTTGTGGAGGTAAATTGTCCAAGTTCATTGCCTTAGAATTTTGCTCTCTCCTAAAGATGAAAATTGAAACACACAAGAGAGGGACTTCATTATACAAGGAAGATTTTATTTCCTTCAAAATTATTTTCCCAAAATCAAAGCCTAGAAGAGAATTTCCTATTTCGTTCACCTTGACTCCTTCCTGCCAACCTTGGCAACTCTTGCAACATATTGACATTATTGACAACCTACATACTCAGGTAATTTTGTAATGTGACCACAACCTGACCTCTCTTACTCATTAGCAAAGGTTAACGACTAAAGAAAACTACGACACCTAATCTAAACAAAAAGTGGGGGTCCCCATTTGCAATAGGGCGATGTGTGAAAACGTCACAACAAGTCCGAACTGCTAGTGCTCCTTCAAAAGTCCTACCTGTTGTAAAATACTTCCAATTGCTCCTGGAATCGATGAAGATCAGACCTTAATCAGACATGATTTCAAGAAAATTTTATCAGCAGTTTACCATTTCAAGGTCTGAATTAATGATTAGTAATGTATTAGGAGTATAAAAGGTTGCTTTATTATCATGATTTTGATTCATTGTATCTCCTTTCAGGTTTGATGCAAGGGGAAGAGGCTGAGAAAGATGAACATTCAGAATGACATCCCAGCAGTTTGAAAAGGTCAAGAAACAAGTAATCAGGTCAAGCTATAAGGCGAATGACATGGAGCTCAATCACTTCAAGGATGTGTTCCACACATCAAGATCAAAGACTATTGAGAGGGAGGAGTCAAGATGTTCAAGTATCCTAAGGACTTCCAAACATTGTCAAGAATGCCTAAAGAGGGAAGCTAGCATGAAAATGATCACCATGGAGAAGGATATCATGACTTCTTTCATTGCATCAAAACAAGGAAGATTGAACAATGCAAGAGAAAGGCGACACTCATACAAGGGATGATGAGATCAAAGATCCCGCTACATGAAGAGAAAGAGTTCAATAAGGTCTGTACATTCAAGGTGATTGCAACAGATGAGAGGTTATGGACAAGATCAACAAATCAACAAGGACTTGAGCATCATAACAAGGAGATTGAATCATGCAAGAAGAAGAAATGTTATGGACAAGATCTGTATATTCAAGGTGATTGCAACAGATGAGAGGTTAAGATGAAGAAAGTATAGAATGGAGATGAATACAAGAGCAAGCATGGGAATGCACGTGCTAAAGGAAGAAAATTTTCACAATCTTGAATTTCCTTCGGAAATCCAAGAATCATTGTCAGTATAGCAAGAGTAATCAGAGATGGAAGTTTCAGGGTGAAGGTGATCAAGTCTAGAAGATGATGCAATTTGGGAGTATCTCCCACCATCATCCCATTCTTCACTGCAAGTGCTTGATAATGTTGAGTATCAAAAGATATGCATCAATCACCTACAACTTGTGATGAGTTACAAGGTGTACAGCTAGCTAAGGTGGCGCCTAATCATCACCTATCCAATCACATCATTTCAAGATAAAGAGTTCAAATTCAGTGCACCTGACTCATCTAGCGAGGCAGATAACTACCACATGTGGGCACAAACTTTGACATACTGTTGTGATGTTTTCACACATCGCCCCATTGCAAATGGGGACCCATGTTTTTTTTGTTTTTTTTTTGCTTTTTAGGGTTTGTTCTTTAGTTTTTTAGGGTTTTGTTAGTTTGCCTTTGCATTTTGAGTGTCGCCCAGGGGATCAATAGGGTAGCAAGTCCGGCTTGAGTGAGGTCCTGATCCTGAAATTTGGCTAAGTCTGGAATGTCCTGATCCTGAAATTTGACTAAGTCTGGAAACTGAAAAACCTCAAAAAACTAGATTTTGCAATATAACTCCTGGAGGTCTGAAACCACTCTCAAACATCCTGAAAGTATATATGGAATATAACTTAAAGTATAAGTCACTTATACTTAAATGTTATATTCCATAAAAATTATCCTGATAGAGAGTTCGAAAAGTCAAATTTCGCTCCTGTCCTTCACTGAGGATCCAGAGCGAATTTCGCTCCTGTCCCTCCCAGGAGGACCAAGGCGAAGCGCTCCTGTCCCTCGCCAAGGGTCCAGAGCGATAATACTTATTTGAGCCATTCCTGACCGTGTTTGGACGAATTGAGACATCAAAGGCATGGTGAAGGACGAAATGAGCATGATAGAGCATCCAGACTTGATCAAAAACAATGGAATGATGAAGTTTTTGCCTAGAAGGTCAAATTCGCTCCTGTCCCTTAGTGAAGGACCGAAGCTTAAAATCAAATATTGCTTTGTCCTTGCAGGATTTTGACGACTTGACGATTTGAAGAGGTCCAAGGAGATCCATTTTATCAAATGAATATAACTTGAAGTACCGTCGTGAAGGAGAATGACCCAAGATGTAAAAATCGCTCCTGTCCCTCAGCCAGGGACCAGGGCGAAGTTCTTTGTAGCTCCCGTCCCTCTCCCAGGGACCAGAGCAAAATCCTTCATAGGGCATGTTCTGGACGAAGATCAAGCAAGTTTTGGTTTGAAGGCAAGAAAAGATGTGACTTGAGCCCGTTGAAGATAAATTGAAGATTATGAAACGTCAACAAGGGACCTAAATGCCCAAGTTCGCTCCTGTCCCTCAGGCAGGAACCAGAGCGATTTTTGTCTTAGACAAATTCTTTGCCAAGTTTGAAAGATTTCCAAGGCATGGATGAGTGAAAAGGTACATTACGAATCCGTTGAAGATAAGTTTTGAAGGTGATAAATTGAAATGATGCCTACAGGACTAAGGATCGCTCCTGTCCCTCTCCAAGGGACCAGGGCGATATAATGATAATATTGCCTCTTCTTCAAATTCAAGATACTCTAAGGCGGAGAACAAGGTGGCAAGGACGTTTCGAAGTGTTCCAATCAAGCACAAAGCATCAAAGGTCGCCAACATTGAAAGATTTGCACTAAAATATCCCAGTTCGCTCCTGTCCCTCAGGAAGGGACTAGAGCGAAATTTGCATAAAGGCATAAATTTTGAAAGTTTATCACGCATCAAGCGACTAAGAAGGATCAAGGGACTTTATTTTGCACGATGAAAGTAATTGCAAGTTGGCCGAAACAAGGACAAGCTCAAAATGTTGAAGTTCGCTCCTGTCCCTCAGGAAGGGACCAGAGCGATATCCACTATATTTGCCAAATCTCTCAAAAATCACGTTGAGACAAGGTTATGCGAGATGGTACAAGGTCTAAGGTGTCTTTAGAAGATGATATACGAAGGTTCCAAACGTCAAAATGCTATCAATTAAGCCAAGGAACTTATATCGCTCCTGTCCTTCAGGCAAGGACCAGGGCGATTTTCACAAAATCATTCATTTTCCTTCAAAATCATGACAAGGCAAAGATACACAAGATCAAGGATGCTATTTGGAAGGTAATGAACGAAGAACAAAGATTGAAAGATGGCGAATTTAGACCAAGACACAAGGATCGCTCCTGTCCCTCTCCAAGGGACCAGGGCGATATCATATCAAGAAGCACTTGTTCACACAAGCAAGTCAATCTAGCTCGAAATCCCTTGCAAGAATGCCAAATTCAACGTGGAGATGGAGATTTTAAACGTCAAAAGCGCAAGGATCAAGACCAAAATGGTAGATCGCTCCTGTCCTTCTCCCAGGGACCAGAGCGATAGGTTTGTATCTTTCCACCTTTTCAAAATTTTTGGCGTTAAAACATTTTTTGAATTTATTTTAAATGCTAAAATCGATAAATTTAAAAAAATTCAATCAAAAAGCATTTAAAACTAACGCATAACATTTATTAATTAATTTTGCCTATTAAAAATCGAAAAAATTAATTATAAAGGCATAAAGTTAATTAATTATAAAATCAAATTGAGCGCTTGGGTTTATTTTACAAAAGTCGGCCTTGGTTTTTATTAAAAATGGCTTTTAATTATCTTTGTTTTCACCAAGTCGGCCTAAGGTAATGCATGAGGAAAGTGCTTATAAAAGGAGGTGTTTATTTCATTTTTAAATCATTATTCAAGCATCCTCTTTCATATGCGATTTGGAATATACAAAGGAAGTGCGAAATTATCATTCAAGAGGAGGAGCGAATTTCAAAGGGAAGGTGCAAGCATTATCAAAGGAGTTCGAGTTTCAAGTTAGGCGAACTTGCCAAGGACATTTAAGACCACGTCAAAGACATCCCCAAGGGTGGCGAATTGATAAAGAGGACGTTCCTTATCCTTGAAGATCACGTTGAAGGCTTCTAACGTTAATTTTGCCTAGGCAATCCTTGTTTTGCATTCTAGAGTTAGCTCTCAAGAGAGGTATGGCGATAAGAATCTATTGTTTTGATTTTGAACGTTGATCGTCATAGCTTAAATTTTGAATTTTGAAATTTTGAATTTCAATTAGCTCAATCGTTTTTTAGGAAATAATAACTCAAGGATTTATTATGAAGTTTCCTAAATTTAGTCTCTAATCTGGTTATTCATTGCAAAATCATGTTGCTAATTTTGAAATGTTGTGTAGGCATCAAATGGAGATCTCATCAAGGAAAATCAAGCCGGATCAAGGACGGTCTTCGCTAGGACGATCAAGCAAAGACAAGGGCGACCTCTTCAAATCCAGCATTCCCAAGGCGAGGTACATCAATCATCCTGCACATCAAGGACAAAAGGAGTTAGAACAAGAGTTAATTAAAGATAGCCTCTCAACGACATCAAATTGAATATCTAGCAAGCTACAAGTGTCAGATGAGGTGGCATCCCAGTCATCACTCCTCCAGTCAGTGTGGTCCACCTCAGCATGTCCAGATTCAATGTACCTAACTCATGGAAGGTGGCACAAACTCCGATGTACCTACCCCGGCTATCCATTGGTTGATTTTTCTAGAGGGGACATGTGTCCAAGCAATACAATTTTATCATTGGTCAAGCATTAAATGTTATGTAATGGTTGTAACAAACCCTAATTAGGGTTTTCATTGTTGAATCTTGGCCATTGATCTTGAATTGATCTAAGCCATCAAATTGTATTGTGGGCACTATATAAGCCCTGACATTTCATTTTGTAAAGGCTAATTAGCAATAGCTAGAGAGTTAGGAGATAGTTGGAATAGTTAGAAGATAGAAATAGAATAGCAATTAGAGTAGAATAGGAGGACAAGGCAAGAAATTGTTGCCATTGATTGTAAACAAACTCCATTTTCATTGAAGTAATGGTGAAGTGTGTCGTTTCCTGCAATTTGCATGGTTTCTTGTTGAGTCTTCAATCCTAGATGGTAGATGATTAAATGAATGGAGGAAATGTGATTGATTGATGGTGGAATTCGTATATCCATACTACTAGCAGTTTGTTGATTGCAGACTTGCCTTGTGTAGTCAACTGGAATCATTCAGCTTAAGCTCAATTTCAATTTGTCGCTTCTTCATTGATATGCATCAACTTGATGGTGTCTATGCCTGCGGTGATGATTTGAACATCATAAAGCTTCCCTTAGAAGATCGCACTAGCCTTGTGGAGATGGTCCATTGATGTCAAAACAAGACCTAGTTAGAGTTTTGTCAAAGATCAATCATTGCTCTTACATTCTTAGTATTAGGATTAGACCCTCTCTTCGCCCCATCCTTTTTCCATTTTTTCAAATCTAAGTTAGTCAGAGCCTGTGTTCCAGCAAAGCAGATCGGAAGTTCAATCATCAAATGTAAGTCCCCTTGTGATTCCAGCAAATCACATCATACCATCCACACGTAGAGACCCTACCAAAAGAACATTGGAGTCATCCTAACTGATCCTTCATGCGAATCTTCAGCAGTTAGAGACTTTATTCAAGAGAGGATAAGATGCCTTCAGGTATTTTATTCTGTGTATGATGGTGTACAAAATACACGTCAACACATACCTACCCTCATCATCTATTGGTGAATAATTCAATGAAGGACATGTGTCCCACTCAATGTAATTTTGTCATTGGCCAAGCATTAAATGCTTTGTAATGGATGTAACAAACCCTAATTAGGGTTTCTACCTTTCAATCTTGACGGTTGATTGTGAATCAATCTGAGTCGCTCATTGTAATGAGAGTACTATATAAGGCTCCACTTCTTCATTTGTAAAGGTTAATAGTGAATAGTTGGTAGTTAGTAGAAAGTAGCAAATAGTTAGAGTAGAGTAGAAGGAAAGAAGATTGTTGTCAAGACATTGTTGTAAGAAGCATGTTAATTTCATTGAAGATATGGTGAACTTCATGTGTTGATTCAACAAGTTGCAAGGTCTCTACTTCTCATTTATTCTCATAATGGTTAGATGGATGGAAGATCTTATGAATGGTTAATGGTGGAATTTTTATGTTCATACTACTAGTAATTCATTAATTGTGAAATATCTTGCGTGGTCGACTAAACTCTTTCAGTCTTTACAAGCATAACTTCAATTGCTACTTCTTCATTGATATGCATCATCTTGATGGTGTCTATGACGTTGGTAGTGATTTGAACATCATACGCTTACCTTAGGAGGTTGCACTAAACTTTGTGGAGTTGTTGCTTTGCACGGCAAAGCAAAGTCTAGTTGAATTTCACTATATCATTCATAGTTCCTTACATTCTTAGGTTTAAATTAACTTTTACAACCCTCTACCCTTTGCTATTTTTTCAAGTCAAGTTAGTTTCCACATTCTAGCGACATTCAAGCATTCAAGATTCAACACAAGTCCTCTTGTGATTCCAGCAATATCACATCATACACACTAAGTCTACCCAAGAGCACATCAAGACCTAACACTCAGAACATTGGAGTCATCCCATTTGATCATGCAATTTAGCATTTGGGAGGATTTTGTTCAAGAGAGGAAAGAATACTTAGTATTTTATTCTATGTTACATAGTGCATAAAAAACACATCAACAAGGACCAACACAAAAACCTTTGAATTTACTAGCAGCAATTACTTTAAGATATGGTTTGTTTTCTCAATTTAGCCAATTTGAGAATGAACATAGATAAAATTAAGCATTGGTACATCAACATGTAAGGTAATCTTCTCACTAATCTTTCTACAATGAAAGTAGAAGTCAAGGATGTCATAGCTATTTAGTCTTAAGGGGATTGAGTTCAATAATTTAATTTTATAATTATATGGTTTACTTTTTATTATAGACGACATGGAAGGAAAAGTTGACTCCCTCAAACATGGGATATAAACGGGAGAAGAGAACCTCATTTGAGAATGGGATAATTGTGGAATCAAAGTGCAGATCTGATTTAAATAAGTGTAGATCTGATTGTGAGATTTAAATAAGAAGTGTAGATCTGATTGTGAAAGCTTGTGTCCCTTTCAAAGGGCAGATATAATGAAGAGTTACACTCTTTCAAAGGGTGCTAATGGTGGAAAGGGCATGTCTCTTGCCAAAGGGCATACATGATGAAGAGATGTGACCTCTCCCTCACATTGAGAGATATAAAGGAAAGGAATCAAAAGCATCCAATGACATCACCATGGATCAGATCAGATCAGAACTGTTATTAAGTTATAGGAAGTAACATCTTTATTCTTGGTGGTATGCATGGGGATGAGCTGAATATGTATGCTTAATATATGAAGCCTGATAATGTTCTTATGCAGAATTTAATAGTAATATTAATATAGACTGCAATATGTATGACAGATTAATAATGCCTTTCTATCACTAATTATTCATATGACGATTAAGTAAATTATATGGAGTCTGAAATGCCTTTCAATCTCACCATCCAAATATGGAGGGAGAATACAAGGAAGCAAGAGCACTAGGCTCCAGCAGGTACGCCAACCCCGAGTGTGGGCCAAGAGGCCAAGTTGATGAGGTCCCTGGTGCTCTTGGGCTTGTTGGAGAGTGATAGACTCAAGGCACCTTGGGTGATTCTCCTTGAGCTCCATAATGGGAACCGGTGTAGGGAGAGAAAGGGTTGTTGAATCCTTCATATAACTATGCAACATATAAGAATGCTGAATATATAGTCTATCAAGGCATAATAAAAATGCTGACTAATCTGTTGTGCAGGGTCCAGACCAAGCTTAGTTGACAATAGTGCCCCTCTATTGTAATCACCATGCACTAAGATTGTGATTCAAGGTCAGAATATAAGAGGGTCCCATTAGGGGACATTACAGAAAGAAAATTGTTTCTGGTAATATTTTAGCTTGAGATGGCAACCTGTTTTTGCAAGAAAGAATTGCAATGTTAGTTTGCCATTTCTAAAACAGATGATAAGGATAATCGGAAAATTTAGCGAAGATACTCTCTTAGGCTATGTAAATATCAAATAAACTGAATCAAAAGGATGAATTTCCTCATACATAACTTTGTTCAACAAAGAGTCTATGAGCTTCTCCAAACATTCTGGAATTGAACAACGTTGACCTTTCTCACCTAGATTGTTTATATTGATGCTGAAGAATTTGGGAAGGTAAATATCAACAAGAAATGAAGATAGTATCTTGTCAGAATAAAGATTGTTCTGACTAAAAGAAATGCATCTCATCTGCAATTGTTCAAAAATGCTCTTATTTCTCAAAAGTCAAAACAGATCCAAGAGGTTGCTTGCTTCATCGATGTTTATCTAAGATATATGGAAAGTTTCTAATGTGCACTCTAAAGATGTGTGGCTTTAAGTTTACAAGGCCCCAGCTCTGTTTCAGTAAATCTTCATGATAATGTACTGATTTGCCCAGCTCCTTCTCACTTTATTTTCCATGATGTTCGTGACTTGTACCCGACTTGTATCTACAGATTTCCATTGCTTTTCTTTGGGCAATGCCATTGTTATGGGTGATTTAATGTCCATATTGGGACTTACCAAAGGCCCATTAATGATCTTGTGGGTGCTGAATGTTTCCTCGGAAAGTTAGATCTAGATAATTTTGACCCATAGCCAACCTCTATTGATGGGAATAATCCAAACATATCCAATGGAAAGCATATTCAACAACTAGGTCAATCCAATGTTCTTCACATTCTTCATGGGCTCCCTTGTTTCCCCTTGATTCCAATATGTCATGTCCCTGCCTTGACAATAAATGCTCACAAAAGAAAATTGTCTTTCTAAAGACTTCACACTTTTCTGATCTCCTAAAACGGAACAAGACATCAATCTGACCATGCATTGATACCAGGATGGGTGTCAATAATCAGGAAAACATCTATTTAAAGAACTCCACGATTTTCTACAATATCCAGTTATAAACATCTTCATAAGCAGCAATGGAAAGACAACAACCTCATCGCAGCAAAGGCAAGCATTTTGAAAATTTGAATTGCATTGGTGCATAAACATAATAAAGGCAGCAATAAGATTAAGGAAATATAGCAATAAGAATAAGGTGTGATCTGTTGATTTTATGGTAGTGCTCGTTAACCACAAGCAAACATCAGATCTGTTGCCTTCCCAACCATAGACGATAAGCTCTTATCATCACCCCTGAGCACACTACATGTCCTTCATGTTATTGAATTCATATCTATTGATGCAATCATGACCATGCATATATATGAATCAATAACTCCTGAGAGACCTCAAGTCGGCCATATACTTTTGGTGCCAAGGATAGAGTCAAACCTATATATTACAAGTTACATATGAGTCTCCCTTAGTTGCAAGTTACATTTAACTTAATCACAAGTTACACAAGTGGTTCGCCCAAATAGGGCCTGCCCCAAATTAGACTCATACAACTGAGATATCCAAATGCCAAGGTCGATAGGCCACTTGGCATTTTGTGCACTAGGTCAGCCCTAGAAGGGATCCAGCCTAGCTACACAATCACACCCAAACAGCAGCCGGTTGTTAGTGAGGAGATACGAATGTTCAGAGGTAATCTCATTTAGATAAAAAACAGCAGTTTAGAGGCAACAATCATTATTAAAGAGAGAAGTCACTTTAGAAGAGGACACTATGGAAAGGACATAATTCTCCAAGACCGATGGAGAGCTATTTATTGTAGATCGGACCACTCCAGCTATTGAAATAGTAGCTAGCTCGGATACCTATCTATTGTATTTTAATGTTGTCAATGACAATTAAAATACACATGTACTATCTATTATGTAAATCAAATTTTGGGCTGGACCCAATCATGTAGCGTGGAGAAAGTTATTTGTAACTTGTAACGTGGTGACACTAAATTGTTGCTTTGGGCTGGACCCAAACATATGTAACGTGTAGACAATAAATGGAACTTAGGGTTGGGCCCAAACTCATGTAACATGGTCATTATGCATTGTAAAACATGCCCCAAATTTGGGCGCTAAAATAAAATATGAAATTGTATCCTAGCCGACTTGAAGGAAATGTAAAAGATGAATCTTGTATATAACAAGATTCATCTTAGATCTCAATTCAATCTATCATTACTCAAGCAAATCCCTTAAATAGCGAATTTTGGTTATGCAACACGACGACATACTTTACTCTTCAAAGTCAGCAAATTGTCTTCAGCGAAGAGTTCTTCCAAGTGCAGCGAATTGATCTTCAATCTAGCAATTCAAGTCCTCAATGTTGGCGATGTGATTCTTAAGGTCAGCGAACATCTTTCTTGAAGGCAGCGAATACTTCTTAGTGATAGCAGTCATCATTGAAGATCAGCGAATCATTCTTGAAGGCTGCCAACATCACTCCAAGATCAGCGAACCTCATTTCTGGGACAGCAACAGTTGTATTTCAGATAAGTTCATCACTTCAGCTTGCCCTAGTTTAATCACCGTGTGTGAGATTTTGCCACGATCAAGAGGCAATGGAAAGCACAAATAAGAGAGACAAAATAATGATAGGAATAAACTGTATTCTATCAAGATGAAAAATATGATCAACTGGATCATTAAGCATTACATACAATGAATATAAGCCAGCTTATATAGGCAAGGCTATATGGATATGTGAGCACACAAACATGACATGTGGCTCAATAAGAAACAAGGGTAGGTAGGAAATAGGTGTGGGTAGGTAGGAGAAATAATATAATAGTCCACATGAGGTGGATCACCCACTAAATGTGGAGTGTAACAATAAGATCACACCATAAAAGGTGGAATTTCTTCTACACACACTATCCCAATGTGGCACAAACACCCAAGTGTCTCATACCCAAACTACTATGAAATGCATTTCCTAAGTAAACTTAAGTAAAGTGTAATAATATCCATGATGAATAATTATTTACACCAACACCCCCCCTTAAGTGCAACTTAGGGGAATGCACTTAAGTCTACAATGCAACTAAGCAATGCAAGATGGGTCCCGGCTACAAGGCCATGTTAGGTACCCATGTACAAATGCAAATGCATGAAAACCAATGCAATGAAATCTCTCACAAAGTAGGGAAAGAGAGAAAACCCCAATGGGAAAAAACCCTCCCCTAAAAGAGAGATGAAAAACATACAAGAGAACTCTCATAGAAGAATGTGAGGAACAAAACCCCATGTGAGGAAAAAGTCCCCCCCATATGAGAGAAGAAGAAGAAGAAGAGAGACTAGGAAGCCCCCCCTCAATGTGGAATCTGCACCAATGATAGAAGCTCGATGTATGAAGAAACTGCTCCCTGAACGTCGAACAACATTCCTCCCCTTAGGAAGAAACAAAACCAAAGGTGTATCCATGAAGTCTCCCCAATCATGAAGGGAAGATGTATGAAGAAAACTCATGATGAATGGAATCTCTAAAAACTGCTCAAGTGTCCCCATGTCAATGTTGAAAGATACCCCCTCCAAAGGTGGTAAACTGTGCCACATTGCTGAAAAAGGCACTCCAAGATCTAGTGGAGATGGATGTGGAACATGTCCCAAAGACTCACATGTCTCCTCAAAAAATAAAGAGACCTCCTCCAACTGTTGTACATAAGTATCCACAATCATATCAACCTCAAAAGAATGATCATGTAGAGAATGAACAAGACGGTCAGAGTGTGCCCTCCCAGCAATCGAAGAAGGATCATCTTCATCAAAGAGAAGATGACTGTCATCAATGATGTCTCCCAAATCTACAATGTAGGATTCCACAAACAAACCTGCAATGTCTGTCAAGTAATCATCCCATGAATCTGAAGCTGGAAGACAATGAATATCCTACTGCACTGAATCACTTGAAGGCAAAACTATCGCACTACCTGCATCATCAGGTGCAATAGGTGATGTGATATCAATATGAGGAGATGAAATACAAGACTCAAGAACGGGGTCACATGTGAGAATCCCCATGTTCAAGTGCCCAAAGTTCTCCTCAAAATCTGAACCATCACAAGAAGTGCGATCATCATGTGTAGAATCATCAAATGTGAAATCATCATCATCAACAAAATGTGAAAAGGAGTATAACCGAGATGCATGATCAACCACCCCAGTCACAATGATAGCTCTAGTCTCCAAATCTCTAATGAAAACTGACTCAGGTGTGAACTCCACAACTCTCTTAGTTGCGCCATGTGTGATTTGATAGATAGAAAGGAGATTGTTTGTCAAGTGGGGTACACACAACACATCATTGAAGGAGTTATCCCCAATGTCAATAGATCCTTCCCCAATCACATCCATGTATGTATGATTGCCCATCAAAATCTGCGGCATGGTGCAAGGCTCAAATGTAGAGAACATAGACTATGAAGATGCCATATGATGAGAAGCCCCTGAATCTAGAAGCCATCTCTCTGAATCATGACTGGTAGTAGCACATAGAGCTTTTCCTTTTCTTGTCCCAAAAGAGTGAGTCTTCCCACTTGTAGAAGCCATGAATGCTTGCTCTTTTCCTTTTGAATGTGAGGAAGTGGAAGTTGATGAATAATCCTTCTTGTAGACATTAGGCAAATCAATGTTATGCTTTTTGATGATATGTGTGAGCTCATCAATCTTTTTAAAATGGCAACGACGCTCCTCATGACCAAACTTTTTACAATAGGCACAAGTAGGTTTCTCCCTCTTTGGTGAATTATCCCTCTTGGAAGAGGATGTATCTCCTTGTTGTGGAGAGGATGATGCTTTGTCCTTAGGCTTTGATTGTCATTTCTTCTTGTTTGAGTTGTCCTTTCCTTGATTTCCTTTGTTCCCTTGATTTGCTACTAATGCCTGAGACTTAGAATGTTAGGAATCCCACAGATACTGAGAGGGGGGGGGTGAATCAGTATCTGTCCGGTGAATGGAATTTCTTAACTTAAAACATGCAAAACATAATATAACAGTGTACCGGTATGTAAGAAATAATGCAATAAACAGAATCAAGAACATCCACATGAAAAGCACCACCATAACACAAGATTTTAACGAGGAAACCCGGTGTGGGAAAAACCTCGATGGGATTTGTGACCCACAATATTCACTCACTGGCCAATAAGAGAATATTACTTACAATAGGGGTCTGCACATGCAAGAAGGCCAACTGCCTAGAGCTCACTGCTCAATGGGAAGTCTCACTAACTTACAATGAGGATTATACAAATCCAGTAACTTGTACTGTTTTACAATAGCATCTTCAATGCCAGATTCAGTACCGGTTCCTGCTCTGTTCTTTACATATACCCCTTAACCTATATTTCGCACAATACGTCTACCTAATATTTTCCTTATTCTTATTGTCTCCTTATTTTTATGTCTACAATGATCTCTTTTATATATAAGAGTCATTTTACAATTTACCAAGTCGGCTTACAAAGTTTTTCAATAATAAACAAAATATAATAAAACAAAATCCTGTCGGCCTCTGTGCCGGTATACTTCCTTTCTTCGGTGCCAATGTCGGTGTCCTGAGTGCCGGTGTAGAGTGTGATCTGCTGATGCCGGTATAATGTCTTTGCCAGTGCCATAGGATTGCAAGGTTGCCATCAATGACAAAACCTTCAATCACATACAATGTCTCATTGGAGTGTGCATATGCCAACAATCTCCCCCTTTGGCATTGATGGCAACACACATGAGAAATTTCAAAAATGATGCAAAAATGTGTCGTCCAAAAATGTGTGCGCTCCCCTTGAGCATATGATTCCTGTGATATTGAATTTTCTCATCCTACTACTCCCCCTTTGGCATCAATGACAAAGGTTGTCAAGATGTCAGTAGAGTTTGTAGTTTCAACCTTGTAACTGGGTGGTTACAATTTGAAAAAGATCTCCCAAAATCAAGTTTATACTGTCCATAAACTTTTTGCTATCCTTTATTGTTGTCTTTGTTCTCTTCACTATACCGGTGAGATGCTGCAAATGCTCTGCCGGTGTTTTCTTTCCCTGTATTAATGCCTCAAATACTTCCTTCCGTAGAAATGCTAAATAGTCCAATCTTGGACTTAGCTTTGATCTCAAATGCTTTGCCTTATTTACTATTCTTTCTTTCTCTCTTTCCAATTTAAGAAGTTCTTCCTCAAAATTTGTTATCTTCTCCTCAAAAACTGATAGTGTATCAAGTGAGTTGACAAAACTATCTGCAAGTTTATTGATCTCATCCTGTACCTTGCTCATTTTCTTGTCTATATCTACAGTCAAAAAGTTTGTTTTACAGGTATCTTTGTACAGATTTTTGTACTCTTTCAACAAATTACATAACTCCGGTAGAAGTGTGTCAAAATCTCTGTTACACTTCTTTATTTGCTCATCAAAGAATTTTTGTTTTTCAATTTCTACCTTATCCTTCAATGACTCTTCCTTTATTTTCTCAATGCTTTCTGTGATATATTTACACAATGTATAAAGTTGTCCTAAAGAATCTTTGTTATCTATATTACAGTTAGGAGCAATTACCTTCAAAATTGGTATGGTATCATCAATTGCTTTGTAAGCTTGTGAGCTGCAGTCGGTTATTTTCTTGATTGAATCTAATAGTACCTCAGGCACATTAGTTGATTTGTATCCTGATGATGAATCAACAATCTGAGTACCAGTGGAAGTAACCAAGCTTGTATTGAGCTCTGGTAGGTCTGTTTGTGTCTACATTTCTTTAAGCAATGGTTTTTCTGCTTCACTAGTTGCCGGTGGCACTGTTTCCTTATGTACCTGTTCCTGTTGTTGTTGTTGTTGTTGTTCCGGAGCCTTTTGCTCTGTTTGTTTCTCTGTTTGTTGTGTTGTCTCAGTCTGTGTCTGAGTCTCTACCTTTTGTTTTTTATCTTCTGCCGGTTTCTCCTATGTGTTATCAGTTTCCTTAGCTACCGGAGGCTCACTAGCCATATTAGTCTTATCAGTTGTATCTTTGTCTACCACTATGTTGATCTTCTGAGTATCAACATCCACAGTATATAAGACTTCAGGATTAGGATTATTATCCTCTACATCCATACTCTCAGCTGCCGGTTGATCATCTGTAGTTGTTGTTTTTACCGGTGAAGTAATTAAAGGAGGTGGAGGTAAGTTGTCTCTAACCTTGATACTAGGTGGTCCACCAACTTTTCCTTTCCCCTTGTCTCTATCTTTCTGATAAACTTTTATGGGTTTGGGGTTCCTGTATTCTTCTTGTTTTTCTTTCTCAACTAGGAATATGTCCCATCCATCTTTAGTTTCTTCAATCACCTCATTTACTCTTCCAACCATTAAAGCAATGTGCCGATGTGCAGTAGAAAATACTGTCCTGTTGGCTTGAGCGATTAGGTCATCAATTTCTTTGGGAGAGTTTACCAGATATACAGCAAGTAGCTTTTCAATTTTTTATTTTCTTATCCAGTTCTATTACTGCTTGTCTTCTTGCTTCTAGTCTTTTGAATAGTTCATCTGGAATTTCATTGACTACTTCCATTAAAAACTTCTTATACATATCCATGTGCAATATAACACTATGTTCAACTTGCTCTTTTTCATCAACTGTTAAGGTGTCAAATATTTTCTCTATGTTCTTCAATTTACCTTCCTCTGTGATTTCATTCAGCAGTATATCAAGAGGGGCCAAGTCTTTGTTTGTCCTCTTCTTCTTCTTGGGTGTCAATTTCTTCTTTGGTGTGGTCTTTCTTACCGGAGATCTCACTGCTTGTTGTTTTTGCCTTGTCCTCCTGGGTGAAGGTGTGGTTGCCGGTGAGGGATCTCTTTTTCTTACAACTCTTTTGAAGGTTGCAGGCATGTCTCCTTCCGAAGAAGTACCTACCGGTGATAGGTGAGTTTCAGGTTGTGGAGCTGCTAACTCATCCTCTGTTATACCAGTTTTTTTCAATACATATTCTTTGATGGCTTTTGCCTGTCTAGAACCTCTTCTCACAACTGCTTCAACCTTTTTCACTCTCTTCTTAGATTGTATTTGACTTTCTATGGTTTCAGCACTACCAAATACTTCTTCCTTAGGTTCATTTGGTGCTTCCAGAAGTGCTTTAGCATATGTTTCAACTATGTGATCATCAATCTCATAACCCATCTCTGTTACTCAGATTGTTCTAGGGATGACTGCTTCCATCCAGATTTCATCTTTCTTGATTACAAAGCATATTTCATCTTTGTATTTGTCAACAATCTTTTGTGATAACCTTATTCTTTTCTTCATTTTGGCCTTTAATGCTTGAAAGAAGTCATGAACATTGTTTTCCTTGTCTTTTCCCATGTTATTGAATAGTTCTATTAACTGTTTGCCTACTGGTATATCATATCCAAGTTCTTTGTAGCCTATACCAGGAACCTGTTTTGTTATATGTAGCATCAGACATACTAACAGATTTCCAAACCTGAAAGTTCCTTTCTTGTCCTTCTTGATCTTTCCAAGGTTGTCAATTAATTCATCTTTTAACCACTCACATACATCAATTTTTGCATTATCTGTGATCATATCATAAGCACTCTTAATGCATAAACTTGAAACTGAATTGAGTCTATTTGCATGAGTAGCTTTATACCCTAATATCATGCTGATGAATTTCACATTAATGTCTGTTACATCATTAACTCTTAGGGACCTTTTGTCGAATGTTGCACCAGTTAGGTTTATAACTAGGTCATTGGAAACTTTCTTGGTTTTATCTGGTCTTTTACCGGTGGTCGGTAAACCCTGTGATAGCTTTCACAGCTTCTTTGGTGATTTTGTGGATTGCATCCAACCAGAAAAACTCACCATGTACCCTGCTTAAGACTATCCTAATCACATCCTTGTGAAATTCAGGAATGCTAAGGATCTCTATAAATCCTAGGGTCTCAATGATTTTGTGTTCATCTTTTACATTGCCGGTTTTATCACATATCACAGTTTTAAACATGGTTTTAATTTCTTCATCTCCTAGTTCCTCAATGTTGCAATGGATGTACATTCTGGGGTCTTCAGCATAAACAACTCCCTTAGGAATTTGAGAAAAAGCACCTAAGGTATCATCTTTCTTTGCTATCTCGGGAACTAACTGAAATACGGGCCTACGTCTTTTTATCACTTCAACAACAGTAGGGTTTGCTATATATTCAATTGCAAAGGTGGATGTCATGATTAAATACCTTTTACTACCTTTAGGATGGATGATTGCTTGGAGTGTTCTTGCTTCTTGCTCGAAATGCCTTAGCTCGGAATCTTCGCGCTCTTCGTAAATTTGAAATCTCAGTGAAATGAAATGGAGCCAAAACCTTAATTTTATAGTGTCTATTCGCCATCTACCACATTAATTGCATGCCGGTTAAGTATTCACTTAACATTGTTTGCCGGTAATAAGTAATTTTCAACTTCTTATCTCTAACCGAGGGAATAATAATACATGTGTCATTAGATTGCCAAACCCTCAAAGAAACTTTCTTCAATTGGATGAAGAACTTCCTACCGGTGGAGCACTGCTCTGTCCTTCCGGTGAAGCATAACTCTGTCCTACCGGTGAAGCATTGGTTTGTTCTACCGGTGGAGGAGTATTCCCAATATTTAGATCAGCTTTTCTAATCCATTGTTTTGTGAATTATTGTTTAACCTCTTCAACTTTTTCTTTACCTTTCACGCTAGAACTTTTGTTGTCTACCGGTGTTCCTTTACTTCTACAGAATTTAGCAATATGCCCAATTTTGTTACATGCATAACAAGTTACATTATTCTTCTGAATAGCTTTTCCATAACCTATGTCGGTTTGTGTTCTGCATTGATTAGATAAATGTCCAAATCTTCCACAAACATAACATCTCACATTCATTCTACAGTTTTCAAAGTTGTGACCAACTTTATTACATTTAGAACATTGACCGGTGGGTGTGTTGATATTCTGATAATTTCTAGATCTACATTCATTTGCTCTATGACCATACTTATTACAGTTAAAGCATTTTCCATTGATTTTATAGGCATTAGGTTGTCTTACCGGTTTGTTGTGATCCTGAGTATTTGCAGTACCAAAGCTTTCACCAATTTCAAAGCCAATTCCAGAAGTGTCACCTTTAGGTTTTTTATTCTTCAGCAAGGTGCCAAGTTCCTCTGAGCTTTTCTTGAGTTTTTCTTTATGTTGATTTGCAGTTTCTAGTTCTCTTTCTAAGACTTCCTTTTGTCTCATCAGTTCATTTGAATCATTTTGAGTATGCATCAGCTCTGTCTTCAACATGTCATTTTCATAGCTAAGTCTTGTGTTCTCATTTGCTGCATCACTTAGTCTTCTGGTCAATTCTTCTTCATTCTTCTTCCTATCCTCAATCTCTTTGCAAAATCTCATAGTCATATCCTGCATCTCATTTTTTGTTATCATTATCTCTTGTTTCAACTTGCTTATCATATCATTAAGTGATTCCTTTTCATCATTCTCATTTTGTAATTTTTCACAAAGTTCTCTTATTTCTTGCAATAGTAAAATTTTCTTGAAGTGCCTGAATGATATCTTGAGCTGCCCTTAAATCATCTTCTAGTTTGATATTTTTCAATTTCTCTGCATCATAGTCTGTAAGAGCTCCTTCAAGTTGCTTCATTAGATTTTCCATCTTTACCGGTGTCAAGATCTTCCTCAAGCTATTAGGCTTCCGAAAATAGAGGACCAAGCTCTGATACCAATTGTTAGGAATCCCACAGATACTGAGAGGGGGGGGTGAATTAGTATCTGTCCGGTGAATGGAATTTCTTAACTTAAAACATGCAGAACATAATATAACAGTGTACCGGTATGCAAGAAATAATGCAATAAATAGAATCAAGAACATCCACATGAAAAGCACACCATAACACAACATTTTAACGAGGAAACCCAGTGTGGGAAAAACCTCGGTGGGATTTGTGACCCACAATATTCACTCACTGGCCAATAAGAGAATATTACTTACAATAGGGGCCTGCACATGCAGGAAAGCCAACTGCCTAGAGCTCACTGCTCAATGGGAAGTCTCTCTGACTTACAATGAGGATTATACAAATCCAATAACTTGTACTGCTTTACAATAGCATCTTCAATGCCAGATTCAGTACCGGTTCCTGCTTTGTTCTTTACATATACCCCTTAACCTATATTTCGCACAATAGGTCTGCCTAATATTTTCCTTATTCTTATTGTCTCCTTATTTTTATGTCTACAATGATCTCTTTTATATATAAGAGTCATTTTACAATTTGCCAAGTCGGCTTACAAAGTTTTTCAATAATAAACAAAATCCTGTCGACCTCTATGCCAGTATACTTCCTTTCTTCTGTGCCAGTGTCGGTGTCCTGAGTGCCGGTGTAGAGTGTGATCTGCTGATGCCGGTATAATGTCTTTGCCGGTGCCATAGGATTGCAAGGTTGTCATCAATGACAAAACCTTCAATCACATACAATGTCTCATTGGAGTGTGCATATGCCAACATAGAAGCCTTAAGAATGTCCATACTTATCAACTTAGTTTGTTCCATCATCAACATTTCATTGAAAGCATCAAAAGTAGGCATTGTGTAGCTTGAACCCATTGTCATCCTATGGGTTTGGAAACTAGAAACAAATGCTGCATATTCTTGTGGAAGCTTGCCTATCAAGTTGAATATCAATTGAGTATCCTTCTTATCAATGCCACAATCTTTGAGTTGTGCCCTCAACTCATTTGCCTTACTGACATAATCTTGTATAGTATCAAAGTTCTTGGGATCCAACATGGTGAGATCACTATCAATTTGATATCCCCTAATCTCATCAACTTGACCATATAAGTCTTGAAACTTTTGCCAAGCATCCTTGATTAGAGTACACTTCTCAATATGAAAAATGAGATCCTTTGATACATACTTTCTTAAGGTACCAATTGCCATGATATTTTTAGTGAGCCAATCTAAGTGACCAACTGGATCAACCTTAGGATCAGCGGGAGCAACAATAGTTCCATCAATGTAATGAGTTAGTCCTTTTTCCATAAGTTTACTCCATGCATCAATTTTCCAAGTAGCATAATTATGAAGAGTTAAGAGAGGAAACTTAGAAGAACCCATAGCAGCAAAAAAGAAGGAACACAAGAGCACAAAAGCATAAGAGACACCCCCCCAAATTCACTCAATCAAAGTACCCCCCAAAAATGATGATTTTGGCACTTTATATGTAGTGCGTGTACAATAGGCCACTTGCAAAACAAGGCTAAGTGGACTTCTGATTTCAATTTACAACTTCTCAAAATGAGATTTAAGAAACTTCAACAAATACTGCTAGTGATCTAAACTGAGATCCAAGCAAAATGCAAGTACCAAATATGCCAAAAATGGCCAAATAATGAAAGTACAATTTCTACTTAAAATTACTGCAAACAAATGGCAGATTATGAAAGTAGATGAAAAAATATGCACTTTCAAAAAAAACGGCACCTGAAAAGGAGTCCATATGAGCCCAAACGAAGCCTCCAAAGTTGTAAAAATCGGGATTTCGCAATTTCTAAAAAACCTGTATCCTAAAATCAGAAAACTCCTGCACCACTGTACAGATCACGAAATTCTACCCCAAAACAAAAAAAATTGCTCGAAAAAACTAGTCCGGATGAGTGAGATATCGCTATTTGAAAAATGCCTGCAAAATTATAATTTCTGGAAAATTTCCGTCGCAGCGTCAAACTTCAAATGCCTCTAGATTTGGCCTCCGAAATCCGATTTGGATGAAACAAAAGGCAAAACTGACTTTCTTGGACCTCCTAAATCCAATGGTAACCTCAGATTTGATCCATCAAGCTTCAATAATAACCTGCAATAGAAAATTCCAAAATGCAAACCCCAAATAGCATCAAATTTCTCTCAATTGGCAAACAATGACACTCTAATGGCTCTGATACCATGTGAGATTTTGCCAAGATCAAGAGGCAATGGAAAGAACAAATAAGAGAGACAAAATAATGATAGGAATAAACTGTATTCTATCAAGATGAAAAATATGATCAACTGGATCATTAAGCATTACATACAATGAATATAAGCCTGCTTATATAGGCAAGGCTATATGGATATGTGAGCACACAAACATGACATGTGGCTCAATAAGAAACAAGGGTAGGTAGGAAATAGGTGTGGGTAGGTAGGAGAAATAATATAATAGTCCGCATGAGGTGGATCACCCACTGAACGTGGAGTGTAACAATAAGATCACACCATAAAAGGTGGAATTTCTCCTACACACACTATTCCAATGTGGCACAAACACCCAAGTGTCTCGTACCCAAACTACTATGAAATGCATTTCCTAAGTAAACTGAAGTAAAGTGTAATAATATCCATGATGAATAATTATTTACACCAACACTGTGATTAGGTTGTTGTCAAATAGTGAATCTCATTGTAAAATTATATTGGTGTTACATAATAAAGATCTGAGATTAGTGGCTGGGTTTTTCACCTCCAAGAGGGAGGTTTTCCCAGGGTATCTGCGTGATTTGTATTTGTTCTTCATTGCATTCTGGTCTTTGTTGTTTATTGTTTAAATCTGATTGCTAAAATTAACATTGTATCAAAGCTTTAGGTTCATTCTAAATAATCAGATTATTAGTTGTCCTTCACTTTCAGTTTGCTGTTAGTTTTGCAAGATGGTTACAGGTCTGAAAGTAGAGGACAAACTTGAAGATGCCCTAAATTTTACATCATGGAAGGTCCGTTACAGTTTGTGAAAGATAAGGATCTGACTGAGCCTTCGGATCTGGATGAGCTAAAGCAATTCAAGAAGTCTACCGTGAATCAAAAAGTTCAACAGCAATGTCTGCTTGACAAATTAAAGGCATCGATGGGACGATAGCAAGAATAAGATTTTAGGTGCTCTCGTTCCTCTATTCTCAATTGTAGGGTTTGTTGGGTCTCAAATCAACAGATTGGATAGGTTCTAAGGAAATGCCAACTCCTATGCTCAAACCTTCCAATTGACTTGGCCAACTTATAGAGTGAACCTATTTGATTACTAACTCTCTCACTTTAGGCTCTGCAGGACCTAGGCGGGTATACCTACTCACTAGTTGTTTTCAATGACTAATGCCTTTTATAGCAGATTAAGTATCTTGATATGATTTCCTCCTATCTCAGAATGGCATAAATTCTCAGGATGGAGATATAGCAGATGAGTTTAAGATTGTTGTTGTAGAAGTTATTCGATCTTTGTGCTTGAAATTTATGTATATACACTATTGCTAGTCTATTCTATATTTCCTACTCAGCTACTCCTATTACTTTTAAAGTGAAATGTGAACTGATGAGTTGTATTCTATAGATGACCAATGCCTTTCTTCGCTGCTTGGGCTACAGAGTCTTTTATATTTCTTTAGGACTTATTGTGTAAACTTATGAGACAATTTTTAAACCCACCCCCTCTCGATGAGTCTGTCAGTTACTGTTTCTTATGAGCTCTACTTCAGTGTCTATATTGTAAACTGCTTGAATGAATTTAACCCTAACTTTTAAGAGACCATCCAAGGAAGAAATACAGGGAACAATTACAATTCGCGAGTAAATCTTTTTGATCCAAATCTACAATATGAAACACAGAATTTTACTGGAAGAACACGAATAACCTTATCTCCTTTAGATAATATCATAAGCAACTGCCTGCAGAAAATGCAATAATCCACAACATAAACGCAAAGGAAAACGACTGATTATATTATATATTTGCCAAAAAGTACAATGGTAAGCCTGAGGCTATAATCTACTCCTTCTCTAATTATTATCCCACATTACCAAAGTTCCCTTCTTTATATGAGAGTATACATTATCACCAAGCGTTGTGGCTTTTCAACATATAACCGTTAACTAACATTTTTTGTTAACAAACTGGAAGATAAACAAATTGAGTACCCCCATGTGCTCGATGTACTTGTCATCTTTATTCATTACAATATCTCTGTTTAGCATCCTCATGTCGCGTTTGATCAGTTAATAATGGCAATTTTAACAACGGATACTTGGAAACACGTTTGAATTTAATGGCGATGTGACCTTGCCTGGGATTTGTTTCTGATTTTCGCGGCAATCATTCGATGAGAATATATCTTTCGATCCCTCATTTTTTATTCCATCGATCTCTTTGTCTCTATCAATGATACTTTCGTTTTGAATATTACTTCGAGTATGTATTTTCTCCCTTTATCGAAATGCTGCATTCGATCATTATAGTCGTCTCCCCATCGATATGTTTCTGATGTTTGTCAGGTTTCATGTCGAAGAGACCTAGGGCTTCGGTGACTTCCTTTATCATTCCATCGAAACTCCCTTTCTATCGACATCACTACACCCCATCGATAAACGGGTCTATCGTTTCATCGAAGTCTTCTTTACTTTTGATGACTTGCTTCCACTATCATCTTTTCATCGATGAGCTCATTAGTAATTTTTCATCGATAAAGTTGTATCGACAAAATCATGCATATCGGTAACACGCCCTTTAGCTTCCTCGAAACTCATATCTTCATCGATATCTTTTATCGACGTAACTTCCTTCTGTCTGATCGATAACATTCTTTCGATGAGAGCGTTTCTTTCGGTGAGTCTTTTTCATCTTGCATCGATGGTATTGTTTCTTCGAAAGCCTTTTCTCATCGGTGAGGACCACCTCTGCTTTCTTCGATACTTTTCATCGGTGAAATCATCGCTTTCGGTGAGTCTTTTCTGGAGTTCACTGGCACTCCCTTTTCTTCGATATCCCTTTTATATCGATGAGACATCGCTGGGTCTCATCGATACTTTTTGAATTTTGGATATTTCGATAGAATGCTATTACACTTGCTTGACAACTTATGGAATATTATGATATCAATAAAAATAATGGTTTTTTCTAAAAATGGAGGGCTCTTGTAATTCAATCTTACAAATCAAGATATTTTACTTAATTCAAATTTGATACTCAACAAGGTCCACCTGGTTGGAGATTTGCATCTGATCACCTTATTGTTATTAATGTCTTATCTAGTGCACAAGGTTCTCTTGCTTGTTAACTACTTCATCTGAGGGTGTTTTCATATGTCGGTTTGTGCACTTGTTTTCAGATTTTAGTATTGCCTAACCTTCTTCCTAAGGTTTGGAACAATCACCCTAGTTTGAGCCTTGTTCTTGTGCTAAGAATTTGTTCTAATCCAGTTTGAACTATTGAAGTTAGTTATGCCCTACTCTCTATTTTAAGTATGTTTATCTCTCAACCTATTTGATGTGGTTTGGTATGAATATGTAATGATCCGAATTGATGCATTGATCTAAATACATCCTTGGCACTTAAGACTTCAGCATGTGTATTCAGGTATAAATCTAGGAGTATTATGATGGATATAACAACAAGCACAAATAGAAAGATGAATAAATGTATAGGAGATTCAGAAACATGGAACCTCAGTCATTGGTGTGATAGACATCCTACTTAGTATCTATGCCCAATGTTGACCTTACTATCTTCATATGATCCTTTATGATACTTGCTGCATACTTTTGATGCATTGTATTCTATCTAAGTCTTGAAATGCTCTATAGTCTTGCTGCTCTGGAATTATATACTCTTATAGTGTGTCTCTTGATTTGCATCAAATCTCTTAACATCGTATGGACTGCATTTTCTGTTTTGTTTTATATTTATCATGTAGGCTGTGACTGTGTAACACTTGGTTCTCTTTAGCTCTTCATTATAGGCTCTCATGTTCTTTGTTATGTTGTTATTATAACCTTGCTCTGCTCCTCTTGTGTAGAGGATTGCCTTTAGCTCTAATGCATTTTCTGTCATGGCTTTCATCATCCTTACATAATATTCATTGTGACACTATCTCTTCAATTTAAGCATACTGCCTATTACATTCTTTGAAGTAAGTATTCTATTGATGATGAAACCTAAGATGAATGAGGTATCTAACTTATTGAAGTTGGCTTTCGATCATACGCTTGTGCTCAACTACAATGTGTATCCTTTTGAGTGGTCGATACTCATATCTGATTTTACGCATTGGCTGGAAAGACAATTAGGCTTATATACCTTGCTTATGGATTTTGTAAAATGTTTTCTGAAGTCATACACTTGCCTTAGTTTCCTAATATAGCTAACTCTCTGTTATTCAACTATGGAAAACAATTTTAGAATGTTGTGTAACTTTACACTATGGTTGAAGTTGATCATAGACTGGCAATATCCTTTTGAGCAATCTAGACATATGTTGTCAATGATGGAAGTCTAGATAAGTTACTTTACATGTTAATTCATTCTATTGGGATATTTAATCATGTTAATACTTCTCTTCAAGAGTTTCTTGATTTACCATGCCTTGAAGCTTAAGAGGGAGCTTGGTTTCTTCACTTGAAGGTATGCCTTGATCATAATGATTGTGCTATAGGTCCATTTCGTAAAAGTGAAGTAAGGAAAAGATTGGCATTTCTCATCTTTGATTTATGGCTGCCTTCCTTGATTGATTATTATATTATGCAATCTTCATGAGACTTGATTACCTCAATTTTATATTAAGAATCAAGAGGGAGTTCCATATGGAAGTTTTTTTGAAAATATGAAGCTAGATGTGTAGCTCATAGTTAGAAGGAAAAATTTGCTCTTGCTGCGAGATATACTAATATTAAAACCACTATAGCTAATGCTGCAGGCTGGAAGTTAGATATAAAGACTGTTTTCTTGATGTTGTCTATATTGAATAACTAGAAGGTTATGAGAATCAAGATAGAGAATCTCATGTATGCGGATAAAGAAAAGCTCCTTACGGCCTCAAGCAAACTTCTTGAGCTTAGTATGAGAATATTGTCAAGTATTTGATTAGTTTAGGATCTTGCAAGAATGATGTTGATTCTAATCTTCACTTTAAAAGTATTCGATAGTGAACTGCTAATTTTGTTTCTTATATATATGTGAATGATTTATTTCTAATTGTTGGAGATAGTCTCGTCATTAGATATAAGAAAGAATTATCCAATGAATTTGGAATGAAGGATCTAGGCCTAATGCAGTATCGTCTAGGACTAGAAGTATGGCAAAGATCTTATCCTTAGTCAATAAAATGTCATTGATATGATGGATTGTAAATCTATGTCTACTCCTATGGAAACTAACTTAAAGAAGTTGAGTATTTCTGCATCTAATTCTGATTTTGCAGATCCCTCAGAGTACAGGCAGTTGATTGGATCCTTGATGTATCTAGTTAACACTAGACCAGATATTTGCTATGCAGTGAGTGCACTTAGCCAAATTCATGAACCAGCCAAAGCGTGTTCACTTGGTGGCAGACAAGCACATCCTGAGATACTTGCATGGAACGGTTGGCTATGGGCTGAAGTATCCAATCAACACAGTGATCAATTTGGAAGGCTACTCTGATTCTGATTGGGCTGGAAGTGTTATTGACAGGAAAAGCACTTCAGGAATTTGTTTCAGCTTGGGTTCCGCTATGATCTCTTGGGCCCGTAGGAAACAGTCCTCAGTTGCATTGAGTACTGCAGAAGTTGAATACATTGCTTCAAGAGTGGCAACTAGAGAAACAGTTTGGCTTCGCAAACTTCTTGCTGGGTTGTTTGGACAAACCTTGGGAATCCACTATTATTTATTGTGATAATCAAAGTTGTATTAAAATGTCTAATAATCATGTGTTTCATGACAAGTCAAAACATGTGGAAACTCATTATCACTATGTTCGTGATATGGCACAAAGAGGTGCCATCCAGCTGAAATATATCAGCACTGTTGAACAGGTTTCAGATGTTCTCACCAAGCCCCTAGCTCGAGTGAAGTTTGAGTACTTCAGAGAGAAGCTTGGAATCGTGGAGAACACAGCATTGATTGAGAGGGAGTCTCAATCTTAGTGATGCAATTTAGACTGAATCTTCCACCCTCTGCGGCCAATGCAAGGTGACATTGTATTCTTCTCTGGGAGAAGGTTGAGGTGTAAGACCTCTTCCACCCTCTGCGGGCAATGCAAGGTGGAGTCACCCTCTGCGGGCAATGCAAGGTGATAGTGTATCCTTCTCTGGGAGAAGCCTGAGGTGTAAGACCTCTTCCACCCTCTGCGGGCAATGTAAGGTGGATCCATCCTCTGCGAGCAATGCAAGATGGACATCATGAAATGAGTTCATGATATTTATGTGTTTTATTGCAGGTATACTCTATGAAGCTTATACATTCATTCTTGCGGGCAATGCAAGATGAAAGTCATGAATGGATCATGACAAGTGGCAGATATCCTCCCTAGCTAAGAGGGAGTGTTGAAATAGTAGCTAGCTCAGATACCTATCTATTGTATTTTAATGTTGTCAATGACAATTAAAATACACATGTACTATCTATTATGTAAATCGAATTCTGGGCTGGACCCAATCATGTAGCGTGGAGAAAGTTATTTGTAACTTGTAACATGGTGACACTAAATTGTTGCTTTGGGCTGGACCCAAACATGTGTAACGTGTAGGCAATAAATGGAACTTAGGGCTGGGCCCAAACTCATGTAACGTGGTCATTATGCATTGTAAAACATGCCCCAAATTTGGGTGCTAAAATAAAATATGAAATTGTATCCTAGCCGACTTGAAGGAAATGTAAAAGATGAATCTTGTATATAACAAGATTCATCTTAGATCTCAATTCAATCTATCATTACTCAAGCAAATCCCTTAAATAGCGAATTCTGGTTATGCAACACAGCGACATACTTTACTCTTCAAAGTCAGCAAATTGTCTTCAGCGAAGAGTTCTTCCAAGTGCATCAAGGAATCAGAAAAAGATATCAATCGAAAAAGAAGAGCAATTGATCAAGAGGAAGCAAGTAGCTGCAGATTTTATAATAATAATTGGTAGATTCATATATTTACAAGTATGGGTATGATGCATAATGCATAGACCATGATCTTACTGATTTGCTATTTTGTCTTCCATGTAGAAATGGAAGTAATTAACATAGTATTGTTAACATATATAAATATATGTCTAGCATTGCTATTATGATATCGGGCATAATAAATTATATAGTAGATTGCTCAACACATCATCTGACCAACCATCTCGTTATGGAGGTAGAATAGAATACATTTAAGGGATGCAAGTAGAAGAAGGTTCCATTCAAGTAGAGCAACCCCGGGTGGGGCCAAGAGTCCAAATGGTGGATGTCATTCCATGCTCTTGGGCTTGATGGAAAAGAATAAGCTTGAGGCGCCTTATATGATGTTCCCTGGGACTCCATAATGAGGATAGGTTGTAGGGGAAGTGTTATTGAATCCTACATGCACATTATGTAATGATGATTAGGTCTCTCTTTATAATGTTGCTGCTTATATGTTTCTTCATCTTTCATAAAGATAACCAACCTGGATGCAGGGTCTAAATAGAGACATAAAGAGGCAATTTGCACTCGCTTGGTATAATTCATATCTCAATTGATGTTCTAGGGCAAAATATAGGAATATCCCAGTAGGAGACATTACAAATGGTATCAAAGCCTTGATCCTGCCAGCCTGTAGGGTAGAGATGAATCAATGAATGCATTCTAGTCAATAAGAAGGATATAACAATACGTGTATTTGCGTGTATGCTTTGTGTCTACATATATTCATGTGTATGCTTCATGTTTGGTTCATACCTGATATGATTACTGTAAATTTGGTTCATAGATGTTAGGATCACCCTTGCCTTAATGCAAAGAGGTATCTATTGTGAAGTTTTCACACATCGCCCCATTGCAGATGGGGACCCCCACTTTTTACTTGATAGCATAGTTGTTTTAGCCTAGTCGTCTTTAGCTTGGCATTAGTTTAGTGTCTTTAACCTTTTGCTTGTGAAAGTATACTGTGCTTTGTCATCAGGATGTAATCAAGTCAGCATTTCCATGTCTTGGACTAGATGAGTAAACAACCTTCAGCTTCCTTTTGTCAAAGTGCTTAAGTATTGGATAGGAGTCAAGGTCTTCATTGAGTAAGGCTTCACAATGCAACCTTCAGGCAAGAAATGGCTAAGTCAAAGGCATGAATTCCGTGATGGATGCTCGAGGTGATTGAATAATCCTCAAGAAAATCTGTATCTCAAAGGAGGATGATAAGTAAGATCTGTGTGCAAGAATGTGAGATAATAAGGGTAAGATCTTAGCCGACCCCTTGTCAAGAGGATCAAACCAGCTTTGAGCACCTATAAAGCAAGGGAAATGAAATCATTCTTTTGTTTTGTAAAGCAAACCTAAAGCGAATATAGGTGCAGATCAGACCAAAATCAGAGGCAGATTAAGGACGAATTTAAACAAGGTGAGACCTGCAGCAATAAGGAGCAAGTGATTCTTAGCAAGGTGAAGGCGAATTTGTGCAAAACAAACCAGGTTCAGGCAGGTGTTTAGAGGTGGAGAGGGAAAACTTTGTTAATGAAGAGTAAGACAACTCAGACCTGAAGAAAATGAATTAGACCTAGGAGAAAGCAGAATGTGTCAACAATCAGAGCAGAGAAGAGGTGGATTCCAGCAGTTCAAATCAGATCATAGCAGAGAGAAAAGGCAAATTTCAGAGACTCAGATCTGCAAGAATTTGAAACAAAACTCACAACTGCAAATATCCGATTTTCCAGATCTAAAGAGGCAAAGAGAAAGGTTCATTCTTCATTCCAGGTCTGATATGTAAGCCAATTATAGCGAAGTCTTTCAGATTTACTTTCTGAAAATCAATTAACTATTGAAAGGTTTCTAGAAGGGTTTTATGATAGGTTTGCATACATCCTTAGGGTAGCTTCAAGTGAAATCCAAAGTGAAGAGGAAGATGACCTATAGCAAAGAGGGTGGATTTGGACAAGAGCAATCAGGTTTTAAGGTGAATTTGTGAAGAGGAAAGAACAGAACCGTGGCAGACCTGAGGAAAACTGTAAATAATCCTTTCTAGACACCTCTGTTATCTTTACCGTACAATATTCTTTTCTGAACTTTTCCTAACTGCCAATGCTGTTGTGTTTTGTTTTTAGTTACAGATTTTGCTATGCTTTGCTGTTTAATGCTTTTCAGGTGAATTTATCAATGATAAAAATAATTTCATTTATGAACAGAGAATATAAATACAGAGGATAAATTCTGAGAACAATATGAACTCTGACCTTTCTTGCAGAAATAAGGTTACACCAGTTTACAATGAGCACCGATTACAATCGATAGGAGAAAATCAATACCCAGTGTTGGAAGTAGCTGATATTGGATAGCAGATAGTCTTTGAATGTAGTCTTTATTTCTTCGCTGCAATAAACTTAAACCTCTGTTACACCTCTAACCAAGAAACTTACTGTGTTCAATCCTCAATAATAAATCTTCTAATCCTTTTCCAATAGTGAGTGCTTATGCTATGATCTATTATAGCTCACGGCTCAGAAAGAAGACTCCCGCTATGCACCAGAATGAGAGTTTCCCCACGCCAGAAAGAATGACTGCTGTGTCTGCTGGCCATAAAATCATTCAGAGGTCTTGCAATATGTTAAGCTTGCTCCCCATTGCCTGAAAATGGAGTCCGCTCAATTCCGGAAATGGAAAACCTGCTTCAGGGAATACTCACGCAAGAAGAACATATTCAGCACCGACGATATTCCAAACTTTAGAACAAACTATAAAATTGAAGATCAGGTCCTACCAAGAAATATAAGAACCCGTTAATCTTCAGCCTTCGCTTAATTGAATCGGCTTTTTACTTAGTCCCAGCAAATATTAATCAAGCACAACTTTATAATAAAATCGCATAAACTAAAGATAGTCTTTTCTTTTCTTTTTAATTGATCGAAGTAGAGTACAAGTATTATTATATTATATATGAAGTCTCCCGGATCAACATAATCAATGTCATTACAGATGAAAATTATGAAACAATAAAATATTATAATAAAATTACATAAACTAAAGATAGTCTTCATATAGCCCTTACGTCCATATTGAAGTCTCACAGATCAACATAATTAATGCCATCACAAATTAAAATTATCGAACAACAAAATATATGAAGTGGACTTTAGGCAATATAAACTTCTCACATCAGGTACTCAAAAATATAAAATATTCAAAATATAATAATTTTTTTTGCGTATAAGAAATAGATGCAAATGTCTTTATTTTCTGAAACAATCCCAAAACTTTACAAATGTGTCTTCAATAGAGACTTCACAAATTTGACACAGCTGCATCGTTAATCCACTCCTAGGAGAGTTAGATTTTCTTCCAACCTTTCTTCCAACCTTTCTTCAACTCTTAAGGATTTATCAAATTCAAGCATGAGAAATCCATCACCACGAACCCCCTTACAAAGGTCTTGAGGAAGTATCTAGAAGATAGGTTGACTTGTTGGAGAAATATATTTAATAAAATGATATAATAATACTTTCTTATATTATTATTATTTAATTAAATTAATTAAGTCATCATCTGAATATTTTATTTATTTTGTTGACAACTTGATAAAAAAACAATTTAATTAAATATCACTTAAAAATTGGAGACATTACAAAGACTAAACAAAGTATTACAGGGGAATTCCAGAGAAAGTGCATGATCAAATAGCTAAGACATCAATGACTAGATGAAATGTTTTTGTGAAAGGAAAAACAAGTCATTTGTTTTATTTTCATCATCAAACTCATGTATTCCCAAATCTGAAAGTGATGTTTCCAAATTACAGAAAGTGATGTTTCCAAATTACAGAAGGTGAAATCAGAGTTCAATTTTCTGAAAAATTCAATGCAAAAGGTGAAAAACAAGAGATTTTCACAAGGAGGTGAAGATAAAGGGCTTAGAGAGGATTAATGAAGCAATTTTATGAATTTTTCAAGTGCATTTCACAACATTTTGAAGACCTTTTTTCATAAATCCCTTATAGAATTCTTCCACGTGAATTATAAACCCAAGACCTTGAACTCTTATTCTTCTTGCATCTTACACATGAGATTTCATTCATTAATCGTGATCTAAAATATATTTTCTCTTTTCATGTGATTGCAAGGTAAATGAGGGAGGCAGATGGAGAAGAAAGAAGAAGACTCAACAATGCAAAGGAATGACAAGAAGTCAAGACAAGATAACATACAAGGAGAAGATGCCAAGGATGAGGATGAAGTGTGAAAAAGTTGATCAAAGATGATGCAATTCGGGAATATTCTCCCAAATCCTAAATCAACTAAAATTCCCAAATTGGAGATGGTCGACTTAATCAAGGAGATGCACATGTCGATGTGTTGCTAACTCATCAATCCAACTCAAGGAGGTTGTCAGATGTTTTTGCCTTTGTTTGCCATCTAATTGTTTGAGTAGTGTCATTCGGGGCACTCATACAAATTGTTGTCTTCTTGATCTTGATCATCATCGTGGTTTCAAAGGAGGTTCTTCACTTAGCACTATAGCAATTATCATTCAACAATTGTCTACAACTTCTTTGTGCTTCGAGGATGTTCTTCATGTTCTTATTCTTTTGGGACATTTTCTTGGAGGCTTCTTAGTCTTTCAGTTCTTTTTAACAGTTCATATTTATTTTCATGCATTGCATCTCTCGCTTTTGGAGAGGGTTTTTTCCCATGTGTTTTTTCTCATTTTCTCTTTGCTTAGAGAGACTTCATTGGTTTGTACATGGGTACCTAATCAGGCCTTTTGTTGTTGGGACCCATTTCTACATTCATGCATATAAAATTTTTCTACTCACCCTAAGTTTCACTTAGGGGGGTGTTAGAGCATGTTTAGTTATTAGATGATTTTTTGACAATTAGTTAAGTTTTTTTTTCTTTTTTGCTTAAGTTCACTTACGAATGCTTATTTTGGTTGTGCACCTAGTTTATCTTTTATGCATCTAGTTTAGCTAGAGTTGAGCTTTATTTAGCTCCTCATGTTTGCACTTTAGTTTTCCTAAATTTAGCTTTGTGCTTTCTTTATAAGCATCTCATTTTAAAATTGTAATTCATCCAATAATTTTGTATTCTTTGTTGTTGAGTAATATAGCATTCATTTGTGATGCTCTCATTTGTAGAAGGTGTTCTTGTTTGTCGTTTGATCTTGTAGGTCTATGTTGCAATCTTTTGTGTTGCAAAATTCAACATGATATCAGAACTTTGAAAATTTAACATGGTATCAGAGCTTTGAAACTTCAATATGGTATCAAAGCTTTGAAATTTCAACATGGTATTATAGCTTTGAAACTTCAACATCGACTAGCTCCAAGATTCGGGATTGATCAAATATAATCATGATTTTTTGCAAATTATTGCTTCTTTGAGATATAAGACCCTTGAACCTATACTTATCTCTATTGAACCCTTTTTTGTACACTCCTTTTAAAGAAAACTAACTCTTCAAAATGTAACTGATAAAATTGAGTCTTTTATGTTTCTATCATTTTCATTTGTTTTTCATCTTAATAATAGATCATAATGCGATGATAAAGATACTAGAAATAGATTTTCCATGCCAATTACATTTAATTCTTGAGCAATTGCCCAAGTATCTTATCCTCTTCCTTATCTTCTATTTTCCAAGTGACATTAGAAAAGCTCCTGAAAATTTGTCTAGTAGCAAAGCAACAAATTCTAAAAGGATTCAGACTGAGTTTATTCAAATGGCCTAGATTGATTGTTTTCCCTAATGCAGATATATTTTGTGATATTATTTGTTGGAGCTTACCCCTCTCTTCCTCACAATACATCATTCACCCCACTTATAAGTCGAGACTTAGTCACAGAGAAGCCGCTGAAATCCATTGAAGTTTTATGTAATTCCATGAATTTACAAGAAAATGCACCAAATTTGTTGGAAATTGGCGATTAAATTCGTGAAGTCGACATGTAAATAACTTATACTAAAACCCTATAGAAATCTTTTAAATTTTATAAAAAAAAAAATCGTTTGAACTTGTACACTTACGCTTTTGTTTTTTTTTAACTAACAATAAAATTTCGCGCCTGACAGCTAGGGTTTTAATGTTTTACCATTTTGTCCATTGGCATTTCCCTGACGTTTATTTGACTGGAGCGATTTATGCAACAGGCTTCAATGGCAATAACCTTAAACACCACCTGCTTGACGAGTTCGTTGCAAGCTCAAACTTGATTATACTATAAGGAGCAGAGCAGAGTAAAGCAAAGCTTCAAAACATGATGAAGACTTTATTCGCCTTCTTTTATACTGTAAGGTTGTGCATGCACTGAAGCTAAAATTTTCGGTTCACCGCTACTACACTTGCTTGTAGTTGAATATACTCGACTACTTTTTATTCTTGAGGAATAAAGGGCACTTTATAAAGAATCTCGGTTATTATACCAAATATAGGAAAATTAAATGTAACAGATTGTAAATTAATGATAGACAAATGGTGTTGATGTTATTAAATTAATTTATTATTATAAAATTGAATTATTATAGGAAAAATCTTGAGTGTCCTCAATTTATTCTTAATCATTGAAATCTTTATTTCACATGTGAACTTGATGTGTTGAGTAGATCTAAATTAACAAAATGTATCTTTGAAGATTAACATGAGTTCATCATTCAAATAGTTGAATTTGTCAAAGCGATATTTAAAATCACCTTTGAGGAGATTGTTAATTCAATATGTCAACATGTTTTCTAAGGTCAATCCATTTGGCTAATAAAATTGACAAGAATTAATGACATAATGCAAATAGCTTATATGTAGATGTGATTCTTTTGTCCTTTAGAAATTGAAGTGCACTTTGATGTTTTTTGTTTAATCCTCTATTTTCTAGATGTGAATTAATTGCATATTAAATGTCTTGAATATTATGACATAACAACATGTACAAATGTATGCTAACATTACTCATTATGACCAATAAAAAGCAGTAGGAAAGCTCAAATTTGAAATTGAACATATGAAGTTTGGGATCTTTTTATGGATGATGAAAAAGAGAATGTTATTTGAAGGAAAAATCTTTACTTGCAGTGAACCATGGGTTCCTAGTCAAAGATGTTTAGAAAAAGAGCAAGTGTATTTCATTGAAATTATTTCAAACCTTGAGTTAGACGATAATGGGGAATTCCATGATACCCATGAAGAGGAAGACAAAGAGATCACAAAGGGTCTTTAGCATATCAAAAGCACCAAAGTATCATTCATTTAGAGTTTGAGGATTTCTAGCTAGATAAATAATTATTTTCCTAACTGATAGTTATTCCACCCACAAAATTATTGATGAAGGCTTTATGGCAAAAATAAGATTGAAAACAGAGGAGTTTGATGGCTTTAATGTCATTGTTGTAGATGGATTCTCAATGCCCTATAATTGTGTGATTTAACTACTCAAATTAACCATGGGTGCTTATGCAGTATGCAATGACTTCTACGTTCTTGGTATTGGACAAATTGATATTATTTTGGGGGTCTAATGGCTACGTATACATGGAATTCAAGTCCATTGGGAAAGAAGTTGTGTTGAGAGGCCTATCAAATGGAGCACTTAGAGTCTTAATTGCAAAGAGGATAATTAGCATGGATAACCAGAACCATAATCCATCTAAAAAGATCTTCTAACAGACAGGGTAAATTCCATTTTAATATTCAATCAACTCTTGATAAGCATAGGGCAATTTTCAACAAATATGAACTTTTCCTTCCCTTATAACCTGGCATTGATTAGGTCGCAACCCTGATCTTGATCATTTGATTTCTCTTTGGCATGTATTGAATGGTACCCTCAATCCCCAACACTTGAAAGTTTCCTAACATGAGGAAATCATCGATCCTCAATCTCTAACAACTCTTGGTACACATCTAGAGGCATCTCTAATACCCAACCTTCAATGACTCTTTGGTATGTGCTTGTTGGGTGAATATTTTGTCACCAGCGTACTAATGACAAAACATAAAATTCACACAACGCTATGCTAAGAAATTAATTTCTCCTCTCATCAAGGGGAAGTTCCCTATGAAATTTCTCCTCTAATTAACAAGAAATTAAATTTGTGGGTTGGTGTTGGGCATATAACTCTCTTTTTTCAGAGTTTATGTATTCTCCCTTCACCTAGTTACAATTTCTCTACCTCTTCAGATACTTAAAGAAAAGAACTATTAATCTAACAAACTACACAAAGAGTTACTTTTAAGAAGCACAAAGTCTCCTTAACGGTAACACTAATTCACACTGATCGTTACAAATCAAACAATTAGAAACTTAGCTTAAAGCACAAAGTCTTCAAGCATAGATTTCTAATCCATTAAACTAGTAATAACCGCAACAATACAAAGCTTACTACAAGTTACTTCCTTTATTAGCAGATTTCTCAAGTATGCTAAGAGCACAAAGTATATTGGCAAGATTTGAAAGTTCTTTAACCATGTAGCAATATCTTAAAGATCAAATAAGTAAAGATAATATGTATTCAATGGACATAAGAACATTAAATAATATAAATAAATTTATTGATACAACACAAAGTTTGCAATCAACAAAACTGTTTTATTTATTTGTTTGATTGAATTCTCACCACAAAAGCCCAAAGTCTTAATTGGGATAAAAATCTAGCAAAGTTTCACTAAGCATGAAAAAGAAAATATTTACAAAAAGGTCCTCCTTATATAGGAAAAGAAGTTGAGAAAAAGGTGGGCACAGTTGACTTGATCAACCACACAATCCCATTTTAATACAACTACTACATAAAGAAAACATGCAGCTGCATAAAAATTGACAACATCTATTGGTGCAACTACATGAAGAAAGAGTGCCAAAAAGGGGAACTTCATTCTAGATTCTCTTCTTTGTTGGATTTCTGAAAACCTTTGAACTTAGCGAGGATGGCTTTGACCTCTGATTCGTTCGGCATCAAGGTAGAACTTGTGATGATTTGAACGCGGGACATTACATCTTGAATCTTCACATGCTTCTTCTTAACATCCTTTAGCATGGATGCTAGTACTTCAAAGTTGACCTGAATTTCTAACAATTTATCAAATGTATCAAGTGAGAAGTCTTGTCCTATGCATTGGTCCATCAAGGAAAGAAATTCTTGGGTGACGACTTCAGCAGTGACAAGATTTTGATCACCATCATACAAATAGCAAGGGAGATCACCTACTTCAGCAAAAATAAGGTCAACCTCATCATCACCTTCTTTCTTTTCACGATCCATCTCTGCAATCATTAATTTCATTGTCTCTTGTTTATGAGACAATAATGACAAGATCTTAATATACTTCTCCCTCGTGGGAATTACCTTGTTCTCAACCAGGACATCTATCCCGAAATCCTCCATTTTGCTCCAAAGGGTAGTGCTTTTCACAACTTCCTCAATTTCCTGGGATAAAGAGGTTTTGAGTCTTTGCATCCGACTCTGGATCACTTCATAATCAGACAATAGTGCCACCGTTGAACTCAGAAGATGAGAGCCTTCTGACCTTAGCCGCGAGATCCATTCGTCCATTACTCGGCCTTTAGCTCCTACCTACTCAATCCTCTTGAGACCTTCAGTATCTATTGATGATCCTATAGGTTCAACCTCTTGAGAAGATTGTGTTACCTTTAAGGGACGTTGGTCAGCTGCTCACACTTCTGCTTCAGGTTATTTTTCTCATCCCTCTCCTGATCCAGTCTTCTTAACAAAGAATTAAGGGGTGTCTGAGAATCTAATTTCACACTCTCATGTGTCTCCACTCCAAGCTCCACAACCCGCATGGTATAATCTTCTGATCATATGTTTCCTTTGTCCTTGTCTGACGATGGCACCATAACTTCAGCGTATTTTCTTTTGGAAGCTGGGTCTACTACCACCCGAGATACTGTCTTTGGCTTCTTCGTTCCCTTAGGATTTGGAGGAACCAAAAGTTCAAAGTCAAATTCATCAGGAGATATCACCTATTTTTTCCTCTTAGGAGCCACTACTTCCACCCGAGGGGGTAGTTCTGGATTGGATTATAAAGTAGTAGCTCCTTGCTGACTTGGGGTCGAAAATTCTGGAGTAGGTTGACTGGAACTTGGAGCAGTTGTGAGTGTAACTGATGTTGTTGATATTGAAGCATCTAGTGGAACATTTGTTGTTGCTACCTCTTTAGTTACAGGTGGGAGAATTGAGGGTGTCGTGAGTATAACTTCAGCACTTACCAATGAAGGGATTGTTGTGACGGTGGTAGTAATGGCAGGTAAATCTATCGAAACCTGTTATGCAAGTGCATCTTGCAAGGTTTCATTAAAATCCATCATGGTAGACTCAAAAGTAGATGAAGGGATATCATCTAAAGTAGAGAAGTTGGTTATTGTAAAAAATTGACCAGTGTTCTCTGATTGCGACATGCCTATACTTAGATCTCCATCTTCATGAACATCTTCATCCTCTTGATCAGAGTCAGAGTCAGAATCAATAGAGTGAACAACTACTTGTGAGATAACCGGGGCATCAAATTCGATTGGGCGTGATACCTCTTCTACCTGTACTTCCTCTTATTGAGGAATTTCACCTTCTTCAACCTCTTTTCCCTTTCCAGCTTCACTGGCAAGCGGTTTGCATGACTCTTTCGTCACTGCTTCCTGTGATGTTGATGATGATTCGCCCTTCTTTGCCCCTTTAACTGTAAATTTGATTTTGGGCCCTTTACCCTTTGATTGTACCACAGGAGCTGAAGATAGTGCTTGTGAGTCTGCCCTACTCTTGGTTCTTTTTTCAGCTGTCGTTGTCTTGCCCAATGGACCATCACTATTGTCATCATCTCCTGAACTAGTGGGAAATTGTTTCATCCTGAGATTCTTCTTTAGCAACCAAGCATTGGTGTTTGCTAAGATGGGAGAGATCCTTTGCGTAATGGACTTGCTTTCCTTCTTTGACAATTACACAAGTGGAAGTGGGGAATCAACAATCTTCTTCTCATAATAAACATGATCCACTATGTCATCTGTGTCTTCCATAGTCATTGGGATCTTAGCTAGATCCATATTTTCAATTTGTTCTAGAGTAAGGCGACTGAAATCCATCCTTCTTATATCCTCCTCATTCTGACAATCCGCCCAAACATCCTCAAACCTATAAACATGAGTGTATGTCTTTTTGAGTTTTCTCTTTATACCCCAAAAATCAAAATGGGTTCGGGCCTTGAGTCTTCTCATGGTGTTCCACTGCATTTCCTCCTCCATATTTTTGGCTTTGGGATTGGTTAGCACGGAATACCTGCCAATTGACTCTGGGAATTTTAGCCCAGTCTTATGTGCTTGTGATTGTTTCTCATGCACACTAATCAATTATCTGCACAGCTCCATGAGGATGATTTTATCTGAAAGAAACCTTGGAAGGATGAAGGGCTCACCTGAGAAACATCCAATTCGGATATAGGTGAATGTGGGAAATTGTAGAAATACACACCCGAAATGAGACACCCTATTGTAAGCAGCCTGTGATATTCTCCTCTTCTGCAGGCCTTTATCAAATATGCCCTTCCATACAGCAAAGAAGGCATCATTAACCCTCCTGTAATGATTACCTTGATTTTTGATAGTTAGCTGATCATAGTACTCCCAAACGGGAACCACTCTTCTATCACCCTTGGTTGACAAGCCTGGATATTGCCCCATAGAAGCGGCTGCATAAACCAGGTATGAGGTCATATAAAACTTCAGAGTTACCTTGACCTCTTTCAATTGGGCGCAAAGCGCATCACTGATTTGTTCTCCCCAATCAATTCTTGTAGCTCCCTTTATGATTATATTCATGTAGTAAATCATCCAACTTTGGAAATAATGAGAGTCTTTTAATCCTCTCACTCTGGATAACATGGTGACCATGTCATTATATTCCTCATTAAAATCACTCCTGTGGAAAGACTTAGGCCATCGTGAGGTGAGGGAAGATCTAGCAGTAGAGAGATAAACAGTTTTGATCACCTTTTTGCATTTATCCTCATGTTTCTCATAGTACTCTTGAGCACTCTCTTGAGAAATATTAGCTACTTCTTTAGCTGATGAGCCTTTGAAAACACTATTGAAGAATATACTATCTAGGGTCATGATGACATTCTGATCATCATCTTTTACTTGCCTTGTGCTTGGATCAAAGTGATCAGCTACTGCCAATACAAATTCAGGATCGTGAGTCGCAACTGGGAAAGATGCATACTTATGCAACTCAAATTTGATTAAACTAGTTAGTCGTGCAGGAGCCTTTTGAACCCGGTCAACAAACTCTTGCATGTCAACATGCCCAATTTTGGTGTCCATGATCTCCTTAATGTTTGAGTCCACTGAACTCTCAGGGTACATATTCAAGTACCTGTCATACTTGTATTTCATCTTTTTTGATGATGCTTTACTTGGAGACGGTTGTCCTGAGGAAGACTCGGGCTTTTTGTGAGAGAGCTTTGACATTCATGCACAATGACTACATTCAACACTGATGATTAGCCATTCGTCATTATCAAAAATCATTTTTTCTCAAACGGATCGAAAAACGGGACTCAGAACAGGCTTAGGAGTAAAATTGCCAAAAACGGCAGGTCAGGGAAAAAAGTCCGAACTGCTCTTTTGAAAACAAAAATTGCACATCGGACTTTAAAGTCCGAAGTGCAATCTGGGAAAAATAACCTACACAACGGACTTTAAAGTCCGATGTGCAGACTCCAGGGAAATCAATAACACATCGGACTTTAAAGTCCGATGTGTAGGGGGAAATTAAAACAAGCACATCGGACTTTAAAGTCCGATGTGCAATTTGGTATGCTTAAACCGGCACATCAGACTTTAAAGTCCGATGTGCACCCTGTGAAAGATTAAGGAGCACATCAGACTTCAAAATCCGATGTGCTTGCTCAAAGGAAAAACATCTGGTTGACATGTCGGGTTTCTTAAACCGGCACATCAAACTTTAAAGTCCGATGTGCACCCTGCGAAAGATTAAGGAGCACATCAGACTTCAAAGTCCGATGTGCTTGCTCAAGGGAAAAACATCTGGTTGACATGTCGGGTTTTAAAACCTGACATGTCAACCAATTCTCCTCCACATACCAGATTTTAAAGTTCGATATGTGGAGGTTAAGATCTCGTATATCGGACTTTAAAATCCGATATGCGGAGATACTTTTCTCCAGCCACACACCGGACTTTGAAGTCTGATGTGTGGCTATAGAAAAGAACTTCAGAAGGTGTCATGCCCAAAATTTAGGGCAAAAACGGAACAAATTTTTTTTTTAAAAACATACTAATTTAATTAACAAGTTCACTCTTGCGACAAGCGTTAATGAAATTTCCATTATTAAATTCGAGCTAATTCTGAAACGATCTAAGCATCGATAAATTGTTAAATTTTAATTGCGGAAAACCTACTGGTTTAATTCTATCTCCAAGAGATACCTAGTCAATAGGTTTATTAAATTAATCGAACTAAAAGAAATAGGGGAGAAATTTTTATTTATCCTCCAACATGACTATATAGTCTTATCAATTTTTTTTTTTTAAATTAAAATTTCTCTTTATAATTTATTCCAAATTAAAATCAGGAATATGTAAATATATATATATATACATATTTGTATATACATATATATATATATATATATATATTTATAATTTAATTACATAATCAAAATGCTCAAAATTCATATATATACATATATATATATTCCCATATATATATATGGAAACATATATATATATATATATATATATATATATATATATATATATATATATATATATATATATATATATATATATATATATATATATATTTATTTATTTTTTATTTATTTTTATTTATATGTTAAATATTTTAACTCTAATTCAAAAGCCATTTTTAACTTCCTAATTATTAAACCACATTTTCCCCAACCCTAATTAGGGTTCTAATTTTCTCACATTTATAATATCTAAACTAATTAATATATATTTTTTTTTAAAACCGAATTGCCCTAGCCCCATCTGGGCTAGGGTTTTAACCCATATATTTTTTTAACAGTCAAAGATCTTGCTGGGCCGAAGACCCCAAAGGCGGCCATGATTTCTTTGTTTGCAGGTCACGGGAGTTTGGGAGGTGGGTTGGCCGCGCGCGCCACTGTGTGAGCTCACAGTGGGCGCCGCGGCACCACTGTGTGCCCACACAGTGGGCGCCGCTACCAGCTCCCCACTGTGTGGCCACACAGTGGCGGCCGTGGCCGTCCACTGTGTGCCCACACAGTGGGAGCCGAAAGCGGCTCCATTGTGTGTGCACACAGTGGGCGCCGCGCGACCCTCCACTGTGCGTACACACAGTGGAGTCAGCGAGGACCCGAATGCATTTTTTTGTTTTTTAATTTTTTTTTAAAAAAATATAATATATAATATATATATATATTTATATATATATATATATATATATATTTATATATTTATATATTTATATTTACATAACTTAAATAAGCATAGTTAAAAGGATGAAATTTATTTCAATATAAATATATATATTTTTTTTAAAGAGAATTTACATGCAAAATTTTAAACTAATATAATAAAGGGAAAAGCATTAAGATATATATATATATAAAATTAATAAGCTTTTAAATCAATGCTAACTAAAATAAAATTTAGAATACTATTCAAAGATACATTATACTTTTTCTGGGAATAAAGAAATTCATTGATTTTTTTTCTTCTAATAAAATATTTACATAAAACAACTTTTTCCTTTTAAAATATTTAAAAACTTCCAACATTAATAAATTTCTATTTGCCACAAGTGAAATATAGATAAAATCTAAATGAAAATAAATCTCTTTTTTTTCTTTTCCATAATTCAATGAAGCTTTTGCATGCAACACAAATTAACTTTTCTTTTTCTAAAACCAGAAGTAGAAATAACAAGCTTTTCTTTTTAATAACATCTCTAAGATATTCTACCAAATTTTCAGGATGTTTCTCTGAATAATCACAACAATAAAAAAACTTCAAGTCTATTTTCACAATTTACAACTTGCTTCTCTTTTCTATGAATGAGGCATATTTCTATAACAATTTTAAACAAACATCTGCAACTGAATTTAAGAATCTTCATTAATAATCTTCAGTGCCTTTTTCTTGGTTCCTATTCTCTTTCCTCTGAATTTTCCTGCATAATAGAAAACACAAATATGACCACGGAGTGCTCACCTCCCAGCCTAGGCTAACTGGTAGCCACCCCCGAGCTCGGAGAACCAAATCCTAGATGGGTAACAAACAGGCAAACACATAGAAAGCAATGCATACAGAATTTCCAGACACATTCCCAACTTGGCTTTCATAGCACCACACTTTGGTGATGAACATTTTCAAAGGGTGGTAGTGGACCAAATACCCTGAGGAGATCTGCAAGTATGAATAAACAAGAAGCCACCTCATGGCACAATAAAAATATCAAGAATATCAACCCCTTATTCCTTATGCCCCCCAAAGGCATTCTAGCCTTTTATCCCTCCTTATGACCCCCATTGCACAAACAGGCCATGCAGCAAGGGTCACACAAAGATCCCTTGTGATCGCTCTCAAAAGAGAGTCTCTCACTCGAGGGCTGTCACTACTACCACCCTCAAGATCCTCTTCTCTCCCAAGAGTAAGAGATCTTGAGAAAACTCCCAAAACACAATATTTCATAAAGCAAAAATATCAAGAGATTCTTCATACACAAACTTTCAAAAAAAACACAGATTTCTTATACAAACAACTTCCAGACATAAACAAGAAGAAGACATTAAAATTAATAATAGAAACCAACCTTAATCTGCCCAAAGGTTATTATGATATCTGATGAAGAGCTGCCCAATCCACAAATCTTTTTCCTTCTACCCTTATTCAATTTCTCTATTCCATAACATTATTTTCACTCCAATTTTTCTTCTGTCTCCAAAAATGGAGAGTGGGTGATTACCCTGCTATTCCCAAAAATCTTCCTTAAGAAGCTCACTCTCTGAGTTCACACAGGATTCTAAAAAAAAAAAAAAAAAGAAGAAAGAAAGCAAAATGCAAAAAGACTCTCATTCCAAAAGGAAAAATCTTGATTAGATTTAACTTCAATTTTCAATTTTCGCTCAACTCAAAAAAACCAATTTTTAAAGCGTTAAAAAGATCATTATAAAGTAGAAACTTACCTAAAATTACCCCTAACCCCTAGGTATACCCTATGGGCTTTAGGAAACCCTATTAAACTACCCCTAGGTGTTCATTTAACCCATTTTAAACCCCTCTGAAGTTTATTTTCGGGTCAAACATAAGTTGACCACTCCAAATATTATATTCCCAAAATATTTATGACAACACATTAATTTATTTAAGAAAACTATAATTAAACACTTTCCCACCAAGAGACAAAATAAAATATTAAATTTAAATCCACACATGTGTCAAGTGACTAATAAAATACTTTTACAAAAATAAAACATGAAATTGTCTCTTGAGGTTTTTACACATTAAAATTTAATTAACACTTAACACTCATGCAACATATACTGTTACGAATAAAATACAACACAAACGGGGTGTTGTCTCTCCAAATAGACAAACCCTGGCTTTACGAACATACATAAGTCTAGGTTTGATTCTCCGTAATTTTCCATGGTCACATGGTAAATTTCCTGCGCATCTCAATTTACACATTAGTACTTCCAAATATCCAAATATAATATAATTCAAAAATATAAAAATGCACATCATCACTTGCATACAATTTTCATCTGCACAGATCAAATACAACTTTTTACCAAGCAATTTCTCATAAGCAATTTTCATCCCAATTCACATAAACTAAACATACATCATAGTTCTATATTCAGAATAAAGTCCTGCAAATTCAATAACGACATCTATCATTGCAATATCATTCTATCTAATAATCATGTAGTGTTCTATCTCATAAAGCATGTAAGTAAACCATCAAATCATAGCAATGTTATCCAAATCCTGAAATCATATAAGTTCTAAGTCTCAAAAATGCATCAAAATAAAGTATCCATAATAGTCTAAAATATAAAATCCACTGAATGTCAGACTGAGTCGAGGTGAGGCCTCACATCCTCCCCCTCTAGGCATGAACTTCCTCCTGGAGTTCATCAAAGAGGTGAGGGTATTCTGATCTCATACGTGCTGCGTCCTCCCATGAAGCCGTAACCTCATCATAACAATCCCACTGGACCCTAACCTGGTCCAGCTCTCGACCTCGAAGGGCCAATGTCCGGCGTGCCAAAATGCGAATGGGCTCCAAAGCTAGCTGCCCGTCCGACTCCACCTGCAAGGCATCCCAATCTAAAAGGTGAGACTCATCATAGATATATTTTCTCAAAACTGAAACATGAAACACATCGTGGATGCGTGACAGGCTAGGTGGCAAAGCTAAACGGTAGGCAACTGGGCCTATCCTCTCCAGAATCTCAAAAGGTCCTACAAAGCAAGGTGCGAGCTTAGAACCCTTTTCGTAACGGATTGGACTCTTATGCGGTCGCACTCTCAAGAAAACTCTGTCTCCAACCAAGTAACTACGATCTATCCTCTTTGCATCGACATATTTCTTCTGTCTATCCTGAGCCTCTATGAGATGCTGCCTAATCAAATCCACCTGCTGTTCCATATCCCGAACTAACTCAGAACCAATAGCAACTCTATCCTCTATGCGATCCCAACTCAAGGGCGTCCTGCAAGGCCTGTCGTATAATGCCTGGTAGGGTGGCATTCCCAAGGAAGTGTGATGCCCGTTGTTATAGGCAAACTCCACTAAGGGAAGGTACTCCTCCCACCGGGTCTGATGATCCAAGACGTACATACGAAGCATATCCTCTAACACCTGATTGACCCTCTCTGTCTGACCATCTGTCTCCGGATGATAGGCTGTACTGAAATTGAGCTTAGTGCCCATAGCTGCCTGTAATGACTTCCAAAAGGTAGAAGTGAAAAGAGAATCCCTGTCAGAAATAATCTTGCGGGGTACGCCATGAAGCCTAACAATGTCTCGCAAGAACACCTATGCTACTGCTGGAGCTGTGAATGTAGTATGAACTGGCGAAAAGTGAGCTACTTTGGTCAACTTGTCAACTGTCACCAAGATAGCATCATGGCGACGAGAAGACATAGGGAGACCAATGATGAAATCCATGGATATAGTATCCCACTTCCACTCTGGTATAGCATGAGACTGAAGCAACCCACCTGGATGGCGGTGCTCCGCCTTTACCCTCTGACACTCGAGACACCGAGCTACTATCTCAGCAATGAGCTGCCGCATTCCCGGCCAATGATACAACTGCCTCAAGTCAGCATGCAACTTCTTAACCCCGGGATGCGCTGCATAAGGAGTTCTATGAGCTTCCGTGACAATGAACTCTCGCAACCCTCCGGAGGAAGGTACATAAATGCGCCCTCTGTGGCATAACAGTCCATCGGACTCCAAAGAATAATCCACATATTTCCCTTCTAGAGTAAACTAAGAACGTAATACCTGACAAACCTCTGCATACCATCCATCCTCTGACAAGTGTTGAAGTATACGGTCTCTCAAGTCTGTGCCCATGGATATGGTGTAAACCTCGTGACGTCTCCTACTCAAAGCATCTGCAACTACATTTTCCTTTCCTTTGATGTAGTGAACGTCAAAATCATATTCGCACAAGAACTCAATCCATCTCCTCTGACGTGCATTAAGGTTCGGCTGAGTGAAGATGTACTGAAGACTCTGATGGTCTGAATGCAACTCGAAGTGATGTCCTAAAAGGAAGTGTCTCCACCTCACAAGTGCATGCACTACTGCTGCGAGCTCAAGGTCGTGAGTGGGATAATTAAGTTCATGAGTCTTAAGTTTCCTAGACTCGAAAGCTATGGCCCTACCACCCTGCATAAGAACTGCCCCTAGACCCTCTAGGGAAGCATCTGTACAAACCATAAAATCAGCTGAAGGATCTGGTACAACAAGGATAGGAGCGCTAGTAAGTGCCTTCTTGAGTTCCTGAAAGGCCTTCTCGCACTTCTCTGTCCACTCAAATTTATTCCCTTTACGTTGAAGAGAGGTAATAGGGTGTGTGACTCTGGAGAAACCCTCGACAAAACGTCAGTAATATCCTGCTAAACCCATGAAACTCCTGACCTCTGTAACACTGGTAGGCGCTGGCCAATCCATAATAGCCCTAATCTTTGATGGGTCAACTGAGATCCCATCACCGGAAATAACGTGTCCAAGGTACTTGACCTCAGATCAAAAGAAAGCACACTTCGATAGGCTGCCAAACAACTGGTTATCCTGCAAACACTGCAATACCTATTTCAGGTGCTCCTCATGCTCCTTCTCATTTCGAGAATATATCAGTATATCATCGAGGAACACGAATACAAAACGGTCCAGAAAGGTACGAAACACCCCATTCATGAGGCTCATAAAAACTGTTGGGGCATTCGTAAGTCCAAAGGGGACTACGGTAAACTCATAGTGACCATATCTAGTGCGAAATGCGGTCTTGTGGATGTCACTTTCCACTATTCTCAACTGATGGTATCCTGACTTCAGATCTATTTTGGAAAAGACTTTGACACCCTGAAGCTGGTCAAATAAATCATCAATTATGGGCAAAGGATATCGGTTCTTGATGGTTACTTTATTTAGCTGCCGATAATCCATACACAATCGTAAAGATCCATCCTTCTTCTTAACGAAGATGACTGGTGCACCCCACGGGGATACGCTAGGACGGATATGACCCTTCTCAAGAAGTTCCTCAAGCTGAATTTTAAGTTCATTAAGCTGATTTGTGGTCATTCTATAAGGTGCTCTGGAAACTGGCTCGGCTCCTGGTACTAGGTCTATATGAAAATCAATCTCTCTGCGGAGAGGCATTCCTGGTAACTCTGAAGGAAATACATTTGAATATCCCTTAAGGATAGGATGGTCATCGAGCGATGTTTCTTTTTCCTCCTCTTCCTCTCTGTCACTGATAGTGATAGCAAAAAGCTGACATCCCTTCCGCATGCTCCGCTTAAGCTGCTTTGCGGAGATCATACGAAGAGACACGGGCCTCTGAATCTCGGTGATAACTATGGGCGAACCATGATCATCCTCACACTCGATCCTTTTCAGGCGGCAATCCATCTTGGCTCTGTGGGCATAAAGCCAATCCATGCCAAGTACGATTCCGTAAGATCCAAGTGGAGTCACTCTAAGGTCTACTAAAGTGGTGATCTTGCCAATTTGCAGCTGACATGCCCTAACCTCTGATTCCACTGACACTCTAGCCCCTGAAGCTAATTTCACTTCCCAACTGACACCCTGCCTAGTTGCCACTAGCCCGCAACGCTCCACAACCGATGGAGATATAAAGGAGTCAGTAGCTCCTGAATCAAACAAAATAGATACATTGTTACCTCTGATTATACCTGAAGATTCGATAACCGTGGCTTGATGATCATCCTGGCGGTTGTCAACCGCTGCGAATACTCTATGGGACCTGCCCATATCACCAATTGTCGGCTCTGAAGCGGCCATCCGCTGACTCCCTGCTACCTGTCCCTGAGGGCAATCCCTCGCCAAATGCCCCATGGCTCCACATGTAAAGCAAGCACTCCGTGGATGGAACTGGGCACCCTGAGGCCTAGAAAAAGCCTAACCTCCTGTCCTACTGGATTTGCTGTACCCACCCCTGGAGGACTACTGAGTCCCCGCCGGCTGTGTGTACTGCCCCTATGCTCTCTGATCACGTTTTTGTCCCTGAGTCTGCCACTGCTTGGGCTTGTAGCCCTGCTGATACTGTGGAGGCTTCTGTTTCTGGTTCTGTGGTGTCTGTTGTGGAGGAGGGGGTTTGGAGAACCCCTAAGAATTTCGGTTGTTCCCTTTCCAATGAGGTTTCTGGAATCCATAAGTCTGAGGTGCGGGATTTCGGTTCTGATACCGATCCCTATTGTCCTGTGGTCTAACCTAAATTTCCTCGACAATCAGTGCCTTCTCTACAGCAACCCGAAGACTCTCTGGGGCGGACATCCTAACAGGCCCGGCTATACCGACATTTAATCCCCTGATGAAATGGTTTACAAGTTGTTTCTCATCCTTTAGATAATCTACATATGGCAACAACTCAAAGAATTTACTCTCATACTGGGTTACTGACAAGCCTTTTTGTTGGAGATCATGAAATTCATCTATACGACGCTGCCTGAAGTGCTCTGATAGGTACCTCTCACGGAACCTCTCTGTGAATATCTCCCAAGTGAGTGTATCAGGAACTAATCCACATTTGTACTCTTCCTGTCTCCACCAGGTGGAGGCTGTCCCTCTCAGAAGATGAACGGAAACACGTGCTTTCAAGTTGCTCTCATAAGAATGCAACGCAAAGCACCTCTCAAGACTCAGAAGCCATGCCTCGGCCTCTACTCCATCTGTAGAACCTCCGAAGGATGGTGGTTGGAGGCGCATGACCTCCCTGATGAGATCCCCTGGATCTCGACGAGCTCTCTCAAAATAAACTGGTTCCACCGCAGGAGGTGGTCCTGGCATATGCACTGACTCTGGCTCATTACCACCCTGACTCTCTACAGGAATCGGAGCTGGGCTCCTGCTTCGTTCTCTATCAACAGATCTATGACTCCCAGAGTCATGACTCCTAACCTGAGGGTTCTTTGCTAGGATTCTTTCCTGAACAATGCCAATAAGATTCTGTACGGCTGCTAAAATGTCACGGTTAGGTTCATTTGGTTGTTCGGGAGGTGCTCCTGGGTTCTCCTCTGGAACTGATGCCTCCCTCTCCACCTCATCGCGTGCTATGCGCACACGTCTAGGACCTCATCCGCGCTTGCGAGCTTGTCGCGTCAACGGAGGCATCCTAAGAGGAAAATAAGATAAACAATTAATTTATTTCTTTTAGAATTAAATTTATTTAAATTCAAAATTCTATTAACAAAATAATTTTAAAATATATTTAAGGCGAAACGTAAGTGAGTAAGGCTCCTAGTGTGGAAACCTTGCTCTGATACCAAAATGTCATGCCCAAAATTTAGGGCAAAAATGGAACAATTTTTTTTTTTAAAAACATACTAATTTAATTAACAAGTTCACTCTTGCGACAAGCGTTAATGAAATTTCCATTATTAAATTCGAGCTAATTCTGAAACGATCTAAGCATCGATAAATTGTTAAATTTTAATTGCGGAAAACCTACTGGTTTAATTCTATCTCCAAGAGATACCTAGTCAATAGGTTTATTAAATTAATCGAACTAAAAGAAATAGGGGAGAAATTTTTATTTATCCTCCAACATGACTATATAGTCTTATCAAATTTTTTTTTTTAAATTAAAATTTCTCTTTATAATTTATTCCAAATTAAAATCAGGAATATGTAAATATATATATATATATACATACATACATATATATATATATATATATATATATATATATATATATATATATTTATAATTTAATTACATAATCAAAATGCTCAAAATTCATATATATACATATATATATTCCCATATATATATATGGAAACACACACACACACACACACACACACACACACACACACATATATATATATATTTAAAGAGAATTTACATGCAAAATTTTAAACTAATATAATAAAGGGAAAAGCATTAAGATAAAGTCCGAAGGTAAGAAGGGAGGAGCAATCAGATTTTAAAGTCCGATTGCTCCTCTGACACACACAAAGCAAAACAACAAAAACAAAAAACAAACAAGAAACAAAAACCCCACCTCTTTCACTTTGCCGATGAAAAAGATCCAACAATCGAGCAAGGGAAATCTGAATCACGATGAGCAGGAGCAGAGGAGGGCGCACAGAAGAAGAAAATAGAGCATAATGAAAATAAAAATGCATAAAATTAACTTTAAAAAGCTTTAAGAAAACCCTAATTAGCAATTAATGGTAATTAATACAACTCGCAGTTGCATGTCAAGTTTTAAAGTCCGACATGCAAGCCAGAGACACTTGCACGTTGGACTTGAAAGTCTGACATGCAACTTAAGAAGCAAATCACCTGCAATTCGAACTTTAAAGTCTGAACTGTAGGCAAAGACAACCTTTAGTTCAGACTTTAAAGTCCTCACTGCAGGCTGAGGCAAACTGCAGTTCAGACTTTAAAGTCTGCACTGCAGGTTAAAACCTCATGCAGTTCGGACTTTAAAGTCTGAACTGCAGGAAAAACTGCAAAGCTAGGAAACAAGGAAAACAAGAAAAATGAAAGGCAAGAATGAAACGAACTAACCGACCGAGTCAATTAATCTCTCTTGGAGACCATAAGGTACGAAACAGACCAGTTTCGTAGGGTTGCCTCATGATTTTGGCCATGCTGAAATCGAGGACAATAGTTGGCTCTGACTGGGGAACAAGCTGCACCACCTGAAGCTTGTAGAATCCATAACTCCGAGTGCCTGTATCCATTGGGCTATAGAGTCAGGCGACAAAAACATTGAAAAGAAAAGATTTTACATTTTTTACACGAAAGTGCAACTTCCTTTACGTCGCTCTTTATTGAGTAAAGAGCTTCAAATGTTCTCCACTATGAGGTAGCGAGAACGGAGTACCATCTGCATATGCAAGTAAGTAGCTATGCTCACCACATACTTCATGAATAGTGAAGGGACCTCTCCACAAGGAATCAAATATTTCATGCAAACCCTTTGGTTCCTTCCTCTTGTCCCATAACAAGACTTGATCACCAACTGCGAAGTCATGGGAAGTTGTTTTCCTATCGAACAACGCCTTCACTTGATTTTGGTGTGCAACAATCCTATCTACCACTTCAGCCCTTGTTTCTTCCAGCTGAGAAAGAAACATGATTCGCTTATCCAGTGAATCTTGATATGTGTTGTCTTCAATGGCCTTGGGCGAGTTTTAGCACTGGAAGTTCCACAGTGATTGGAATCTTGACATTCAACCATACAAAAGTTGAAAAGGTGACATATTGATTGCTCTTTTTGGAGTTATACGATCCGCCCATAACGCATCATAAAGAGCTTTATGCCAAAACTGTTGTTTCTCATCAACAAGTTTCCTCATAATAGTGACCAAATTCTTGTTGCTTGACTCAGCCTGACCATTTCCTTGCAGATAATAGTCAGATGAGTGTGAAAGAGTAATACTATGATCAAAGAAAAATTCAATTATCTCATAAGATGAAAAACATGAAGCATTATCAACTACAATCTTATGAGGAACACCAAACCTTGAGACAATGTTCTCCTTTAGAAACTGACAAACCACCGTTGAGGTAGATTGCTTAGTTGGAATTGCTTCCACCCACTTGGTGAAGTAATCCGTTGCTGTGAGGATGTTTATGTGACCTACGCTTGATGTTGGATTGACAGGTCCAATGAAGTCCAATCCCCACTGTTTGGAAGGCTCTTCAATTATTACTGGCTTTAGTGGAAGTGCAGTTAGTTTAGGCTTGCCAACAAATTGTTGACATTGCTCACACTTGCGAACCCAACTGTATGTATCTTTAAACATTGTTGGCCAGTAATACCTTGCACGCAAGATTTTGTGTGCAGTAACAGGGGCAGAAAAATGTCCTCCACAAGCAAGATCATGAAAAGATTGGAGTAATCTTACTTGTTGTTGTTTGTCCACGCAACGTAGGAAATTTCTATCCAGACCCTTCTTGTACAAACCATTATCCCATAGGACAAAATTCACTTCTTTGAGCTTTAAGGTTCTCTTTTCTTTCCTTGACAAGTGTGCAGGACAATCACCATATGTCAAGAGATACGGCAAGTCAGAATACCACTCATCAGTAGTGCTAACAAATAGAACATGAGGAAGATCTTGATTAATACCTTCTTTTTCAAGTACCACTTAATCTATCAATTTATTGTCCGCTATCAACTGACATAGACCTTTTCCATGAACCAACTTAGTGGGCTTGATTTCCATATCATATTCTTGAATCTTGGCAACCCAGTTGCCCGTTTTAGTCCCAAACTCTTGTTGTGTCATAATAGACTTGACAACAACATCAAGAACAAGAGCAATGACATGTGAATTCAAAATATAGAACCTGAAATGTTTAACTACTTTCACCACGACAAAAGCATGCTTCTCCATTTCTGAGTATTTCAATGTTAGGTCCCAGAGACAACTGAGAGGGGCGGGGGTTGAATCAGTTGTCTAATAAATTTAAATCAAAAACTTATTAACCAACTTAATACTTAATATCGGTAAACCAGTTTAGTATGCCGGTAGACAGTGTTAATAGTAAATTGCTATACCGGTAAAAATTAATGTATGAAACATAAACACAAAGTCATCCACAACACATGACACCAATATTTGTACGTGGAAACCTTGTAAGGGGAAAAACCACGATGGGAAACCTTACCCACAATCAGATGATACTACTGCAAATAGTAAGTGTACAAAAAGGGGTCTGCACATGCAAAAAGGCCAACAGCCTAGAGCTCACTGCTCAATCACAAATGGGAGTCACACTGACTACAGTTGGATGGTTAAATCCAATAAGAATGTACTGCACAAAATTACATCTTCATATGCTGGATTTAGTACCGGTGTAATGCTGATATGCTTCTACAAAAACCTAACTTCATCTTCAAATGATGTCTTCGTGTATGCCTCTGCTTTATCTCGCATGTTCCTTTTCTTAAATCATTTTTTCGCATTCCACTGTTTGATCTTACAAATAAGATCTTACATTTATACCATACCCTAAGACCAATTTTAGTAGGTCGGCTCTACAAGATTTTACAATAAAAACATTTTACAAATAATATAATATCTGATGCAATAACCGATTAATTATGTCGGCTTAATGCATTACAACAATAATAAATCATCTCCATAGCGTGCCATGTTGATCTAGAAAAGATAAGCCTGCCGGTGTAACCCTAGATAACCTGGACCTTTTTGCCGGTAAAAGCAAATATGCAAATATGAATATACCAATGATTATTACTTCAAAATAAAGTGTCCACATGAGGTTTTCGACATTACCAAGTGTCTTCCATGTCATTCCAGGTACCGGTGAACATTATATCCTGCCAGTTGACCATATACCAGTAATTGTTGCACAGATTACTGCTTGCCAGTGAATGTTGTTGGATCTCCAAAGTAGGTGTATTTAGTAGGTGTTGACATCAATGACAAAACCATACCAAAATACCAACAATCTCCCCCTTTGGCATTGATGGCAACACAAGATGGAAAAACCATCACAGTGCCAAAACAGAAATGCCAAATACAAAAACTAACAATCTCCATTTCTCCCCCTGGGAGTAACAATCTTCCACACCAATTTCTTCTTAAATGTGTTTTTCAAAATCTCTCCCCTAAAATCTTTTTTCCTTACCAAAAAGATAATGTGTTTTTCCATAGATATCTCTCCCCCTTTGACATCAAATGCCAAAGTCACAAAAGGTCAAGTTCATACAAAATACCAACCAATTCAATATACCAACTACTCCCCCTTTGAAGTAGCTTCCTCATCAAATACCAGAATAAAGATTTGTCCATTTAATTATGTCAGTTGATGACAATCATCACCTGTCTAAGTCTCTACCCGTGGTGGTATGACTCCGAGCTGATCTCTGAGATACTCAAAAGTTTCCTTAGGCAAAGGTTTTGTGAAAATATCTGCAAGCTGTTCTTTAGTATTCACATAAACCAGTTTATCTCTTTTTCTTCAACTTTTTCCCTTAGAAAATTCAGTTTGATAGAAACATGTTTTGTTTTAGAATGTAATACCGGATTTTTAGATATATCAATTGCTGCAGTGTTATCACAGTATATAGTAATAGGTTCCTTGCATTTTACCTTTATGTCTTTCAACATTTGCTTAAGCCAAAGTACTTGTGTACAATTTGTTGCTGCTGCAACATATTTTGATTCTGTTGTTGATAAAGATGTACAACTCTGTTTCTTACTTAACCAAGAAACTAATCTCTTTCCAAGAAAGAATGCTCCTCCAGTGGTGCTTTTTCTATCATCCACATCTCCTACCCAATTTGCATCTGTATATGCACATAGATCAAAATTTTCATCTTTAGGATACCATAATCCAAGATTTCTTGTGCCTTGTAAGTACTAGAAAATCCTTTTCACTACTGATTCATGATTTTCCCTAGGATTACTCTGAAATCTAGAAACTATACATACTGCATTCATAATATCAGGTCTGGTTTGTGTTAAATACAGTAAATCTCCTATCATAGATTTGTATCTAGTTGGATTAACAAGTGTAGATTCATCCCTTTGAGATAATTTGTCATTTGTAGTCATAGGTGTGCTTACCGGTTTAGAGTTCTCCATTCCAATTTTCTTTAGTAGTTCTTTCAAGTACTTTGATTGACTCAAAAATATACCTTTATCAGTCTGTAAAATTTGCAATCCTAAAAAGAATTTTATTTCTCCAATCATAGACATTTCAAATTCTTGTTGCATTTCAAGAGAAAATTCTTTGCATAATCCATCTTTTCCTCCAAAGATTATATCATCAACAAATACTTCAATAATCAGGATGTCATCATTAGTTACTTTGTAATATAAATTGCTATCTGCATTTCCTTTAGTAAAACCAATCTTTAAAAGATACTTATCCAATCTTGCATACCAAGCTCTTGTGGCTTGTTTCAATCCATACAGAGCTTTTCTTAATCTGCAAACCATATCATTGTCATCTATCAAATAAAATCCATCAGGTTGTTCAATATAAACTTCCTCTTCAAGATCTCCATTCAAAAATGCACATTTAATATCCATTTGATAAACTTTGTAATCCTTGTGAGTTGCAAAAGCCAAGAATAATCTAACTACCTCAATTTTGGCTACCGGTGCAAAGGTTTCATTGCAATCAACTCCTTCTTTCTAAGAATATCCCTTACACACTAGCCTTGTTTTATTTTTGACAACCTTACCATTTTCATTAAGTTTGTTTCTAAATACCCATTTGGTTCCAATTACATTTTTATCTTTAGGCCGGGGAACTAATGTCCAAGTATTATTTTTCTCAATTTGTCCTAATTCTTCTTCCATAGCTTTAATCCAAAATTTATCTTCACATGCCTCATTGATAGATAATGGTTCAATTTGAGAAATAAGGCATACCTGTTCATTTGCCAATCTTCCTCTTGTCATAACTCCTTTAAATTTTCTTCCAATTATCTGATCTTCAGAATGATTCAGTCTTACATACCGGGGTCTTAGTCTGTTGTTGTTCTTCAATTACTATGGAATTCTCTGATGATACCGAAGTAACTGGATCATCATTCTGTACCGGTGGATTCATTGTAGGTTTATTTGTCATAATTTCTATTTCCAGTTCAGAGTCTATATATCTTGAAGTTCCTCTGAATTGTTCATCAATCTTTACATTTGTACTCTCAACAAGTTTTTGTAATCTTTTATTGAAACATCTATACGCCTTGCTTTTAGATGAATAACCAAGAAATATTCCTTCATCACTTCTAGGATCAAATTTGCCAATATATTCATCTCTTCTAATATAACATTTACTTCCAAAAATTCTGAAATACTTAAGAGTAGGAATATTACCAAACCATAGTTCATGAGGGGTCTTACCGGTTTCACCTTTGATGTAAACTTTGTTGAATGTATAGACAACAATGCTTACTGCCTCTCTCCAGTACACATGTGGTAGATTTGCTTTTGATAACATGCTTCTTGCTGCATCCAAGATAGTTTTGTTTTTCCTTTCAACAACTCCATTCTGCTGTGGTGTCTGAGGTGCTGATAACTGTCTTTTGATTCCATTCATTTCACAAAATGTATTAAAATATTTAGATGTGAATTCTCCTCCTTGATTTGATCTTAAACATTTGATTTTCTTACCGGTCTCATTTTCAACCATTGCTTTTTATAGTTTGAACTTCCCAAGTGCTTCTGCTTTTTCTCTGAGAAAAGTAACCCAACACATTCTAGAATAATCATCAATAATTAGCATGAAATATCTATCACCTTGTAAGATTTTAGTTCTAGCTGGACCACATAAATCAGTATAAATTAAATCAAGAGCATTATTGGATTTTTCTGGAATACTTTTGAAACTAGCTCTAACTTGTTTTCCAAATTGACATTCCTTGCAAATTGTATTATGAGGTTTCACAATTTTAGGTAGATCTCTATCTGTCTTAGAAGTACTGATTTTTACCATGCAATCAAAATTTATATGACATAGTCTTTTATGCCATAACCAACTTTCATCTATATGTGCAATTAAGCATGCATTTTCACTGTTATTCAAATGAAAGATATTACCTCTAGTCTGATTACTGGTTGCAATTTCCAAACCAGTTTTATTCATGATTTTGCAATTTGCATTTTTAAATTGTAACTGAAAACCTTTCTCAACTAATTGACCAACACTTAAAAGATTATGCTTTAATCCTTCAACATAGTAGACATTGTCAGTGTTATGTTTACCATCAAGAGATATTGAACCCTTACCTTTGATTGAACAGGCTTTGTCATCTCCAAATCTTACTAAACCTCCATTGTATTCTTGAAAGTTCAAGAATTTACTTTTTTTCTCCAGTCATGTGATGTGAGCATCCTGAGTCAATAACCCATTCACCCTTTGATTCAACTTTAGCTGCTAGGGCTTGTTCTACCGGTTGAGCAGTAGGTGCCGGTTGATCTTCTGTTATAGCAACAAAAACCCATCCATTGTCTGTTGGATCCTCATCAGAATCATCAGTCACACCTTCATCAACAATGTAACAAGATTTATCTTTGTTCTTGTTAAATATGTATCTCTGATATTCAGGATTAGGCTTGTATGTTCTTCTAGCTTCTTCTCTTAGTCTAGCATGTCTATCAAGGCATCTTGAAGCCATATGACCAATCTTATTGCAGTTAAAACATTTAAAGGTTGCTTTACCTTCATACTTACTTCCAATTGGACCTTTTGGCATTTTCCTTGCAAATAGTGCTTCAAGTTCTTCAAGCTCTTTATTCTCCTTCCTGGTTTCTTCAAGTTCTCTTGCATAAAAGGCTCTCCAGTCTGATTTGTCAAAAGATGGAGCAGATGATGTTGATGCTTTAAAGGCCAAATCAGTATTTATAGTAGCAATAGGACCAAATTCCTCAATTTCAAAAGCTGAAAGTTTTCCAATCAATGTATTCCTAGTTACTGATGTATTAGGCATTGTTCTCAACTCATTTATAGCAGTAACCTTCATTTTATATGCTGGTGGCAAACCTCTTAAAATTTTTGAAACAATCTCATCCTCACTCAAGGTTCCTCCACAACATTTGATACCTAAAATAATTTCATTTACTCTTTCCATAAAAGCAGAAATTCTTTCATCTTCTTCCATTTTCAGATGTTCATACCTGACTCGGAAGCTTTCAAGCTTTGCAATTTTGACTATGGAATCTCCTTCATTCAGTGTTTCCAAATGATCCCAAATAGCTTTAGTAGTAGACCTATCTAATAATCCCATGATTTGTTGATCTGATAATGTGCTCAAGAGTGCTTCTCTTGCTTTGCAATCATTTTCTTCATCTTTGGCTAAGGTAGTTGGAGCAGTCTGACCAGCTACAGCAGCAGTATAACCATTCTTGGTAACTTCCCAGATGTCTTTACCGATGCAATTCAGATGTGTCTCCATTCTGATCTTCCATATCCCATAGTTGGTTCGATCAAGTTTAGGACTGTCCTTCCTGAAATAATTAGTAGACATTGGATCTCCTCAAGTTGTTAAACTTTTGCAAAAGGAGGACTAAGCTCTGATACCAATTGTTAGGTCCTGGAGACAACTGAGAGGGGGGGGGGGGGGGTGAATCAGTTGTCTAATAAATTTAAATCAAAAACTTATTAACCAACTTAATACTTAATACCGGTAAACTAGTTTAGTATGCCGGTAGACAGTGTTAACAGTAAATTGCATACCGGTAAAAAATAATGCATGAAACATAAACACAAAGTCATACACAACACATGACACCAATATTTGTACGTGGAAACCTTGTAAGGGGAAAAAACACGGTGGGAAACCTTACCCACAATTAGATGATACTACTGCAGATAGTAAGTGTACAAAAAGGGGTCTGCACATGCAGAAAGGCCAACAGCTTAGAACTCACTGCTCAATCACAAATGGGAGTCACATTGACTATAGTTGGATGGTTAAATCTAATAAGAATGTACTGCACAAAATAGCATCTTCATATGCTGGATTCAGTACCGGTGTAATGCTGATATGCTTTTACAAAAACCTAACTTCATCTTCAAATCATGTCTTCGTGTATGCCTATGCTTTATCTCGCATATTCCTTTTCTTAAATCATTTTTTTGCATTCCACTATTTGATCTTACAAATAAGATCTTACATTTATACCATACCCTAAGACCAATTTTAGTAGGTCGGCTCTACAAGATTTTACAATAAAAACATTTTACAAATAATATAATATCCGATGCAATAACCGATTAATTATGTCAGCTTAATGCATTACAACAATAATAAATCATCTCCATAGCATGCCATGCTGATCTGGAAAAGATAAGCCTACCGGTGTAACCCTAGATAACCTGGACCTTTTTGCCGGTAAAAGCAAATATGCAAATATGAATATACCAATGATTATTACTTCAGAATAAAGTGTCCACATGAGGTCTTTGACATTACCAAGTGTCTTCCATGTCATTCCAGGTACTGGTGAACATTATATCCTGCCGGTTGACCATATACCTGTAACTATTGCACAAATTACTACTTGCCGGTGAATGTTGCTCGATCTCCAAAGTAGGTGTATTTAGTAGGTGTTGACATCAATGACAAAACCATACCAAAATACCAACATTCAACTCATGAGCTTTTAACGGATAACTCATGAACATGATAGGTGATTCCACACCTTCACTATTTCTTTGCATTAGTATAGCTGAACAAGTATGATTTGACGCATAGCTATACATAATGAACTCCTTAGTATAATCTGGGCATACTAAGACTGGAGCATTTTCCATGGCTTCTTTGATCTGATGGAAAGCTTGCTTCCCTTCAGGAGTCCATTTGAAGAGAGAATTACCCTTCATCATATTGACTATATGACAAGTTTGTTCGACAAAGTTGGGAATGAATCTTCGCAGGAAATTAACTTTTCCGAAGAAAGAATGAACAAAAGTCTTACTGGTCAGCAAGGAAAGGTCACAGATTGCTTTTACCCTTTCCACATCAATTTTAATACCTTCCTTTGAAACAATATGCCCAAGCAATTTACCTTCAGTGACCCCAAAAACAGACTTTTTGGGATTGAGAGAGAGTCCATGCTGACGACATTTTTCCAAGACTTGTTGTAGATGGGAAAAATGATCTTGACGTTCCTTAGAATAAACTGTCAAATCATCTAAATAGACAACAATGAACTTACGAAGAAAACTTTGGAAGGCCAAGCCCATTGCACGTTGGAAAGTTGCTCCTGCATTTATTAATCCAAAGGCATCCTACGATATGCGAAGGTACCCCAAGGTGTAGTGAATGTGGTCTTATGTTTATTTTTCTCCAACACTTCTACCTGATTATAACCTGAAAACCCATCCAACATGGACATCATTTCTGCTCCAATAACAACTTGTAAGACATGGTCCATGATAGGTAAAGGATAATTATCCTTCAAGGATGCTTGATTCAAGTTTCAGAAATCTACACATATCTGAATTTTGCCATGTTTCTTACGTACAGGTACAATATTGGCTATCCAAGAAGAATGGTAGATGGGGAAGATTGTCCTTGCTTTCAACATCTTTTGTACTTCAGCAAAGATAGTGTCAAAGATTTTTGGGTTATATTGCCTTTGCTTCTGTCGGAAAGGCATAATGCTTGGTTTCAATGGAATGTCATGGCGAAGCTGTTCAGGATGAAAATAATTTAGATCTTCATAGGAGTATGCTATGATGTCAACATACTGCTGCAATAATGCAACAAATTTATGTCTTTCTCCTTGTGAGCAACATTTTCCAATGTTGATCATTTTTGGATTGTCCTCAGTCCCAATGTTTATTTGTTCAGTCCCAATGGTTGATCTTTGCTGCTTCTTAACATAGCGATCATGCTTGTCAAAAAGCTTTTCTAGCGAAACTAGACCCTTGGGGATCTTGTTTCCTTTTAATTGCAGAAATTTCTCTCCTGTTTCTGCGTCAACACTTTCAATTGCATCCTTTGAAGGGCAGTGTCTACCTTCAAAGTACAGATCACCAAAATTATCAGAAGTCTGCAAGAAATTTATTACATGATGATCATCATTAAACACTTGCCAATGATCAGAGTTGTCAGGAACGCTTGGCCGAAAAACTAACTCAACAACATAAGTTGATCCTGAAAAATATTTGTGAGGAACCAAAGATGTCGTTGATACCTAATGAGTCAGCCCTATCATTGAATTCACGGGAAACCATAGATATATCAAAAGCATCAAATGTTTCTATTAGATCCCAAACAAGGTTGCGGTAATGTCGTAGCCTTTCACTCCTTGTTTGATATATGTTTCTGATCTAACAGACTATTAACTCGGCATCTCCTTGAGCATGCAAGTTCTTGATTCCCTTCTGCTGAGCAACATTCATTCCCAGAAGGAGAGACTCATACTCAGTAGTGTTGTTTGTGTTATCGAATTGGAATTTGAAGGAGAAAGGGAAAATATTACCCTTGGGAGAAATCAAAACGATACCGGCTCCTGATCCGGTGGAAGAACAGCTGTCATCAAACTCCAGCGTCCAAACATCATCTGAACTACCAATGCTGATGGTATCAAAATTGAGAATTTCTTGTTGTGAAGTTGAAGATCCTTCTGATTCAATAACACTACTTTCACAACTACTTTCACAATCAACTGGGAAATAATTGAGTGAAGTATTAACTTCACTATTAGGAGTCATCTTTAGACCATCATCAACATGCATGAAATAATTACTCATGCCTGATGATTAGAAAAGAATCTGGGCCCGTTGATCATCAGACTTGACAACGGTATATTTTGATTTTTTTCTAGAAGTAACCTTTGGACAACTCCTTTAATTGGGATACGAGCCTCAGTCATATCCATGTTTAACTCACCCCCAACATCTCTACAGAAATTCCTTCCCAACAATAGCCCATAAGAAGCCGGTACAACAGCTACCAGTACTGTCATCTTGATTTTCTTTTCTGGGAATGAAGCAAAGGCAAACTGTGCATCTTTGATTTGACCAATCAAAGGAACTTCTTTGTTATCCATAGAGAAACACCTTCCAAATGTTTTGGTAAAAGTTAAACCAAGGGAATTGGCAACTTTTGATGGCATAACATTATCAAATGCCCTGGAATCAATTACGCAGTTACTAATCTTGTAACCATTTATTAACAAAGAGATGTAAAATGGTTCTATCTTCTCAATAGGAGAAGGGGAAGATACTAGATTGTTTTGAAGCAAGTTTGATTTTGGAAGATTGCTAGGGGTAGTATCTTTTTCTTTAACAGATTTGACCAAACGGTCAAATTGATTTGGTTAGATCTCAAAAATTCAACTTTAGACATTTGTATCTTAGTTTTCTTTGCATGATCTAAAATATCAAATGACTGAAAAGAATTCATCATCAAAGATGGATTTGGATTCTCATTTTGAGAATTAAAAATATTTGGTACACTAGGCTTTGATGCATATGTAGAAGAATTGACATGTGCAGAAAAATTGACAGCAGTCAAAGAATCACTTACATTTTTCTTCTTCGCAGCGTCCATTGAGATAGTGTTATCCTTTGCAAGATTTGGTATGGGAGCCCCATGCTTTGGAATAGAAATTGGCAAATGTTGAGAGTCCTTTATTTGAGTAGAATCGTCACTCTTCACAATGATAGGTGGTTGAGCTGCCTATGTTTGCGAAAGGGTGAATAATGCAAAGGCATCTCCATCATGTGCAACTGGCGTATCATCTTCTTGATACTGCATAAACCTGATATTAGAGTCCCCAGCTAAATCTGCATCACCTTCTTGATGCGAATTAGCATCTTCTTCACCAAAAGGAGGAAGATCATTTTGTTCAACTTCATAGTATCCAGTAGCTGAACTTTGGGGTGGTGCTTCCAATGCAAGCCTCTCTGGAGCAGGAGGTAATTTATTCTGATTACCCATAGTGTAATTGGAAGCATTGTTAGGGTAAGTCCTTCTTGGAACGTCTCGATAAGAAGTATTTCCTTGTGAGGAAATCTGCTTCTTAAGCATCAACAACTCATTTGCTAGCTTCTGTATCATAGGATCAACGGAACTAGTTGAAGAAAGAGATGCATCAGCAACTTGATTACTCCTAACCTTGTTAGGATCTCTCCTTATCTTGCCAACAAGGATAAGATCATCTTCAACTAATATGGCCATTTGTTGAGCTGTAGCCAAATCTGTAGGATTGTTCCTCTGCAAAAGGAAACTCACCTCTGGCAATTGGGAATTGATGAAAAAGCATTTCAAGTTTCCAGCAGTAGGTCTTGAAGCAACTGGAATACGATTATGCAACTTGTTGAACTTGGCTACAAACTCACGCATGGGTTTCTGAGGCTCTTTCTTCAACTGAGTTAATTGTGCTAATAAAGCATGATCATCTTCAGTAGACTTGAATCTTGCCTCAAACAACATTCTGAGAGATGCCCAATTTGTGATACAAGCATTGGGTAGATGATAGAACCAATCGGCAGCAGCTCCATGCAAAGTTTCAATGAATAATCTTATTGAAACATCTTCGTGTTGAACACCAAGAACTCCACAAGCGATGTAGAAGGCAGCAATGTGTTCGTCTGGATGTTGAGCGCCATCCCCAAAAAAATTGGGTAAATTTTTCCGCGTACCTTTGGGTAATTCATGCAAAGGTGCGGTCAAGTTCAGAGGACCAAAAGAAGTACCCCAAGGGCTAGCATCAGCCATCCTTAATGGATTATAAGGTGGTATTACAAAATGATTTGCTAATGGAACAACTGCAACTTGCAAACTTGATGCCTCACTTGGTACGGGAGATCACCGTGCAGATGGAGGAAAACTTCGTGTTCGTTGCAAAGGAGAAAACGTCCATGAACGTGTCACAAAGGGAAAATTGAATTGCTGCAATACTTCAAAGGTAGGATCAACAATTCATGCTAATCGTTGCCCATGAGTGTAACGTCGATCAGCCAGATTATGATTTGAAGAAAAATAACAATATGGAAATTACAATGAAAGCGCACTGCAACCCAATAGACAAATCGATTGCACGTCGCTCCCTAGTAGAGTCGCCAAAAAACTGTTGGGTGAATATTTTGTCACCAGCATACTAATGACAAAACATAAAATTCATACAACGCTATGCTAAGAAATTAATCTCTCCTCTCATCAAGGGGAGGTTCCCTATGAAATTTCTCCTCTAATTAACAAGAAATTAAATTTGTGGGTTGGTGTTGGGCATATAACTCTCTTTTTTTAGAGTTTATGTATTCTCCCTTCACCTAGTTACAATTTCTCTACCTCTTCAGATACTTAAAGAAAAGAACTATTAATCTAACAAACTACACAAAGAGTTACTTTTAAGCAACATAAAGTCTCCTTTATGGTAACACTAATTCACACTGATCGTTACAAATCAAACAATTAGAAACTTAGCTTAAAGCACAAAGTCTTCAAGTATAGATTTCTAATCCATTAAACTACTAATAACCGCAACAATAAAAAGCTTACTACAAGTTACTTCCCTTATCAACAGATTTCTCAAGTATGCTAAGAGCACAAAGTCTATTGGCAAGATTTGAGAGCTCTTTAACCATGTAGCAATATCTTAAAGATCAAATAAGTAAAGATAATATGTATTCAATGGACATAGGAACATTAAATAATATAAACAAATTTATTGATACAACACAAAGTTTGCAATCAACAAAATTGTTTTCTTTATTTGTTTGATTGAATTCTCACCACAAAAGCCCAAAATCTTAATTGGGATAAAAATCCAATAGAGTTTCGCTAAGCATGAAAAAGATAAAATATTTAAAAAAAGGTCCTCCTTATATAGGAAAAGAAGTTGAGAAAAAGGTGGGCACAGTTGACTTGATCAACCGCACAGTCCCATTTTAATACAACTACTACATAAAGAAAACGTGCAGCTACATAAAAATTGACAACATCTATTGGTGCAGCTGCATGAAGAAAGAGTGCCAAATGGGGGAACTTCATTCTTGATTCTCTTCTTCGTTGGATTTCTGAAAACCTTCAAACTTAGCGAAGATGGCTTTGACCTCTGATTTGTTCGACATCAAGGTAGAACTTGTGATGATTTGAATGCGGGACATTACATCTTGAATCTTCACGTGCTTCTTCTTAACATCCTTTAGCATGGATGCAAGTACTTCAAAGTTGACCTAAATTTCTAACAATTTATCAAATGTATCAAGCGAGAAGTCTTGTCCCATGCATTGGTCCATCAGGGAAAGAAATTCTTGGGTGACGACTTCAGTAGTGATGAAATTTTGATCACCATCATACAAATAGCAAGGGAGATCACCTACTTTAGCAAAAATAAGGTCAACCTCATCATCACCTTCTTTCTTTTCACGATCCAGCTCTGCAATCATTAATTTCATTGTCTCTTGTTTATAAGACAATAATGACAAGATCTGAATATACTTCTCCCTTGTGGGAATTACCTTGTTCTCAACCAGGACATCTATCCTGAAATCCTCCATTTTTCTCCAAAGGGTAGTGCTTTTCACAACTTCCTCAATTTCCTGGGATAAAGAGGTTTTGAGTCTTTGCATCCGACTCTAGATCACTTCATAATCAAATAATAGTTCCACCGTTGAACTCAGAAGATGAGATCCTTCTGACCTTAGCCGCGAGATCCATTCGTCCATTACTCGGCCTTTAGCTCCTACTAGCTCAATCCTCTTCAGAGCTTCAATATCTATTGATGATCCTATAGGTTCAACCTCTTGAGAAGATTATGTTACCTTTAAGGGACGTTGGTCAGCTGCTCACACTTCTTCTTCAAGTTATTTTTCTTATCCCTCTCTTGATCTAGTCTTCTTAACAAAGAATTAAGGGTTGTCTAAGAATCTAATTTCACACTTTCATGTGTCTCCACTCCGAGCTCCACAACCTACATGGTATAATCTTTTGATCATATGTTTTGCCTTTTTCCTTGTCTGACGATGGCACCATAACTTTAGCGTATTTTCTTTTGGAAGCTGGGTCTACTTGTAATGCCCCGCCAGGAAACCCCTAAGGGTTTAAGTTAAAAACACTCAAATAGAGTGTAAATATTTTTTTTTAATACTAATAGTTAAGAGAATTACTGATTAGATTCAACGTTAAGATAATTTGGAGTTAACTAAGAACTTATATAACACAGCGGAAGGCTAAACGATCCTAAGGAGTTTCCCAACGCGATTACATAACCTAGCACCTAACTTAACTTGCGTCGATTGATCCAATAAGCTGGATAACTTAATTACGAGATAATGCATAAGACTTGATTATACATATGTTCAATGATTTGACATCTTATAATTTTAGGAAGTGTTCATTTACTTTGGGTGGTTAGGAGGCCATTGTGAGGTTATTTACTCATTGCACTTTAAACCCTAATTACATTAAGAGACCTCCCATAAGGATCAAAGCGATCAATATACCGAAGTTCATCCATTTGATTTTAAGATAACCACCCACATTTGATAGCTTTCTTAAATATTAAAAGTTTGGTTAATAAGTCAAGATTCGTTCATTAAGGAATTAAACTTCCATTAATAGAGTGTGGTTCCCTCATTAATGTTTGAGCATAATCAAACTAAAGATTCATCGTTTCTTTTATGGAGGATAAAATGCAAGTAACCATGGAGTTCATTCATTGAAGCTTTAATAGTGCTACTAGATGGACTAAATTCATTAAGATGAAAATGTATTAGGACACATGAGAGCATCCTTTAAACTAAAATATAGTTAGCAAGATGAAATTCGTCATTTCAGGATTTAAAGTATAAGTTCATAGTGACGTTATTCCATTAGGATTAAAATATAATTATCTTATCGCATGTCACTCTTTTTAATCAAATAAAGTTAATATGAAGAGATACATTTGGCTATGATTAAGTTACAAACAACTATACGAATACTTCCCTTTTTAGTTTCATTTTTAGCAATCATAAGAGATTCTATTATTAGGGTTATAATATGGATATCTAGTTGAGTTCACCCAATTATCAAATTAATTTGGTAAGGTTTATTTGTTAAGATTAAAACATAAATAACTAAACAACTTTATCCAATATAGTGAAGCATAATTAACATGGCGTTACTCATTTACTATGGTAAAAAGGTAAACATCTATATGAGGTTCATCCTTTAAATTTCAATCTAGGAATTATAACATTAATTCTAACTTTGTTTTCCATTCACCTTCGTTCAATTTACATGCTTAATAACAAGTTAATCCAATGATATAACCCAACAAGATTCTTTCCACTATTACTACTTTTAATTAACATTAGCAAAATACTTTTCCATATTCTTAATTACAATCTTTTATGAACCTGATTACTACATTTGTCAAGATGAATAATTTTATGCACTTTGATTTAAATTCATTAAATTCACACCATACACTTATACAAGATATCCGCCATACATGATAACTTAAAGCATGAAACAAAGGAAGCTAAAACATCGCATAACACAGATATGATCTCGGAGTTCACCCCTAAAGGGCTACATCTCCGGGTCTGCTCAACTGCAAGGCCCCTTTGGCATTTTAATATAGTTAGGAACTTACATAATCGCATGACTTTTACATCTTTGCCACTAGGCGAATACAATCAATATACAATAGACACCTCGGTCGGAATTTACATAATTGATCCCTTCTAAAGCGGATCCAACTGAACACTTCAAAGCAAATACAGGTTCTAATGACTGACGATACTCTGACTAGGGGCGTAATCCGGCTATGACCAACACAAATAACTAGATAACAAGGTCTGAAACAAATACATCAAGGTATGCCGCCACCCTAAACAAGGCAAATACGGAACTTAAACTTACAACATTTTCTTTTTAAATCGATACGATATCAAATTTACATGCATTCTACTAGCATATCGATGAAGTAATAACAGAATATACGAAGATAATTTAGATTCAAATTTCATACTCTCCTATACTTTAGTTTTCATTTCTAAAATTCTCGGAAGATCTTAATCATTCAAATCGAAAGACAATGCTTATTTAAAAGAAAAGCAACATCTTATTAAAATATATTTCATAATGTTAACAAAAGTGTTTTATTTCAAAGGTCTTCAAATAAAGACAATATTTGATCTCTTCTCCAAGGATTACCTTTCCTATTAAAAGAAGTTCCAAATTTAAACGTTTGTTAATATAAATTTAATAATCCAAGATTAATAAATTTTAATTAATCTACAATATATAAAAAAAATATGCAATCTCCATTATTTAATATATATATTTATTTATTTATTTATTTAGCAACTAAAATCTAAATTTATAAAACAAAATAGATTTTTCTACAAATTTATTTCAACTCTTATTCATTCCCCATTTCATTTATAAATGTTATATTTATTATTTATTTTTATTTATTTTTTTAAAATAATAATAATAAAAAAAAATAAAAAAAATAAAAAAAAAACTAAAATATAACTGGGGGCACTACAGGGCCCACCTCCCAACCCGAAAGGTGCGGAAACCCCACAGTCCCCTCGCTGCCTTACTGTAGGCACAGGGTTTTCCTACGGGCCGCCGTGGACGTAGGGTTTCCCTACGGACACCGTGGTCGCAGGTTTTACCCTGTGGCCACAGTGGACGTAGGGATTCCTTGCGGCCCACTGTGGACGTAGGGGGTTCCCTGCGGAGCCATGGGAGCATGGGGGTAGGGGAGAAATGGGGGGAGGGGGTGGCGGCGGCGGCAGGAGCCGAGCTACGGCTCCTCCGCCCGCCAAACCCTAACCCAACAATGAAAAATTCCTTCTTTTTTTTTTTTTTTTTGTTTCCCTTTTTTTTAATATTCTCTTTTTTTTGTGTTTCTTCTTAATAATTTTTTTTTGAAAATTCACAGTTTAAAACTAAAACGTTTTTGAATGAGAATACTGAAAGAAAATGCATACACAGTCACAACCATGGCCCTTTTATTTTATATTCTTTTTTTTTTTTTATGATATCTCCCTTTTTTTTTTTTTTTTTCTTTTTTCCAAAATGATATGGATTTCAAAAATAAACAAATAGAAGAGTTGAAGAATAGCCACCAAATCCAAAATAATGTTTGCATTCCATTTTCCACTCAAAGATCCAACAAATAAACAAGAGGGTGGGTTGGAATCCTACCTTCAAACGCATTCCGGGAAGAGTTTTTTTTTTTGAAGAGCTCCCAAATCTGCTGCTCTAAAACTCCATCTCCTCCAAAACCTCCAATCTCGCTTCCAAAAAAATGACCCAAGGAAAGAACCCCCCAAAAACATTTCCAAACTAGGTTAAAAATGAGAAACCCTATTTTTGACCTAATTTTCAATTTCAAATTTAGGCATTTATTTTTTAAAAAAATAAAAGAAAAATGAAAAATGGAAATCATTCCTTTCCACTATTCAATACTTCTTATTCGTTTTTTCTTATTAAAATTAAAAAGCTTCCATTTCTTATTTAACTCTAATTTTAAATTTCTCCATATTACTTCAGCCAACACTTTATATTTTAAACTACTAACAAGGGTAAGGTATTTAAATTAATCTAAATTTTCCAAAAATCAATCCTGTATACTATATCAACTTAACAAGTAAAAAGAAAATAATTTCTTTTAAATAATAAAATTTACCCTTTCCCTTCCAAAATGTGAAAATGATTAATTTATTTCTATTTCGCAAATGACTTTAAGTCTTTCCTATCTAAAACGCATAACTCATTAAATTCGTTATTTTAAAATTAACTATTAAATTAACTCGCTATAACATAATAAAGCGACCTTTTTAATAGTCGACTATTCCCATGAAAGAAATCTATTTATTTTAATTCCGCAACTTTTAATGCGTAAATGAACACATTATTTCAATTTAAATGTTTTAAGCTTGCTACAGTTATAATTAAAGCGATCTCTTCAAATCAACGATTAATCATATAAAAGAAGCTACCTATTTAAATTTCTAAATTACTAATGCGTACATCTACTCATTAAATAGAATTAAATACTTAGGATTACAAACTCTACTTACCCCGCGCATGGCACGCAAACTGAGGAAGTCCACCAAATCACACGACATGCAACCCAAAGAAAATAAAGGCCCCCACGAACCACACACGACGCTCACCTGACCATGGCTAAGGTAGGATGAGAGTTTTATGACCACCAAATCTGAATTCTAAGGATGAAGGTGGTATACTCAACCCTGCAAATCCCAAAGAAGATGAACCTCGCCCTAGGCGGTGTTGTACCTGCGATCTCCTGCAACCATGAATTCATGCAAGCATACATATACATATACATATTCAATGAAGGCGTTAGCTTGAGATTTATCACAAGAGTTAGGAAACAATTACATTTACACAAAAATCGATGCAAGAGCACAATAATAAGTATGCACGATTATTTATATTATCTAAACTACACATTGCATCACGGTTAACCTACCATTCAAGAATGCCACATAGGAAGTCAACCAAGGTCAAACGGGTTTTACAAGTCCGACTAGGGTAGGGGCATTACACTACTACCAACCGAGATGCTATCTTTGGCTTCTTCATTCCCTTAGGCTTTGGAGGAACCAAAAGTTCAAAGTCAAATTCATCAGGAGATATCACCTATTTTTTCCTCTTAGGAGCCACTACTTCCATCCAACGGGGTAGTTCTGGATTGGATGATAGAGTAGTAGCTCCTTGCTGACTTGGGGTCAAAAATTTTGGAGTAGGTTGATTGGAACTTGGAGCAGTTGTGAGTGTAATTGATGGTGTTGATATTGAAGCATCTAATGGAACATTTGTTGCTGCTACCTCTTCAGTTATAGGTGGGAGAGTTGAGGGTGTCGTGAGTGTAACTTCAACACTTACCAATAAAGGGATTGTTGTGACGGTGGTAGTCATGGCAAGTAAATCTATCGAACCCTGTTCTGCAAGTGCATCTTGCAAGGTTTCATTAAAATCCATCATGGTAGATTCAAAAGTAGATGAAGGGATATCATCTAAAGTAGAGAAGTTGGTTATTGTAAAAAATTGACCAGTATTCTCTGATTGCGGCATGCCTATACTTAGATCTCCATCTTCATGAACATCTTCATCCTCTTGATCATAGTCAGAGTCAGAATCAATAGAGTGAATGACTACTTGTGAGATAACTAGGGCATAAACTTCGGCTAGGCATGATACTTCTTCTGCCTGTACTTCCTCTTGTTGAGGAATTTCACTTTCTTCGACCTCTTTTCCCTTTCCAGCTTCACTGGCAGGCGGTTGTTCTGACTCTTTCGTCACTGCTTCCTGTGGTGCTGATGATGATTCGCCCTTCTTTGGCCCCTTAACTGTAAATTTGATTTTGGGCCCTTTACCCTTTGATTGTACCACATGAGGTGAAGATAGTGCTTGTGAGTCTGCCCTACTCTTGGTTCTTGTTTCAACTATCACTTTCTTGCCCAATGGACCATCATTGTTGTCATCATCTCCTGAACTAGTGGGAAACTGTTTCATCTTGAGATTCTTCTTTAGCAACCAAGCATTGGTGTTTTCTAAGATGGGAGAGATCCTTTGCGTAATGGACTTTCTTTCCTTCTTTGACCATTGCACAAGTGGAAGTGGGGAATCAACAATCTTTTTCTCATAATAAACAAGATCCACTATGTCATCTGTGTCTTCCATAGTCATTGGGATCTTAGCTAGATCCATATTTTCAATTTGTTCTTGAGTAAGGCGACTGAAATCCATCGTTCTTATATCCTCCTCATTCTGACAATCCGCCCAAACATCCTCAAACCTATAAACATGAGTGTATGTCCTTTTGAGTTTGCTCTTTATACCCCAAAAATCAAAATCGGTTCGGGCCTTGAATCTTCTCATGGTGTTCCACTACATTTCCTCCTTCATTTTTTTGGCTTTGGGATTGGTTAGCACGAAACACCTGCCAATTGACTCTGGGAATTTTAGCCCAGTCTTATGTGCTTGTGATTGTTTCTCATGCACACTAATCAGTTGTCTACACAGCTCCATGAGGATGATTTTATCTGAAGGAAACCTTGGAAGGATGAAGGGCTCACCTGAGAAACATCCAATTCAGATATAGGTGAATGTGGGAAATTGTAGAAATACACACCCGAAATGAGACACCTTGTTGTAAGCAGCTTGTGATATTCTCCTCTTCTGTAGGCCTTTATCAAAAATGCACTTCCATACAACAAAGAAGGCATCATTAACCCTCCTGTAATGATTACCTTGATTTTTGATCGTTAGCTGATCATAGTACTCCCAAACGGGAACCACTCTTCTATCACCCTTGGTTGACAAGACTGGATATTGCCTCATAGAAGCAACTACGTAAACCAGGTGTGAGGTCATATAAAACTTCAGAGTTACCTTGACCTCTTTCAATTGGGCACAAAGCGCATCACTGATTTGTTCTCTGCAATCAATTCTTGTAGCTCCCTTTCTGATTATATTCATGTAGTAAATCATCCAGCTTTGGAAATAATGAGAGTCTTTTAATCCTTTCACTCTGGATAACATGGTGACCATGTCATTATATTCCTCATTAAAATCACTCATGTGGAAAGACTTAGGCCATTGTGAGGTGAGGGAAGATCTAGCAGTAGAGAGATAAATAGTTTTGATCACCTTTTTTCATTTATCCTCATGTTTCTCATAGTACTCTTGAGCACTCTCTTGAGAAATATCAACTACTTCTTTAGCTGATGAACCTTTGAAAACACTATTGAAGAATATATTGTCTAGGGTCATGATGACATTCTGATCATCATCTTTTACTTTCCTTGTGCTTGGATCAAAGTGATCAGCTACTGCCAGTACAAATTTAGGATCATGATCCGCAACTAGGAAAGATGCATACTTATGCAACTTAGATTTGATTAAACTGGTTAGTCATGCAGGAGCCTTTTGAACCCAGTCAACAAACTCTTGCATGTCAACATGCCCAATTTCGGTGTCCATGATCTCCTTAATGTTTGAGTCCACTGAACTCTTAGGGTACATATTCAAGTACCTGTCATACTTGTATTTCATCTTTTTTGATGATGCTTAACTTGGAGATGGTTGTCCCGAGGAAGACTTGGGCTTGTTGTGAGAGAGCTTTGACATTCATGCTCAATGACTACATTTAACATTGATGATTATCCATTCATCATTATCAAAAATCAATTTTTCTCAAACGGATCGAAAAACGGGACTCAGAACAGGCTTAGGAGTAAAACTACGAAAAACAACAGGTCGGGGAAAAAAGTCTGAACTGCTCGTTTGAAAACAAAAATTGCACAGTAGACTTTAAAGTCCGAAGCGCAATGTGGGAAAAATAACTTGCACAACGAACTTTAAAGTTTGATGTGCAGACTCCGGGGAAATGAATAACACATTGGACTTTAAAGTCCGATGTGTAGGGGGAAATTAAAACAAGCACATGTTACTACTTATCAAGTTGCCATTAGTTTCATGTCAAAGTTATTCTATATACTCTAGTCGGTTACTACTACCAAGATATTTAGTCGGTATGAACAGTCCAGTCGATTATTGAAGAAATTAGTCTCAAAATGTAGTATACATCGAGCTGTCTACCGAGTATCATTTCATGTCTACCAAGCAGCAAAGATGACACACCGAGTTGATATACACCGAGTGAAACATGTTACCAGATTCATTGAACCTGGACATACATATCAAAACGTGTTACAAGATTGAGGAACATCTAACCGTTATCACATTGGAAATTGCACTTAAAATATTGTGTATGATTTTGAGGTCATCTAACCAATGAAATATTTTGCATGGTTATTCATTCAATAAAACATGTTTGTAAGATCGAAGCAATGAAAGAATCACTGTCATAAGAGATCTATTTATACAACATGGATTAAGTTCAAAAATATACATTTAGCATGACAGAAAGGAAGATATAGAGATATATAAAGCAAGACATGTGAAAGCACTAAGTGTTATGAATATTACAGAGACACAGAGGTCACCGAGAAGGATTTCAAAGAACAGTCAAAGAACATAGTAAACATAAGGGTTTACCGAGTTAGTATATGGGTTACCGAGGTATGCTATAAGTAAGGTAATCTATTTTGAGCACATAGAATCTGATATAACATTCAAGATGTAAAGTTGCAGATATTTGTAATGATTTATTGTAATATTTTGAAGTTGTAAGAGAAACCTTTAACAGGGTAAAAGACTCTAATCAAGTCTATAAATTGTAAAGCCTCTAACCATGTGCAACATTTAGTTTAAGTGTTGTAAAATCCTTTAGCAAGGTAGATCTAACTGATCTTGTTATTCCTAACAGGGTAAGCTATCAGAAATAGCTAAACATGTAGCTCTAACCGAGCACTCTTTATTATTGCAGTAGTGAAGTTGTGGGTGCCATCCCCACCGCAGTTTTTCTCTCTAACCAAGAGTTTCTGCGTAACCAAAATATATGTGTTATGGAGTGAATCATGTATGATTGTTATCTATTTGTTTTAGCTTTATATTATGTTACTGCACTATTCGATTTATGCATAACAATAAAGTTATTATTGAAGAAAAGTTTTGAAGTATTGATTCACCCCTCCCCTCTCAGTACATTAGCTTTCCATATTGGGCCTAACAATTGGTATCATAGCTTCAATCTTGGAAAAGGGTTTAACTACCTAAAGAGAAAGATCTTATCAATGGAAGGCTATAAACAATCTCAGAGGATTGTGTATCTGCAAGAAGAGCTGGATCATGCTAATCAAGTGATTGTAGACATACAAAGGCAAATGCAAAAATCTTTGAAAGTAAGAAGAAGATTATATAATGATTTGCAGGACTCTCAAGAGTTAGTGGAACAAATTGAGACATCATCTGAGAACAGTATATCTGAAGAAACTGAAGAAATGATTGGAGTATTGAGAGAAAATAACAAAGCACTGGCTGATCAACTAAAAGCAATGAAAAGAGAACATGAACATTTCAGCACACAGATGACTGAAAATCTTGATGCATTAAGGACAGCCAAGGACAAAGTAAGAGATCTACAAAGAGAGAAACAACAACTTGAAGTCTTAGTATCTAATAAGAATGATGAAATCACAAGGGTAACAGGAATTCAACAAAATCTGTCAGATCAACTAGGTTATGCACATCATGAAGCAATTATGAAGGATGATGAGAATCAAGCATTGAAACTTGAAGTATCAAGGTTGACCGATGAACTTGAAATAGAGAAGAAATCCAAAGAAACACTGAAGAAGAGTTATAAAGCATCAAAGATGTTGGATGAGCAACTAAATACAAGAAGACCCAACAAAGATGCAAGACTCGGTTACAAAGGAAAAGACTCTACCAAGAAGGGAATTCACACTACCGAGAGAGGAGAATCATCAAAGCAAGCTGGAAACAAGAAAATTAAAGGAAAGAAGCTTATTTGCAACTACTGTGGAAATCAAGGTCACACTGCCAACTTGTGCCAAATCAGAAAAGGTAAGCAACTTAATGTTACTAAGTCCAATAGTTATTGTTACAATTGCAATAAATATGGTCACACATATAATCAATGTAGGACAAAGTCTGTAAACAATTATGAGAAGGCAAAATTCAAAGGGTTTTGTAAAAACTACAATAGATATGGACATAGTACTGAGAAGTGTTGGTTTAAGCAAAAGAGCTATATGTGGTCTGCACATCGAGCAAATGCTAGAGGTTACCGAACTCACACAAATCCTTACCGACAATATTCTGCAGTACCATGGGATTACAATTCAAGGATATGGTGTGAATATTGTGGAAGATATGGATGTATAAGTGCCAACTGTTTAATAAGGTTTGGGATGTACAATTGAAGATCATGGAGAAATCCTGGTATGACATGTTTTCATTGTCACAAAGTTGGACACTTAGCTGGAGATTGTAGAGATCAACCTAGAAAAGACACTGAAGAAATAAAAATTAAATTAAAGATGATTTGGAAAAAGAAGGAAATTGTGTCAAATGAAAAAGCACCTTACCTACCGAGTTAGGTGCACCTATTCCAAATTAATCTGTAAAGGTATGAAGGGACTGCATTCTCTCAATGTTAATCCTTAACAGTTCCTATTTTAATATGTACTTAGTTCAAATATGCATAATTAAGATGTAATAGTAAGTTTTAAATTCTATCAAAGTCTTTTGAAGCACTTTACAGGAAACCTGTCAAGTCGGTGAATACAAGAAGCCTGTCAAGTCGGTAAATGAAGGAAGTTTGGTTACTCGGTTAAAGCAAAAAAAGGAAAGAAGGTTTAGTGGAACCAAGTGCATTTAATGTTTTTGACCTAACCTACACGGAGCCCGATAAGGCATATTGTGTACTTAAAAGCATTTTCGCGGTCATTTTCAACTCACCAAGTTTTCGAGAGAGCAGAGCAAAGTGAATCTAAGGCAATCAAACCTCCTACAAAGAAAATTCAAAGTATTTACATCAATCTCAACGCATTGTTAAGCTGGTTTACCGATCTTATCAAGTTGCTATTATTTGCTAAGTGTGGAATGACAATCGTTTGAAATCCTGAAACCCTAAGGATTTTTTGTTAGCTTTTATTTGAAATCTAAAATGGCGCCTAAGATCCAAGATCCCATTGTTGTCAAGAATGTAGAGAAGCCCTCACTAAAATACTCTTTGACTCCCAAAGTTGCATCTGAACTGGATGACAAAACCGCCTTTTCACTCATCCCAGATAGAGTGTTGTTAGTCGAGGACGTGAGATTCTTCACCAAATGTTGTGTTGAAGAACTCGGTCATGTTGAAATTAAAGACACCTGTGATGAATTACGCACAGATGGTAAATTAAATAGCAAGTATGAGCACATTAAGATCAAGGGATTAACTGAAGCCCTAACCTATCCCTGTGTGTTCAAACCCCAGTGGGTCAAGTTTGTTCTGAGCAGAGTTCACGATGATTTCATGTGGCTAGAAGAGCAACCATTTAAGATTACCAAGGAAATCATTCATCTGATTATCGGCTACCCTATTTATGATCATGCCCAAGCCCAAAAGATGATATCACAGAAGGAATTGATCTATTTAACCAGAGTGGAATCAGATTGTAGAGGATTAAAATTGAACAATGTCACAGATGAGAACTAAAATTTGCCATAAGAGTAATAGGTTACTGTTTCTTCTAATCAGCAAGGGAAAACAATGTACCCTATGTAGCAGTAGACCTAGCATACAAAATTGTGAAAAAGGGAATAAAAATTGATCTATGTGAGGTATTGCTGAAGAACCTGTTTGAGAATCTGAACACCATCAGGAAGTCAAAGAAAAACAACTCAGCAAATACACTAAAGTTTGGATCATTACTTGTATGCATGTTTTTCTATTTTGAAAAATTCTTTCCATCAGTCGGTAAAGTTGTTTAGGAACTACACCGACCAATCACCCATAAGATCAATGACTTCATTAAGAAGTTAGGAGATAATTTCAATGATATTATGGATGATTACTTCAACAAGTTCTAAGAGAAAATGCATAATAGGTACCGGATTCCACCCCAGCTAGTGGAGAAATACAAAAATGACATATGTTTTGAAGTTGACACTGATTACTGTTATGTGAAAGTTGTGGAACCAAGAACTCAATCTTTGTCACCGATGGGTTACAAGATTGATTTTGAAATCACACAACAACAAATTGATGCATTTCTTAAATTGCCAAGACATGCTACCGAGCATAGGTATGGAACCTATGAAGAAGTAAAGGAAAAAGTAAAAATGAGCATTGTAGTACCCAAAGCTACAAGAAAGGCAACAAAGATGATAAAGGCATTGTCAGAGAAATTCGGAGAAGACTCTTCCTCTACACCTGTCAAAGGCACCATTGCCATTACCAAAGAGGAATCTGAAGCCCAAGAGGCAGCTATAACATTGAGCACCGAATTGCCCAAGGGAAAAGTGTTGAAGAGAAAGAAACATGACACATCAAAGGCCTCACCGACTCCACCTCCAAAGCGACCTAACACTAGAGAATCTGTAGCTTCACCAAGTAAGAAAACAAAGAGTGTTACTGTTCCCAAGGTAACAAAGACCTACAAGAAATCTACTCGGAGACTCATTTTGGCAAAAGAGTCTAGTGATACCGAATCAGAGGATGCAAGCAAATTTCATATTGTCAAAAGAAAGAAGGTAAATGTACATAGTGTTGAAAACTTCTATGCTAATATGAAAGAATATGGAGGATTTGGATCATTTAGGTATGTTAAATATGAAACCAGAAATAATGATGCGAAGAGACAAATTGAAGAAGCTGTCATCTGCACACTTCTAAAATTCCGGTTGGCTCCATTGGAACTAGCTAAGTCACTTCCAAATGAACTTTATTTGCATATTGATAATAGATGGAAGTATGCAATGGACTCAGAGAAACAAATCAGAGAAAGAAGTCTGGTTCATCTCTTTCCTGACATGTCAGTAGCTGAAATAAAAGAACATCTTACAACCTACAACTCAAAGTTTCTTGTCAAACAAAGAGCCTTAAAACTGATGAATGGGCTGTATATTGAAGTTGAAAATGAGACAAAAGCAAAATGGAAAGAAATCTTTAAAATCAAGGATGTCGGTGAGCAAGCTACAGTTGAAATTGTTGATGTCACCGAGCAAGATCTTGATGTTACTGAGTAAGACCCTGCTAACACCATTCAAATAGATGAATATGTCATGGATACAGAGGCACCGGAACAGGAAATGATAGAAGGCAATGCATATGCAAAACTTGTATCTAGTGAATCAGTCTTGGAACAAGTTCAGCCTTATCCACCAGTCAAACAACCTGTCTCGACCAAAACCCCTTAGGATACGGATCAAGGCACCGAAGGCCACAAGTCTACAGCAGGAGAAGGTACTACTCAAGAACAGACATCTCAAGCACCTTCTAGCACTGAGAATATTGCAACTGAGACACCAAGTACCAAGACACCAAAGGACATTACAGAGGCTAAAGAAACCGACCAAAATGTTGCCTCTACCGAGCAACCTATCGAGGGTCATCAAGCCTCACAAGCCATTGTCTTAGTTCCATCGGTAAAAGGTAAAGAAAAGAAGATGAAAAAGCATAGTTTTAAAGTTGATTTGTCAAAACCAATAGTGTTGCCCAATATAGATATATCAAAATTAAAGGGGCAAGCACTCATTGATTTCGGTGAACTATGCAAAGCAAAGGCCAAACAAGAAAAGCAAATGGAAATTCAAAAGAAAAATAAAGTACTTCAGAAGGTGAAAGCACTCTTAATAGATATGCTACTTGAAGCTACAGTATCAACAGATGCAGCCATCCACATTCAACTAGATGAACTCCTAACAAAGATAGAGACATCTAGAGTAGATGCATTGGAGTATTTGAGCAAGCTAAAAGACAAAGAGCTCACTGCAAAAATGATAGAAGAGGTACAAAAAGCTATAGCTATTGGCAAAGTTAAACTTGTCAAATTTATTGCTGAGTTGACTCCTCAACTCAAGCACATTCTTTATTTATTTCAGAAACTCTGCACATTTTCTTTATTCATTAAAGACATTAAGAATAAAATAGAGGCAATTGAGAAAAAGATCACCGATCTCTCAAATAAGTTGACCACAGAGCTAAATTCAGTTCATAATTTCTATACAAGGTTACAACAGCTCATGGCTCAACAATTGGACCTAAGAAATGAAGAACACAAGATTAGGATGGACATAATGACACTTCAGACATTATTCCTTCCTCATCTTTCATCCGTCCAAGAACAGATCAACCAAGCCACCTCCTTATCTACTACAGAAGAGGGAAGCACTCTAGATGGCTTAATATCATTATTGGCTGATATTCAAGCACTAGATTCTTTAACGGACAGTGTAAAGATTGCACTCTCTGTCTCTCTCACCGAAGCACGGACCAAGTTCAAATCTATTTTTGACCAGTTACCACCACCGAATGGTAATTAAGTTTTGATGTTTGTCAAAAAGGGGGAGTGATACAGTATTGGGGGAGTGTAGTATTCAAGTATCAAACAAAAGGAGTATAGTATACAGGGGAAGTATACCGAGCAGAGCAAGCAGAGTATCCAAGAGTAGTGAACCGAGCAGTGAACAGGATAGTAAGCAAAGATCAAGAGCAGCACACAAAACATTGATCACCAAGCATGCAAAATCAGAATTTTGTAAAAGTATATCGATAAGGGGAGTATATCTGGATATATTATTTCATTGACTATTGTATATACTATTAGTATAATCAAATTTTGCATGTATATAGATTATTGAGTTAGAACTTTGAAAGTAGTTTTTGTCAAACATCTCAACTAATGTCAAAAGGGGAGATTGTTACTACTTATCAAGTTGCCATTAGTTTCATGTCAAATTTATTCTATATACTCTAGTCGGTTACTACTACCGAGATATTCAGTCGGTATGAACAGTCCAGTCGGTTATTGAAGAAAGTAGTCTCAGAACGTAGTATACACCGAGCTATCTACCGAGTATCATTTCATGTCTACCGAGTAGCAAAGATGACACACCGAGTTGATATACACCAAGTGAAACATGTTACCAGATTCATTGAACCTGGACATACATATGAAAACGTGTTACAAGATCGAGGAACATCTAACCGTTATCACATTGGAAATTGCACTTAAAAGATTGTGTATGATTTTGAGGTCATCTAACCAATGAAATATTTTGCATGGTTATTCATTTGATAAAACATGTTTGTAAGATTGAAGCAATGAAAGAATCACCGTCATAAGAGATCTATTTATACAACATGGATTAAGATCAGAAATATACGTGTAGCATGACAAAAAGGAAGATATAGAGATATATAAAGCAAGACATGTGAAAGCACTAAGTGTTATGACTGTTACAGAGACATAGAGGTCACCAAGAAGGATTTCAGAGAACAATCAAAGAATAGAGTAAATAGAAGGGTTTACCGAGTTACTATATGGGTTACCGAGGTATGCTATAAGCAAGGTAATCTATTCTGAGCACATAGAATCTGCTATAACATTCTAGATGTAAAGTTGCAGATATTTGTAATGATTTATTGTAATATTTTGAAGTTGTAAGAGAAACCTTTAACAGGGTAAAAGAATCTAATCAAGTCTATAAATTGTAAAGCCTCTAACCATGTGCAACATTTAGTTTAAGTGTTGTAAAATCCTTTAGCAAGGTAGATCTAATAGATCTTGTTACTCCTAACAGGATAAGCTATCAGAAATAGCTAAACATGTAGCTCTAATCAAGCACTCTTTATTATTGCAGTAGTGAAGTTGTGGGTGCCATCCCCACTGCAGTTTTTATCTCTAACCAAGAGTTTCTGTGTAACCAAAATATATGTGTTATAGAGTGAATCATGTATGATTGTTATCTATTTGTTTTAGCTTTATATTATATTACTGCACTATTCGGTTTATGCATAACAATAAAGTTATTATTGAAGAAAAGTTTTGAAGTACTGATTCACCCCTCCCCTCTTAGTACATTAGCTTTCCATATTGGGCCTAACAACACATCGGACTTTAAAGTCCGATGTGCAATTTGGTATGCTTAAACCGGCACATCAGACTTTAAAGTCTGATGTACACCCTGTGAAAGATTAAGGAGCACATCGGACTTCAAAGTCCGATGTGCTTGCTCAAGGGAAAAACATTTGGTTAAAACCCGACATGTCACCCAACTCCCCTCTGCATACCGGATTTTAAAGTCTAATATGTGGAGGTTAAGATCCCACATATTGGACTTTAAAACCTGATATGCGGAGATACTTTTCTCCAGCTGCACGCCAGACTTTGAAGTCTGATGTGTGGCTGTAGAAAAGAACTTCGGAAGGTAAGAAGGGAGGAGCAATCGGGTTTTAAAGTTTGATTGCTCCTCCAACACACACAAAGCAAAACAATGAAAACAAAAAGAAAAACAAAAAACAAACAAGAAACAAAAACCCTACCTCTTTCGCTTTGCCAATGAAAAGGATCCAACAATCGGGCAAGGGAAATTCGAATCACGATGAGCAGGAGCAGAGGAGGGTGCACGGAAGAAGAAAATGGAGGATAATGAAAATTAAAATGCATAAAATTAACTTTAAAAAGCTTTAAGAAAACCCTAATTAGCAATAAATGTTAATTAATACAACTCATAGTTGCATGTCATGTTTTAAAGTCTGACATGCAAGTGAGAGACACTTGCACGCCGGACTTTAAATTCTGACATGCAACTTAAGAAGCAAATCACCTGCAGTTCGGACTTTAAAGTCCAAACTGTAGGCAAAGACAACCTACAATTTAGACTTTAAAGTCGTCACTGCAAGCTGAGGCAAAGTGCAGTTCGGACTTTAAAGTCCGCACTGTAGGTTAAAACCTCATGTAGTTTGGACTTTAAAGTCCGAACTGCAGGAAAAACTACAAAGCTAGGAAACAAGGAAAACAAGAAAAATGAAAGGCAAGAATGAAATGAACTAACCGATCAAGTCGATTAAGCTCTCCGGGAGACTATAAGGTACGAAACGGACCAGTTTTGTAGGGTTGCCTCATGATTTTGGCCATGCTGAAATCAAGGACAATAGTGTTGAGTAGAGATATCAATCCGTACTCTCTAATGACCCTATTGCATATATCACGTGGCACATTGAACCTCGAACTCTAAATCACTTGGGGCAAACAATCCTTTACCTCTTGACTTATCACAAGTGAAGAAATAACTCTAATCCTTGACCTCTAATACATCACTTAGTTCTTCCATTCTCTCACCGTAGCATGGGTTTGCACATATCTCTAACCTTTGAAATCTCCAATATGCCCGATCTTCAAACTTTGAAATCTCCTTGGCATGTACTTAGCATAAACCTTGATCCTCGGTCTTCAACAACTCTTAGCCATGAATCAAGAAGCAAGACCAATCTTAAATCTTTGATGTTTTCTTAGCATGAGTTAATCAATAGTGACAACTTGCGATCTCTAGCGTCTCCCTAAGAAAGAAGTCTTTCCTTTGATTTTTATAAATGGGACATGAAATTTTGTCCCTCCCCGAGATTGCTTGTCCTCAACAAATGTAAATTGGGATGCTTAAGTATCTTTGTATTAAATAGTTGAATCATAATGTACTATTCATTGAACCCAAAGCCCATACATGTTAGATAATGCATCTTCTACCCAATAGTTATATGTAAACTTGAATGTTCAGATCTATCCATTCCAATAACATGAATCAAGTAGTAATTCTCATGCAATATAGATCTTGCACCTTCCCATCTTTGAATTGGATCAAGCAGTGTAGACAACCAACTACCCATATGTTGGTGAGCCACAAATCCTATAAGACCAAGTTCTTCTCTATGCATTTATTTTCTCTAAACATATTGCACCTTTCCTTAATTGTTGCTTCTTCACTTTTTGTTGTTTGCTAACGTAAGACCTCCTTAAAGATCGTTGCTTATAGTCATTAAACAAATCTTCTAATGTTGTTTTGCATCCTTTCAAATTGTAACTCTTATAAACATCTTTGCACATTTTCTTGCTTTAATGAAGCATACCAGTTTTATTAGGTCACCTTAATAATTATTCACTTACTGAAATCACACTAGGTGAGCATACAGATCAAGAATTATTTACTTAATGCTATGTGAGTGTAAACACCACCTTCACTTACGTATATGCAAATCGTTTCCTTTCGTTGTTCCTTAATATATTGTTGTATATATTAATTAATATTTTCACCTTATATTTTTTCTTGGAGAATCGATTACATTGAAGATTCGATCATATAATAAATCAACCATTTATCCATTTAATCGTTGTTCCTTGTCCACTGTTTCTTGGTTCAAGATTACTGAATTATCTTTGTATTGGTAATACATTTTTTTAAACACTAATCCACATAAACTATAATTAAGTTGGTTGTCTATCTCATATAGTTGATCATATGTTTAGCATGAATATTTAGAATCAACCTTCCTAAAAGAGCTTTGAACTATTAATTATTGTATCATATTAATTGTTGTTGTTTGTCTTCAAACTGTACACCATAAACTTGATCATTACTAATTACAATCTACCCAAAAAATTGTTGGGTTATGAAGCTAAGGAAGTTAGTTGTCTTCATTATGATTGTTGTTTCATTAAGTTGGCATTCATACAAAATGTAATATGCCCATTGTTCTACCCATACAATTTACTAAGTTTTAACCCACAAGTGAAAGAAATAAACTTCCAACATACAAGTAATAAAATTTTCCTTTTTCCATTTCATAAACAAGATGCATATTTTAAATAAATCCCATTTCAACTTTTCCATGTTGCATCACACATCATATACAATATCATATTCATAAACATATGAAAGTATTTACATTTTCCTTTTCAAATTTTCATTTACTTTAGGAATATTTGAGTACATATAAAGCTTCTATGAGCTTAATGAAACATAAGAGAAACAAATGATCCAAATGCACTTGTTGGCATACATCCTCAAATATCAACTGCCAACTACATGTGAGGAAGAGCATCACTCAAGCACTTTTCCACCTAACCAAGAATTTACAGTCCCCCATGCCTCTTCTAATAGAAGCTACCTGACCCTTTGATGAAGAGTTTGGTTTGGTGACCTCGTAATAATAGCCTTGTGAGCATAGTGTTGTGTCATACATAACTAGAGCTATGATATATTGGCTACAACCTACATGTATGGTGTTTCTTGTCTAGTATGTAAACCTGGATCACAATGAATAGACAATGTAGACAATGGCAACTGACACTACTTTGGCCAAAGAATTCATCACCCTATACCTTGAGTGTGAGTCGTATGTCCACCCACTTCATTTCTCTACTTGATAAATTGACCATTTATTCTATTCCCATATCATTCCCATAAGGTTAACAAATAAATGACTAACTAGGTTATTCCCTATGATGGTAAAAAATTAGGGTTTCCACCACAAGAAGGATGAAAACCACTAATTTTATGACTTAGGGACCATCACATTCAAAAGAGGGTCCAATCTAATAGATCTAGTCACAACAACAAGGATTAGGACTAACAACTATGACTGGATTGGGGAGGGGAGTTGATAAACCCTCTTTTGTGAGTTGAATTGCAGAAATTAGGGTAAAAATGTTGGAAATTGAAGTAGAAATGCATAAAAAGTAAGCTATAGTCATGATATTGAGCCACAAACCTGGATCTGAGCAATGTAAGCAGATTCAGACTTGTTCCCAGAAGAGCTCCTAAAATGTCAGGACTGTGGTGCCCATCAACTTGGTCCTCCGAACTTTTCACACTCCAATGGGGGATCTATTCATCACTATAAATAATTTGTATTCTGAATATCGCAACTCTATACCTATTTCTTGCACACAAAAAGAAGGGAAAATAGGTTGGGAATAGGGGTTTGCCTAAGTCAAACCCCAGTTTTGGAATTAACCATGAAATAGAAATGAAAGATAATTGAATTGAAGTAATGGAAATGTTCTCCTTTTTGAGGTAGATGTTGAATAATGACTGAAAACACAAATGATATACCTCCTTGTGAATTTTTGTTTGCCTCCACATGGAGTTAGGGTTTTATGAAGTCTTCAACAACATGGAACATGAATGTCAACTCCAATGCTTGAATCTCGACCTTATTGTTGCTCCTATTCTTGAAGGAAGACTGATTTCTCGCTCACTTGAATTTGGATGCTTGATTGCTTGATGTCGAATTTAATTTCATGTGTGTGTATCCATCAAATGGGAGGGGAAAGCCTCCTTTTATACTTGCCAGTCAAAAAACATATTAATTTTTCAACATGAGTCAGCACGGGGCTAGATTTCTCGCTCACTTTTTGAAATGGCCAAGGGGCCCAAAGCAAGGCCCTAATTAAGAGGACCAAGGAGTGGCACCCTAGTCCTATTAGGGAACAAGGTGCCACACCTTGGTCCTACCCAATTTTGGGGCTAGGACAAGGGACTTGAATGATGCACAAGGTCATTATGAAGTCATATTTGCATGATATGAGCAAAATCGGGTCCTCAATAGGCCTAGGGGTGCAAATGCTAAGGTGGTGACCCAAACACGGTCAAAATTATAAGGGAGTACAATTTAGGACTCTACATTCCCATCCATGGATTGACCTAACCCCAGGATTAACCAAATCAATCATTTCTATTTAATAAAGAAGCATATCATAGCATAGCACTTACTTAGTTATTACATACATGTGTGAAAATCTATTCATAAAGATTATCAAGTTTCTATCAACTCAAGAATGTATATTCTACAAGTAACACAATCTCAATCATTTCTTTAATTAAGCTTATACTATAACTTATTCTATATACATACATATCTCAATATAAAAGAAAAGATAGAATCCCCATGCTTGGTTTATAGCTTCCATGCAACAATGATTCCTTCTCATAATCACACTAGCTTCACAACTTATCCATTAACATAGAAATTCACAAGCTCTTAATGATAACAACTAGCCTACTTCCTCACAATACTTGAACTATTCCCTTTCTCTCAATGAAGAACAATGAAAACAATAAACAATAAGCAAAACAAAAAGAGATTATGGAGATAAAATGATGAGATGTGACATGAGATGAGATGAGATAATCTATGCTCCAAGAGATTTCCTTTATTTATACATAAGTTTGAGAGACTTCATGCTATAATTAAGTTCTTTGAATTTCTACCACTCTCTCTCCCATCACCACCACTAAGACTATGTGGCTTCTCTTCTAATTACAAAGTTGACACATAATCAGTCCTACAAAATACTACCACGAATCATCCTTAATATTATACTTAGTCAATTATGATTAGTTATCATTAATCATTTACCTAAACAAATAGGTTTCTATCTCTAAATACCACATAGCTATTTACCCATGTTTATATGCTATGAGTATGGTTGTGTTTACACGTATATAATATTGTTGAACCAAGTTCTTCTCCTGAGTGATACTCTTCCTCTCTTCCAAAGGCTTGTTCATTTCCTGCATCCAACTTAGCACATCACAACAATAGTCAGTTGTTATTAAAACATATATATACATATATGTGTATATATATACATCATATATTTCATCTTAAATATTCAAAATATAACAATGATTGCATATGCAATCATTAGATTTATAATCAAGATAAATATATTCAAAGCATATTCATGTGCTAAAGCATTTTAACTAAAACAAGTAGTGGTAAATAGTAATATCACAATGGGGTGTAACACAAAACACGCCTTTATGTAAATACCTATGTAATTCTGATTCCATTATCTGATTACAATTTTCTATCTATTCCCTCAAGCTAGCAAGAATAATGCTCTAATACCACTTGGAATGTCCCATTTTTAAAGGCCCTAATATTTTTGCCCAAATTACAGTTCTAATATCAAACTGTTGTATGCCTGAATTTCTTATCATGATCATATCTGATTCTCTTCAATCTGCTCTTTTTAGAAAGATCTTGAATGGATGGAATGTATAAATGTCCTCCCAAAAACACTTATTTATACCCTTGATATGCCTTTTCATTTAGCAGTTATGCTCTTTCAACCAGGTCACCCAACATATATAATATTTAATTTTTATTTTAAAACTTCACCAAAAGGGGCACCAAAAACAAGGGGGGACGACCCTAGTAGCACTTGAATATTTTATTTTACCTTTTAATTTCAGGGGCTCAAATAGCCTCGGTTGACCACCATAACAAGTTATTTATATTTATTAATTTTCTATTACAATTTTGGATGCTTGAACTAGAGGGTTGGCCCTAGCATTATATATATATATTTATATTGCTTATAAATTTGACTATTGCGTCTAGGGTTTATGATTGTTGTGATTAGGGTTTTAATATTGCTATGACTAGGGGGCACGACAAAGTTTTTCTACCAATGATCAATAAAAAAAAGTGCTAAATGATTCAAAATCATGTGTGAATCCGTCGTTCGTAGGACACCCATACAAAAAGTGTAAAACAAAAGGTAAAAGTGCAAGGTACACATATTATATATTTTTCATCAAGGAGTACAACCTTGCCTCTATCTGAATTTGAATATGCATCCTTTGATTTCAAATAAAATCTTCTACCATCGAAAGTCGCTATGTTATCAGAGCATACATATGTCTTGTTTTTACTTATTATTTGGCAATTTCGTACATATGTTTACAATTCTCATATTTCGGTTGTTGTTAAAGATATGAAAGGCCCAAAAATAAACTATAGACACTTTGTTTGTTTGTTATGTGCGGCTAATGTGCCCAATTGTTTAAGCTTTACTTGAAGATGTGTTCTGAAAAGAATCTAAGATAAATGAATAGTGAATGATAAAAACAATGTAACACATTTGCAAAAGTAGTCTCTTCTAAATAATTAGAATGTATGTATAATAGAAACAAATATTAGAATAGTGTTTATTAGAAGATTGTTCTCTTTATTGTATCTCATTGCAAGGGAGTATGGTAGGCCTAAAGACTGTTGCGCAGTGCCATTGTACTACTTGCAAGAGAGTCATCAACAAGATTTTCAATATTTATCCACCTTAATGTCACCAAAAAGAAGCTAAAAAAGATTGGAAAAAAACAATTAACTACAAAACACATACCACCAATAAGTAGGATCGGTCAAATGGATATTCGAAACACGAACAGTTTCACAACCCAAAAACCCTACAAGCCTGGGCCGACATTCATCCCTAACGCAATCTCCTATCACATTGTAGCCAAGCATAACATTCTTTCGTTCGTTAAAGTGCGTCACAGATTTTGACGCTTGGTCGTCAATTGTCCCCCCGTCAGCCATCCCCACATTTGACACATTCTTGGCTAAAATAACATACCATTGACTACTTAACATACCATTGACTACTCTGTGTGGGGTAATCATTCTAGTTAGGGCTAAAATATACATGTGGCATTATTAAGTATGTAGTCAATTTCAAGTTTAGGAATAAGAATGCTTCTTACAATTTAACATTCTCACAAGCTATGTTCCTCTTACTTTAATGGGGAACTTAAAGTTCATAATTTGAACTATATTAATTATGTTATACTTGGTTCCAAAGAACTTGTTTTCTTTTTTATAGGAATTCTTTAAGATGATAAGGTACCACCAATCAAAATATTGTGAACCTTCCTTCGTAACCATTCTTAGACTCAAGTATAAACATTATAGTTGACATAATATTCAAGTTTTGGCATAAAAACCCAAAAGAAATCATCACATGTTACACTTGTTGAATTGAAGGACTGATTAGGGTGCACATCATGTTTAGTGAGTTATATATATTGAAAATCAGCATGGTTTAACCTATGAGACCCTTTGAGATTTTTGAGGTTATAAATATTGTCAAGATGCTTGAATGTTTACCATGTTGTGAGTTTAATATCTAGAGCTTGGAGTGTCTAGACTAACGATTGGATAAGAAAAATACCTTATGTTTGAAATTATCAAATACTTCAAGACTCTAGAAATTAAAACATCATGAGAAACCTGCAAAATAAAATAAAATATTAAATAACATTTTTTTGGTAATACAAGATTGTATAATCCCTAATATGCTCCTACAATGGACATCATAAGTGGTCATTACAATGACCAACACGATCAATGTGCTTCTTTAGAATGTCATGTATCATCATCAAGTCCCTTTCCCTTCTATCAAACCAAATGTTCCATGTATCCCTCCTTAATCTTTTTGTCCAACAACTTATTATTTTATTTTATCGTAGGCCTCTTAGGAACTTGCTACCTCCAATATGGTCATGATAGTGAGATCATAATTTCTCTCTACATATTTATTTTCATGTTAATTATTCAAACTAGCTGCATTGAACATAATTGGGATGTCCAACGTTTACGTGATTCAATCTCATAAGTATTCTCTAAAATTTTATGTAACGCTCTACAAGGGTCAATATTCTTCATCTTTACCTTATTATATGTTACTCTAGGGAATCTTTCCTTCCTTAAATGTGTCATGACTGACTCGCCCTCTAAGTAATTATTCTCTCTCATTTTCTCATATAAACTTACCTTATACTTACTAGCACTCCTCTCCAACATGCACTTACTAGATGTGTTATACCAATGCATTTTCATTTATATTGATGTGGTAATTAGGCATATTCAACACATGTGACACCTTGGGGATATTTTTCACACACAATTTTAAATTAGGTCTCACTAGAGATGGATACACTAAGTTGTTGAACACAAATTCAACTAGCAATAATAAAGTATCGAGAACTGCACTAGTTATCTCACATAAAAATTCTTAGGAGAATTTTTTAGAATTTTATTAACAACTTATATCTAATCATCTATTTTTGGATGATATATAGAATTGTGGTTAAGTTATATTTCCAACCTCTACAATAGTGTGCACTAAAAATTGTTCAAAAACTTATTATCCCTACTTGAGGAGATACTCCACAACAACAAATATATCCTCAAAACTTCCTTGAAGAATGGATCTACATTCTTAGAAGCATCATTCATCTTCTAACAAGAAATGAAATGTGTCATTTTAAAAAAAAATCTAGAAATTGTAAAGATTGAATCATCACCCCTCTATGTTTATGGTAATCCAAGGAAAAAATTCATAGAAAGTTATTACTAAGGCTTCTTTACAATAGACAATAACTTGGTTATGGTTTATATAACCTTATATTCTAGATAATGGCCTTTATAATCTAATACATTTTGCATATCTCTATAAATTGCTTGATATTATAATTAAATGTAGCTAAAAATGATTCTAGAGCATGACCAATGCCTTGTCCACACCAAAATTTCCTCCCAATCCTCTAAAAATAAATTTATAATCATATATGATAAGTTTAACATAACCCACAAAGCCAAAAGAATAGACAAACATACCAACAAATTATGACATAAGATATAGCCTAGGAAAACCCCCAAAAGAGAAAAACCTAGCCTCTAAAATAATTCATCACTCATGTATTATTCAACAATGAATATTATAATACATGTGTAGAGTCTTCATGAATAACTATGAAACATCAAGCTCTCTACATGCACTCCATGTGAATAAACAAATGAGTGTTGGAATCCAATAACACTGAGAGGTGGGGGGGGGGGGGTGGGGTTAATCAATGTTACATCAGAACGATTAATTTTAACCTTATTAAAACATGCATACACCAACCGGTATACCGGTACATACAAAATTGAAAGAAGTAAAGCAACCAATAAGCCAATCACATAAATGAGAACCATAACACACATAATTATACATGGAAAACCTCAAAGAGGAAAAACCACAGTGGGATTTGTGACCCACAATATCAATCCACTGGCCATATGAAGAGATATTATAAAATATGAGGGGCCTGCACTTGCAAGAAGGCTTACAGCCTAGAGCACACTGCTCAATCACAAAAGGAGCCTCACTGACTACATAAAATTCTAGACTAAAATCCGAAGAAGTGTGAACTGCTAAGATAGCATCTTCTATGCCAGAATACAGTTCTGGTTTAAGCTCTGTATGTTTCGGTCTGAAACCCTAAACCCTTTACTGGAACAACCCTTACATAAATTTCCTCACATACATAATCTCTCTGAATTATTTCGCATCATATTATATTCACATATCCATAATCTCCTATCTCATGTCTATATCAAAGTGGTCTATCAAACTGACCTATATACCCTATACAAATTTACATGCCTTATGTCGGCTTACAAAGATATATACAATATCAAATTACATGTCAGCCATATAACATAAATGCATAAATATTAAAACCAATTGCCGATGCCGAATCCAAGGGATGTCGGCCTCCAATACTGATAACCTTTACTAAACCATGTTGGCCTGCATTTCTGGTAACTAGAGAAATCCTTTTGTCCTACCGGTGTCGATGTTGGTGCCAGTGTAGTATCTATGAAGTGCCTTTCGGTACACCATAGAACCAAAATATGAAGCCGAAACACAATACCATGTTTCCATCAATGACAACATAGTGAAACCTACCAATTGAGTGTCAATTGCCAACAATGAGAATCATGTAACCACACATCCCAATCCATGCTTTAAACTTGTGCATATGTAATCTACAAGATATGTCCTCACAAGCCAACCTAAAAATTGTCAACCTTAAATAAATACATGTTCTTGCTTTTATAGAAATAAGCTTGCACAAAATCACCAATTGGTATTACATAAACCACGTGACTAATACCATGAGAATACAATATCATTTTCCTCCTCATCTACTTTTTGGTATGAATTTTTCCCAGTATTGAATATTTTCTAAATGTGCGAAATCACAAAAATATTTATCCCAATATTACATACAACATATAAACTAGCCCCAAAAATGTTTAACCCATGGGATGCACACATCCAACTAGATCCCCTAGGTGTACCACAAATAATATTAAATTAGATTATAAACTATACAAGGTATACAATACATCTTTCTTAACATTCTACCATTTTTTGTATACAATATATAAGGGGTAAAAAAAATAAACTCGGATCATCAAGGTAAAATATTTATAGCCAGCATGTATCATTAAGGAACCAAAGTGCTTCATATGCTCTGTCAAGACACCTACAACACTGATCAAAGTGACCACCATCTCAAACATGAACCTTATCATTCTCCATCATGCAAATGCACAAAATTTAAGATCTCATCCAAAGAGATGACACACTAACTATCATATAGAATCATTTAATTCCTTCCTCGATCTAATATCCAAACAAAAACACTAAATTCAATGGTGAGAAATATGCACTAGTGGTTGTTAAGAAATAATCACCACGGTTAAAATAGAAACCACATCTAGTTGCTAACACGTCCAACTAACCATACCCCAATACCAAGGTATACACATAGTAGTAGGTAACCCTCATGTAATCAACATATCCAACCAATTCACAATCACAATATCCATTTAAAAAACCTATCCATGAAGAACATATGGAAAGTCTCTACCAAGAACGATAGGTTGATGTAGACAACTCAATGCATACTCTTCATGGACTGATAGATCCCCAAATTAAGTAACTTACTAACTCATAGAGGCTCATTTAATTATTGACCAGGAACATATATACTTGGCTGATGTTGAAACTGTATGTGCAACCAAGGACTCTCTAAGACACCTATCAGTTGTGGTAAGGGAGCTCACTAAGTTCAATAATAAACTGAAACAAAAATAAGAGTGAATTGGAAAGTCTATATGCACAACAATTGCTTCAGGTAACTGGTAAGTTAACTCAGTAGTGGTTGCAGGTAGACAACATTGTAATGGAATTTCTACTTCAACTTACTATCTAACCATTAAATTCATTGATAGATTATGTGCATTTAACTAGGGAGAAATAAGCATAACAACTAGTTTATGAAAGTAATAAATAGTTAACTAATGTTAAATAAATGCAACTAACTACAAGAGGATTACACTACCTCAAGGGGACCTTGCTTGAGGGGATGTAACCTTGAATCACAAAGCAATATTAACTCAGTACATCATTCAATCATTCACTTTATTCATCTTTAATTTAGTACATCACAAGTAGTGACAATAGCTTCTCTTATTAATAAAAACTCTAGGCAAAATATAATGTGTATCATATATGTATAAGAAGATCTTCCAACTTGGGTAAGATTGGACATTATACACAATCCAAGAGAGTGGGTTGATTACTTTTTCAAATCCACCAAGAACACTTGTCAACCCTTCCTAACACTAAGGATGATTTATTCTACTATAAAATTATAAATAGAAATTAACTTAATAGAAAATATAATCTAAGTCAAACTCTTATTAAAATGGAAAATAGAAAGTTGGAAACATGCAAGAATCCATGTGCACAATTTAATGGATCATGACTCCATTAGCCTCCAAGTACCTACACATCATTCATGCATTTATTCTTCAAAGATAAGGTCAATAGATCTTTGTAACATCTACATCCCAATCAGTATCTTTTGACTTCTTCCATGTGGGTTGTAGGAGCATGCTCTGCTTTGGTTGCGGGTTGGTTGTTAATCCTTAAGTAGCATGTTAGTATCTCAAAGGAAAAAATATACACATGAATAGTATTTACAACATCAAGATATTATATCAACCACACAAATGCACATATCATATTCATTCATGACATGTCATATATATCATTAATTAAGTAAAAGCATGGTTCAGGATATAATCTTAAAAATATAAAAGTAGGGATAAAATAAGTGACATAGTGCCAATTGCAGAACTCATCAATAGACACATCTAGGAACTCCCACTGTATAGGCAATTCCAAGTTTGAGAAGTGGTCAAAGCATCAAAATATCCACCAATAGCATCACATAGAAGTTGTAATCAATATCATGTAGCACCAAGGAACATCCATAAAGAAAGGTAAAACTTACAAGCAAACATTTTGTAATACAACTCTCACCACTAGTCTTCATAACTCTCTTGATTTCTCCACACTCAACAAAAGGAAGATATCAAGAATCCTCCATTTTTTTATTAAATAACAACACATAACATGTGATCACAAACACAATGATCAATATAGCTCCACACAAACCTCATCTCCAATGTTATATGAATACAAATATCTAGGAAGAATAAGACCAAATAGAGAACTTGAAAATCATGAAATGTAGCATGTCCTACACACACCTCTAAATTCTCTAGCTATGATGTGTATTATCTCTTTCATAAAAACCTAAAGATAAAAGCATTATCCACATCTAACCATAACCAAGATATAAGCCTCTCAAGCCAAAGGAAGACTAAAACAAATAATTCATTCCCAAAGCCAAATGAATAAGCCCAATAACATATCTTAAACTCCTCACCAATGGATGAAATCATAAATGAATTCATATATACAAGGAGATAAAAATGTTATAAATTTCTTATACAAACCATCCAAAAATAGTAAGCATTGCTCAAGATCCATATCCATGAGAAGACAAATAATAAAATATAATACATCTAAAAAAGCAGAATGGACAATACCTCTTAGATGAGTTGAGCACACTATAAGACTGATAGGGGGAGGGGGGGAATCAATCCATACCTTAAAACAACTTACTTATAATCTTCTAAAATTCAAACCATAATTAACTTATCTCTACTATTATGAAACATGAAAGCACAAAGCACAAAACACTAGATTTATGTGGAAAACCCAAGGAGGGAATGATGAGAATCACACTCGCAATATGAATAACTAATTACAATATTTTATGCTTGAGGCTAAGGAGCTCACTAAATCTGATTTGACTTGCAAAACTAAGGTGCACGACCTTAAGGCAATATATAAGGGACTTGCAATACTGAGAAGCATAATCTCATGGCAAGACACAAATAATTGTCGAATGGTTGAATGAAACAAAATATTGAGAGGGAGGGTGAATCAATATTCCCACACTTATAAAACTTTCCTTGATATTTTAACCTTAGCAATTAATATCATCAACAAATGCAGAATAAGTAAACAACACAACCACAAAATGAACACTAGATTTTTATACGTGGAAAACCAAAATGGGAAAAACCATGAAGAGGGTTAAATATCAAGATAATATAACTAGTTATATGGTGTTTACAAAAAGGGTGGCTCGCTGCTTGATTACAATATGGCTCACTGTCAGAATGCTCACTGCAATACAAATAAATGAACTAAGGAAAATTGCATCTCCAAATGCATGAGGCCAGTTTCAATATAAGCATAGATAACAATACAACAACTCACACCATATCCGATAAGGGATCTCTCCAACCTGTCCACAACTACCTTCAATAGATCTGGTAAGGGATTACTGCAATACTACCTTCAATCTATCAATCCAACTGCTTGCAATAGATTCGGTAAGGGATTATTGCAACACTGTCTGCACTTTGCACTTTTTCACATACACCTTCACTCTTACACATACATCATACTCTACTATTCACGTTGCACACTGAGCTCACATATTGCTACTTCTCTCTCTATTCCATAACTCATACATCCACATTCATATGTCTTTTATACACACACACACACACATGTATGTATATATGTATACATACATACATGTATATATATACATACATATGTATGTATGTATGTATATGTGTGTATGTATATATACATATATATACATACATATATACATGTGTGTGTGTGTATGTATATACATATATAAACACACACACACACACATACACACACATAGTATATATACATACATATATACATATATGTGTGTGTGTGTGTGTGTGTATTTATATATGTATATACATATATACATACATACATATATATGTATGTATGTATATATGTATATACATATATAAATATACATACATACATACACACACATATATATACACACACATACATATACATACATACATACATACATCCATACATACATACATACATACATACATACATACATATACACACACATATATATACATATATATACATACATACATGTATACATACATACACATATACATATAATATGTTAGCCAAGCACAAACACGATTATATAATAAAACATTGCTCAGATCAACACGCTACACAAACATGCCTCAACCAAGGTAGGTAACCAAGTTGGCCTTCACACGCTTCAATTACCAAAACAAAACAAGTGTCTACTGGACCTATAGTGTCCACCCTTGACTTGACCTATTTTGACTAGAGTTGACTTTTATTTCATGCTTGATAGACTCATCTAGACTATATTGGATGATTTGGATGATGATTACTCATGTGTTTCAGTTACTCCTTATTGATGATAGACATAATTAGACATATGCTTATTTGGATGATTTATATGATGATAACCCTATGATGATTGATCATGTGACTTGATGGATATATGTATTTAATGGTTTTCACATTCTTACTATGTGATGGGTCATTGATGGATTATGTTGACCATGGATTTGATGTTGATTATGATTATGCTAACCCTATTTTATGATTACATTTGATGAGATGTTTATGAGAGGTGTTTGACTATTGTTTGACTGTCTTCATGATAGAGACAATTCCACATCACTCATCGTGAGTGGGATGTGTCATTGCGATTCTGTATCACTTGCTTGTTCTATATAAGTATGTGTATATGTCATATTGTCATTTTGTGGTTGCAGGATCTTGTAGGTACCAGACATCGACTCCACCTGACTTCACATGTCTGAGCGTGTCTTTAATTCCAATGGCTTATGTGGTTCATAGATGACATGAGCTCCCTTCACATACTCTAGGTCTAAGATGTTCACCATGTGTCGTTAGTGTCTTGGCATAATTCGCCATGTCAGTTAGTAAGTTTGACCTTTTTAGTATTGTGAGTATGTTTAGAGATGGTTGATTTATTTGATTATGTTTAGATTAATTATGTGATCCTTGATGTGTGATTTTATAATTAATAATGCTTATTTTAATGTATTTAATTATTTGGTATTTTATGTCTATTTATTTTGTTGGCATTTTGATGATGTTGTGATTGTCATTGATGGACACACACTTGTTTTATGATCACTTCCTTATGTATGAGTTATGCTCAACTGGTAATTGTTACAACCGGTATTATGTATTATAGTCTTTAGACTATCGGTGTTTTACAGAAGGTGTTTACCAGTCACAAACTAACTGAAGACCCAAAGTGGTATGAAGACCTCAAGCGGTTCAAGGATCCCAAAGTGGTATGAAGGAACAAAGCGGTAGTTAACATTTTTCCAGTCTTCATTGTGACAACTGGTAATTGGTAAAATGTATGAACCGGTATTACTTTGTGATGAGTTACCAACCAGTATTTCTATGATTTGTTATCATCCACCGACACTTTGGCGGTGATTTTGTGTCGTATTACCAAATGTGTCTAGATGCACTGAATCTAGGAACTTGTAATGTAATCCTATTGGACCGACATGAAATCAGACTCCTTATAAGGACATCATGTCTAGGGTTTTAGTAGTCGATGAGGGTTTTGTATGTGCAATTATAGAAGAGAAGATTAGGTCTGTGTGAAGAAACAGAGTGTGAAGATATTGAAGACTGAAGTAATGCTAAATATGCATTAACAATGAGCTATCAAGGATCTAACCAAGCATACTGTGCTAGTATCTAGATCATCTTCTTGTTGATTACTCATATCTTCGACAAGTCTAAAACCATTAACTGGGTAGGCCCAACAAAGCCTTTGTAAATCCTCTAACAAGGTGGTTCACAACTGTGAATTTGAAATCCTCTCACAAGGTATTCTTTAATAGGACTGATCTCCTAATAGAGATCTAGATTCCTAACAGGATCTGTTCTGGTGAAGAACTTTGTATGACCTTAACCGGTCTGGTTTCTATTCTGCAGATAGTTACTTGTGAGTTTCTGCTCACAGTGGTTTTTCCCATTTGGATTTCCATGTCAAAACCTCTTGTGTTATGGTGATTGTGCTCTTGTGGGTGAATGTTTTATTTGTTGTTTGGTTTGCATTTGTCTTAACCAGTTTGTTAGTAAATATGTTATACCGGTTAACTGCTAAATTGTTTAAGAGTTTAAGTTCAGTATTTTTTGGTATACTAATTCACCCCCCTCTTAGTATTCATCAATTGGTATCAGATCCAACCTTTCTATAAGTGTAACCACTTGGAAGGAGATATGGGGTAATAAACTATGAGGGAACTTACTGATCATCTCACTCAGACTGAGAAAGCCTTTGATGAGCTCAGAGTCAAATATAAGGCCTCTCTGGCAAAAAGAAGAGAGCATGCTGAGAAATTGATGGAGCTTACTGAAAATAGTTCTTCTGATGAAGCAAACATGGAAGCCCTAGTTAAAGAAGTTAAAAAATTGAATGAATTTAATGCCAACTTGAGAAGGGAACTGGAAGGACTGACTATCAGAATGTGTCAAGAGCTTGAGAACCGGAGGAAAGTTGTGTTGGCATTTTTGATGTTTATGTTGTGATTGTCATTGATGGACACACACTTGCATTGAGATCTCCTTTATACGTATGAGTTAGAGCACAACCGGTATTTGTTCCAACTGGTATGTTGTATTATAGTCTTTAGACTATTGGTGTTTTGCAGAATGTATTTCCTGGTTTGAAGCAACATGTTGACCCCAAGCGGTTCGTGGATCCCAAGCGGTACGAGGGATTAAAGCGGCATAACACATTTTTACCAGTCTTCATTTTTGTCAAGTCGACAACCGACATTTTGTATGAACCGGTAATACTCTGTGATGAGTTACCAACCGACATTTTATGATGAGTTACCATCCACCGATTATTTGACGGTGCCGACACCTAAACGGTGCTTTTTGTGTCGTGGTACAAAGTATGTCCAGGTTCATTGAACCTAGGAAATTGTTTTGTAATCCTATTGGACTGACATGAAATCAGATTCCTTTATAAGGACATCATGTCTAGGGTTTTAGGTTGTTGATGTGGTTGTAGCAAAAGTTTATGTTGTTGCTAGGGTTTAAGGTGGTTGAGGAGTTGGAGAGAATATGAATGTGTAGAAGACTAAAGTAATGTTGGAGTGAATTAGGAACGAGCTATCAAGGATCTAACCAAGCAGTCTGTGCTACTAGCTAGATCAAACACTTGTTGATTACTCACATCTTTGACAAGTCTATAGCCCTTAACCAGGTAGGCCCAAAAGCCTTTTGTAAATCCTCTAACAAGGTGATTCACATCTGTGGATCTAAAATCCTCTAGCAAGGTAGTCTTTAATCGGACTTATCTCCTAACAGAGATTGAGATTCCTAACAAGATTTGTTCTGGTAAAGAACATTGTAAGACCTTAACCAATTTGGTTTCTATTCTGTAGATAGTTACTTGTGAGTTCCATCTCACTGTGGTTTTTCCCATTTGGGTTTCCATGTCAAAATCTCTTGTGTTATGGTGTTTTTGCTTCTATGGGTGAATGCATTATTAGCTATTTGGTTTGCATGTGTGTTAACCGGTTTGTCTGCTAAACTGTTTTACCGGTTTACTATTAGTCTTGAAAAGTGTTTAAGTGTGGAGATTTTTGGCATACTAATTCACCCCCCCTCTTAGTATTCATCAAGCTGAAGATCTAGTAAAAGACAAAGATCATGAGATCTCCAAGCTGAAGCAAGAAATCAGTACCCTTACCGCTCATCTCCAAGAGAGTAAAGTGGAAAAAGAAGAAATGCAAGGTGAACTAAACATGGCTATTTCTGAGAATGCAACCTTGAAGGAATCCAAGGCTTCTATTTCCAAGGAACTCACTAAGTCAAAGGAAATACTTGCCAAATTCAATAAGAGTACTATTAAGCTAGAACAAAAACTTGAATCAGCAAAACCGGTAAAGAATACCACTGGACTTGGTTTTTCCAGTTATGAGGAAGGTGAGACCTCTGGAACAAAAGATGGAGCATCAAAGAAGCAATCGACATCAAAGGATAAAGGTAAGCAAAAGTTTAAATCTGTTTGCTTTAATTGTCTCAAGGAAGGACATACTACTAATGTGTGTAGAAATAAGGCCTACAATAATTTTCCTTATTTTCTAAACAATAAGCCTAGATCCAATAGATTCAATGGAAACTGTTATGCATGCAACAAGTTTGGGCATAGAGAATTTGAATGCAGGTCTATTATGCACAACACTGGGAGATATCCTCAAAGGACTCAAGGAGTTTTTCCTGAATCATCTGTGAACTAGAATCCAAACTGGTATAATGCCTATGACCATCAGTCAGGTGGTGGTGGCTATCAAGCGGCAACCGGTTGGAGAGCAACCTGTTTGATCTGTCATGGTAGAGGTCACACTGTTGCAACATGTAGGAGGAAGAATGGTAGAATGAACAATGGACCATGGAGAACACCTGGAATGGTATGCTCTCATTGCAACAAACCGGGACACCCTGCCAGAACCTGCAGAATGAGAAAGAATCTATCAGATGATATACCAGTCACTCCAGAAGGGAAGATTGATGTTGAAACCGTTCAAGCACTCCAGAAGGGAAGATTGATGTTGAAACCGTTCAAGTAGGAATGAATAAAACATGGAAAAAGAAACCCGAAGAAGTGTCACAAGATGAACTGGTTTCTGCACCTAGTGTGGAAGTCTCTGAATCGGCAAACTGAGCTTCAGAAAAGCTTAGGAGGAACAAATCAATGAAATGTTTCGAACCCTCGAATTATATCGGTAAAAGACCTTAACCGGTATATGTTACCTGACAATCGGTAGAAGATTATGAAGCGGTAAAAGGCAAAATTAGGGTTTATGCCCTAGCGGTGGAACATTTATTATGGTAGCTAAAGAATTCATTTAATAGGAATTTTCAAAGTCATTTTCACTTATCAATTTTTGAGTGAAGAATTTTTCAAGTGTAGAGCAACAAAAGGCGATTCGACTTGCGATTCAGAGAGATTTCAAATCTTGTAGAAGAATCCAGAGATATTGTCAATCAATAAAGTGAAGAACACCAAGCGGTAATCTTGCAACCAAAGTGGTGTGTTGTGAAGTTGCATTTGCAAACCCTAAATTTCAAAATTTTGAAGGTATTTCTTGAAATTCTTGTTTATCAGTTAATCATGGCTTCTGCATCGCACTCCAGCTCTAGTGTACCCATGGACTCAGCTGAATTCATTCAAAGAAAAATGAAATATAATGCCCTATCCCAAATACCTACCAGACTCATTGTTGAAGGAGATACTTCAGGGTACATTGACTGCAAATTAGAAGTCCTAGGATCCTTAGCAATTCATTCCCAGCTAAGTCTATTTTGTGGGGATGACAAGAAGATCAAACTGGAATACAACATTCTGGAAAAGAAGAAACTTCACAATGTAGTTTACTTTCTTGAAGAGTTCATGGAAGACCACATCTGCATCATCCTGAGCAGAGTGCATGGCGACAAGATGTATCTTGAGAGGACACATGACATTACGCTTGAAGCAATTCATGCCATCATCAGTTTCTGCAACATTGGTGAGGTGCCAACCTTAAGGAAGGTCATCAAGACAGAAATGACTAAGCTCACTGGTTCTCTGAGCGACCAGCGGGGAATGACCGTCAACACCATCAAAGATGAGTTGGTCAAGTATGCTTGCATGGTGATTGGATACTAGACATTTTATGTTAGCAAATTAAACTTTGTCTTTGCTGCTATGGTAAATGCCACCTACAAAATGATCATGGAGGACACCTCAAGCAACTTCTATTAAACTTAAAGTCCATCAAACAAGACAGTTCCTTAAGATTCAAATTTGGACAACTTTTGGTGGGTCTATTTTTCTACTTTCAAGGCTATTTCCTGGGAGTCGGTGATATTCAATGGTCTACTGACCAACCGGTCACCAAACAAATTAGGGAAAGTCTCCAAGCGGTGGGAACCAAATATCCTAAAGTCTTGAATAAATACTTTGATGAATTCAAGTGGAAGATTAGTCAAAGGATGAGGATATCTGGAGACATTGTTAAGAAATATGAAGAGGACATCTGCTTTACCATTAGAGTAGATGAGCGTGTAATGAAAGCGGTAGAGCCTAGACAGGAAGAAGTAGAACCTATGGGATATGAGGTGATGTATAACATGTTGGATGGGTATGCCTCTACCTTGATTGCCTCTCCTATAAATGCAAAGAAAAAGAGAACCAACACCTACTTGGAAAGGGTAACACCGGTTGAAGAACCTTATGTGAAAAGGGAAAGGCAGTGCCATCAGCATCGACACCGGTTACCTCAGCCAACCCAAAAGTGACCAAGCGGTCACCTGCCAAGAAGAAACTGAAAGTTGCACTTGCTAAAGTATTTGAAAGGAAGCAGAAGACCAAGAGAAACTCACCAGAGTTTGAAGATACAAAATCAGATGTGCAACCTAAAAAAGACCAGGCAAACAAGGAAGAAGACAAAAACTACCGGCAATACACCTGCATCATCAGCACCGATAAATATTGACATCTCTTCTTATAAGCCAATGACACATTGTCAAAGGACTATCAAGAACATTAAAAGAAAATTGCTTAGTGATTTGAAGGAGTATTTTGATGATTTTACCAATAGTGAGAAAGAGGAAATAGAGCGGGAAATCATTAATTATTTATGTGTTTATGATCGATCGCCATCAGAAGTTAGATCTGAGACACCTGATTCTTTGTACAATTCTTTAGATAACAAATGGTGCATTGCCATTGAGAGAGAATAGGAGATCAAAGAAAAGATTTTTGCAGATTACTTCCCTGATGCTTCAAACTCTGAATTGTTTGAAATCATGGACCAATACAAAGGTCTCTTCTTCATGAGAAGAAGAAGACTCTTTCTACTGGAAGGCAAAGCCTCTGAAGTGGTGAAAGACACACACTTCCATACTAAAGCAGCTGTGAAAATGCATAAAGTTTCTCAAGCAAATAGAGAAGCTGAGCAGGAAACAGAAATTGGAAAACCGGATGAGGTATTTGATAGTGAGAACTAGTTACAGAACATGTGGACACCATTGATGTTGATGCTTTGGATGTTGAAGATGTCACTCCAAACGTTGAAAAGGAAAAGGTTGATAAAGAAAAAGTAGACAAGGAGAAAGAGGACAAGAAAAAGCAGACAAGTAGAAGCTGGACAAGGAAAAGGTTGACAGAGAGAGAGCGGAAAAAGAGGAAGAGAAGAGGAAACAAGATAAAGAAGAAAATAAGAAAAAAAAGGAAGATAAGAGGAAACAAGATGAAGAGAAGAGGAAACAAGAAGAAGAGAAGCAAAAGGAATAAGAGAAGAGGAAGGAAGAAGAGAAGAGGAAAGAAAAGGAGAAGAGGAAAGAAGAGAAGAAGAGGAAAGAAGAGGAGGAAAAGAAAGAAGAGGAGAAGCAAAAATAAGAAGAAAGAAAGGCGGAAGAGAAGAAAAAACATGAAGCGGAGCAAAGGGAGAAAGAAGAGGAAAAGAAAGAGCGGAAGAGAAGAAGGAAGTAGAAAAGAGAAAACAACCGGAGACTCCAAAGGCAACCAGTGGCCAAGCCAAACCGACCGACATCACCAGTCCTCTTGACCTCCAATTTGTAGATGAATCGGAGTTGCTGCAAGGCATAAAGATAGCATAGGAAAGATTGGAAGCATTGAGAAGGAAAAAGGAGCAGGATGTCATTCATACCGCGATTGACACCCTTACCAGTTTGATCCCAGGTACCAACCTCCCCGGTACCGATTCCTCTTTGGCCAAACTAAAACTTCTATGTACAGTTGTAGAGGACCAAGTACAATGCCTGGAAGAAGTTGCTAAAGATAATGCACAAAAGAAGCATCAAAAGGCAGTTAACACTGCCTTAGTAAAGAAACTGAATGAGCTTCGGTCTCAACTTCAGAAAGAACAGAAGGATATAAGAGATGCTATGGATGAGGGAAAAATACTGCTGAGCAAAATAAGCCAACCCCATCTATTTTGTGATGATGTGCTTGCACAAAAGGATAAATTGCAATCTGATTTGCAGGCATACATAAACAACTTTAAGACCCCGTATGATTATTTCACTACATATGGGAAAACTGTTCACCGGTATCAGCTTCAGTCTACTAGGATAGAGTTGGAGATTAGCAACTGGACAAGAGATTTGCAGGAACTTCAACTGGTTTTATTACCCAGACTGCAAATTCTTCATAAGTGCTTTCTCAATCTAGAAGCTTTAACGGTAACTCAAGAGATGAGTACAATTGATGCCATGGAAGAACAGGCATAACAGATGCAGACGGGAAGTGAGGTGGCTACCTCATTACTTGAGTCATGGTCATGATCCATGAAGACTTTTATGCAGGATTTTAAATTAGTTTTTGATAAGTTTCACTCATTATTGTCATAAACACTTATTTATTTTAATGATAATGAGGAACAAGGGTTATTCTACAGTACTTTGTCATTGTTGGCAAAGGGGGAGTAGTATCTAAAATTTTGGTGAATGTTATGTATACTTTCATGTTATTTCTTTAAGGGAGTAGTATACATTGTATTTTCTGCAAAAAAGGATAGTGTATATGCTTAGGGGGAGTAATTTTGATTATGGCATATTTTTGTTGCAAAACACTTAGATGTCAAAATTTTCCCAAGTGTTGCCATCAATGTCAAAGGGGGAGATTGTTGGCATTTTGATGATGTTGTGATTGTCATTGATGGACACACACTTGTTTTATGATCACTTCCTTATGTATGAGTTATGCTCAATCGGTAATTGTTCCAACCAATATTATGTATTATAGTCTATAGACTATCGGTGTTTTACAGAAGGTGTTTACTGGTCACAAACTGACTGAAGACCCATAGCGGTATGAAGACCTCAAGCGGTTCGAGGATCCCAAAGCGATACAAAGGAACAAAGCGGTATGAAGGAACAAAGAGGTAGTTCACATTTTTCTAGTCTTCATTGTGACAACCGGTAATTGGTAAAATGTATGAACTGGTAATCGGTAATGAACCAGTATTACTCTGTGATGAGTTACCAACCGGTATTTCTGTGATGAGTTATCATCGACCGACACTTTGGCAGCGATTTTGTGTCATATTACCAAATGTGTCTAGATGCACTAAACCTAGGAACTTGTAATGTAATCCTATTGGACCGACATGAAACTAGACTCCTTATAAGGACATCATGTCTAGGGTTTTAGTAGTCGATGAGGGTTTTGTATGTGCGATTATAGAAGAGAAGATTAGGTTTGTGTGAAGAAACAGAGTGTGGAGGTATTGAAGACTAAAGTAATGCTAATTGTGCATTAACAATGAGCTATTAAGGATCTAACCAAGCATACTGTGCTAGTATATAGATCATCTAATTGTTGGTTACTCATATCTTCAACAAGTCTAAAACCCTTAACTAGGTAGGCCCAGCAAAGCCTTTGTAAATCCTCTAATAAGGTGGTTCACAACCGTGAATCTGAAATCCTCTCACAAGTTAGTCTTTATCAGGACTTATCTCCTAACAGAGATCTAGATTCCTAACAGGATCTATTCTAGTGAAGAACATTGTATGACCTTAACCAGTTTGACCTTAACCAGTCTGGTTTCTATTTTGTAGATAGTTAATTGTGAGTTTCTACTCACCGTGGTTTTTCCCATTTGGGTTTCCACATCAAAACCTCTTGTGTTATGGTGATTGTGCTCTTGTGGGTGAATGCTTTATTTGCTGTTTGGTTTGCATTTGTCTTAACCGGTTTGTTAGTAAATCTGTTATACCGGTTAACTGCTAAACTGTTTAAGAGTTTAAGTTCAGTATTTTTTGGTATACTAATTCAGCCCCCCTCTTAGTATTCATCATATTTTGTGTGATTTTAATATTTATATGGCATTTATTGTTTAATCTATATTGTTGTTTAATATTTATTTAATATTGGTAGTTTAACCTTTATTGGTATTTAATTATTTATTTATTTTCCTATGGTTTAATAGTTCAGTTCATATTTAATATTTATTTGGCTCTTTAATTCATTTATGAGCTTTTGATTTTAAATTCCCCATTTGATTTATTTATTTATGGCTTATGTTTTATTTATATAGCTGGCTTTTATTTATTAGTGGGGGTGCATAAACACATTTGAATAAAATATTAATATCTCCAACTTAGTTGTAAAAATAGATTCTATGTTATTCCCACCCATCATTTTTATTGGCTGAATCTAAATAAAGAAATATAAAAAGTAACCTAACATGGGGTTGGTAGAAAATATTATATTTTGGATTATTTTGATTGGCTAGGGTTTTGGTTTTGGATTCATTTTTATTCGGCATCCTTGGCTTGTTGCTGAGTTACCATTGTTGAAGTTTTTTTTGAAACTTTTGATTTGGTTGAGCTTGGATTCTTTTGTTGGGAGCTTGATTGGATTTCTTGTGGGCGCTTCATCGAATTCTTATTGTCATTACTTCTATTTGCAAGTTGGAGGATTTCTCCTTTGTATTTTAAAAATTTCATTTTCTGTGTATTCTCTGTGTCTGACAAATGGTTGTTTGTGGGTTTTATTTGGGGAAATAATTTAATATAAAGTTTATACTATAGTTTTAGAAAAATATTTATGTGCAAAAAATATAATATATAGTTTAAACTATAGGTTGGGAAAAATACTTGATTTCCATTGGCTGAGAGTTTTGTCGTGAGCGCATGACTGTGTGCATTTTTCCATATTTTCTCCTATATTGATTTTGGTTCTTTCTCTGTGATTGATGGACGGTTTTGCATTCTTGGTGAATCTACCGATTTTCTGAAGAGTAGTAGAGAGTGTTGATTTTGTTTGGTGAGTTTTCTAGCCTGGTGATGCTGTGATTGAGGATACAAAGACTTATCCCTTGTTTCCTTTGTCGTTGGTTAATCCTATTCGATTCCTTGTTTACCTTGAGTCTCATGTTGATTGGAGAAAGCATTTTACCTTGGATTGAGTCTTCTAGATGTGTTTCCTATGTGTGGAGGGTTGAAAACATTTAGATTTGAGATTGCATTTTCTCTTTCATATGTGTATGGATTAGAAATTCGTTTGTTGTCATTGTTTCATTTTTTCAGGGCATCTTTGAGAAAATTGGTTTTAGTACTTAGTGATTTTTCTGTGATTTTTAGTTTGATTTCGAAAGTTAGTTGTTTTTCATATTTTTTGTACTCTGGAACAAATGCGCTAAAAGATTGAACAAATGCACTAAAAGATTGAACAAATGCACTAAAAGATTGTACAAATGTGCTAAATTTTTGAACAAATGCACTAAAAGATTGCACAAATTCTTTAAAAGACTGCACAAATGGGCTAAAAGAATGAACAAATGTGCTAAAAGATTGTACAAATGCGCTAATCTGCAGTATTTTAGGGTTGGCCAGAATTTGCAGTCTTTCTGATAATTGCTCAGTTTGGGTCAATACCAGAGGCATTTTGAGGGCATGATTGATGTTTTCCAGTGTTGGTTGATTGTTTTTATTGACTTCTTATGGTTTTCTTTGTATGTTGCTATCATTTTACGATTGTTGTTTGGATAGGCTCTCTTTCATGTTGATGCGCCATGAAAGAAGAGTGTTGGAATTGAGATTCTTGAGCCAACAAGTGAAAGGCCTTGCTATGACTGTATCTATTGTTATTGACATATTTGATGGCCCTTTTTGGATGGGCCTTGATGTATTTGGTTTGCCAAGAGGCTATTTGATTTTTCTTTTGGGTTTTGTTCTCCTATAGCCATTTGCATGTTCTTGTACATGCAAGTTATTGGTTGCATATTATTGATTATGATTTTGGAGCCTCTTATGATTATTATTGTTTGGATCCATGTTAGGGGGATTGGGATTCCTTGTGATGACCAAGGTCACGAGAGATAGGCTTGCAAGCGGTTCCTTGTAAGGATGCATGAAGTCTAGACTGCCAGGGCACATTGGGAGTTTACCATGATTTGTAAATAAGTGATAATCTAACAATTAATGAGTTTGGGTAGTTGGATTTATTAACAAAGATAATAATTGATGCGAGCTTCATGACTTGATCCTAGGGAGGATGTTTTAGGATAAGCATGAGAAGGCCATTGTGATGGCAAGTCAATCTCCCTTGATCTCTCATAGGTTGAGATGGCTCCACATGTCCATTAGGATAGTGCCTTATGTTGTTATAATTGTTATGTTGAGGATGGCATGTGATGACACTCCACCCCTACATGTGTTCCTTGATGATTCATGATTATGCCTTATTGGTTGCATTTTATGTCTTGTTGAGTTGTTTGCCTCTCGGAGTTTATTTTGTTATGTTGTGATTGTTTCTTGCACGAGAGTCCTTGTGAGTGTTTGGTCACTTTGGTTTTAGTGCTAGCTTAGGTTTAGAGTGTGTGTTGGGACCTTGTGTCATCTCCTAGCACAGGGGGTGGTTCCTTTGGTTCCACATGGTCGGATGGTTGGTGCTTTTTAGCCATTGGGATGTTCTCATAGATTCTTCTTCATGATGAACCATGGATGTACCTTGTAGCAAATTTATGTATTTGTATATGATGGAATCATGTAATGTAATATTCTTGTATGTAGTAGTTGGAAACATTGTATTAGGAAGAGCTATGCTCATGATGTAATTAATATACTTGTAATTGTAAGAAGGTTGTAATTGGAAATTAGGATTATGTCATAAATTGCAATGAGACATTAGAGATGTAACTATATTATTGTAAAAATCTGGTCTTACGTACCTTGGAATTAAAATGGATTATGATTGAAATATAAATGGATTTGCATTGTGGTTTAATTGTATTATTTGTGGAGAAAATTTTATGTAATGATTAGGATGTAAATTGGAATGTTAAGGAACCTTAGAAAAGGATTTATTTTAATGTAAAAAAAAGAGAATATGTTAGAAGATGTAAACTAGGTCTAGTGAAGATGAATGAATCACACAAATGCATTGATAGAAGGGAAGTTATGCATATCATGTAAAAGATTGTTAAGTAAGATGATGGTATCTAGATTCTTGCATTATGCATTTGGAATTAATGTTAAAATAAATGATCATGAAAGGTATTAGATGCATTTGAAGCATGGTTGGTTGAGTAAGAAAAAGATTGAATATGCCTAAGTAGTAGGATTTGCATTATTATGGAAATGGATAAAGAGCATGATGATAGGAAATGTTGGGTTAGTTCACACTTGGATTTAGTGCATAAAATGAATGTAGGATAAAGGGGTTGCCTTGCATTTAAAAGAATGAATGCAATATGTTAGTAGAATGGTAGAATGGTATGCATATCATAATGGATAGATAATCTAGTAGGTTGTATATCTCATGGTTAGGAATTGAATATGATGCATTAAATTAAGATGGAATATGTTTATCATGTGAGTAGGGTTCCATTATGGCATTTCATTAAGTAATGACATTGAAGTACCCTAGGGAAAGATTAATATTATTTTTGTTTATTTTCGCTTGCGTAAATTAATGATCTATGTAATGATGCATGTTCACAATGGTTAATTGGTTAATGAATGTAATTAGATGGAGATGTTATGAGTTTCATTAGTTGTTAAAGGATGTTAAATATAAAAAAATTATTATCTCTATTAGTATGTTAGATGCTTAATTTATCTAGGGTATTTTGGAGGGCATTACAGGACCCATAAGCACAAATTCCAAGGATAACAACTCCTATCTTCAAGATACATATGCCACAGATTCTGGAGCATAAATCATAACACAATACAAGCATTCAACAATACAACAGACACAACTAATACTAGAATGATATAAACCAAAATAAGCAAAACACAAGATTCTGTAGAAGAGGATTTTCTAGAAATAACTCTAGTAGATCATACAAACTTAGTTGCTCAGTATTTGTTCAATGTCACTACTCTACTTACTGCATACATTATCACTGCTCTGCTACATATGCTACATCCAGTCTTAACCAGATCACTAGGTTTGGCATCAATGACAACAATCACACAAATCTAACAAGAATTGCATAGGCTGCCAAAGGAAACATTGTCTTTTGATAGGTACAAGGAAATAATGAATTTTAATGAACAATATCTCATCATGAAACTATCCTTGAACCATGGTGTCAATAGAACAATATCATGGCAAACATCTCTGACTTCATTCATTGTCTCAACACATTGTCACACTGAAGATATGATCATCATCACAATTTAAAATTCACACATTTGTTGCTTGAATATTATTCACATCCAATTAACAACAATCCACACACCAAATCACACATCTGCACTTCCATTTATACAAGGTTATACATTAAAACCCTTAACTAGGTCGACCATAGACAAGATAATTTTTTTTACATAAAGTTGGCCACCTAGACAAAAAAATACATAATGTAGTCCACTCCATGAGATAAAGGGAACCCAAATACATCACAAAACATCTTCCTAAGTCAATTCTAATGAAATACACACACTGACACTTCCTCCAAAGTCGACATGAAACACAATGTGTATAAAAACAATAAAACACATTAACTAATCAACCTAAAATCACCCAATGCGAAATACTCATTGTGGATCTACACATGACATAGTGAGACCCATATAAACATTATAACTCAACCTCAAATGCATATCCAAACCAAAGAGGTAGGATCCAAATAAGATACTATTGGATATCATTGGCATATGATGAACCGGTATGATGATATGATGATAATGTATGTTGTCATTGATGTCAATAATTTCAAGTGAACCGGTATGAAGAGGTATGAGGAGATTCAGTGAATCGGTGTCGGGGTTTCACTAAGTGTGATTACCGTTTGGTAGTCTCAGCTCTATGGTTATTGGCTTGTTGATCCAACTTGTGTGATGAACTGATCATACTCTATGATCGAGGTGCCACATCAGCTTTGAGAGCATAAAGGATTGAGGCATGAGAAGATCAACCACGTTTGAAGTCTACCTCGGGAATGATTATTCTTCTTAGTGGCATAAGAAGAAAACGTGATGGGTTACTGATTCCCTTGAGCGGTGATGAATGAACAATGCAGATTGACTTGTGATATGTTTGACATTGTAAATGCTCTATGCAATATGTTTGGACGGTCAGGATGAGACTGCCTGTGTTGTAAACCTAAGATGTTTAGGGTTTAGGGTTTATGCCACCGACCTTTCTGTTACCTATAAGGTCGATGATGTTTGTATTAAAAAGTTGTTGGCAAATGTTGTGTGTGTATCTGAGTGAAGAGATACTTGATACTTGCCAGACTAGTAAAGAGGGAAACTACAGAGTGTGATTGTAGAGTAGAGGATACAAAAAGGATCTGCCTTGGCATGTAGTGTTGTTATCAGATCATAGTTTTACCTGTTGTCTTTTAACCATTGCAACAGTTGGAAAATCCCTTTACCAAGTAGCTTTAACAGGCTTATTGTAAAAATTATAACCAAGTGACTCAAGATCATTGAGTTCTTCAAATCCTCTAGCGAGGTAACCTTTAACAGGGTTTCAACCTTTAATAGGGTATATAGCCATCCCTTAATCGGGTGATCTCTATCAGGATCGGTTCCTAACAGAACCTTATTGTAAAGTCTTTAACCGGACTAGGCTCCTAACAAGGTGAGCTTCAAAAGAGTTCAAAACAAGCTTGTGGGTATTCATTCCCACTGTGGTTTTTCCCATTTGGGTTTCCACGTGAAAAATTTGTGTGTCATGTGTTATGCATTTTTCATGTGATGTTTATGAAGTATTTGGTTGAAAGATCATGCATGCAGAATTAATAGGTTATGGTATTACTAGCGTACCATATGCATATGTTTATGGGTGAAAGTTGATGTTGTACATTGATCATATTTGAAGTATTTAGACTTATTAGTTTATGGTGTCTAGTGTCTTACTGTGTTTGACCGGTATTGCCATGGTTAAGTTTAGTAATGGTGATAACCAGTTGGTATTGCTTTAGCTAGATAAGTTGTTGAGAGTTTTTATCTGTACTGATTCACCCCCCCTCCCTTCTTAGTACCTGTTGGGGCATCTATTGTTCATCATTATTCATTAGATACACCACCTAAGTCAACCACAAACCAACATAACTAATAGCACAAAACAACATAACTTCATTTGTTGATCAAACCAACACCAGAAAACGAAATTGGATCACTACACGAACCATGTGAACATATCTTCCAAACTACAAAATTTGAATCAACATAGTAGAGCAATGCAAATCATTATCTAGACCAATCCTAACATACACTCAAACAATTAGCAAATTGTCACAACCACCTTCATTACTTAAGAAACTAAGGACCTGAAAACATGTTTGTGCAACATCCATAAATTGTGGACATTATATTCAAAACCACGGGCCAACAACATCAAGAATCAAAGGAATGCATAGAGCATACTTCCATGAAGACATTTAAATACTCTTGCCTACATATTGTAACTTTCATTACATTAGCCTTCCAAAAACACCGCATACTAACTCAACATCACCATCAAACAACATAGAAATATTTTAACACTCATTTACATACCATCTACAAAATTTGCACAATTGAGAAACATCAATGACAACAAGTTTTGTAATGTCCCTCCTATATGCTTTTCTACATTGCATACTTCTTTATGTGGACTTGGCTTTATGCCAATGGCTTGTATCTTTTATAATTTAAATGTAGATTATTTTGTGGTGTTTGATATTACTTCGGACTTTTCATTGTTGCATTGTATGTGACTTTGAGTGTTTATCTTATGCTCAATTTGGATATATGTCAATGATTGTTCTAGATTAGTGATGTGTTGGATTGCTTCATGGTGATTTGATTGTTGTGGCATTGAGATGTATGTTTCCCTCTCGTGCTTGGAAGTGAGAACCCTTGTGTTGGGTTATATGATTCATTTGGTGGTTACTATGGCATGAGCTAGACCTAATGTATTTTGATAATTGAGATATACCTATTTCATGATTTGGTATTATCATATGTGAAATGTTGATTTGAGTAATGATTAGAATGAGATAATGATGGTAAATAGATTAGTTGATTAAAGGTAATGAATCATATTTAATGCTATTTTGATTTGATGAGATATCATGTTACTAACTGTGTTATGACGTTGACCCCATTTTGGGAATATAGCTATATGCTCAATTTTATAGAGGAATTCTATTAATGATTTTATCTACGTAGGTAATAAAATGAAATTATTATTATGAAAGTCAAATTGATAATTATAAGTGAAAGGGATGATATTGTATCATTCAATTATATGAGAATGCAAACGATGTTAAAATCCCCATGTGTGTGTACACACACACACATATACATATACATATATGTATGTATATATCTATATATATATATATATGTATATATGTATATGTATATGTATGTATATATATATGTATGTACATACATATATGTATGTACATACATACATACATACATACATACATGTACATACATATGTATACATATATGTATGTATGTATATATATGTATGTATGTATATATATGTATATGTGTATGTATATATATGTATATGTATATACACATACATACATATATATAATATATATATACACATACATACATATACATTGTATATATATATATATACATTATATATACATATACAATGTATATGTATGTATATATATACATATATATATATATACATACATATACAATGTATATGTATGTATATATATACATATATATATATATATACATACATATATATACACACACATATATATATACATACATATATATATATACATAGATATACATATCTATATATATATATATATATATGTATATATATATGTATATATATATGTATGTATATATATATGTGTGTATATATATGTATGTATATATATATATGTATATATGTATCTCTCTCTCTCTCTCTATATATATATATACACACATACATATATATATATATACACATACATACATACATACATACATACATATATATATATATATATGTATGTATATGTATGTATGTGTATATATATATGTATATGTATGTGTACGTTAGGAAATAGGAAATCATCACAAAACAAGATAAACATAATAGCTCAATCACAAATGCATTCATTGCAATGAATCTATCCTAAGACACATTCAATAAAGACATGAAATAAAAACATTCAAAAGCAAAGACATATGCAAACCAATAGCAGATTTGAATGCTCCTTCATGCGGCTCCATTGTTCTTCTTTCCTCTTCAAATGGTTTGGTTGTGGATCTCACCTACAAGTGCACATACATGATTGAAAGCAAGATTGACATTGATTATTGATCAAGAGTACTAGAAGCATAAATTCGATAGTCCGATTAAGGATTATTAGTTATTAGCTTTGATTGAAGAAATTCATCCAATTTATAGAAGAATTGGAGAGATGACAAGATTAGCATGATTCAATTCAAATGGAAATTGCAAATCAATTATGTCAATTATGACAAATTATGACAAATTATGCACTTTCTATGCAAAATTTGTTGATTGATAATTTATGACAAATTATGACAACTTCTATGTCAAAATTAATTGATTGTCAATTATGACAAATTTATGACAAATTGACATGTCATTTCCATGAATTTAGGAGAGAAATAGGAGGAAATTGAAATTAGGAATTAGAAAATTAAGAAATTAGGAAATTGATGGAAATTAGAAATTAGGTAAATTAATTAATAATTTGTCATTTATTAATTAATTCACAAAGAGGAATAATTAGCCAATTAAATGAACATTTGATTGCAATGAGAAGACTTAGGATAAATAAATAATTTATTAATCCTAAAGGAGGAAATGACAAACAAGGTTAAATGATTAAATCATAAAACCCTAGAAGATGAATTAGGTCTTGAAAGATAATTGACTCGACCATGGTTTGATTTTGGATTGATAAATGACCAATGTGATAAATGATTTGATTGAGAAAATGCGCCAATTGACGAGGAACAATGACAAATTGATCCAAATTGACATATTTGAGACAGACAACGATCGATGACAAATCGATCGCAAAATGACAAGATCGAACAAGATGACAAGAGTTGATGATAAATAGATTGCAAAATGACAGGATTGAAAATGACCACGATCAATGACGAATTGATCGCAAAATGACAAGATCGAACATGACAACGACCGATGACAAATTGATCGTTAAACGACAAGATTGAAAACGATAAGGATTGATGATAAATCGATCGCCAGATGACAAGATTGATAAGAGGACAATGATCGATGACAAATTGATCGCAAGATTGACAGGAGGACAAAACCCTAATTAGGATTGACGATGTCCAAAATGATGACAAATGAGTACGCACATTGATGCGACAGGATAAGATCGATTAAAATCATGACTGGATAGTGTTGTCGACAAGACCAAATTCAAGAGCGAGATAAATGAAGAATGTAGAAGAATGACTCGATGTTCGCAAATGATAAAAACCAAGTACGAATCATAGAAAAAATGTTAATGCGACACAAAAACCTAAAATGAGGCAATGCGCAAATGTTAAAGTATGACTCCGCAAGCGTTGACCATTTTTAGGTGTCTACAGTATGTATGTATGTATATGTATATGTATATACACATACATACATATATATACATACATATATATGTGTATGTATATATATATGTATATATATGTATGTATGTGTATATACATATACATACATACATACATATATATATATATATGTATATATGTATATGTATATACACATACATACATATATATACATATATATATACACACACATACACACACATATACACACATGTATGTATATATGTGTGTGTATATAGATATGTATGTATGTATGTATGTATGTGTAGTCACATAAATCTGTCCACTTAATTAAATGAATACTTAGTATTTATTTGATTATTTAACCATCAATTAATAATTAATTAAATTAATATTTAATTAATTCATCTTAACCCTCTTCTCCCATTAATTAAATAAATTATTCAATTTATTT